>NC_064923.1:718148483-718801983 GCF_023897955.1 Schistocerca gregaria
GAACAAGACCTCTGGTCAGGTGACTACAGGGTTATAAACACAAAATCAAATAGGGGTAATGCAGGAGTAGGTTTAATAATGAATAGGAAAATAGGAATGCGGGTAAGCTACTACAAACAGCATAGTGAACACATTATTGTGGCCAAGATAGATACGAAGCCCACACCTACTACAGTAGTACAAGTTTATATGCCAACTATCTCTGCAGATGACGAAGAAATTGAAGAAATGTATGATGAAATAAAAGAAATTATTCAGATAGTGAAGGGAGATGTAAATTTAATAGTTAAGGGTGACTGGAATTCGAGTGTAGGAAAAGCAAGAGAAGGAAATGTGGTAGGTGGATATGGATTGGGGCTAAGAAATGAAAGAGGAAGCTGCCTGTTAGAAGTTTGCACAGAGCACAACTTATTCATAGCTAACACTTGGTTTAAGAATCATGAAAGAAGGTTGTATACATGGAAGAACCCTGGAGATACTAAAAGGTATCAGATAGATTATATAATGGTAAGACAGAGATTTAGGAACCAGGTTTTAAATTGTAAGACATTTCCAGGGGCAGATGTGGACTCTGACCACAATTAAAACTGAATAAACCGCAAAAAGGTGGTAATTTAAGGAGATGGGACCTGGATAAACTGAAAGAACCACAGGTTGTACAGAGTTTCAGGGAGAGCATAAGGGAACAATTGTCAGGAATGGGGGAAAGAAATACAGTAGAAGAAGAATGGGTAGCTTTGAGGGATAAAGTAGTGAAGCCAGCAGACGATCAAGTAGGTAAAAAGACGAGGGCTAGTAGAAATCCTTGGGTAACAGAAGAAATATTGAATTTAATTGATGAAAGGAGAAAATATAAAAACACAATAAATGAAGCAGGCAAACAGGAATACAAACATCTCAAAAATGAGATCGACAGGAAGTGCAAAATGGTTAAGCAAGGATGGCTAAGAGGACAAATGTAAGGATGTAGAGGCACATCTCACTAGGGGTAAGATAGATACTGCCTACAGGAAAATTAAAGTGACCATTTGGAGATGAGAGAACCACTTGTATGAACATCAAGAGCTCAGATGGAAACCCAGTTCTAGCCAAAGAAGGGAAAGCAGAAAGGTGGAAGGAGTATATAGAGGGTCTATACAAGGGCGATGTACTTGAGGACAATATTATGGAAATGGAAGAGGATGTAGATAAAGATGAAATGAGATATGTGATACTGTGCGATGAGTTTGACAGAGCACTAAAAGACCTGAGTCGAAGCAAGGCCCCCGGAGAAGACAACATTCGATTGGAACTACTGACGGCCTTGGGAGAGCCAGTCCTGACAAAACTCTACCATCTGGTGAGCAAGATGTATGAAACAGGCGAAATACCATCAGACTTCAAGAAGAATATAATAATTCCAATCCCAAAGAAAGCAGATGTTGACAGAAGTGAAAATTACCGAACAATCAGTTCAATAAGCCATAGCTGCAAAATACTAACATGAATTCTTTACAGATGAACGGAAAAACTAGTAGAAGCAGACCTCGGGGAAGATCAGTTTGGATTCCATAGAAATATTGGAACACGTGAGGCAATACTGACCCTACGACTTATCTTAGAAGAAAGATTAAGGAAAGGCAAACCTACGTTTATAGCATTTGTAGACTTAGAGAAAGCTTTTGACAATGTTGACTGGAATACTCTCTTTCAAATTCTAAAGGTGGCAGGGGTAAAATACAGGGAGCAAAAGGCTATTTACAATTTGTACAGAAACCAGATGGCAGTTATAAGAGTCGAGGGGCATGAAAGGGAAGCAGTGGTTGGGAAAGGAGTGAGACAGGGTTGTAGCCTCTCCCCAATGTTATTCAATCTGTATATTGAGCAAGCAGTAAAGGAAACAAAAGAAAAATTTGGAGTAGGTATTAAAATCCATGGAGAAGAAATAAAAACTTTGTGGTTCGCCGATGACATTGTAATTCTGTCAGAGACAGCAAGGGACTTGGAACAGCAGTTGAATGGAATGGACAGTGTCTTGAGAGGAGTATATAAGATGAACATCAACAAAAGCAAAACGAAGATAATGGAATGTAGTCGAATTAAGTCGGGTGATGCTGAGGGAATTAGATTAGGAAATGAGGCGCTTAAAGTAGTAAAGCAGTTTTGCTATTTAGGGAGTAAAATAACTGATGATGGTCGAAGTAGAGAGGATATTAAATGTAGACTGGCAATGGCATGGAAATCGTTTCTGAAGAAGAGAAATTTGCTAACATCGAGTATAGATTTATGTATCAGGAAGTCGTTTCTGAAAGTATTTGTATGGAGTGTAGCCTTGTATGGAAGTGAAACTTGGACGATAACTAGTTTGGACAAGAAGAGAATAGAAGTTTTCGAAATGTGGTGCTACAGAAGAATGCTGAAGATTAGATGGGTAGATCACATAACTAATGAGGAGGTATTGAATAGGATTGGGGAGAAGAGAAGTTTGTGGCACAACTTGACCAGAAGAAGGGATTGGTTGGTAGGACGTGTTCTGAGGCATCAAGGGATCACCAATTTAGTATTGGAGGGCAGCGTGGAGGGTAAATATCATAGAGGGAAACCAAGAGATGAATACACTAAGCAGATTCAGAAGGTTGTAGGTTGCAGTAGGTACTGGGAGATGAAGAAGCTTTCACAGGATAGAATAGCTTGGAGAGCTGCATAAAACCAGTCTCGGGACTGAAGAGCACAACAACAACAACAACAACAACAACTTCTAGATACTCTTCACCATTCATCACAGTGTTTGTGAAGCACAGAGATAAATAGTGTATCTCCCCATTTTTGCAAGACAATGTGTATTTCCAGACACTAAATGAATAAGATTTCTCTCTTGAGTCACGGCAAGAAGAGTACACACAAAACTCTCAACTGAAATGAAAAAGTAAAAGAATGTGAACACAACCTTAGCTGTGTATGATATCAGAAATCCAGCATGCAGCTGATGTAATAGCCTTCCCTTTGAAGCCACTGTTGTCCTGTTATTGTTGACCACCAATGTAACACATTTTTGTGTTTAAACATATCCACTGAATAGGAAACAGGCCTTTTGAATATCAGGGCACATATTGATAGAGACTGTCCTAAAAAACAGACCCATCAATTATACAAATAATTGATTGAGAACTTCTGTACAACTCAATCTCTCCTAGCTATACATCTGTCAGTCAACAACTTACTCCTTCAGTTATTGCAGCTACTGCCAGATAACAAATATCCGAAGATTATCATTAGCAAGCAAAAGATTTTTAGCTACATTCTAACTTGTTTACTTTTGCAATATCATCAAAGGTTAAACATCAGAAAAGAATTCAACACTGTTATTTCTTCCATCAGAATATAAAATATCATAAACCACTACACTGAAAGGCATTATTCATTTATTTATTCCTCCCCCCCCCCCCTTTCCCAATCTCTGAACAAAAGTTCTGTTCAGAATACTTGTATTATGATACTGCCAAAAGCCCCCTCACCCCTTTTATGGTGGGAAGGAGGGAGGAGGAGGTGCAGCACATCCCTCACATTGAGAATCTCTGCAATTTTTAATAAACATACTACAGTAGCGACCAGTGTACTGTACATATGTCACAAAATGACCTTGTATTTCTCAACTTTAATTTACTGCTAATGAGTTCTTTTTTCATAAATGTGACCGCCCTAGCATACACACAATGATTACAAATTCTTGGATAATTGAAATTGTGTTTACTCACTGAATTAGTTATAATCTCAGGCGATGACAATGACGTGATTGCTGCAGGTGGTTGTGGTGGTGGTGGTGGTGGTGGTGGCCGTGGTGGTGGCAGTGGTGATGGCGATGATGGCTGCAAAGATGGTGGTGGGGGTGGGGGTGGGGGTGGCAGTTTGGGAAGCTCAGAACCTTTCACCATCCGGGGTGGGGGCGGTGCAGCACTCATAGCAGCGGCAATGCCAGCCAAGGACAAGTCAGCTCCAGCAGCTCTCAGTGCAGAGACATAAGCAGAGAAGCGCTGCTTCATCTCCCGCAGCCCATCTTCACCTTCTTCTTTCCTGGAATATATTAGTACCATACTGTTACAGGCATTCCTTATAAGCATAAATATTTCTGAAATCAGTAAATAGACAGTCAAATATTTCATCTTTCTCATGATATAAGTATACGTCACTCTTGCATCTTCAATTTTTTGTTCAATTATTTGTTACAGTTATTTTTACAGTGAGAGGACTAGATACAAATCACTGGCAGTGATTACAAAGATGGCATGATAAAAGAGGTTTAACATATTCAAATGAAGCCCAAATCAAGAAGGAAAGGGCAAGATAAAGCTTGTTCTTTTTTTAACACAAATCCACTGTTTTAACCAAGGGAGACCTGAAGTTTGTGTACAGCCAGACTCAGTCAACTCAATAACAAAGAGAAAAAATATTATCTTCATGGAAAGCAATGCTCTATATTCAACCATGAACTTTTATTTAATAATTCTGATACTTTTTTCTTGTTCAATGCATCACATTTTTTGAATGAGTATAACTTTTCCTTTACATTACTGACAATGCAGTTTGGAATAATAAAGGATGTAACCAGATACCTCCCAGAGATTCCAAAGTAAGTACCCTTTTGCACAAAATCATGCTGAATTCTAAAGCACAAGGCTATTGGATATTGTTTGGTAACAGAATCTGCCTGAAGACAATAACAGTTAAACATGCTTCTAGAAATGTTGTACTTCAACATCAGATTCCGAAAGTATTAATCCAAAATACACAATGCATACAGTCTGAAAATTTCAATGTGGAGCTAATCTTAATAACAGACATACACTGGCTGTTGTTTTACTGCATACATTACAAGCTGGTGCTTTCACAATAACCTGCTATATGTGTACACCCAAAATCTTATATAAAGAACAAGCTGTTACAAGAATATCTCAGTCAGAACAGTTTACTTCTTTGGTACATTTGTATTGAGGTGATTGACATTTGTTTTACCAAGATGTCATATTACAATGAGACCAAGATAGAGCTGTAGGGAACATCAAACTACTTCTTATCCCAACTTTTTTCCTTTTAATTATTTCTTCATTACAATCTATAATTTATGAACACTGTTTTCTACCTTCCAAATGCAATTTTTTTAAAGGGTTAGCTTTCCATACACATAATTGTTAGCAAAGTTTTCATGCAGATACAGCATGTTGTATTCGGTCATCGGTTAGTTGTCATTTATAATTTCAAGTGTATAATACACAAACTGTTGCCGACAGATACAGTTCTCCAAGAATTCTGATACTATGGTGATCACCATGAAATATCTCAGCACTGTAATAGTATGACATATGGACTGCAGCACGATATTTAAAATCAGCATGAATTTATGCGAATGAATACACTGAAATGGGATTAAGAGATAACCTTCATCATCCAACTTGTTTAAAAGGAACAGCAGCAATCATCCCGTAAACATAGCACAGAGGAAAAATTTTCAGTATGCTTAACCGCCCTTCAAAAAATTATGCAGCGTATACAGTGACAGAAAAAGACCCCAACACCAAAAAATAATTAATGTACAGTAACAAAATTTTTGGAACACATTTGCATGGGTAACATATTAAGTGATTAACACTGCAATTTCACAGGTTAATGCAAACACTAGGAAAGCCCTTGCAAATGTGAAATGCTGGTACATTACTGACTGATGTAAATGTTGAATGTCAGCAAGGATACATGCATGCACTGTGTCATGCAGGCACCTGATGTCGGTTTGTGTGATGGAGTATTATGCCTATGGCACTTGGTTGATCAATAATTAATGCTGGTTGTGGTCGATGCTGGTGTCGTCATCGAATGATGTCCCATATGTGATCGATTGGCGACAGATTTGGTGATCGAGTGGTCCAAGGCAACATATCAACACTCTGTAGAGCATGTTGGGTTACAACAGAGGCATTTTAGAGAGTGTTATCCTGTTGTAAAACTCCCCCTGGAATACTGTTCATGAATGGGAGCACAACAGGTCTTATCAGCAGACTGATGTACAAATTTGCAGTCCAGTCTGTCTAGGCCACAGATAGGTTGGTTGCAGGCGCTCACCTGGCCTTCTCCTAATCATCAATGGCCATCACCTGGGAAAGCATGCTACATGGCATCTGGATCAGAGCTGTCCTTGAAGTAAATGATTTTGAACAGATTGCTGTGTCACTGTGATGCCAACTGCTGCTCAAATTGCTGCTGCAAACACGGTACAATGCACCACAGCCATACAGCAAACATGACGGTCTACCCTCTCAGTAGTGCTACGTGGGCGTCTGGAGCCCAGTCTTCTTGCAACCAAATATTCCCATGATGACCGCTTCCAGCAATCATGTACAATGGTCACATTCCTGCTAAGTTATTCCGCAGTATTGGAGAAGGAACATCTAGTTTCTCACAGCCACATCTCACAACCTCATTCAAAATCAATGATCTGTTGTAATAGCACCTTCATCCCTTAAGTCGTTCTTGTCTAACATCAACTCACTATGTTCAGTCTCCAAGGGAACTAACACTCACAACCATTACAGTGCTACTAGCATCACTCTCAAGAGGCTGAACTGAAATTTAAATAGATGTAATCTTTCAGAGGTACAAACATGCCTGTCAGTTTTCATTTATCTTGCACAGCTCCTTCTTGGTGCTGGGACTTTTTTCTATCAGTGTATTTTCAACACAGTTATACAAGGGCTGAATATTGTTACTGACGAAGTGCTTATTTTTCAAACCCAAGCAGAAGACTTTTCTCACGGCAAAACTATTGCCATGCCCGGCAGGAATATTTTATGCACATTGAATTGGACCATGAGAACATAGTTTACTGAAATGAGTGGAATAATGAACAACACAATTTATACCGTGAGTACATTGTGTGTGTGTGTGTGTGTGTGTGTGTGTGTGTGTGTTTGAGAAAAAGGAGGAGGCTGAGAGAAGGGACTGTATAAATGGTAAGAACATTAGATTCCAGATCAGCTAAACAGTAATTGTCCACTGAATGCAGAGTAATCCTACACTGTATACTATCACTGTCTCGTCATTTCTAATTTCCTTGCAACTTGTCTTCTGCTGAGGGACATGTACATTCAAAACCTCACTTTCATTTTGTAGTCCTTCCATATCACCATTAAAGTCATTTAGTGTTTTTGTCCTCATTATATTCCTTCATGTGTTCATGTCTACACCTATATTAACTCATACAATGCAATCTCTTACAGTGATGAGAAAATAATTGCTACAAAACCATGTTATACCCTCCCGTACGGTTTGGACATTACTGCATATTTTCTTGTGTTTTTGTGATGTGGTTTATTATGCTAGTTATATGTCAATGTGACAAAGGACTTTAATGGAAAAGCTCATTGTTAATTCTTAAGAGATTTTTCAATGTTGACTGCAGTAACAATAATAGAAAAATCTCATCATTCACTTATTTTCACAAAATTACTCGTTTATTTAGCAAGTAGAGAAAAAAATGTACAGTATTAGTCGAGACATGAAATTAAATATTTTAAATCTTTCCAATGGAAAGAAATAGGAAAACTACTTCAAACATCATCTGAATGGGATGAAACCATCAACAGTGTTATGACAGCAGCAGCAGCGGCAGCAGCAGCAGCAGAAGAAGAAGAAGAAGAATTCTACAGAGAAAATAGAGTGACTGTTCCAACAAGAGAGGATGAATTGCTGAGCACAGAAGAGTTAGGAGAAGTTATAAAAATATTGAAGAATTGAAAGACACCAAGAATGGATTGAATAGTCACAGAGATACTGAAAGAGGGAAGAGATACCCTACAAGAGAGAGTGTACCTCTGTTTAATCTGTAGAAGAGAAAGTATCCCAGCAGAAAAGTAATATTCTGGCACCTGTCTGATACTCGAGAAAGGAGACCCAGTGAGACACAGCAACTGCAGAGAAATTGCCTAACTATAATCAGCTTATAACATCCTGAGCATGCTGTTGCTGAAGCAGCTAATACCATAAGTTGAGGACTTATTTGAATTCCAGCAAGCAGGATTTAGAAAGCTAAAATCAACTGTAGGCCAACTGTATATAATAAGGCAAGTGTGACAAAAGAGATGGGAATTTCACAGACATGTTCACTGTCTTTTTGCAGACTTCCAGAAAGCATATAACAATGTGAACAGGCAAGGAATATGGTGAGAACGAGAAAGAGTGCAAGTTCTGAGAAAACTAATGAAACTAACATAAGCACATATAAAAGGGATGACATGCACAGTGAAGGTGAATGGAAGGCTGTCGGAGAAGTTTGAGATGAGGACTGGAGTGTGTGAGGGAGATTGTCTACCGATCCCTCCCCCCCCCCCCCCCCCCCCCCAAAAAAAAAGTTTTAATCTAGTGCTAGAAAGTGCACTGAGAAAAGTAACATGCCTACAGACAAAAAATTCTGCTGGGTATAAGGATTGCAAAATAACTGAGAGTCGCTGGGTGTGAAGCTGGAACTGCACGTGAGTGACAAAAAGTTTCCAAAAGGCAACAGTGTAAGGACTAGTGTTGTTGTGGAGAAGGAATATCCTCCTGAATGACAATTTTCTGTGCTACTGATTTTGGATGGTGTCTCCCCATCTGGTGGACATTCCAAAGTACACCTCAGCCAAATTACATGAAATCGACACAAAGAATACTCTTTTCATCCTAGAAAAATTATAGTCATCATTTATTGATTTAAGGCAATTGCAAGATTTATTTTTTTTTCTTTTTCTTTTTGTCTGAATGGTGCCACTGTATTGACTGCTATTTTGAATCTGCATTGGTGTAGGCTATCCCTGCCATGTTGCTCTAACAATGAAGGAACACATACCAGTTCTATCTTGTCAACTGTGGTCCAAAACACTCATCTTTGGTCTGTTTTTGTTGGTCAATAAGATTCCCAGTACACACCGTTCAAATAATCTGTGATAAACTAGAGTTTTCATCACAGCCGTGTATATAGTCGTGTGTCTGACAGGAGGAAGTTCAGCTGCTAAAGCATCAGATCACATTGCAACTCTACTCTTGTGCTGGAACAATGTACTTCGCTGTTACAGTGAGCCATACTGGTGTCAGTGCTGTACTAGTTAGCTCTGAAGAAGTACATTATGCAAAATGTTTTCAGTCTTGCTGATGTGCCTATTGACCTCAACCTAATAGAGTAATTTCCATTACTCCTTCAATTATTTATATTACATCAAGGACCTTCTATTGCCGTACTCTGCTCCACTCACTACAGTAGGCTGATAAATTATGCACAGCTCCTGACGAATTTGAGCAGACGTAACTCCTTTTGTACATAAAAATCGAATTGCAGCACACACTTCTTAACTGGCAAGAGAAATAATTTTCAAAGCTGTTGCTGTTTTCTTTCACCCGCAATCCAACAACTACTGAAACAAAACAACGGCTTCTGTTTCATTGTAAACAATCGATACGTGGCACCGAATTTGAGCAACTTTGCTCTGAGCTGCCAGCCATTAAACATGAACAAATTTTCCCCTACTTTTTGAATGTACCTCATTTAAGTAATCCCTTTATTCGTTTGTGCAAATGTGGCTGATAGTTACCTTTATTCAACTGACAACTTTTTCTGCCTCTGTGGTAACTTCGCAGGCAATAAACAGCAATGCAAGATTACTGACTTGGTAAAGTAAATATACTATGCATATTTTGGCAAAAACCTTTGTAATCAAAATCACACACGGCCCCACATAAAGAGTGGTTTTTTTTTTTTTTTTTGTGTGTGTGTGTGTGTGTGTGTGTGTGTGTGTGTGTGTGTGTGTGTGTGTGTAAAAGAGCTCCAACAGAGGTGCCAAGGTAAAAAAGCATCTTTCCATTTTGAGATACCAATGATTTGAAGAGAAATTTAGAATTATTGTAACAAGTAATACGTCTGATGTGTATAGCTTCGGGCTGTTTTTTATCCGTGTCTGTCCTATACCTCAATGGACCATATCTAGCGGTACCTTAACCCACAAAAACATTAGATTCTCTTGAAATCTTAAAGAACAATGGTTCAGATTCTGAGGAGAACTTTGATGACACTGCATATAGCAACGAGAGTGATACATTCATGCAGGCTGAATGAATGAGGTTTATGTCTTCCTAAGGATTTACTACGACTGTTAGATTCTAGAATAATGGAAAGGTAAGGACACATCCCCGAGACCTCTTTTTTATGCTCTAGAAAGAGAGAACAAGAGCTGATCCAACGTGTTTCTATGGGGCATAACCTAATTTACTCCAGTATCATTCCTCGTTGTTAGGGTACCATAATTTAACATAAAGAGCGACATAATGAAAGCAAACTCCTCAATGGCTCATCATAAAGAAGTCTCATTGTAGTTTTCCTCCATAACGATAATTTCAATGCCTTTACCTGTGGGAAAGTTTGTGCATCTCAAGATATGCTTTGAAAACTTAGTATCTGTCCAAAAAAACTGAAATACAGTGACCACTTTTCGACCGTAAGGGGTAACTTGAAAGTTATTTCCACGTTTTTTGGTCAACAGAGAGACTGCACAAAACATTCCGGCGATTTACGAAATGGGTCAGCCTCGATAAAGGCTAACAATGGATTACAACGGAATGACCTTAAGGATCAATCAATAGAAAGTCCAGGATAGTATAACAACAACATAGTGGAGGCACAGAGCTGTAGGCAGACACAATAAAAAGAATGCTAGAAATGTTCAGCTTTCGAACTACATCCTCAATCAGAAGTAGAAAACTGTGTGCTTGACCAAGATTCAAACTCAGGACCTTTGCCTTTCGCGGACAAGTGCTCTATCAACTGAGCTACCCAACCACGACTCACGTCCAGTCCTCACTCAAAGCTTTACTTCCGCCAGTACCTCGTCTCCTACCTTCAAACTTAACACAAGCTCTCCTACGAAACTTGCAGAACTAGCACTCCTAGAAGAAAGGATTGCGGAGACATGCTTTGCCACAGCCTGGGGGATGTTTCCAGAATGATATTTTCACTTTGCACCAGAGTGTGCACTGATATGAAGGTCCCAAGTTCGAGTCTCGGTCCAGCACATAGTTTTAATCTGTCAGGAAGTTTCATATCAGCACACATTCCACTGCAAAGTGAAAAATCGCATTCTCGAAGAAGAAACATGCACACATTCACACAAGTGCAGTTCTCACACACACATGGCCACTGTTGCCACTGGAAGGTAAGGTCTTAGTGGCCAGAGATGACAGTAGCCATGTGCATGTAAACTATGATTATGTGAATGCATGTGTGTTTTTTACTTCTGATTAAGGATGTTGTCCAAAATTTGAACTTTTCTAGCACTGTTTTTCATCATGTCTGTCTGAAATTCACTGCCTCCACTACATGACAAATCGCTGTCTATCCTTTCCATGCTGTAGTTGGTCTTATTCTATAACTTCAAAACTGAAAGCAAAAATATAATTCAAAATAGTGTGGTTGTTTCTGAAGAAAGTTTTCTTGCCTCCATTCCACATTAGCTGCCATTAACCCTCCAACCCAGGGAAATTTTCTGATTTTTCATTATAAAGTTGTGGACCAATTTTATTCAATAATCAGATAAGATTGTACTAAATAAATATAACAAGAAAGCTAAAAACTGAATTTAGAAATAATTTTTAATTGACAGGAAAAGCAAAAATCGTAATCAGTGTTAGAAACAGGAGAAATTTCCTGATAATTTTTCTGAGCAATGTTCTATACACCCACACTACAATCTTTGCACCATATTCTTGTTTCTTTCCACATTTTTATTATTATTATTATTAATAATAATAATAATAATAATAATAATAATAATAATAACAATAACAACAATAATTCCCCCCTGTCACCAATATAATAAATGCAGTAAACAGCGATTGATCAATAAGGTGTAAAAGCAAATAAGACTTCTGCTGTTTCCTAGTTGTCTAGTAACAAGAAAGTTTGTGATCACCTCTGCCAGAGCTGCCTATTGTATCGTTACACTCACATATCAACTGAGGTTTAGTCATTTCATCACCTCTTTTTGTTTCCACCATACACGATGATTGGATGCAAATACTGCTCGCCGGCCGCGGTAGTCTCGCGGTTCTAAGTGCTCAGTCCGGAACCGCGCGACTGCTGCGGTTGCAGGTTTGAATCCTGCCTCGGGCATGGATGTCCTTAGGTTAGTTAGGTTTAAGTAGTTCTAAGTTCTAGGGGACTGATGACCACAGATGTTAAGTCCCATAGTGCTCAGAGCCATTTGAACCAAATACTGCTCAAAGAACAAATCGTTTCTTTTGTCTTGCCAAATTATGACTGTGACTTTGCTCTTTACAACACTCTGATTTCCCCATCCTTAAGAATAGTGTAAAAATATGTAGTAATTCAGTCAAGAATATTTTGAGATTTTTGCTAACAATGTCCTTCTGTTATGTTGCTGTGGTCTTCAGTAGGAAGACTGGTTTGAGGCATCTCTCCACGCTATTCCATCCTGTGCAAGCCTCTTCATCTCCAAGTAACAACTGCATCCTACATCCTTCTGAATCTACCTACTGAATTCACCCCTTGGCCTCCTACAATTTGTATCCCCCACGTTTCCCTCCAGTACTAAACTGGTGATCTCTTGATGTCTCAGAATGTCCTACCAACCGATCCCTTTTCCTAGTCAGGTTGTGGCACAAAATTCTTTGTTCTCAATTCTACTCAGTACCTCTTCATTAGTTACATGATCTACCCATCTAATCTTCAGCAGTCTTCTGTAACGCCATATTTCAAAAGCTCCTATTCTCTTCTTGTATAAACTGAGTGTTACCCATGTTACACTTCCTTGTATGGCTACATTCTATAGAAATATATTCAGAAAAGACTTCCTAAGACTTAAATTTATACTCAATGTTAAAAAAATTCTGTTTTTCAGAAACTCTCTTCTTGCTATTGCCAATCTACATTTTATATCCTCTCTGTTTCATCCACCATCTGTTATTTTGCTGCCCAAATACAAAACTCATCTACTACTTTAAGTGTCTCATTTCCTGATCTAATTTCCTCAGCATCACCTGACTTCATTCGACCACATTCCAATATCCTCATTTTGCTTTTACTGGTGTTCATCTTATATCCTCCTTTCAAGACACTGCTATTCCAGGCTGTAATGAATCATCATCCTCTAAAATTACCGTTTTTTATTAAGGTAACTGCTACCATGTATAATATTGAATCTTGCATACGTTTAAATTATCTCAGTTGTTTCATTAAAAGAATTCATATGATTTTGTATACATTGTATTATATTCAGGCTAAAATGTATAAAAAGATATTAATGTGTTACAATCAATATGTGCTAACAGTTAAAATTACTCTTCTTTTAAAAATATTGGAAATTACAAAATTTATGGCATACTTAAAATTCACATTATTAATTGCACAATCTAACACTAATTATTAAATTCATTTCTGGATTAATTTATGAAATAATGATATATTTTAGTGATGTTTTGTTTTGCAAACCCTTTGGCTTTGGAAACTCTTTGGAATAATACGAGTACTGCAGAATGTAAATAGCAATCGACATGCCTCTGATAGAAATGTATGTATTTTGCTAAACTTGTCAACAACAATGTAATTAAGACTTCCTAAAACTTAAATCTATACTCAATGTTAAAAAAATTTCTCTTCTTCGGAAACTCTTTTCTTGCCATTGCATCTACATCTGCTTCAGCCATCATCAGTTATTTTGTTGCCGAAATACAAAACTCATATACTACCTTAAATGTATCATTTCCTAATTTAATTTCCTCAGCATCATCTGATTTAATTCAACTACATTCCATTACCCTTTTTTTGCTTTTGTTGACATTCATATTATATCATCCTTTCTATACTCTGTCTATTCTGTTCAACTGCCCTTCCAAGTACTTTGCTGTCTCTGAAAGAATTACAATGTCATCGGCAAACCCCAAAGTCTTTATTTATTATCCCTTTTATTATTCCTACTCCACATCTTTCTTTGTATTCCTCTGCTGCTGGTTCAATGTACAGTTTGAATAACATTGGGGATAACTTACAACCCTGTCTCACTTCCTTCTTATACATGCTTTCCCTATCGTTCAAAATAGCTGTTTCAGACAGTCACATCCATTTTCAAGTGACATCCAGTAGTTGAAAATAACAACATCTGTTATAGAGCAAGTGAAGCTGTATAATAAATTTGATACTATTTGAAGTGTAAATATGCTGTTTTGTAATGAGATGACTGATCACTGTTTTAGTGAAAAAGCACGTCTACAGATTTTTCTTGCTGCTTAGATGTAAACTTCATACTGTTACTATAAACTGTTAGCAAGAAATTGTTGCTTACAACTGTGGAGTGTGATCCATCAGGTCATAACTTTCTAACAGCTATGAGACTTGAGAATGTGTGAAATGTGATTCCTGGTATTTCAGAGCAACAGAAAAATATTCAATGGGAAAATAGTGACTTACAGTGTAGAACTAGCCCACAAATTATATCGGATGCCATAATGGCGGGCCCCACAGAATCGTATGGAAAAAACTGAATGCACGCGTGAGTGTAGCGCATTGTGGGAAGGCTAATGAAACTGTTTGTGAAGACTTTAACAAAATATAGTTAACAGTTTAAAAATGCTTTCTACTCTAACTACTGTTACATGTTACACTGTGATCAGCCACACATTGTCCACAGGAGACGGTGTATCAAAAGAAACTCCCAGGAGAAAAAGAGGAATCGTAAAGACTTGCAAAAGCAGGCAAGTATTTTCACATTTATTTTCTGTCTTCAAGAAGTGAATAAGTTTATTTGAATTTCCTGGTATATTGTGACTGATTTATTAATAAGTGTTCAAGAAAAGTAATTTTTATGTTTTAAATCTGCAACTGAAAGTGAAAATGGGCTTTCAATTACCTACATTTTGAAGGTCTGTGTAATTATTTTAATTCAATAAACAATACTTACGACAGAAGTGTGTTAATGCACAAAAATGTCTCCACATCTTTTGATCCATGTGCAAACTCTAAATAGCCTCTTGTTCTCATATAAATGTATTGCCCATTTTTTGTAACGAGCCTGTAAGTGGAACTGCCAAACGGCTCATTCTTGTCAAACACTGAAATTAAGAAATGCATAAAAAACATTTAACAGTCAAAGACAATAAAGCATATCTTACAATATGTAGTAACTGTTTACGGAACACAGATTTTCATGTACGATATACAGTATGATTACATAATCTCCTTAGAAATCCCTGGGGCACTTAGAAGGTGCTAGCTGGCTATTGAATACAAAGCCCTATCTGGCTGTGTGTTAGTAGTTTACAGTGACTATAGTAATTAGTACATTTTTAACCAATCACATAAAGCAGTAGCAATATCCAGTGATTGGAATGCTTTTTAGGTATTGGAATAGAATGTTGGCCATCAGCAAAAGAAAATATTCAAAATGCACACATGTGATGTGCAACAACTATCTATGCACCAAAAAATGTTGGAGCCACAAAACTTTGTAGCAAGGTCATTCACAGAAAAACATCACTAAGCTTTGATGATATTGTTTGCACCCAGCACACTTACTTCTCTCTTAAAAAAAGCTCTCCTTTCCTGTTACAAAAGCTACATCTGTAGACCGATTTTCCCTTTTTTGTTTTTGTTCTGATTTGTCACTTTCACTTACAGCACTTTTTGGCTTTTTCACAAAACTGTTACCCAATTTAGCATCACAGCAATTTCACTTTTATTGTTTTCTGACTCGTTATATTGTGTTCTTCCAGGATTTTTATTTTTAGTGACTTGAATATGGTAGATTGTCATGGGATTAATAGCACACCTAAAATTGTTGTAGCTATCTGGAAGACTGTAGAACAGCATTATAGACAATACATCACAATTTGTGTTGACATCCACTGCTTGTGACTTATCCATGAATTTAATAAGATGATGTGTCACATAATCACTAGGTTGAATTTTATGAAGCACAAGGAATCTGAGCAGTGAGCAGTGTTGCTTTGCATGCAGGTCCTTTGGATGCATAGACTGATTCGATTTTAAACCATGCCAGACATGATGTAGTGCAGTTCTTTACTTGCTTCAGTGTGGGGGGATTGATGGACAAAATAAAGTCTGCTTTTCTTTTTCTGTCTTTTTTTTTTTTGTATCTATTGTTTCACTATCTATCACTAGCTATGACTGTAAGCATCTTCTGCAGCAGAGTCCACTTCACATTCACTAGTCACTGAAGCTAGCAGTATGTCTCCAGATAGGAATCCCCACCCAAATCTCATGTTTTCTCAAAGTGTTGTGATAACAGTGCAACAGCGTTTCCAGTTGAACTCCATGTACTCTGTGTGCAGAAGACATACGAGCCATATTTGGCATGTTAATGAACTTACTTATGTAATTTTCAGCTTTTAAATTTAAGTTTTTGTCTAGCTGAAAAATGTTGCTGTTCACAATCGCATAATATGTACTGGCAGCCCATTTGGACTTCGTTTGAAAATACAGGTATGACACATAATAACTTTGTTCGTAACTGCATGGAGAGTAACACTTAACTAGTATATCAAATGACTTGACTATATGCACATGGGGAGATCACACTAGTAACTTGGTGAGTGAGTGAGTGAGTGAGTGAGTGTGTGAGAGAGAGAGGGGGGGGGGGGGGGGGGGGGTTTGACGTCTGATCATCACTGTCAAAAATTAGAAATCTTGCTAATTTTCATGATACGATTGTAAATCTGAAAACACAGAGTCATGTGAATAAAGTTTCCATTAACACTGCAAGACACAATCAGGTACCTGATGGCTTTAATTATGAAGTCATACAAGGTGATACAATAATAGTGGAAAGTCTGCTGACACTGTCACATTAACTTCGAGATCCACTTAGATGTCAACATCCGCACATAGTCAGTGATTGAAAGCACAACCATATTCTATAACCACGTTCCTGATAAGAAAGTTTGCTAACGCAGTCAACTGGCACACAAAGCCATACAGCAGAAATAATGTTATATCTTGTAATGAAACTGTTCAATACACCTCTTTTTTCATGAAGTATCGAAGTAGCTGGTACACTATAATTTAAAATTACAAATATTAAAATTCAGTATTACAATCATAATTATTGTTTTCTATAATTAGTCAAGAAAATAAATTGATATAAAAATGCTTTTGTTTATGAAATGTTAATTGTTCATGGTGTGGGTTCTTGTAGTCATGTCCTAGCTCATGAACCACGGGCAACATACGAGTTGCCAAGGAAGTGGTCCTGACAGTCGGGGTACCAGTTACTTTGAATAAGGCAGGGCATCTCGGACATATTCTGAATCGTGGTCACCTCTGTGTTCATACAGCAAAGACTACCAAATCCACCGGTTAGTCCCTCAACCGTTAGGGGTAAAAATCAATGGGACTCGGGGCAAGTAAGGCTAGCAACCTGCTTCCCCGATACTTTAAATATGATGCTGCCAACAATCAGAGCAAAATGCCTCGGACCTCTGGAGGTGACCTCTAACTGACAAACCAGGGACTCCTAAGATACGACTTGGCAAACAAATGGTAATGAGATGGAGAGCTATTAATATCAATGGGGGCTACTCTGGGAAGAAGGTAGAGCTGGCAAAGGCTGCAAGTAAGACGGGGCTGGACGTTTTAGCTGTTAGTGACATTCGGGTAAGGAGTGAGAAAGAAGAGGAAGTGGGAGAATACAAAGTCTACCTGTCAGGAGCCAAAGCAGGAATAGCCCAGTGGGGTGTAGGACTTTACATCAGGAAAGAAATGGAACCCAGTGTAGTTGCACTAAGGTATGTAAACGAACAACTGATGTGGATAGATTTGACAGTGTCTAGCAAGAAAATTAGGATTGTGTCAGTATATTCACATTATGAAGGGACAGATCAAGATAAGATGGATAGTTTTTATGAGGCACTCAGTGATGTAGTTGTTAGAGTAAAAGACAAGGACAGTGTTCTGCTCATGGGTGATTTTAATGCCAGGATTGGAAACCGAACAGAAGGGTATGAAAAGGTTATGGGTAAATTTGGAGAGGATATGGAGGCCAACAGGAACGGGAAACAACTCTTGGATTTCTGTGCCAGTATGGGCTTAGTAATCACAAAATCCTTTTTTAAACATAAGAACATTCACCGATATACTTGGGAAGGCAGGGGAATCAGATCTGTCATTGACTATATAATAACAGATCAGGAACTCAGGAAGGCTGTGAGGGACACACGTGTATTCACAGAATTATTTGATGACACTGATCATTATTTAATCTGCAGTGAAATTGGGATTCAGAGGCAGAAAGTGCAGGAGGTCAGGCCCATATGTAGGAGGATAAGAGTGGAGAAACTTCAGGATAAGGAAATCAGGCACAAGTACATAACAGCGATCTCAGAAAGGTACCAGTTAGTTGAATGTAGTCAATTACAGTAATTGGAAAAGGAATGGACAAGGTACAAGGACACAGCACTAGAAGTGGCTAAAGAATGTCTTGGAACAGTAGTGTGTAAAAGTAGGATGAAGCATACAGCTTGGTGGAATGACACAATCAAGACAGCCTGTAAAAGGAAAAAGAAGGTGTATCAAAAATGGCTACATACTAGAACTCAGGTAGACAAAGAAAGTTATGTTGAAGAAAGAAACAAAGCCAAACAGATGATTGCAGCATCCAAGATGACTTTGGAAACAAGTTGGAGACTATGGATCAAGCTGCTGGAAAACCATTCTGGAGTGTAATTAGCAGTCTTCGAAAGGGAGGTAAGAAGGAAATGACAAGTATTTTGGACAGGTCAGGAAAACTGCTGGTGAATCCTGTGGATGCCTTGGGCAGATTGAGGGAATATTTTGAAGAGTTGCTCAATGTAGGTAAAAATACGATCAGCAATGTTTCAGATTTCGAGGTAGAATGGGATAGGAATGATGATGGAAATAGGATCACATTTGAGGAAGTGGAGAAAATGGTCAATAGATTGCAGTGCAATAAAGCAGCTGGCGTGGATGAAATTAAGTCGGAACTCATCAAATACAGTGGAATGTCAGGTCTTAAATGGCTACACAGGATAAGTGAAATGGCCTGGGAGTCAGGACAGGTTCCAACAGACTGGACAAAAGCAGTAATCACACCAATCTTTAAACATGGAAACAGAAAAGATTGTAACAACTACAGAGGTATCTCTTTGATCAGTGTTGTGGGTAAAATCTTCTCAGATATTGTTGAAAGGAAAGTGCGAGTATTAGTTGAGGACCAATTGGATGAAAATCAGAGTGGGTTTAGGCCTCTTAGAGGTTGTCAGGACTAGATTTTTAGCTTACGGCAAATAATGGAGAAGTGTTATGAGTGGAACAGGGAATTGTATCTATGCTTTATAGATCTAGGAGGAAGTTATTGTCTGTCCTACGAGATTATGGAATAGGAGGCAAACGTTTGCTAGCAATTAAAGGTCTTTACATGGATAGTCAGGCAGCAGTTAGAGTTGACGGTAAATTGGGTTCATGGTTCAGAGTAGTTTCAGGGGTAAGACAAGGCTGCAACCTGTCTCCACTGTTGTTCATATTATTTATGGATCATATGTTGAAAACAATTGACTGGCTGGGTGAGATTACGATATGTGAACACAAAATAAGCAGTCTTGCTTATGCGGATGACTTAGTTGTGATGGCAGATTCGACTGAAAGTTTGCAAAGTAATATTTCAGAGCTAGATCAGAAATGTAAGGACTATGGTATGAAGATTAGCATCTCCAAAACAAAAGTAATGTCAGTGGGAAAGAAATATAAACGGATTGAGTGCCAAATAGGGTGAACATAGTGAGAACAGGTGGACGGTTTCAGGTACTTAGGATGCATATTCTCACGGGATGGCAACATAGTGAAAGAACTGGAAGCGAGGTGTAGCAAAGCTAATGCAGTGACCGCTCAGCTACGATCTACTCTCTTCTGCAAGAAGGAAGTCAGTACCAAGACTAAGTTATCTGTGCACCGTTCAATCTTTCAACCAACTTTGTTGTATGAGAGCGAAAGCTGGGTGGATTCACGTTACCTTCTCCATAAGGTTGAGGTTACAGATATGAAGGTAGCTAGGATGACTGCAGGTACTAGTAGATGGGAACAATGGCAGGAGGGTGTCCACAATGAGGAAATCAAAGAAAAACTGGGAATGAACTCTATAGATGTAGTAGTCAGGGCGAACAGGCTTAGATGGTGGGGTCATGTTACACGCATGGGAGAAACACGGTTACCCAAGAGACTCATGGGTTCAGCAGTAGAGGGTAGGAGGAGTCGGGGTAGACCAAGGAGAAGGTACCTGGATTCAGTTAAGAATGATTTTGAAGTAATAGGCTTAACATCAGAAGAGGCACCAATGTTAGCATTGAATAGGGGATCATGGAGGAATTTTATAAGGGGGGGCTATGCTCCAGACTGAATGATGAAAGGCATAATCAGTCTTAAATGACAATGATGATGATGATGGTGATGATGATGAATGTTAATTGACTGTACCTCTTTGGTTAAGAAACATTGATTGTATCTCCTTACATACGTGAACTTCGTATATCTTTGTAATTCCCAACAAGTAATTGGAGTCAGTCTGTTGTGCAGTTACAGAGCAACATGTAATACGGAGTTAGTCTGTTGTGGTTGCTCTATAGAGCCAGAATGTTTAGTCTGTGAAATGAGGCGTTGTAAAGCTATTGTGGGAGACATGTTCATTAAAAAGTTAATGTGAAGAATGTAATATGTATCACAGTATTATTTCAAAATACATATTTCCAATTAATAACCCAACTGTGTCTCACAGTACGGACAACCTACCATCTAGACAAACAGTAAAATAACAATTTCAACAAGCACAAAGTAAAGTAGACATAATAAACTTTGATTACTGTTACTGCACTAGCTCATACCAATATGTTTTTTATTGTGCAAACACATGTAATGTCAGTAGTTCACAAAGTTTGGTAATTTTTTTTATTATCGCAATTATTGTAGTCAACAGAGCAAGGGGCAGGTATATCCTTTGTATCTCCGAATTGGGCTAAATGAGATTGTTGCAAGACTAGTGTAATTCTGCTAAAAAGGACTACTCGTAAATATTTGGAAAATAATGTTGATCACACAATATTCCCAAGTAAAAACGCTTTTTCTTTGTAAATGAACACTAACACATTCAAGTGAAAGAGTATTAATGTGTATTGTGTCAATCATATTAAGGTGGATTCCCATAGCTTTTATTTTATGTGCAAGTTTCACACCAAGAAGAATCTAGCAGCAATTTTGGATTCATATACTGATACATCTGCAGATACTCTTTCCACTCTAAACCTGCAACTGGTACTTTTCAACTCCATCCGAAGTCTGCACAATACAATGGAGACAAACCATAGGTTATGAATGGTGGCCCAACATAAATAATCTCAAATGATCATTTTAAACAGATAAGCATTGATACTTATCTAGTGACTTCTAAGACAAAACTTGAAACGTTACAAATCCTCCTTTCTTTTTTGAGTGATAGTATACTGTTCTCCAAAGTAAAATTATTCCCGTACACCCCCAAATGAAAATTATTAGTGTTAGAATAGTAGTAGTAGTAGTAGCTGGAGCAGTAATGCTGGAGCTGCACATCTTATTCATTCTATACCTTGTAAAATCTAACTGGCTATTTTGTTCCAAGTGTACAACTACTTTTTCATGTCAGGTGTCAACATCTTACTGGATTAAATACATTAATACTTCATTTAAAGCAGACAAGTAAAAGCTGCGTATTAGATTCTTTATTGCTGCTTGAAGTTGATATTGTGAAACACATAGTGATGTATTTTCCCCACCCTCTTTCCACTTTCAGAATGTGAACAGAGAAAAACATTCAACATCTTTGTAACACCTTCCTCCCAATTCTCTAGAGGCATCAATGATTCATTAAAATTATATGAAATCAAACTAGCTTACTCTGCTGAAGGGCTATTAAGGCGTATGCCATGTCATCCTGATGCATAAACGTGAATGCATTATGACCGTGAACCTCATCTGCCAGATATCCGGCCACAACAGATATTCTGAAACAAAAAAATGCACCATATTGAAATATCTTTTCAACAGCAAGTCCATCTAGACTAAGTGCTCTTATGTACTAACTACATTCTGTGCCACATTACATTCATTGTCTACTGTAATTAAGGACTTTTTCTGAGATAGTTCCACAAACTGAAAATAAGTCAGACTTGTGTTTTAAAATAAAAGTTCATTTCAAGTCAAATGCATTTAGACTAATGTAATACTCTCTTACTGGACATTATACACAAAAAGGAACAGTTTTAGTTTGTTTTTTGGAAGAGAACTGTTAGACTGTTTCTAACCTACTGACATGTCAAGCAAGTGTAATGTTATTTTCAACAATGTAATCCTCAATATAACAGTAACAAAGAAAAATTTCCCAAAATACTAAAGGTGGGAATGAACAAAGGAGTCTTTGTGAGTCAGTCTCTATTAACAATCTCTGTACATGAAATGCTATGTGTATATTCCTAGCAACTACAACAAACAGAAGTAGATGAAAACTACACAAAACTGAGTAGTACCTGTGATCTGAATACACAATACTGCCATCTTTTAGATGCCTCGTTTGGTACTCATCCAGTGTTGCCTCCAGGAGAGATAACTCCATGACTTTTTTCTCCCGAAACAGTTGGACGACAGCAACCAGGACATTATCACTGTTGCTACTTGGAACTGTGTCTGAAACATTTAAATTCCCATTTAAAATATTAATGAAATACTTGTCATCAAATATTTTATGACAAGTTAAAAAGGATAAACAAGGCATAAAATTCTACAGTAAGATCATATGTGAAATGTCAACAGTACTCTGCTGTGTCATATAGTCCTCTAGATTAATTAAGGCAATAAATATGGACAAAGTTCGATCAAAACATTCTTTTCTGCTCCTCTTTTTTATTTGTTTATGGCTTAATAAACTTTTAAAGAAAAAGGAAACGAAAGTTAATTATGGGATATGGAAATCTGCTGAGAAAGTTCACACGGCAAAAACCAAGCAACTCTTTCCAGTGTTTATCAATTAAAATAATCAATGTTTGAGTCTACTAACTAAGCAGTGGCTGGAGAAAACTAATATAAAGATATGGAAATATACAATGTTTCAGAGTCAGTGGCGTCTGCTTCTGGCAGAAGGGTTGAAGGGACAGGAAGAGGGCTGAAGAGAAAAGGCTGGTGAGATTTAGGAAATGGGGAGAGTTACGGAAAAGTTGTCCTGAACCCCAGTTAATGGGACTTACTGGACAGAATAAGAAGGAAAGACTTTCCTTCTCACCCCGCACCCTGCAGAGCGAAGTCATTAACAGAAGATCTGAAACTGCCTGCCTTTGATAAATGACAACTTAGTGTTTGCACATACAAATCTCGTACCAGCTCCTCACAATGGTGTAGCACAGTCAGTTTTGAAATCAGATGAGTGTGGACTAATTCTAGGACTAAGAACAGAAGATATGAAAGTTACCTCTGCTTCAAACCTCAAGATGACTATAGCACATATGCACACTCTGCAATTAGCTGATCCACAGAAAGATTCCCAAGAAGATATGCCCGTAAAGCTTTTATTTGGTAGTTATCATTACTGGAGCGAGCAGCCTTGCTGCAGTGGTACCACTGGTTCCCATCAGATGACTTAAGTTAAGCACTGTCTGGCTTGTCTAGCATTTGGATGGGTGACCATATGGGTCTGCCAAGTGCTATTGGCAAGCAGGATGCACTCAGCCCTTCTGGGAAAACTGAGGAGCTACTTGACTGAAAAGTAGCAGCTCCGGTCAAGAAAACTGACAACAGCTGGCAGATAATTACTGGAAGACCATCATCTGCTGTTTACTGATCCACATTTTTTAAATCCATTGTTATGTTTCCTATCATATTCAGTTGGATCCTCAGTGGGAGCAGATCTATCAATGTGTGAATTTAGTTGTTGTTAACTTCGTACTCCAGGCTCCATGCCCACAGACGACCAACTGAAACCACTGTGGGAATCAGAGACACCAGCCGTAACTGCAAATCATGATACAGTTAAGACCAATAAAGATTCTGTCCTCCCTCAACAATTTCAGGCATCTTAACTTGAACATGATCCTTGAAGCACCCTTTGTCTAACTAAGAAACAAAATACTGTTCTCTATTGTATTAACTAAAAGTACACAGAAAGCAGAACTCATACACATAGAAGATGTCTTGGCACAATTCCCCAAAGGACTAGATTACAAAGAACCAGGAGAACTCGCTCCTCCTGAAGAACCAAGAACCACCATGCTTTCCCTTCTTCACCAAGCAGATAATAAGAATGTTGTTGTTGTTTTGGTCTTCAGTCCTGAGACTGGTTTGCTGCAGCTCTCCATGCTCCTCTATCCCGTGCAAGCTTCTTCATCTCCCAGTACTTACTGCAACCTACATCCTTCTGAATCTGCTAACTGTATTCATCTCTTGGTCTCCCTCTATGATTTTTACCCATCTCACTGCCCTCCAATGCTAAATTTGTGATCCCTTGATGCCTCAGAACATGTCCTACCAACCAATCCCTTCTTCTAGTCAAGTTGTGCCACAAACTTCTCTTCTCCCCAATCCTATTCAGTACTTCCTCATTAGTTATGTGATCTATCCATCTAATCTTCAGCATTCTTCTGTAGCACCACATTTCGAAAGCTTCTATTCTCTTCTTGTCCAAACTATTTATCGTCCATGGTTCATTTCCATACCTGGCTACACTCCATACAAATACTATCAGAAATGACTTCCTGACTTTAAATCTATACCCTATGTTAACAAATTTCTCTTCTTCAGAAACGCTTTCCTTGCCATTGCCAGTCTAAATTTTATATCCTCTCTACTTCGACCATCATCAGTTATTTTGCTCCCCAAATAGCAAAACTCCTTTACTACATTAAGTGTCTCACTTCCTAATCTAATTCCCTCAGCATCACCCGACTTAATTCGACTACATTCCATTATCCTCGTTTTGCTTTTGTTGATGTTCATATTATAACCTCCTTTCAAGACACTGTCCATTCCGTTCAATTGCTCTTCCAAGTCCTTTGCTGTCTCTGACAGAATTACAATGTCATCGGCGAACCACAAAGTTTTAATTTCTTCTCCATGGATTTTAATTCCTACTCCAAAATTTTATTTTGTTTCCTTTATTGCTTGCTCAATATACAGATGGAGTAACATCAGGAAGAGGCTACAACCCTGTCTTACTCCTTTCCCAACCACTGCTTCCCTTTCATGTCCCTCGACTCTTATAACTGCCATCTGGTTTCTGTACAAATTGTAAATAGTCTTTCGCTCCCTGTATTTTACCCCTGCCACTTTTAGAATTTCAAAGAAAGTATACCAGTCAACATTGTCAAAAGCTTTCTCTAAGTCTACAAATGCTATAAACGTAGGCTTGCCTTTCCTTAATCTTTATTCTAAGATAAGTCGTAGGGTCAGTATTGCCTCACGTATTCCAGTATTTCTATGGAATCAAAACTTAATCTTCCCCAAGGTCGGCTTCTACTAGTTTTTCCGTTCGTCTGTAAAGAATTCATGTTAGTATTTTGCAGCTATGGCTTATTGAACTGATTGTTCGGTAATTTTCACTTCTGTCAACACCTGCTTTCTTTGGGATTGGAATTATTATATTCTTCTTGAAGTCTGAGGGCATTTCGCCTGTTTCATACATCTTGCTCACCAGATGGTAGAGTTTTCTCAGGACTAGCTCTCCCAAGGCCGTCAGTAGTTCCAATGGAATGTTGTCTACTCCGGGGGCCTTGTTTCGACTCAGGTCTTTCAGTGATCTGTCAAACTCTTCACGCAGTATCATATCTCCCATTTCATCTTCATCTACATCCTCTTCCATTTCCATAATATTGTCCTCAAGTACATCGCCCTTGTATAGACCCTCTATATACTCCTTCCACCTTTCTGCTTTCCCTTCTTTGGTTAGAACTGGGTTTCCATCTGAGCTGTTGACGTTCATACAAGTGGTTCTCTTATCTCCAAAGGTCTCTCTAATTTTCCTGTAGACAGTATCTATCTTACCCCTAGTGAGATAAGCCTCCACATCCTTACATTTGTCCTCTAGCCATCCCTGCTTAGCCATTTTGCACTTCCTGTCGATCTCATTTTTGAGACGTTTGTATTCCTGTTTGCCTGCTTCATTTACTGCATTTTTATATTTTCTCCTTTCATCAATTAAATTCAATATTTCTTCTGTTACCCAAGGATTTCTACTAGCCCTCGTCTTTTTACCTACTTGATCCTCTGCTGCCTTCACTACTTCATCCCTCAAACCTACCCATTCTTCTTCTACTGTATTTCTTTCCCCCATTCCTGACAATTATTCCCTTATGCTCTCCCTGAAACTCTGTACAACCTCTGGTTCTTTCAGTTCATCCAGGTCCCATCTCCTTAAATTCCCACCTTTTTGCAGTTACTTCAGTTTTAATCTACAGGTCATAACCAATAGAGTGTGGTCAGAGTCCACATCTGCCCCTGGAAATGTCTTACAATTTAAAACCTGGTTCCTAAATCTCTGTCTTACCATTATATAATCTATCTGATACCTTTTAGTATCTCCAGGGTTCTTCCATGTATACAACCTTCTTTCATGATTCTTAAACCAAGTGTTAGCTATGACTAAGTTGTGCTCTCTGCAAAATTCTACCAGGCAGCTTCCTCTTTCATTTCTTAGCCCCAATCCATATTCACCTACTACGTTTCCTTCTCTCCCTTTTCCTACTGCCGAATTCCAGTCACCCATGACTATTAAATTTTCGTCTCCCTTCACTATCTGAATAATTTCTTTTATTTCATCATACATTTCTTCAATTTCTTCGTCATCTGCAGAGATAGTTGGCATATAAACTTGTACTACTGCAGTAGGTGTGGGCTTCGTATCTATCTTGGCCACAATAATGTGTTCACTATGCTGTTTGTAGTAGCTTACCCGCATTCCTATTTTCCTATTCATTATTAAACCTACTCCTGCATTTCCCCTATTTGATTTTGTGTTTATAACCCTGTAGTCACCTGACCAGAAGTCTTGTTCCTCCTGCCACCGAACTTCACTAATTCCCACTATATCTAACTTTAACCTATCCATTTCCCTTTTTAAATTTTCTAACTTACCTGCCCGATTAAGTGATCTGACATTCCACGCTTTGATCCGTAGAACGCCAGTTTTCTTTCTCCTGATAACGACATCCTCTTGAGTAGCCCCTGCCCAGCGATCCGAATGGGGGACTATTTTACCTCCAGAATATTTTACCCGAGAGGACACCATCATCATATGACCATACAGTAAAGCTGCATGCCCTCAGGAAAAATTACGGCCGTAGTTTCCCCTTGCTTTCAGCTGTTCGCAGTACCAGCACAGCAAGGCCGTTTTGGTTATTGTTTCAAGGCCAGATCAGTCAATCATCCAGACTGTTGCCCCTGCAACTACTGAAAGGCTGCTGTCCCTCTTCAGGAACTACACGTTTGTCTGGCCTCTCAACAGATACCTCTCCGTTGTGGTTGTACCTACGGTACGGCTATCTGTATCGCTGAGGCACGCAAACCTCCCCACCAACGGCAAGGTCCATGGTTCATGGAGGGAGATAACAAGAATAAACTTGTTAACATAAAGTGAAGGATCATTTTTGATGCATATTCTCACTAGATCAACACACTCTCTGTCTCTCAATACTTCAGAGGCAGGACAAAATCTTCAGCCAGAAATACCTGTTGTCTATTACGATTTCTGATTACATCCCTTGGGTATTATCAGTAACATCAAGCAAGCACTTCTGGAACTTGTGCACCACAAAGACATTAAGGATTTGACAAGACTTCTGTGGCATAACATAGTTATGAAAAAATACCATGCCACAAATGAAGTAATGACATTGTTCCCTAGACCTCCATTCAGCCTGACATGCAGTCCATTTTTGCTTTTGGCAATGCTGAAAGAACACACTTTTAGACATAAGGCTGTATTTCACATCACCACACAGACACTAGGAAACCATTTTCTTCATGGATGACTTCATTTTTGGCACAGGTAATGACAATGTAGCTATCACTGTGTATTATGAACTAACTGCCCTCATGAAATTATTGAACTTCCAATTAGCGAAATGAGGTACTACTTCATACCAGTTACACAAGATATGGAGAACCGAAGGACAAGAATTTACTACAGATACTCAAGTTTTATGTGTATAATGGAATTCGGCAATGGAGAGATTCTACATTAACACACATGATGTCACAGGAAAATTACCTGATGAATCCACAGCCGGAAGGAAACTAGCACAGACTGTAGTTAAATTTTATGACCCACTAGGACTATTCTCTACTGTGTCAATCATGACAAAATTAGCGTTCCAAGGAATGTGGTGTATGGGATTTGACTGGAATGAATTGCTACCCAACAATATGGTGACACGGCGGAATACTTGAGTGTCCACTTTACATTCTCTGCCTCACATTTGTATCCCACAATGGATGTCAAATACTACAATCCAGATGTTCAGATTTAAATATTCTGTGATGTTTTGGAACAAGCATACTAGGCAGCTCTGTACCTCCGCAGTATATTACATGGCTGCACAATGACTCACTTGACCTGAAGAAATAACAGACTTGCACTCGTCAAAAAGATAACACTCCCACATCTCGAACTTCAAGATGCACTTGTAAGAGCACAGTTACTATGATATTTGTGTGCAGTTACAGGGTACGAAATTACTCACTCAGTGTTGTGGACAGATATTACAGTTACTTTAGGCTGGATACGGAGCAATGCTAATCGATAGGATACTTTCATCTGTAACAAAATGACAGAAATTTATACAAGTACGTCACCAAGTTAGTGGGAACATGTCCTGGACATGATAAGCCACAGATCACTTAACATAGGGACTGCAGTGCATTCAAATGCAATTTGCACACATTCGGTGGAAAGGCCCTCTGAGGCTCGCACACGTAGAAAAATGTCGGTCACCTGATACTCCGGACACGTGGCGTGACCTCTCAGAAGTGAGAAGGAACGTAAGACATGTGATGGCACTTACTATACCACCCAGCCTCATAGACATTTCCAAATTCAGTTCCTGCCTTAGTCTTATTCGTTCACGTGGCCAAATCCTGCAATCGGTTCACAAGATTCGTCACAAAGATAAACTCGTAAAGTGTCGACAGCATTCGAACCTGCAAACACACACACTTCCTGGATCAAAACAGTCCGACGCCAACACTTCACGTAGGAAATTCAAACAAGTCGGATATGTTCACCCGTCCGTCGAAGACGGACTCTCGCTCCGGGAGGAACATTACAATTTTCAGACCTCACTGGTGAGTGATGACATCCGATATTCGTCAGCAAGTCACATCGCTTCGGGAGACTTCTCACCGTCAATCTCAGAGACCCACCATTTCCTTGCCGACAACGAAATTGCACAGAAGTTCACAGCACGACAGACGTCTCGGTGGGGAGAACGGTGAGAAAAGGTCGACAGGTAGCGGGTCCCGTTCAGATGGTCCCCCTCTTGGAAATTGAGCACGGTGGGGAGGATGTCGGGAACCGATGTACTCGAGATATTTATATTTGTGATATGGCAGTACTTTTTCCTAAGCCACCAAATTCCGTAAACTGTTTTTGTTATATATGCTGTTACTTGTAAATAAAGAGTTGTGTCAAACTGTACCTCACTACTGCAAATCGTGACAGAGCTATCCAGGTGTCACTGCCGAGCAGCCCTCGACGCTTTACGTGTATCTCTCCACTAAACTTCACGAAACTTGTACGCACGATGTAGGCGTATGTCGCGGGGCTTGCACACCGCGACGAAAGGACGTCGCAGAGAAACGGCTCGGCCACAGCCTCGGGAATCGTTTCTGGAAGGATTCTTTCACTCTGCAGCAGTGTGTGTGCTATTACGAAATAGCCCGGTAGAGCAAGATCCGGGATTCGAACCCGGGACCTCCGACTTTCAGGGGCAGTGCGCTAGCCACTCACTACTCGTGAACCGCCCTCACAGCTTTACTTCCGCCTTGAATATCGCACGAGGTTCCGGGTTCGCGTCTCGACCGAGCACGGAGTTTTAATCTTTCTTTCCGAGTAATTTAGCGTTTCAGTCGACACTTACCGCGGTGTCGGCGCGGGCGGTGCGTGGCGGGCGGCGGCTCGTGTGACCGCGGGACCTGCAGGTAGCCGAGGAAGTGAACCAGCTCGTACGTCGTCTGCTCGGCGCCCTGGCCGGCCGCGCCACCCCCGCCGCCTCCGCCTCCGCCGGCGCCCGCAGTGGCGGAGCCAGAGCCGGCAGCGCGGCCGCCGGCGCGCTGCGCCAGGTGGATGTAGAAGGAGCGCCGGTGGTGCTCGGCGGCGCCCGCGGAGCCGAAGAGGCCGCCCAGGCCGGCGCGGCCGCCGTCGCACGACGAGCCCACCGACGCCGTGGACGCCGACGTGCCGGGTCGCGACGCCGACGGCGAGCTGCTGGGCGTCGAGCCGCCGGCCGCGCCGTCCTCACAGCTGCTCTCGTCGGACGTCAGCGCTGCGCACACACAGAGTCGCATTACCAGAGAGGCACTGGCCGACCGGGCGAGCGAGGCGTACAGGTGGCCGAGAGCCGCAGCGGGCGTGCTCGGCTGAATGTTGGAGCGGAGCGGACAGCGTCCGACGCTGCTTCCCCCGCAGCGTGCAACACAAAACCTATTTGACGATACAGGAGTGACCTGACTGCGAGCACTTCCGAAGACGCGCGCAGTTGGCAGCATCGGCGTCGAGCAGAGCGTGCGCGTGCAACGCAAACCAGTTTTTCTCGAGCGTGCAGCGAGCGGAGAGCCGTGTCCTCTGAAGAAATTACCACAGCGGAACGACAAGGGCCAGAAAAATGGCAATCTAGCCATTCTCGGTGCCAAAGTAGGCCGACTGGAAGAAAGACCTATAGAGTCAAACAGCAATGAAGCTTAATACTGACGGTAATTAATTATTTTTATAGCGTAATTCTGTTCTGACAAAATTCGCTAACATGCCTCGCATATTTCTTGCCACTAGTGACTTCAGATGCAATTGTTTAAATTGTGTAACATTATTTTCGTTTAAAATAAAATTAGAAAAAAGAGACGCTTAAGTCACTATTAGTTACTGATTGTAAACTCTCACAAAATGTATGAAACTCTTCAAACGGTTCTCTCTGACACTGGACTCGCTTTCTGGAGAACAACAGTTCAAGATCCTCGCCCAGCCATCCTCATTTAGGTTTTCCACGATTTCCCTAAATCGCTTCAGGCAAATGCAGGGATAGTTCCTTCAACCAATCAACCAATTCTCTCCGTTTCACTAGAATAATTGGACCTCTCCTTACAACGAAGACATGGACTTTCATAAATGTATGTCCTTCCAGTATCAAATCGGATAGCAATGCGTCCGACTCTTTGTTTTTTGGTCTCTGCAGAATGCTATAACTGACACCGCTGGACAGGGAACTGCTACTCCGGACACTACAGCGTCGGCTCGCGTTATGACGTCGTCGAGCGTTCTGCGAGCTCCCCGCCACGCTGCACTGAGGCCGTAGCCTCAGTAGCGGCTGAAGTGATCGAGACGAAAAGATGAATAAATATGAAACTTTCTGGTCGATTAAAACTGTGTCACGGATCGAGACTTGGAACTCGGGACCTTTGTCTTACGCAGGCAAGTGCTCTACTGATTTGCCCGCGAAAGGCAAAGGTCCCGAATTCCGAGTCTGGGTCCGGCCAGCAAGTTTCATTTAGAGCACAGTCCGCCTTAGAAGGAAAATTTCATTACGAATAAATTTACAGGTGCCTGCCTTGCACAAATTTTTTTTCTTTCTTCTATTACCCAAACATATTTCGCTGAACTTTCATAACATCAGTGTGCTTTTACTTTCTTTCTATAAAACAACAGGAAAAATGCTCTTCACTACTTGTACACCTATAAATTCGAGTTTACAAGAAAGTTTTTACAAATGTGAAAAACAATGCTTTTTTTTATACCATGCTACCACATGCTGTGGTTTTCCTAAAAAAACATCAAGTCGTTTTCCTTCCACAGTCTGTCATCTGCAACCATATAGAACTTGCAGCAGAAAAACGTAACCACAACAATGTCAGTCGTAAAGTTTCGAGGTAAACATTTTTCTACATTAAATTCTATATGGCTGCAGACGATGGAAAGTGAAAGGAAGATAACAGAAATACAAAACAGAATACAGCATGTACCACAGCACGTGATGGCAACATATACACTCCTGGAAATGGAAAAAAGAACACATTGACACCGGTGTGTCAGACACACCATACTTGCTCCGGACACTGCGAGAGGGCTGTACAAGCAATGATCACACGCACGGCACAGCGGACACACCAGGAACCGCGGTGTTGGCCGTCGAATGGCGCTAGCTGCGCAGCATTTGTGCACCGCCGCCGTCAGTGTCAGCCAGTTTGCCTGCCGTGGCATACGGAACTCCATCGCAGTCTTTAACACTGGTAGCATGCCGCGACAGCGTGGACGTGAATCGTATGTGCAGTTGACGGACTTTGAGCGAGGGCGTATAGTGGGCATGCGGGAGGCCGGGTGGACGTACCGCCGAATTGCTCAACACGTGGGGCGTGAGGTCTCCACAGTACATCGATGTTGTCGCCAGTGGTCGGCGGAAGGTGCACGTGCCCGTCGGCCTGGGACCGGACCGCAGCGACGCACGGATGCACGCCAAGACCGTAGGATCCTACGCAGTGCCGTAGGGGACCGCACCGCCACTTCCCAGCAAATTAGGGACACTGTTGCTCCTGGGGTATCGGCGAGGACCATTCGCAACCGTCTCCATGAAGCTGGGCTACGGTCTCGCACACCGTTAGGCCGTCTTCCGCTCACGCCCCAACATCGTGCAGCCCGCGACAGGCGTGAATGGAGGGACGAATGGAGACGTGTCGTCTTCAGCGATGAGAGTTGCTTCTGCCTTGGTGCCAATGATGGTCGTATGCGTGTTTGGCGCCGTGCAGGTGAGCGCCACAATCAGGACTGCATACGACCGAGGCACACAGGGCCAACACCCGGCATCATGGTGTGGGGAGCGATCTCCTACACTGGCCGTACACCTCTGGTGATCGTCGAGGGGACACTGAATAGTGCACGGTACATCCAAACCGTCATCGAACCCATCGTTTTACCATTCCTAGACCGGCAAGGGAACTTGCTGTTCCAACAGGACAATGCACGTCCGCATGTATCCCGTGCCACCCAACGTGCTCTAGAAGGTGTAAGTCAACTACCCTGGCCAGCGAGATCTCCGGATCTGTCCTCCATTTAGCATGTTTGGGACTGGATGAAGCGTCGTCTCACGCGGTCTGCACGTCCAGCACAAACGCTGGTCCAACTGAGGCGCCAGGTGGAAATGGCATGGCAAGCCGTTCCACAGGACTACATCCAGCATCTCTACGATCGTCTCCATGGGAGAATAGCAGCCTGCATTGCTGCGAAAGGTGGATATACACTGTACTAGTGCCGACATTGTGCATGCTCTGTTGCCTGTGTCTATGTGCCTGTGGTTCTGTCAGTGTGATCATGTGATGCATCTGACCCCAGGAATGTGTCAATAAAGTTTCCCCTTCCTGGGACAATGAATTCACGGTGTTCTTATTTCAATTTCCAGGAGTGTATATACACATTGCGTTTTAAATTTTTAAAAATTTTCTTTCCATCCTGGGTTTTTCGTTGTTTAAAGACTTACTCAAGAATTTGAATTTGTATGTATACAAGTAGTGAAGAGTATTTTTCCTGCTGTTTGACGAAACATAATAAAAGCTCACTGGTCATGCTTAAACTTCAGCGAAAGCTGTCGGGGTAACAGATGCAAAGAAAAAAAATTGTTTTTGTTCAAGGCGAACCCTTTCCAAAAACAAACATTCTTTTAGCAGACACCAACAGAAGAGCTTCACCTTAAGAAAGAAGAACATTATATTTTCAATGGCACTACGTTACAGACCCTACAAAAATGATATAGAAAACCTAATACTTGGAAAACATCACGACGATGAGATGAGCTCAAGGAAACTTCAAGCATGACTATAGGACGATAATTAAGAGAGTTACTATTGTTAAGTTCATAACGACAGATTACGGAACCAACAGCAATTCAATCACTTGAGAGGTCAAGTCATACGAAGCTGGTGACGTCAGTAAACACTACAAGCAACTTTTCAAAATTAAGGTGCATAACTAACTACAGACGCGTTTATTAAACTACAACGGAATGTTCACTCTTCAGTAAAGGTGTGCGCTGGCGTGAAACTTGCTCGCAAATTAAAAGAGTGTGCCGGACCGACACTTAGCCTTTCGCGGCCAAGTGCTCTGCCAAGTGACATGACTCACGACGCGTTCTCACACCTCACCTCAGAGTAGTTTGAAAGGTAGGGGACGAGGTACTGACGGAAGTAAAGCTGTGAGGACGAGTTGTGAGTCGTACTTGGGTCGCTTAAGTTGGTAGCGTACTTCCCCGCGAAAGGCAAAGGTTCTTTCTTCAAGTCTCGGTCGGGCGCACGGTTTTTAACTGCCAGGAAGTTTAGACTTGATTAAATATATTACTAGGCTAGGGCGCGTGCATGTTACTTTGTTCGTACGTGTGTGTGTGTGAACGCTTGTCCATCTGGGTCTCCGACTTCAGTCACTTTTTATTTCTGGCCGACCACTGAATACACTATAATTGCGGACGAAATCGGTGATGATGATTAGGCGCGGTCCCCATGTTAGTGAAAACGAGAGTAAAAGCTCACTCATCGCTTGGTCAGTTTTAATGGATGCACAGTCTAAGGAGTTTGACGTCCAAAAACTTTATTCGAGTTTTATGACAGAGTGTCTTATTAATGGTTAGCAGAGAGGTTTCTTGCGTGGAAAGAACTAATAAGAGTCAATTGCGAAGGGCAGTTTTGATATCTTGCGTAATGTTGATTACGTTGCTAAGATAATGGTATAAAAATGAGAGTGCGCATCATTTGTCGGTTTTGAAATTAGTCAAACAAAATTTTGTTACACATGTTTGCTTCACACGTTACACGCTCCAGTCACATTCATGTGACCATCGCCTGTGTTCGACGTCAACGTGTAATAACCACTCACAGACAGCAGGCACTAGCAGCAGAGTGTACATAATCGTGTACGGGCCTGATCGTTGGCCTTCGAGCCAAGGGTGGAAGCATTTCCGAACAGCTAAGTTTGTAAACTGTTCACGTGCCGCAATAATTGAAGTATGCCGAGCATGGCACAATAGCGCTATCCAAAATCCGCACCGAGGCAACTGTGTGCATTACGTGCCGTAGAGAACAGGGATGAAAGACGGTAGTGGAGCTGTGTGCGGGCGAATAGGCGTGCAACTGTTAGGCAGCTGCCCGCCCAGATGAACTAAGTGTTTACTAACGGCGTCTTCTCAACGACTATTCAGCGATCGCTGCTGCGTGTGGACATCCGCAGCAGGGGCCTAATTCAAATGCACCCAAGCTGACTGCTGCTCATCGGCGGCGAAGGCTGGAACTTACACGATAGTATGGCCACTGGCCGTCCGCTGAGTGGCGTGAGGCGGCCTTTTCAAAAAAAATCACGTTTTATTCTCCATCGGAAACACCCTGCAACAATCGTCGGAAGGGCTCAGGCTGGAGGAGGGGGTGCTATGGTCTGGGGAATGTTTTCGTGCCACTCAATGAGTGATCTTGTCATTTTGGAAGGCGCAGTGGGTGACACCTGTATCCTTGGGGACCATGTTCACCCTTGCAAGCAGTTTGTGTTTCCTCAGCACGATGGACAACGCAACGTGTCACAAGCTCACATTGTACGTGCTTGCTTCGAAGAGCACCAGAACGAGTTTACCGTGCTCCCCTGGCCACCATAGCTCTCGATTTAAGCGCAAGCCAGAATCTGTGGGATCCCCTCGATCGGGATGTTCGCACCATGGATTCTCAACGGAGAAACCCACCGCAGCTACACACATCTACATCTACATCGATACTCTGCAACTCACATTTAAGTGCCTGGCACTTTTCTATGTCTTCGTTCCAATTTAAGTTGTTCATAATTGTAATTCTTAGGTATTCAGTTGAATTTACGGCCTTCACATTTGACTGATTTGTATCGTGTAACCTTAGTTTAACGGATTCCTTTCAGCACTAATGTGGATGACCTCACACTTTTCGTTATTTGGGGTCAATTGCCAATTTTCGCAATATATATATATATATATATATATATATATATATATATATATATATATAATTGTTTTGCAATTTGTTTTCATCTTCTGATGACTTTACTAGTCGATAAACGACAGCGTCATCTGCAAACAACCTAAGACGGCTGCTCAGATTCTCTACCAAGTCGTTTATATAAGTAAGAAACAGCAAAGGACCTATAACACTGCCTTGCGAAAAGCCAGAAATCACTTCTGGTTTACCCGACGACATCGTCAGTTACTACGAACTGTGACCTCTCTGACAGGAAATCACGGATCCTTCACATAACTGAGACGATATTCCACAGGCACGCAATTTCACGCACAACACTGTAGGCGGAATGGGTCCATATCAGTGTGACTGGACAGTGTATAGGGAAGTAAAATCATATTGCCGAGTAGGTACCCACAGTTTGTAAGTGCTGTGGGCACCGAGCGACCGTGTATCGGTCCAGAACAGGAACTATGTGACAATTCCCCATATTGAGACATGTGTTAGTGTGTTTGCAAGTTAGATACATTCGATGTTTTATAAAGACGCTACCAACACCCAAAATAATTTTATTGCAAGATAGAGTTTATCTGTGAGAAGATGGCTCATGCTAGCAAGTTATGTAACAGGAATTTATTAATCATCAATGCAGTTTAATAATGTACAGCTCTTTAAATAAAACTTCATTAAAGAGTAAATTTATTGACAGAATGTTGTTAGTTCGCCTAGTTTTTAAACAATTTCCTATGTGAGGTTCGCGAATAGATGTCAGATGTAAGTCTTACAAAGCGTTTCAGCAATGAAAACTTTGCGCTTATGTGCAGAATTGCCACAGAAAATTCTTCAACGAGATATTACCGAATGCTATCAAGCAAGTCCATTTTCTGGTGCCCGCATCAGCAATTACATGAAGCGTAAATATTACTGAAGCTAAGCGTTTGAGCACATCTACACGAGGAGTAGCCATTAAGTTTTTTCCCGCCCCACAACACCGTACCGCGCAGCTAAAGAAGCAAAAACTAGATGTTTCGTGCGGTATTTCGTTTCAGCAGCTGAATGTGAGAAACATTGCAATAATTCACACTGAGGTGACCGAAGCGTAGCAAAGCACGCCACCTTTATTGGTCAGATGATCCAGAAACTTCCACTTTGGTCAGGTAAACCTGGATGACGAAGGACAAAGTGGAGACTTTGTGCTCGAAGATCGGCGTATCACAATGGAGAAAGTGAAAATAAGTCACGTATCAGTTTACGACATCGCGAAGATGACAGAGGTTGCCACCCGCTGGATTCCGCGACTGTTCACTCCCGTTGAAGCAGCCCGCTGAACTGATGCAGTAGCGGCAATCGTGTCAGGCCAACACAAATGATTTCTCTAGCCAGCTAATCACCACGGACAGTGTCAAATGTACCATTAGGACTCTAGGGCAAAATAATTAAGCAAGTAGTGGAAACGTGTGAAATTACCACTGCCGAAAAATGCGAGAGCCAAAGCACCATCTAGGCAAGGTGACGCTGAGCGTTTTTTGCGACAGCCATGGCGTAGCGCTAACGGATTACGCTCGTAAGGTGTAAACCGTCTCAGGAGCACATTGCCGAAATCTTCTGACGAAGTTACGGGAGGTTGTCAAGAGGACATGTCGCGAGAAGTTTTTCTGCTACACGACAACGCCCCAGCTCACTCAGTGCAGGACACAGTTACATATGCTACTTCTTTATTATATTTTTCCCCGGTCCATTTCGTTATCTCATGACACAGTACCCAGTGATCACGACACGGTACCCAATGACTTCCCATCTTCCTTCTTCTCCCTCCTCTTCTTCTTCTTCTTCTTCTTCTTCTTCTTCGATTCTAAGGGATAACATGTTCCACCACTAACCCAGTCAGGCCCTTGAAAGACGTTCGTGGGAACCCAAATCGATGTTTAGGTAGTTTTTAAGTATGTAACACCCCACTGTGCGCGCTTTGGCTTAAGATATTTGCAGATGGGGAGTGGAAAGCTGCCGGCTCAAGTTATCGACAAGACGCGACGTGGAGTGTCCGTCTCCACTGCTGTGGAGACCCACTTATACTCTGGCGTTGCGGCTGGGCGGTTCCTTGCCTTGAAAGTCACTGAGAAAGAGACGCGCGCAAAAATGTCAACCCGGAATAAGTTAAGAAGACTTGATAACTGCCATTCTATCTCTAATGTCAAAGCAGTATACATACATGTTATGATCTACTGTTGGCTACGAAATATCAGCGATCTGTATTACCAGGAACAGTGAAAGAAATTGTACAGAAAATACAATGCGACTGCGATACATAACAGTTGTTGCAAAATGGTTTAGATCATTTAGCAGCTTGAACAGATCGGAGCTCTCCTTCAGCGTCCGCCCAACTGCAGAAGCTGAAGAAGTCTCACGACACGCTCTAATGGCACTGCACATCAGGTCCACTGGGGCAGCTAACTTCAAGACGGGCGACCGCAGATGTTTCTTATGGTAAAGTTGGCACACACGTGCAGTCGGGTGACAGATCGTACACGGGGTGCAACCCAAAGCTGATTTCTTCGAGCTGACAATGGAAGTTTTATCACCACCCCTCTCAATTTTCTCAGACAAAGCCCGTTTCACGACAGACAGAACGCACAACAATCGCAGCACTCGTGTGCGGACCGTTGAGAAATCGCACTCTGCAGCTGTCAAAAACCATAAGCACAGATTTGGATCGCACGCATACGCAATGATTGGTCAGTAGTCCCACAACCCCTTATACCCTGCGCGAGCGTACACTGGAAGACACAATCCACACGTTGTAGGAAGATGTTCAATTTGATTCTTTCACGTGTACTCGGTTCCAACCTGATGGAGCTTCAGAACACTATCCTGCCCCTATACGCCTTTCCCGAAATTCCTGTTTCATGAACACCGCAACAACACGATCGCATCCCAGACACCAGTCGTGACTGTAGAGAGCCCCAAGCCTCCCCCCTCCCCGCAAGAATTCTCGCTGCCCTTTGGCACCGTTGCAACAACACCGGCGTTGTCCGAACGAGTACAATAAAAAAGTTTCTGCAACAACGCTAGTCACCTTACGGTATATGACGGACGTTACTTCTGGTACCATATGTTCCTTTCAAGAATGAAACGAAGTAATAATGACTCGATACCCCTCCCTATGAACTCTAATTTCTCTGGTTTTCTCGTCGCGGTCATTTCGCGGGAAGTAATATGTTGCCCGCCTGCTCTTGGAGCATACGCTTTTTGGATTTCAGCAGTAAACCTGGGCTGAAGCACGTCTTGCTTAAAAGTATGCCACTGGCGCTTGTTGAACATTTCCGTAGCGCTCAAGCGGCTACTAAACGATCCCGTGACAAAACGCATTGCTCTTAGTTGAATATTTTCTATTTCTTTCTCTTTAATATAGTTTCGTAATCTCAAACTAATGAACAATACTCAGAATCGGCTGAAAAAACAGCTTGTGCGCCACTTCTTTAATGGATGAATTAGATTTCCTAAAGTGTCTCCAAATAAATCTCAGTCCCACACCCCCTTTTCCAACAATTTGTTTTACGTGATCATTCCTCTTTAGATCAATCTGAATGGTTACTCCTAGGTATTTTACGGTATTTACTGTTTCCATTAATTTGTCGCCTGTAAAGTTAGTGGACCTCTTCGGCTATCTATAGGCAGTTCTTTACGTTTATTCAAGTTGTGGATCGACTGCTTTGCAGGTCTTCCTGCCTTTCGCTAAAAATCTTCTGGAGCAACCTTCCCATAGACAACAACAGGTGCTGAACAGCCATCGAGCCTTCGAAGTTATGTGCTTGATCATTTACATACACGGTGTCTCGAAATTTACGATACTACTTTAAAGTGTTAAAGCATCCAAACTAATTAAGATATTCACACTATGTCTGACTCATGTGACACACTATCTTACAAAGTTTTTATGACATTCAACAAATCTCAACATATGGTGGCAAGCACAAAATACAGTTTATATTCAAGCTCCATCGACAGCAGGCGCAACATATCCGCATCAGCTGTGGCAAAGGCAGCAACGATTCGTTTCTTTAAACCATTGATGTTGTCGACAGGTATTTGGTAGACTCTGTCCTTGACATACTCCCATAGGAAGGAAGTCCATCGGTGTAACGTCAGGCGACCTCGTAGGCCAGGGAACTGGACCACCCCTGTTAATCCAGCGGTCTGGAAACACCTGGTCTAGAATATCAAAACTTTCTGTTGCATAAAATTCCTATACCACTGGCACATCGACGTCCGCGGGAGTGGTTGCTTTCTATACAGTGTTTGGAAGTTGCTTTGATCCTGCGTGCCCTATTTGTTCTAAATAAATCATTCCACACACGGACATTTTCCGAACTTTTTTCATTACGTTTCACTTGCGACATCCTGGAACAGACAAAAACAAAACTTTTTAAGTCTGTCTGTCACACACGCCAAACGTGGCGTGAATATCTTAATTAGTGTGGAAGCTACGATACAATGAACTTTACGCGTACCTTTTGAGACACCCTGAACAATGTAAACAGTACCGGCCTTATAAACTCCCTAATGGGCTTCCAAAATTACCTTTACACTTGCCAATTTTGTTCCGTTGAGAATGACGAGGTGTATCTGCAACGAAACCTTGAATCGAATCACAGGTGTGTTCCGATATTCGGTGACCTCATGTTCGGTTCCCTAAACGACAGTCGAGGAACGCGGAGTCAACCTGGGCGCCTTTGTCTAGAGCACTATTAGATGTCATGGACGATGAGAGCAAGCTGTGCTTCGCAAGATCTCTGTTTGCAGAATCCATGCAAAGTTTCATAATGGACCTGCTTGTCTAGTTGGGGGGACGCCATGCTGAACAATTATTCTAAGTGTAGCACTTTGTGCAGATAAACGATATAATTTCAGAAATGTGTGTCTACTTGGAGTTTAACATCGATAGCAGACATTTTCGCTCCCAGCTTTCGACTCGCTTATAATTATCGAAGGAGGGTTTCGCGTCTTAAACTGATTATTTTTTCATCATAACGGAAAGAGCCTGTGTACTGCTGACGATCGAAGACAAAAAATGGTTCAAATGACTCTAGGAACTATGGGACTTAACATCTGAGGTCATCAGTCCCCTAGACTTAGAACTACTTAAACCTAAGGACCTCACACACATCCATGCCCGAGGCAGGATGCGAACCTGCGACCGTAGCAGACGCGTGGTTCCGGACTGCAGCGCCTAGAGCCGCTCGTCCACCGCGGCCGGCCGATCGTAGACATACCAGACTTCTGAGTGGTACAGGTGGTATTATTGGTAGGTGTCCGCCTCCGCAGATGAGAGATCAGCGCGGCTTACTGAAACGCAGGGAACCCCGATTCGATTCCTGGTACTGCCGCGGATTTTTCCTTGGTTAGAGGATTGTTATGGGATGCACGTAGCCTCGTGAGGTGAACTGAGGAGCTGCTCGACCGATTAGTGGAGGTTCCAAGCTCAAGCAACCCGACAACGACAGGGAGGGCGGTGTGCTGACCACAAGCCCTTCCACACCGCACACCCAATGACGCTATTGGCATAGGATGACAGGGCGGTCGATCGGGCCCAATTCGCTCGCCTAAGATTAGAACGCGAAACTTTATTTATCACTGCTGCCCTAAACATGAATTCTTCAAAGCAAAGCAGGTTGCTGTATAAAGTGCATCCGAAAGTTAACTTGAGCATTGCATATGTAACTTACATTCCTCACCACACGACATAGATTTATGTGGCAGTGGCAACGGCGTAAGGTCTTGTATTATTCTATACGTTTCTGCTTCCGTTAATCAAAATTAATTAATGATTATCTCGCAAGCGAGGAGGCACGAGGTACATTACGGAGTGTCCTTGTGGTGCTATATGCGGTCGTGGGTGAGCAACATATTACGTCGAGAACAGGAAGTTGGTGGAAAAATGAAAGTCGAAATTCGAGGAGTACATGTATACAATGCTGTAAGAAACAATGCCTCGTGTGAACTGTCACGAACTACTTCCGACAATTATTCGCCCTGAACCGGAGCAATATTCATATATCAGAGACATCAGACCACAGGAAGTGATAAAAATGAACTACGTAAATGCGTTACAGGATGGAAGACACCTAGAAGCACTTGAAAAATAGCGCAAAAGTCAGAACAACAGTATCAGTGGTTTTCTTTCTATCGTTCCTCTCTACCCTCCACCGCTTCCCCCTTTTTCCCAATATCTCGTTTCAAGTATGTCGTTCTGGTAAGCATCGGAATTTTAGGTGTAGCAGGCTATCAGTGAAAACCCCTGAAGATAGAAAAATCTCTCCTGAAACTACTTAGCCTGCATTCCTCACAAAATACATGAATTAAAAAGTTTCTTCAGAACTTCTACGGCGGCGAAGAATAGTCCAAAACCCCACGAAGGACTGGCAATAACAAAACGAAAATAAGAGAGAATGATGGCTTGACCCGAACAACGGGCATACGACGGAATGGCCTCCCAACCAAGTACTACTCTGTAAAAATAACGCTTTGCGCAGACACATGGAAGTATCCAACTAATATTAGGGCTATTATGAAGGCAAACCGAGCGACAAGTTCGCCGCTTAGCGCATAACATTCTGCATGTTAAAATCGTCAGGGGGGACATCGGACGATTTCCAAGAACGAGGTTATCTGGGTCACGCGTCCTCTCTGAGCCAGGGCAAATCTTATAAGTTCTAGTGCTATCAACTACAAATATTTTGGCTAAAAAATCTTCAGAGCGGCATATTTTGGCCTGTGACAAAAAATAAACCGCGCTATTGTTCCACGGAGTATGGGACTTCATCATCATCATCATCATCATCATCATCATCATCATCATTGTTCCAAGAGGTAACAAATAAATACACGGCAACAAAAGAACATGAATACTAACGTGCTGTTTGAAACAAGTAAAACGGAAAAGTAGAACTTAACTTTTACCTGCACTTATATTCCTAAATCCATCACAGAGTGTACAGTGGTGGGCATATTGTAGAAGCACTATTTTCGAATATTTGCTCATGTCATTTTGCTTCCTAACTCCGTGCTGAACGATAAAGCGGGGAGTGGGTGAGTTGTTAAGTTCGCATAAAAATCTACAAAGAAAAGTTCTCAAAATCCCAGAGTTTCACGTGGTGCACGGTGTCGTTCTTGCTTGGTATACCAAGTGCCTCTGTACAGGTCACACAGTTACCAGGTAAACATATCAAAAATGCAGTTGCATTTCCTCGCACCATTTTTAATTCAATGACTAAAAAACCTGGAAAACAGGTTGTACAAGAGTTTTGTACATCTTTCTCTTCGTACAAATACACTTCCCATAAAGCCGCCAAAGATTTGCAGTCTGATATCTACACAGGCTATTCCGGGAGGGAAGGTTATTAATCGGAGATATAACAGGAAGGAAGCAATAAAGTCTTATGAACTTGGGCTCTAAAATGCCTGTACGGTCTTCAACCGGCGCACCAGTGATTAAAATCAAGGTGAAATTTCCTGAGATCGTCGGAAGATTATGAAGAACCTAAAACCAGACTAGACCTTCGGAGAAAGACCTCAAATCAACACCGGAAAGGGAACTAGCAGCAGGACGCGGTGAAAACTGGGGCGCCTGCAATGCGCTCAACAATCTACGTACTCTCTCGATAAATGGGGCTACCCCAAAAATGTTAACCTCTGAGAATACGGAGCGCTACAAACGGCGCTTCACATGGACTCCTGCCCAGCACCCCGCCAAATGCGTTATTGAGGACCTTATAGCAACAAATACAATTGACGTCGCCCGTTTCTCGGCAAGAAACGTTTAGCTCTACCTTGAAATCACGATATGTATTTCGTATTTTTATATTTAGTGTACTGTAAACTTCACATAGTTTTATGTCTACAATTCTAAGTTGCGTTTTTCGTATGTATTACACAGATTAGTCAACAGCGCGCCAGAATGCCATTCGAGGAGCCGGGGTCCGACTCCCGGCAGGTCGCAAATTTTCTCCGCCCGGGAACTGTGTTCTACACATTATAATATGTAACTTGGTCATGTATCCGACACGAAGAAATACTCAGTTCTGCAAAAAACTAAAAGTTGTAGTTAATAAGTTTTCTAATGAGATTTGGACCTAAAGTGGTTGTAAGCTTATTTTCTGTTTTGCTAGGTTTTGTAGGATGCTTTCTACGTTCCTAAATACCGGTAGCATGTCATCTGCAACTAACTGATGCTATTTTGAGTTTATCTGAGAGTTACCAACTAACTCACAAACGTAATTTTATTCCGTGACATATTTCGCGACAATGTTTTGCGATTACTTACAGTTATTTTCGAACCGAAAAGTATGCACATAAGCATCCAGAAGACTTGCTCGAAAGCCAATGTTAATTTCGTGCATGTGCACAGCACTGGCACGTATGTAAATGACGAGTTGCAATTCTCTGTGAGACGTAGAACGGCCACGGTAGTGAAGTACTGTTGTTCGTGTGTAACATGCCTGGTAGCGTATATAAGGGGCGCGCACGTCGTCAGATGCTGAATGGTCGCTGTGAAGGACACGTAGATACCGCGTACTCCTGTAAGCGTTAGCAAAACTTGAGTTTGAAATGGGTCTTCATTATGTGTTTCCATTTACCTGGCTAGTCGACTCGTGCAATATCCAGCTTTGTGAGGCATTCGAATGTAATGGTGGTCCTACGTTGGACTGCACAGATACGTGAGGGCAGGTATATTGTCATCGAGGTTCCAGGCAACATAGTCTCATCGCTACAAGGGAGGATCGCCGTACTGTGCCCCAAGCACGTAGTACCCCAACTACTGCAACATTCTGTGTCACCCCACATCACTGGTTCAAGACTAGCAGCAGCTGGAATAGCGAGTTACGACGCATGCGTAGCATTCCGTTACCTGGCGGCCCTGCACTGCGTTCAGTGGTAAATAGCGTTTTACACTACACCGCCCGCCTCAACAGCTGAGTGATCAGCGTGACAGGATGCCATGCGAGGGGCCGAGATTCGATTCCCAGCCGGTCGGAAATTTTCTCCGCTCGGGAACTGGGCGTTGTGTTGTCATCATCTTTTCACCCTCATCCACAAGCAAGTTGCCGAAGTGGAGTCAACTAAAAAGACTTGCACCAGACAACCGGTCTACCCGACTGGAGGCCCTAGCCACACGCACATTTCATTGCACTACACCGGATTACAATCGTAGGCGATTATGGCGGCGAGCTGGGAAGAGGTTCCATTTTTTCATTGCTTTGCATTGGCACAACGGCGGTTTTCCTGACGTCATAGTGGGGGGAACCATCGGGTACGATTTCAGATTTTGGCTGACAGCACTACGATACGACACGGACGTCCTGTAGCGTCCCCATTTTTTCAATAGAACAATGTTCTTTCATACACGGCACGAATCTCTATTAACTGTCCGTTATGCTGTAGTACTCCTACGGCCAGATCTGTTCCCAGTAGAACATGTATCAGACCAGCTCAGACGTCAACACCATCTCACTGCGAGTATCCAGTATATCAAGGACCAGTTAGTACAGAAATTGTGGCCAGTTTGCCTCAGTACAGGATACAACGGCTTTACGACATCCTTCCTCACCGAATCAGGGCATGTATCCCGGCAAGAGGGGGTACTACGTTACACTGTTAAGTGGGCTCATACTGCCAAGTTTTTGTAAATTCCATTCGATTTTGTAAATATTGAAACATCATCATATACCCTTTCAACTCGTGAAGTGGCATGTAGTTTTTCTTATTCCCTTCCGGGTGCTGCACTTTTGTTTCTCAGGCAGTGTCCTTTCGCACAACAAAATTATGCTTAAAAGTAGTTTTTTAATTCACGAACAAAAGTCACAGTAACATCATTTCGTTGGAGATGACAATCTACTGATATTCAGTAATGTTGAGAACGTTCTACAGAACAGAGCAATGCAGAAAATAAGCTGATAACGGCAACAGATATAAACTGAAGAGCCAAAGAAAGTGGCACACCCGCCTAATATCGTGTAGGGCTCCCGTAAGCACGCAGGCCTGTCGCAACACGACGTGGCATGGACTCGACTAATGTCTGAAGTGGTGATGCAGGGAGCTGACACCATGAATCCTGCAGAGTTGTCCATAAATCCGTAAGAGTACGAGGGGCTGGAGATCTCTTCAGAACAGCACGTTTCAAGGCATGCCAGATATACTCAATAATGTTCATGTCCGCGGAGTTTGGCGGCCAGCGGTAGTATTTAAACTCAGAAGAGTGTTCCTGGAGCCACTCTGTAACAATTCTGGACCTGTGGAATGTCTCATTCCCCTGCTGGAATTGCCCTAGTGCGTCGTAATGAACAATGGACATGAATGGATGCAGGTGATCAGACAGGATGCTAGCGTACGTGGCACCTGTCAGAGTCGTATCTAGACGTATCAGGGGTCCCATATCACTCCAACTGAACGCGTCCCACACCATTACAGAGCCTCCACCAACTTGAACCGTCCTGGCTGACATGCAGGGTCCATGGATTCATGAGGTTGTCTCCAGAACCGCACCAGTCCATCCGCTCCATACAATCTGAAACGCGACACGTCGGACCACGCAACATGTTTCCAGTCATCAACAGTCCAATGTCCGTTTTTAAGGGGCTCAGGCGTGGCGCAAAGCTTTGTGCCGTGCAGTCATCAAGCGTACACACGAGTGGGCCTTCGGCTCCGAATCCCATATCGATTATGTTTCGTTGAACGGTTCGCACGCTGACACTTGTTGATGGTCCAGTACTGAAATGTGCAACAATTTGCGGAAGGGTTACACTTCTGTTTGCCGGCCGCGGTGGCCGAGCGGTTCTAGCCGCGTCAGTCCGGAACCGCTCGACTGCGACGGTCGCAGGTTCGAATCCTGCCTCAGGCATGACTGTGTGTGATGTACTTAGGTTAGTTATGTTCAAGTAGTTCTAAGGTCTAGGGGACTGATTACCTCAGATGTTAAGTCCCGTAGTGCTCGGAGCCATTTGAACATTTCTGTCACATTGAACGATTCTCTTCAGTCGTCGTTCGTCCCGTTCTTGCAGGAACTTTTTCCGGCCTCAGGGATGTCAGAAATTTTAGGTCTTACCGGACTGCCGATATTCACGGTACACTTGCGAAATGCTCGTACCGCAAAATCCCCGCTTCACCGCTTCCTCGGAGACGCTTATTCTCATCGCTCGTGCGTCGACTGGTTCACCCAACTGATAAGCTGCCATTGCAGCAGCAGTAACGGATCTAACAACTGCGCCAGACACTTGTCTTGTATAGGCGTTGCCGACCGCAGCGCCGTATCCTATCTGCTTACACATCTCTGCATTTGAATACGTATGTCTATACCAGTTTCTTTGGCGCTTCAGTGTAAACTGTTTTAAGGCCTAAATTTCTTTCGAATAGTTATTGCCTAAAACGGGTTTGATTTTGTTCACTTCAACATTCTCAACGAGGAAGTGCTTCCCTTTTTCTCCATCTTCGTCATGATTACGCTGTGGACTCTGTTGTGTTCCAAGCTGACAACTGGTCTGATTATTCACATGCCTTCGCACCTCCACTGCCACGCTAAAATCAACCGATGGTAATCGCATAGTAAGTGTCTGGAGGTATGGGTAAAATGTGATACGTTGGAATAAAGACCCCTGCAATTTCGAAGCTCTGGGAATTTAAAAGGTTGTGAGGTTTACGCGAGAATCTCATACCATTCTTCCTACAGATAGTGCAAGTTCAGGTAATGATGATGGAAGTGGATAGCGATCACACACCTTTCCCTCCCAAGTCGATCACAAAGGCTCAATCATACTGAGATCTGGTGACTCTGATGGCCAGGGGAAGGGAGATGCGGCAATTGATCCTCGTCCTCACAAAACCAGCCTTCGACGATGCGAGCTGTGTGAACAGGCGCCCTGTCGTCTTGGAACACAGCATCACCATGAGGTGGACCTGATCACCCAGAAATGGCCACATAAACCTTGGCAGTAATCCTACCTTGCAGTGCAACTATGGAACCTATGGAAGAGCACAATCCAGCTACGCAAATCATAATCGAACTCCCGCCGCGCTTCACTCTTGAGTCGTAAACTTGACCAAAAGTTGGAAACTGTGAAAGAAGATTCAGCCGGCCAAATGACCCCGTCGCACTGCTGTAATGCCCAAGTTTTATTGCTTCAGCGCCATGTATACTTGTAACTGGCAATTTGCATCGCTAATGCGTGATTTTGGAATTCCAGCTCGCCCTGCATATCATTGCTTATAGAGCTTCCTTCGTTACTGAAACTGTTCGCGAATGTAACATCCAGTTCTGCAATGACTTTTGCAGCTGTCGTCTTATTTTTCATCACAAACCTCTTCAGTGGCCGTCTGCATCGATCACTCAACACATACTTCCGTTCGCGTTGTAACTTCGTGGATGTTTTTCCGCTCTCCCTGTGTGCGATATAAATATTCGATAAGGTGCCTCATGAAACATCATATACCAGTACGAGGATCATTCCAAAAGAAATGCATACAATTTTTGTAAAAATATAGTTTTCATTTTGCATGTGTGAAAGTACTGCAGTGTGTAGATACATCCTTCCCGCTTGTTTTCAAACTTAGTTCAACCTGGAATGAGATTTTCACTCTGCAGCGGAGTGTGCGCTGATATGAAACTTCCTGGCAGATTAAAACTGTGTGCCCGACCGAGACTCGAACTCGGGACCCTTGCCTTTCGCGGGCAAGTGCGCTACCAACTGAGTTACCGAAGCACGACTCACGTCCGGTCCTCACAGCTTTACTTCTGCCAGTATCTCGTCTCCTACCTTCCAAACTTTACAGGAGCTCTCCTGCAAACCTGGAAACATCCCTCAGGCTGTGGCTAAGCCATGTCTACGCAGTATCCTTTCTTTCAGGAGTGCTAGTTCTGCTAGGTTCGCAGGAGTACTTCTGTAAAGTTTGGAAGGTAGGAGACGAGATACTGGCAGAAGTAAAGCTGTGAGGACCGGGCGTGAGTCGTGAGTCGGTAGATCAGATGGTAGAGCACTTGCCCGCGAAAGGCAAAGGTCCCGAGTTCGAGTCTCAGTCGGGCATACATTTTTAATCTACCAGGAAGTTTTAGTTCAACCTGTTCCCGTGAGTGGCGCCATCACAGCATGTCTTCAAGATGGCTGCTACACTTTACGTTCGTCAGAAGCAACGTGCTGCCATAGAAATCCTGTGCTGTGAAAACGAGACAGTGGGAAACATCCACAAGAGGTTGAAAAAGGTGAATGGAGATGGTGCCGTCGATCGCAGTACAGTTAGTCAGTGGGCAAGCAGGTTACGTAACGAAAGCGGGTGCGGAAGTATTGAGGATTGTCCTCGCAGCGGCAGGCCTTGTACTGCACACACTCCAGACAATGCGCAGAGAATTAGCGAATTGGCGAATGCCGACAGACGCATGACAGTGAAAGAATTGTTACCATACGATGGGATAGAGGAAGGAAGTGTTTACAGAATACTTAAAGTGTTGGCGTTAAAAAAGGTTTGAGCCAGGTGGGTTCCCGTGATGTCGACTGTGGCCCACAAAGAAACAAGAAAAACGGTATGGAACAAACTTCTGGAACAGTACGAGAATGTTGGAGATGAATTTCTTGGAAGAATTGTGACAGGTGATGAAACATGGCTCCATCATTTTTCACCAGAGACGAAGACGGAATCAATGGAGTGGCATCAAGCAAATTCAACCAAGGAAAAAAAAATCAAAACGACACCTTCTGCTGGAAAAGTTATGGCTATGGTGTTTTTCGATTCCGAAGGACTCCTGCTTGTGGACAGCGTACCAAGTGGAACCACCATAAATTCTGATGCATGTGTGACGACACTGAAGAAACTTCAAGCTCAACTGAGTCATGTTCGATCACACTGGCAAAAGCAGGATGTTTTGCTGTTGCACGACAATGCACGGCCACATGTCAGTCAAAAAACCATGGAAGTGATCTCGGATGGACAACACTGAAACATTCGCCTTACAGTCCTTACCTGGCTCCATGTGAATATCATCTCTTTGGGAAACTGAGAGAGACTGTTCGTGGAACAAGTTTTGCAGATGATGACTCCCTTGTGCACGTTGCCAAACAGCGGCTCCAACAGGTTGGTCCAGAATTTGACCATGCGGGTATACAGGTGCTGGTTCCAAGATGGTGTAAGGCAGTTGAGAGGGATGGAAATTATGTGGAGAAATGAAAATATTGTTCCTAAAGGATGTATCTACACGCTGTGAAACTTTCAAACGCGTAGAGTAAAAGATGGATTTAAAAACAAATAGTGTGCATGTATTTCTGAGTGACCGCCGTACTTGGGCTACCTTGGTTACGAAAGCGCCCACGAGACGAGTACGAACAATTTGCCCACGTTCCTGTATCACGCGCTCACGCCTACGCAGGAGTGTCGTGACGACGACTGGCACTTGCAACGTGCCGAGGACGTCGTACAGGCGCAACCCGCAGTCTCGTCTCGCATCTGCATTCATGTTCGAGCAAGCACTTCTCGCGGTGTTTCCATATTTTTGCCCAACTCCTTAATTATCAATGAGTGGCTTCAGTTGCATCCGGCATCCCTGGGCAACTTACGGATGCTGTTCGTCGCCGAACTGCGGTCACTGTGAAGGCTTGAGGCGGTGTTCGCGTGGTACCTCCGCTTTGTACGTTTCATTCGCAGAAAGCCCTCTGACAGAGTACAGCGGCTCACGCAGCTGCTACGCTACGCACCTGGCGAGCAGCCGGAAGCGGCGGAAGAGGCGCGGCCGTCGCTGGGAGCCGTCTCGATGTTGCGCCGCAGCTCCTCGTGGTCCTCCGGCCGCGTGATGTTGTACAGCGACTGTCCCAGCAGGTCGTTCTGCAACACAACAACAGTGCTGCCTGCGCAATCGGAACTAGCGGATCCCTCTTGTATTAATATGGTATTAGTGCACGCAGCAACACTTTGCCGTTGCTAAATATATCTGGACACTGGATCTCCTTCTCACCCCCCTCCCCTCTTTATCCATCTGCTCCTCCTTCCCCTTATCTCTGCCCATCATCTCCTCCTCCCCCTCTCTTTGACAACTTCCTCCTTCCCCTCTCTCTTCCCATCTCTGCTCCGCTCTCTTCCTTTACCGCCTGCCCACCACCACTCTACGCCTTTCACCTGCCTCATGTATCTCCCTTTCCTCCCCTCTCTCCGTTCGTTTCCTACTAGCCCTCGCTCTGTCCACTCCCTCCTCTATCCATCTTAACCATTCCCCAGCCATGCTCATCGGCACATGTAGCCCCTGCACAAATAAAGAAAGCAAGCTCATACTACTTATCCCACAAGACGTCTGTCATTCACAGCAGGCTTACAGGGACTTGAGAATCATTTATTTACCCCTGACATCCAGCCTGCCATGCAAACCATGTCGATAAAACAGACCGATAACTACAACACAACAAAGCGACTGTTGTGCAGGGCAGCTAGAAGGTTATAAACCCCAATGTGCTGATACTCATGAGGCCTTCTGTTTCTGGGCAAACATGACTGTTTGAATGTTTATTACAGTATTGCGCAAAATTTTGAAGTAAACAGTCAAGAACTTTTCAATATTTTTGCTAACAATCTTAACAAAAGGACTTCTCTTTATGTAACAATACAGATGATGGAGCTCACCTCTCGCGTGCAAACCTATTCCGCATCCACTTTGTGCTGCTTACTGTCTCCAAGCCTTGCTCCCACTCTACAATTTTCACCCCCACCCTCCCCCCGCGCGCGCGCACACACACACACACACACACACACACACACACACACACACACACACACACTCTTCGCTACATCACTACAATGACGATTCCCTGGTGCTCTAAATACATCCCATCAACCAATCTTTCCTTTTAATCACGTTTTGCGGTATATTTCATTTCTTTTCTTCCCAATTCAATTTACTACTTGTTCATTAGTTACCCAAATTATCCATCTAACATTCAGCACTGTTATGCAGCACACATTCCAAAAGTTTCTGTTGTCTTCTTGTCTCACCTTTTTATCATCCGTATTTCACTTCCCTACAAATACCTTCAGAATAGACTTTAAATTTATAGCTGATGTTGAAAAATATCTCTTTGTTTCAGAAATGCTTTACTTGTTGCTATTGGCGGACTGTATTTTATATCCCCTCTGGTTCTGCCATGATTATTTTACCGCCCAAATACGAAAACTCGTCTACACTGTGAGTGTCTTATTTCCTAATCCCATTCCCTCGATAGCAACTGATTTAATAAGTCTACATTCTATTACCCTTGTTTCACTTTTGATATTGTTTTCCAGACATTTGGTTCAACTGCCGTTCCAAGTTAGCAGACCCTGAAAAAATTACCATGTTATGCTGTGGTTGCTCTAATCTATGCTTCATCTGTTGATTCAAATGCAAAGTCAGCTAGAGAAAATGATATTTTTTGTGGTAGAAATTTCAAATTCAAGAAGGCGTCCTCTCCAGAAGAAATCTTCTTGATCTCTATGAATACACAAAAGCGCAATATGCAGTGGCTGCATAATAAGAACATTAGGCACTTAAAGAAACAGTCTGAAAATGAGACAGCTGCGCACAATGCAGGGTTCCCTGTACAGCAATGTACTGTGTATAAGTACTTGGAAGATTTTTAGCCAACCCATGTTGGAAAATGTTCCATCAGTGATCACATTTGCGTCCACGACGTGCGTGACTCTGATGACAATAAAAAAGCTTCGCACGCAACGACTGATGACGGTGAGTTTTGTAAACATATGCTGCTCCTCCTCGACGTCTTTAAGAATTCAGTCTCATAAAGCAGGAAAGTAAAGACTCTCTTATTTAAAAATTAATTACACAGTTATTGAAAACATTACTTAACTGTACTGACGAAAATGGAATACTAGATTTTTCAGACATAATCCGAGTAAAATACTGGGAAAATTGTTATTTGATTGGGCTAGCAAAAGTGATTCTAAAATTTGGTTTTCGAATTTGGATTGTCATCGCTGCGCCACATGTAAATGACTTATCATTTTCTTTTGTTCTCAAGCCGTAGATAGATCGGCAGCAATTCTGTTCAATTTTTTCAGAAGTCTCTTCCGTTCATAATATACGGTCAATTTGGGAACTTGATTTATCTGCCTTGATCTTCCTTGAGCATTCTTCCCAGACAATTTCCTTTCTATTAATTTCACAATGACAGAAGGAAGGAAGATCAGAGTTTAACGTTCTATCGACAGCGAGATCACCAGAGAGCACAAGCTCGGATTAAGGAAGGATTGAGAAGGAAATCAGCCGTGCTTTTCAAATAAAAAAAAAGCATCCCGATTTACGGATGCGATTTGGGAACTCACTGAAAAACTGAATGTGAATATCCAGACGCGGATTTGAGCAGTCGTCCTCCCGAATGTGAGTCCAGTGTGCTAATCTATGCGCCACCTCACTCGGTAATTTCTCAGTGAAAGAGAATGTATGTCTGTCTGTCTGTCTGTCTGTCTCCATCCCTTGACAGTCCTCGACAACGATCTTTTCTCTCCTACGTTCTTGCAGAGTTCTTGACTGGTTATTCTCTTTGCCCATGAAATCATTACGAATCAGGTTTTTACATACTGTATCTTGACGTTTAAACCAATATTTTTAATGACGTATAAACCAATATTTTTAATGTTAGTAGTTTCTTGTTGTTGTTGAATGCTGTTTTAGCTTGTGCGATTCTACATTTAATCTCCTACTATGGTCTACCATCCTAAGTAATTCTGCTACCCATATGGTTGAAGCTGGTGACTTGCTTCAGAATCTCTCTGTTCAGACTCAGGTTTACAACTGTTGGGAAGATTTCGGTTTTCTTATTATTTATTTTCATATCATATCTTTCTGAAAATACCTTGTTCATGCCTTCTATGGTCTTCTGGAGACTGATTTCAGTTTTGGTTAACACTGCTATGTGTTCTTGTGTTATGGTCTTGAGCCCAGAGACTGGTTTGATGCAGCTCTCCATGCTACTCTATCCTGTGCAAGCTTCTTCGTCTCCGAGTAGCTGCGGCAACCTACATCATTCTGAATCTGCTTAGTGTATTCAACTCTTGGCCTCCCTCTACGATTTTTACCCTCTACGCTTCCCTCCAAAATTGGTGATCCCTTGATGTCTCAGAATGTATCCGACCAACCGACCCCTTCTTCTAAATTGCAACAGCAGCTGCAAATCATTTTTTTTTCTCCCTGGCTGTGTCTGTGTGCCCTTCCTTCGGCTGTTCCCCATAACGGCCGGGATTTCCAACTCCCTGGCAGAGGAACTCTTAGAAGTTTGCCGGGATCCAGCAAGCCGGAACATAAAATGACCATTGAAAATGCCTACACTTGGCTCCATATCCTGATTAGCTGGAAGACCTAAATGTGAGACAATTTCGTGGTACAATTTGGAGACAGCGAAACTGATGAGTCAGTAGGCGGCCTCGTACATTCAGGAGGACGAGTATTCAACTGTTTGGCCATACAGACTAAGGTTTTGAGTAATTTTCCTGAATGGCTTAAGGCAAGTATTGAGATGGTTCCTTTGGAAACGATATGGCCGATTTTTCTTCCCATCCTTCCGTTACTCGAGCATCTGCTCCGTCTCTAATGACCTCTCTGTCGATGGGACGTTAAGCTCTAGTCTTCTAAAACTCGTGTGCCCTCTAGGGTGGAGGTGGTTATTTTACAGTGCATTTCAGAAGTCCGGAGTTGGTGATACTCAGCGATCAACCCAGTTACCTCTAATATGAAGATGATTTTCACGACAGGCAGCGTGGCTCGCTCGGTAGCTTTGGCGAGTGGTAATCGGGTAATCAATGGATTGCTGGTTCGAATCTCGCTACGGTGTCTTTTTCTTCATATTCTTCTTTTCATTCATTTCGAATACCTACATCATTTAATATAGAATTCATCGAACATACGCTAATCAACACATGTTATCATTATTTTTACCAAAAAGTCGTGTCTTCTTGTTTCTATTTTATGCAACCCGCAACGCCTTCAAAAACCAAGAGCAAGAGTTTCATATTCTCTCGCTCGCTACACGCAAACTATCAGTTCTACAGGGAAGATGAACAGGATCCTTTTGGAGGACATTTAATGTAGTTAAATTTTGTACGTATATCTTGAATAACTAGAAAACTATAGCCTCCAGCGAAAAGTATCCCAGAACAAAAGTTAACTACATTAAATGTCGAACAAAAAGGTCCTGTTCATTTTTTTCTGCAAGACTAATAATTGACATGTAGATAGCGAGCGACAAAATATGTAACTGTCGCGCTTGGTTCTTGAAGGTGTTGTTAGATGCACAAAACACATAGGGAGGGGCAGCTCAATCACCCAGTATAAAATATTGTTAACAAAAATTATTTAAATTAAAAAACGTTATAAACTTATTAACATCTTTTATAATATATCGATAAATGAGAGGTTATATTTTAATTGAAGATTGGAATTTTGCCGGTGGTGTGTTGCTAGAAAACTAGAAAAATTGCGTCGTTCATGAAAATGTGTTGACTAGCATATATTTGATGTACTTTATCTTTAAATGATGTAGGAAAAAATAAAACCATAAGCAAGACTCGAACGAGCGATCCATCGGCTGCCCGAGTCACATTCTCCGATGCTACCTTGTGAAACACGCTGCCTGTTGCGAAAGTTAATGTTTCTGAAGTTCCTCTGAAAACTTGACAGTCGATTTTCACGAGAATTTTCAGAGGGCTGCGTAGGACTGCTTTTGTAGACTGACATTCAAATTCTGAACTTCACGTACCATAAACATAAAAGATTACAAAAATCTGATTGCCGCCTGGTCTGCTTGTTAGTGGTCTCCTTGTTAGTGCATTACGAAAGAAAGAAAGACGGAGAGAGAGAGAGGGGTGGGGAGGGGGAGAAGAGTTGTAAGGGCTTTCCCGTGCGCAGGCGTGGATCTCTGCTCACGCATGTCAGTGTCTTTATCGGTGATTGTTGAAGATTAATGAGCGTGCACTTGCTCGATAAAAAGAGAGATCTCAGGGTAGAATGAGAGCCGTTAGCTAACTGGAGGTGGTGTTGGACAGAAGTGACGAGCTTGGCTAGGGTTAGTTCAGGCCAATAAATAACACTGATGTTTCCGTGTGACCCTTTCCTTTTGACTTCGAACTGTTTTCCTGTTTGCAGTTATGGTGATTATCGTGTGGAACTGTTGGCAGTGAACACATTCCTGTCCAGTGGTCGCTTCTCGGAATATTTCCTGAAAGTGGTTAGACGGTTGCAGGGCTTCTGATTATTGACACTGGAGTTGCGAATTTAGCCCTGTGTCGCGGATCAAAGCAAAGCAAGCGACCCTTACTCAGACTGGCTTTGCATGTGTGCCAGTGCAGAGAATTAATGCGGGTGGTCCGCCAGCAAATTTTAGAATTACATAAAGTTGTCTGCGTCGCGCGCAGCAGTTCGCCGACAGCACGGGAGCACAGAGGCGCGGACGAAAGGAACGTGTCCACGCATAGTTATTTCTTCGGCATACCTAGCTCTCCATTCTTGCATTACATTCTCAATTGTTGATGAGAAATGGCATCAAGCTGCATTCCTGGCCAACATCTTTATTTGCTCGTGCGAAATATGCGTCACCGTCAAATTTTTTGATAACTGCTGTGTGAGTCCTGAGAAGCTGTCGGATTATTATCCAGTGTAATGCCCAGTGAGTACGAAAGGCGCGGATGTTTCCAGCGACGCCACATCCGCGTGAGATTGGGAGCTGCTGGCGAGCCTTCGCGCAGCGGCTCTTGCGGTAGGCGGCTTCCTCCCACGGTGGGTGGCCCGCTATCAGGCGTTCACCTCGACGCGCCCTCCGCTTCCCTGCCGACTCCCGAGATAAGCGCCGCTTCACACACAGCTTCTCCTGCCTGCATACTGCTTGCGTTGTGCCACATTCCCTTTGCAAGGTGGCACGGGGCGCCGTAATACTCTAAACTGTCTCAACGTTTGCTCTCTTACTGCCAGGTTACAGTTATAATCAGCCAAGTCTCCGGGCATCAGGGGAAATTCTTGGTTCTGTTACTAACTGGCATTCCTTGCCTCAGTTGTAATTCAGTCACGGCACTTCTTCGAAAGACTTTACCCACGGATATATAAGCAACAGAGACCAAAGAGGACGAGACACGGAAAATATATGCGGAATCGAAGTTGTATATTAGCGCGTGTGTAATTCAGTGGTAAGCATACAGAGATGCGAAGTACCTTAATGTTCCCCCTCTTCCTTAGCCTTTGTTCCGTCATAAAGCGTCCGCTGTTCCCATTATTTGGCCCATCTACTATTTCAGTACTGTATTGGTCGCTGCCCCACCGGCAATATGTCGGGAATGTATAAGATCTACTTTTATCTTAATTCTGACACCACGTGCTTTTCCTGACACCGAAGTCATCACTTAACCAGCCCAGGATTTGTCTAAACGGGCATGGCAAACGCCCGAAAAACCACACCCAGGCTGGCGATTGTAGCAGTTACGGTCGTTAACCCTGCCAGTGCCAAAGCACTTTCAATAACGGATACTACCACCGAGGGGTAGTGCTGCTGCTGGTAGTTTAACAACATACGTTTCAAAGAGACACTGATGTATAAGCAGATTCCAGACCCTGAAAATTCTTCTAATGCTGTTATGCGTTGCATAGGACATTTTTTTGTGAAAGGCTGGTGAGTAGACAGAACAAAACTGTGATGTTCGGATATAGTTTTACTAGTGTCCCGCTGGACACAGTCAAGACCTTTAAATATTTGGGCGTAACGTTGCGAAGCGATTAAGTGGAACGAGCACGTGAAAACTGTGGTAGGGAAGGCAAGTGGTCGATATCGGGTTACTAGGAGAATTTTAGGAAAGAGTGGTTCACCTGTAAAGGACGACGTTTGTATGCATATAGGATGTTGGTACGACCTATTCTTCAGTACTGCTCCAGTGTTCAGCATGCGTACCAGGTGGGATTGAAGGAAGGCATCGAAGCAATTTAGAGGCGGGCTGCTAGATTTTTTACCGGTAGGTTCAAACAACACATAAGTGTTACGGGAAATGCTTCGGGAACTTAAGTGGGAATCCCTGCAGGGAAGGCGGCGTTCTTTTCGAGAAACACTACTGAGAAAATTTAGGGAACCGGCATTTGAAGCTGAGAGCCGAACGATTCTACCACCGCAGATATATCGTGCGTAAGGACCACAAAGATAAGATACGAGAAATTGGAGCTCATAAGCAGGCGTACAGACAGTCGATTTTCCCTCAGTCTATTTGCGAGTGGAACAGGAGGCGAAATGACAAGTAGCTGTAGAGGGTACCCTACGCCACGCACGTTACGGTGGCTAAGGGGGGGGGGGGGGATCTTACGTGACTTAAATGCTATGGTCATCAGCCCGTAAGCTTACACACTACTTAACCTAAATTATCCTAAGGACAAACAAACACAACCATGCCCGAGGGAGGACTCGAATCTCCGCCGGGATCAGCCGCACAGACCATGACTGTAGCGCCCTAGACCGCTCGGCTAATCGTACGCGGCGGTGGCTAGTGGAGTATCTATGTAGATGTAGAAGATAAGAAAAGCTAGGCATAAAGTGCCACATAGCCCCCTCGCACGGGTCTGCATTGTTAACCCTCAAAATACCAAGTGTGGAGTGGGCATTACTTATGCCCACCCTTTTTTTTTAGTGTAATTTATATTTAAAAATTTAAAAAGCACTGTTCTTAATGAATTATTATACCAAATTCTGTAACTGTTCTGAATTTTTCAGTAAAACGTAACCCGAAAAATTAAGTGTTAGCAGTGAAAGCGACTTTTCGCAAAAAAATGTGATATTCCTATTTTCAAGATCAGGCCCCACGTTACACATCTATAAATCTTAAAAATGTATGTTGTGAAAAAAATTAACAGTTAACGAAATTTGTATTTTGGAAAATTGTTTTGTAGTGCTCATAAAGTACTCTAGGTTATGCCAGTTGGTCTCCTCTCCCGGTAAATTAAAAGTTCCAGTCCGTGTTTACAAGCACAGCATCGGATAGGAGCACCACGGCAAGGAGAAAGAGTTGGTGTTTGCCACGATTGTGGTTTCCGATAGCTCGGCTGAAGTCTGGTGACACTAAGCACATCGTTGTATATGGAGTCCTAACGTTGTTGCTCGCCGTTTCTGGTTATTGCATTGGCCACAGTTAAGGTACAGACATGGGTAATTTGTTGCCGAGAGTGGTGGTTATTCAGTGGTTGATCGCTCTCTCTTGTATGTAGTTTCACCTTGTCAGCAAGGCGGTTAATGGTGCCTTAATGCGCTGAAAAACGACTCGAAAACGTTTACTTTAAGTTATAAGAAGGAAACGCTGATATAGCAGGTCGTCGTCAAGAAGTTGTGCGGTGTTGTCGTTGTGGATTACTGCGAGGACTGGCTAAGACAGCAACGTTGGTTATTTTAAGTCTATTATTTGCGAAAGACTGCCGTTGTGAAGCGACGGAAACGATCATTACTCTCAAGAGTGTGTGATATGCGTCGATTTTCTCTATCTTACCGTGGTGGGCTGCCGCCTTGGTATGGTTTCCAAAACGGTGAAACTTGGATTGTGAAAAACTGACGCTTTCGTATGGTGTGTTGTCGCACAGACTGTTCCCGACAGTGCAGGGCGTTGTGCGATCAGTTGTCTTCTTTGTCACTGGTTTGCTGAGTTGATTTGAAAGGTTTTTATGGTGTTTTGCCTTTCGTGGCATTTGTTATTGCGGCGCACGTTTGTGTGCAGTGGGTCGCTTCGCTTGTATAGTTAAGTGGAACACTACAGTTGCTAGTTGTTTTAATTAAGAGTGCTTGACCGTATAAGTACTGATCTGGATACAGTGGCAGTGTCTTACTTGACTTGGTCTGCACAGCGCCCTTGGATCAGTTGTGCTGAATCCCGTCCGGTATTTGCCCTAGCTTCAAAGGCCACTTCCAATTATGGTTAAGTTTATCGACATCTGTAGCTGATTTTGTGATTCTGTGGCCGTATGGGCAGCCTGTGCGGCAGTAACTTATTTGTATTTGAGCTGAGGAGTTATGAACTTGGCCAGCCCTAAGCCCTTTTTGAAGTACAGTAAGTTTTAAAAGTTCCGCTGCTAAAGCTTTAGTCCTGCCTCTCCTGCAATTTATATTGAGTGACTGATAAAATTAAGGCCTGGTATTTCAGTCACCACAGCACTTGCGGTCTCCGTGTCATTCGACGGAGATTCACAATTCCGCCGGCAGGACGGAGAGGGCGTCTTACATCTTTCCATCGTCCAGAGGGTGCCGGCCATCCTGGAGGGCCTGATCTTACTATTTGCAACTGTTTGAAGAAGTAAAGGAATTTCATTCAAGTCAGTCTCCACAATTAATGCCTATTAGATAATTTCCACCAAAACTGGCTCCACTGATTAAAAATTACGGAAAATGCGTTAGAATTGCTAAGATTTTCAGGTTCCGGACTAGATTTATGCATCAGTACCTACTTAAAAAAAGGATGTTAATAAAAGTTAATAATTATTTGTTTTGTAGTGGGCAAATAGTACCCCACCCACTTTGTAGTGCACATTATCGAAAACTTGTTCGTATTGCTAGAGTTAATCCGCCGCGCGGATTTGATCGCATCCCTGTTTGACAGGCTAGCGTGCGCTGATCATAAAGCTATACGAGCAGTGCAAAAACTGACATTTATGGAATGCATGCTTGTCCGAAGGAATATTGCATCATATTTCAGAATGACACAGGCACTGCAATATCGAAATTTTCATAGGACAAATTACACTTTCCAAATGTGATTACCTCAAATTATTACAGCCACAAAAAAGTACTTTATATTGGATTCCTCATTCCATTTCATCTTTCATAAAAAGAATTTTGTAGAGCTGAATGCTGCAGAGACGTCTAAAAAACAAAAACTACTTACGTGCAGTTTTTCTGACTCAAGCCCATTTCGTAGTCATCAGAATTTCTGATATTGTCTTCCACAGAGAGTACTAAACAACTGTAAAACATAACAAAAGATGCCAGATTTGAGTACCAGCGGATTACGGGTCCATTTTCAATGCTTCTCAGCCTTTTTAAGGCCTTTTGTTTGCATTGCAAAACCAAGCAGTTTTTTTTTCAATGGTTTAGTACATGGTCTTTTTAATGAAAACTATGTAAGAGTTTACAGAAAACATTCTTTTAAAAGTGGGTCAAAAATAGCCAGTTTTGTGGCATTTTTAGAAAAACCGTCAACTTTGTCCTCAGTTTGGAACCTATTGGAAAGCAGTAGGATGATCAAATTTTATATTCTAAGAAATTGCATTGGTAACTCACTACGTAGAAAGGTTCTGGTTTATCCCGTAGTTACTTCTGGAGATATAAAACGCTAAACTTCACTTTTTTTTTTTTCTTGGCCATCTTTGTTTGAAATTATCCATATTCACATCGCTTAGGAAAATATTTATTTCTCTTAAGAGAGCACAAAACTTTGTAGACGATGGCCAAGGATTATTTCTTTCAAGAAAATATTGGCTGAGACATTAGACCTGAAGTTTTGAATTAATGATCGTGAAACTTTAGCAACGTTCACTGGGAACATGTGCGAATGTTGACACAAAATTTCAGCAAAATCCGTGATGATAGCGCGGGTTCTTTTTCCGAAAGTCGAACACTTGGCGTGGAATGATCCATAACATTCTTGGACGAAATCCGCATTCACTGGTAGTACAACATTCTTTATTGTCCGTCTTGACTGCTTACAGTTTTTTAAATGACTCGTTTCGGTTCAACATGAACCTCCCTCAAATCTGATTGTATGAGTTACAAGAGTAACGCGCCCAACTCATCAGCGAATTTTACATATTACCTCACAGTATAACTGATACAATCAGATCTGAGGACGGCTTATCATCAAACCAAACAGGTCATTTCAAAAAATTAAAGCAATCAAGACGAGCAATAAAGAAAATCTGTTACATGGCAGGTTAATATAGTGGCTGAGTGTACATGCATGAGGATGTACAACTTAAATAATCTGTATGAAACGTATGATCATTAGAACACAACAGAAAGAAGATGTTAGAAAGTAAGAATGTTAATGCTTTCCAAAAATGTCGGGAATCCCATATATAGATAGTTAAAAAATATTATCGGCCCTCGATATACCGACAAAAGTATAGATCCATGTATATACCGACGGAAAAAATACCGACGTACCGGCCTTACAAAAATATCCGCCGCACATAGCAAATATACAGTCGGTTTTAGAGCTGTTTATTTAAGTACTGATTTAGGAGGGTTGTCCAGAAAGTAATGCAGCGCCTTTTTTTTTCTTCTTCAACAATTCTCTGTTGAGCATAATGAGAATTACATATACGAAAAAATAGTGTTTTATCTACACACCCTATTTTTCCACGTAATCTCAATCCCATTATACGGCCTTCCTCCAGCGCGAAACAAGAGCGTGTATGACCTGGTAGCGGAGCCAGTGTTCCGCTGTGTGAGTCACCTCATCGTCCTCGAATGTCTTCGACGAATGGCACCCTCTAATGGCCCAGACAAGTGGGAGTCCGAGGCGGCTAGGTCAGGGCTGTAGGGTGGATGGGATGAGAATGTCCAAATCTGTTTTGCGACGTGTTCAGAAGCCTGACTAGAGTGGGGTCCAGCGCTATAGTGTTGCAGCCAAACATCTCCTGGGTTGCTGGTGCGCCGAAGTCGCAGGAAGCACTTCTTGAGTTCTGTTACTGTATTGAAATATGCTTCTGACATCACGTCAATGAGGATCACAAAATGGTTCAAATGGCTCTGAGCTCTATGCGACTTAACTTCTGAGGTCATCAGTCGCCTAGAACTTAGAACTTATTAAACCTAACTAACCTAAGGATCTCACACACACCCATGCCCGAGGCAGGATTCGAACCTGCGACCGTAGCGGTCGCTCGGCTCCAAACTGTAGCGCCTAGAACCGCACGGCCACTACGGCCGCCTGAGAATCACACCTTCATAGTCCCATGACAAGGTGATTTCTGCCTTACCGGCGTAAGCAGTTGCGTCGAATTTTTTTCTTCTGTGAGGAGTGGGAATGATGACATTCCATCGACTGTCGTTTGTTTCGTGTTCAAAATGGTCAACTCAGGTTTCATTAGCTGTCGCAATCCGAGGCGGCCTCCCCCTCGGCTTCAAAACGTTCCCTTTGCTGATTGCCAGATGCAACGCAAACTGTTGAATCGTAATGCGTCTGTCCTCGCGAATAACATCAGTCCGCTGCGACACGTCAGGTGTGACAGCCGTGGATTGTCTCCCGGACCGCTGGAAATCGTGGAGCTGCGCCGAATCTGATGGCCTCACCCTTCGTGTCCGCGAGGCCTACGAGAAAGACAGGCCGCGGCGCGTACGTCACGAAGGTAGTCCTGAACTCGCTCGCTCGCTCAGCTCAGCAGACAAAATGCGTTTCTAAACCTGTTAATTAGCGTGTAAGTACTAACGAGAATTGCATCTTCCACTGAAATCTGCTATTATGAAGTGTTACTGATTAACAGCACTACAGCAAAATTTAATTTAAGATCAATACTCGACATAAATGGTATAATGGCTTGTTTATAGCATTTAATCTCTTCTGCTTAACAGTACTCATTAATTACATACTGGAAGTGGTGCCTTATGCAACTGATAATCATTTTAGCATGATTTCATTTTATTGTACGCCAGTACAGCCGTAACAAATTATAAGTAGGCCCATGGACTTTCCATTATTATATGACTAATAACAGTAAGATTCCAGAATAGCGGATTCCAGTAGAAGATTGTTATCGTTTGTACGGACACGCCTAGTTAAGAGTTAACAGGTAAGGAACGTGGTTTGCTGATATGAGCAAGCGAGTGAGCGCAGGACTACCTTCGTGACGTACGCGCCGCTGCCTGTCTTTCTCGTAGGCCTCGCCGTGTCCGGCGACTAATTGCACTTCTGTAGACAGCAGATGCTCCATAGACTTTGCGCATGCGTTTGTGAATATTTCCCGCAGTTTCATCCTCTGCAGTGAGAAATTCAATAACGGCGAGTTGCTTTAACGTACGTCACCTACAAACGCCATTTTCAAACTGGCTTGCAGCTACGCTATCTGCCGGAAGTGACAAACTTGGCGCACTCTCTCAGTAGACTTCGAAAAATACATGAGTAACGTTTTGCATCCGTAGCATTGTCTTCGGCTTTTAAAAAAAAGTGCGATCCATTATTTCCTGGGCAACCCACGTATTAGGATACTCTGTACAACAAGCTATCAGCCTGCTTACCCCCTTAGAGCAAGAACTGAAAGGAAAACAATGTACGTTCACGCTTGGCGACAACCAGTTCGCTCACAATGGTAAATGCATGAAAGTGACACAATGAAAGGTGTCCGATAGGTCTGTCGCTTGGATTCGTCACATCAGATTCATCCGGAAATCATCATGTAGACTTCGCTGTTTTTTCATTTGTGCAAAAGCAGTCTTAGTGTCAAAATTGCGTGGTGAAGTTAAACGCTGCAGGTTCTGTTAGTAGTGCCGAGCACCGACTACGTCAGCATTTCCCCTCATACGTCTTCGCCTACCGCACAGACAAATTTTGTCATTTAGATTTTTGATCATCATTTTCAGCAACTGTTTATGAAGAATGCCGATGTGAAGAAGTAGCACACTAGTTGCGTTAAAAAAATGGACGTGATGAAAGGTCAAAAAGTAGTAAGAGTCCTTCACACAGCGAAAGTAAAATTATATTCTACTATTAAGTGGAATAATTTTATACTGCTGTAGTCACTTTTTACTAATATTTTATTAGCACAATGCATTTCGGCAGCAGGCTGCCATTATCAGGTGCATTATACATTAACTGTAAAATATTAGTAAAAAGTGACTACAGCAGTATAAAATTATTCCACATAATCTTATAATACAGTCGCAGACCTCCAACAACATCCATGTAAAATGGATAAATTTAAAATTATATTCTATTAGTTTCAAAAGAACAAATTCAAGTTTTTACCGAAAATTGCGAAAGAAATATAAAATAAAAATATCGGCACTTGATATTGCCATTTCGATACTGACATATCGATATCTTATCAACTGTCCTAAAAGACACTATAAAATTCCTGATATTCAGCTGTAACCACACTTTGTCTGCCGCTAACATTTCGGCTGTAAAACGTCCAGCCATCTTCGGGGCGAGTCAGATGCACACAAGGGGGTTATTTCGAGCCAAGAGCTTATGAGAGCACTGACTCCCGCAACACTTAGAATAAAGAGGAGGCAGGCAAACTGGTAAACTCAGATCTTAGTTATTGCCGTCTTAGCACACAGTGAATTGTGCTCCTGTTCACTAAGACACAATGTTAAGGCTCCGTGGTACCCCATAACCAAAACTCCATAGTACTGGATGTAGCTTTCACTGGATCAGTCACCACGGGACCACGAGCCGAGTGTTGGCATAAGTTTATCTTCCTTCGATGCCCTAGGTGGAATACCAAACCTCTTAGAGACAGCTTCCCTAGTGGACAGAGCCCAGTGTCGTTTCCGATGGAAAGATGCCAATAGAGAATGCAACGTCGTACTGCCGAAAAGAACGCTGATGAGACAATTACAACTCAATATATATGTCAGTGAAGCAGGAGGCAACACAGGCAGGTTCTTAGAGACAGCTTCCCTAGTGGACAGAGCACAGTGTTGTTTCCGATGGAAAGATGCCAATAGAGAATGCAACGTCGTACTGCCGAAAAGAACGCTGATGAGACAATTACAACTCAATATATATGTCAGTGAAGCAGGAGGCAACACAGGCAGCTTTGACACTTTTCAAAGACAAGATAATTCTGAGAAGTGTTTTTGCTAGAAAACTGTTCCAAAACTTACGAGCCAAAGACAGCCATCTACTCCTTGGTTATGGTAACAGTTTCGATGCTCTAGAGGCAACGAAATGGAAGTAAGAATGAGTAGGATAAGAGGAAGAGTCCGGATAGACAAAGGATGACAAGAGCAAGTCTGCATGCGGAACAATCGACAAATCGTTCAGGCCGAATGCCGTGATGGTTCCTTAAAGGACACGACCTATTCGCCTCCCTAAATGCTAACATGTGCTCCATAACTAGTGTCGGCACCTTCGACGGGACGATAAACAGCAATCTTAGTTTTGATCTTCTCCGCAGGCGCCCCACCGGGAGCGCGTTACATCCTTGGCCACTGCGCTTCTTTCTGTGGTCGCCTCCACTACAACGCACGTTTCGCCACCTACACTGCTTACAGGAGATCGATCTGAATCACGAAGTTTCGTGACCCGCTAGGTCAGTATGGACGAAGCTAGCACGCAAATGCCAAACACTCGTAAATGGAACTCTCTGGAATAGAGCGCTACACGTCTTCTCCTAAGAGGTCGTCAGCTACTTTCGAGTAGCTGTGCAGATAGCATGATTCCTGACGGTCATACCACATGTTTCCAAAACAAGCCAGTTCTCCTTGCAGGAGTGCTAGTTCTCCAAAGTACGCACGGGAACTTGTCTGAAGTTTCGAAGGTACGATGAGAGATCCTGGCGCAACTAAGACTGTGAGGGCGGGGCGTGAGTCGCGCTCGGATAGCTCAGTTGGTAGAGTACTTACCCGAGAAAGGCAAACGTTTCAGGTTCGTGTCCCTTTTCGGCGCACAGTTTTAATCTCCCACGAAGTTTCAAATCAGCGAACACTCCGCTGCAGAGCGAAAATATGCGCCGTGTTCGAAAGAGAAGGTACGAAACAACACTGCAGTATAACTGAAGTCTTCGTTCAAAAGCAATCGCCAGAAGCATGACCACAACTACCCCCCGTTTCACGTGCCGAACGATTCCCTGTTGCCATGACAGGAGCCAGTGCTCCACTGTATGCCTTGGCTCGTCGTCGAGTTGAAACGTTTCCCTTGGAGATAGTTTTCTGGCGGGCCAAACCCATGGAAGTCGCAGGGCGACACGTCTGGGCCGCAGGGCGGATGTTTGAGCAGCTCCCACTTGAACTGGGGTTGGCACACTTGCAGTGAGTGACTCTTGCACGGAGCCTGGAGCTCTTCATATAGCAACCGGCAAGTACAGGCACCCTACGAATTTGCTTCCTGTCTAACAGTGCAGCGAGACATGTTAACAGGAATTATTTTTAATATACGGTGAAAGGTTAAACAACGCTGTTTCAGGCCATTTCGAGAGGGCGGTTACATACGAACGTCTACATATAAGGACAGTTTCGCATAAATTGTTGCTTCCAAGATGTCTCTATCATATCAACATTTCTAACATCCATCAAGGATAAAATAAAGTATTTTTCAAATTGCAAGGGACATTTAACCGCCTTTGTGTCGTTTCCATGAAACACAAAGTGGAGCTGTTCCCTTTTAGCCTACCATTAAACTTATTTACACGATTGCCAATTAGTGTGACGTGCATCAAATTCACTTCAGTATATGCGTAATTTCCAGTGACTGACACTTTCTTCATCGCTGTTAATTTCTGTGCGTACGCGAGACAAGTCAGGAACGATCTCACGTTACCGTCAATTTCGAGTGTTTTTAAGGTCTCTGCAATGGTCTCGTCAGTCTTCATTGCTGACGTGGTTCTTTTTTTCCCATCGATATTTAAAATTGGTCCTCAAACTGATGGAAAGTAATCACCTATCAAAGAATGTTTTACTAAAGAGTACACATTTGGATCAACTTTCGATATTTATCTCTTTATTCTTCGGTTCCATCATTCACAGACGTTGTTAGTGCGATGACGCCTTCCACTACAGTTCCCAATACTTTTTGGCATACTCGTTATCGAGCCACTGGTCCATAAAAAAGTCAAAGAAGCCCTCAAGCCAATCATCATCGAACTTTTCCACAGGAGATGTGCTAGATCTGAAGACATTCTTGAGTGGCAGTGAACCTCTTAATTTTCCTTACAGGCAGGAACTCGGTCGCAGCACTTTAACTTTCCACAAACACTGATTCAAAGTATAACTGCAACCGCAGTCTCTGTTTCAGAAAAAATGGTCACATGTTTCGGCAGCAAAGTGTAGACAGCTGGAATAGTGTTTGGTTTCTCACGTACTTCTACGATCAGCTTGAAGTATAAACAATTGTCTGAACTGCTAGCTCGTACAAAGAATGATACACAGCTTAATAAACATGCCGGCCGCTGTGGCCGAGGGGTTCTAGGTGCTTCAGTCTGGAACCGCGGTGCTGCTACGGTCGTAGGTTCGAATCCTACCTCGGGTATGGATGTATGTGATGTCCTTAGGTTAGTTAGGTTTAAGTAGTTCTAAGTCTAGGGGACTGATGACCTCAGATGTTAAGTGCCATAGTGCTTAAGAGGCATTTGAACCAATTTGAATAAACATTATTTTCCCTTTCCTCTAGCAAACATCAATATTATGTGATTCCGTCCTCTGTTGTCATCTGCAAGTACAAATTTGCTGCCATCATTGATCAGTAAATTATTTTATTGAAAGAATATTCCTCCAGCATCGATCAGATCTTGTGTAGGTCACGTGGAGCGATGGTTCCGCATTTCTATGTGACGGTAACGATGTTGCTAACTCGTAGCCTCGACTGAACAGCTTCTTCAGCGTGAATTGATGAAATCGTAGTATCTGTTTTTTTCCATTCACAAAATGTTTTCGCACTTCAATTGCTGCTTCATCTGAAGCACAATCACCTAATATGGTATTTTTAGTGGATATTCGTCCTTTGCAGTTACTCTTGCTATAGTTTACACAACGGCAATATGTTAAATCTTGTTTGTTGGTATAGTCCACAAAATGGTGATGCCCGCTGTAAATCAATAGTGTGTTTCCTTTGGTGGTCTCGTAGGAGCATGACTTGCCAGCCAGATTAACTGCGGTACTGAACTCGGATGGAAGTCACACACCACAGCCGTTCGTCTGTCAATGAACTGACACGCGGGCAGGGTTCCTAGAGCAGGAAGTGGACTTTCCCCAGTAGTACGTATCGAGCACGGGCTAACAGGCCGGTGTATCGTACTTCCTGAAAAACCTGTTCCGAGGCACTACTACCTGGAAATGTCAACAAGTATCACAGACTCCTCGAAGTTGGCCATTACACTTCGTGTGACCTGCGAAACGTGTGGACGCGCTTTACCGTGGAGCAGAATCACTGCCTCCGTGAACATCCCAGGCCGTTTGCTCTTGATGGACTCGGCGTAGACTGCGAAGTGTCTCACAGTACGCATCGCAGTTATTGGTTTTTCCGTGCTCGAGGAATTCTGACGTCGAAAAAGACGGTGAGCATCACTTTTTCCGCTTAAGGCAACGTTTGAATTTTTTTAAGGGGGGGGGGGGTGTTGACGGATCATGCCTCGCCATTCCTGGATGTCTCGCTGCGTTACCCCAAAGCGGCATATGCAAATTTCACCGGAACACTGCTCATATATTCTAGAATAACTCCGTTACTGGACATGAGCGAACCCTCTGTTGCCACGTACCTCTCCCAGTGCTGGACACTTGGAGGGAGCGTCTCTCACAACCCTGGCCCTTGGCTTACGGGGTAGTTACGGTACATTTGCGACGTCAGCAATGTGGAACCGGAGAGCTGGACGAGATGAGAGCGTCGATGTGGAGACGTGCGATTCCTCGAAGCTGCGCCACCTTGAACTTGTTGACGGGAAGCGGGCGCCTACGGTAAGACAAGGCGCGCCGGTGGTAGGAGGCGCGTCTGAATAGAAGACATCAGCGCCGGCCGCTGGCCGCGAGCACGTGCCGGCAACTAGCACCGCCACAATACGGGCCCTGATTGGCCGCCCCGCGGAGCTCGGCGTCCCGCCGCGCCGGCTCAGGCAAAACAGGCGGCGCCGCGCCGTGTGAACTGCGTGGGTAGCCGGCGCGTGCCTAACTATAGAGAGAGGCACGGCAGGTGCACTGGCCTCGCAGCACTCCACAGCGAGTCTCCTCTCACACTATTAGCTAGACTGAGGCCCTTAACGGGAGCAGAGCGAACTAGCGTATTCAAACGAGACCTTCACGATCGGTCGTTGGTGTGCTAGGCGAGAGCGGTAGTGTCCCAGAAATGCTCCACAATCTCCGATGGAGAATACGGGAGGGGTGACGCCGCCCGCGTGTTCAAGAGGAGCAGTTTGACGCTTCCGTGCATCGCGTGAATTTCCTACAGGATGGAACAGATCAACTTGCTTACTTTAATTTGGCGACCAGAAGCGACAGCTGCTCCGAGGAGTGTGGAGGTAAGCACATTCGAGAGGGTGGAACGTGAAGTTGTAGCTCCGCTTGGCTCGGTTAGCATCATAGAGTGGCATACTTTACTGACGGTCGCTCAATCATCACCACGCAACGTGCATTTCGTACCAATCTGAATACTGCATTGTTCCTGGACTGTGTCGATATTTCGTGCGCAACAACTTCACGGAAACTAGTAATGTTAAAACAAAAAAAGTGGGATTTCACGAACAGCAAAGTCACCCCAAAACACTAACACAGTACGGCTTTCTGTCTTACGATCCCCTCAGCGGTCTGGCCGCCAACGTCCAGCTGATATTGGGTTGTCTACTCGTCCTGTGAGGCGAATTGTCCGTGAAGAAATGAAACTTCATTCCTACAAACTGGCTGTGGTGCAGGAACTTAATCCTTCCATCTTTCGGAACCTGCACATATGCACAACACGCGCTACTGGAACCCCGATACCACCGAACAACATCACTGGCAACTACATTCACAACTGGTAACTGTTTGGTCTGCACTATCGCGAGTTGAGATAACTGATCTATGTTTCTGTGAAGAAAAAGATCTGGCAGTTTCGCTGACTTCTGATCGTTATGTCTACACGATTCAGGAGTTTTTCCTGCCAACAGTCAACGAGATCGATGTGGGAGATATGTGGCCCCAGTAGAACGGTCCCACGGCACACCAAAGCGTGTGTCAATGACTGTTTTGCTCCAATACTTGCTTGGGAAGCGATTTGCACCGGCCAGCATGGTCAACTGGCTTAGGTTCTTTTTTTTTTTTTTTTGGTTATCTAAAATCATATTTTTACATCGATCGTCCTTGGATCCTGGCTCACCTGAAATACACAATTCTTCAAGCTGTCGCCAACATACCCTTCGATATGCTGGAAATAATAGAACTGGGAAGTTTCGTTCAGCTAACGTAATGTATTGAGAATAATGTATGCCATTTGCAAAAATGGCTCTGAGCAGTACGGGACTTAACATCTGAGGTCATCAGTCCCGTAAACTTAGAACTACCTAAACCTATCTAACCTAAGGACATCACACACATCCATGCCCGAGGCAGGATTCAAACCTGTGACCGTAGCGGTCGCCGCGGTTCCAGACTGTAGCGCCTAGAACCGCTCGGCCACTCCGACGGGCGCCATTTGCACGATATGATCTTTTAAACCGTGTAAAAATAAAATTTAAATGTTGATCTTGATTCTATTTAACGAATTAAACATATATCTGCGCAATTTTTAATAACTGAATTTCTAAATAAGCAAGTTGCTCTGCGCCAACCCGTACATGGTGAGACGCTACTAATCAGGTTGTGCCATACCTAGCACATGTTCATTTGCTATGGAGACCTCGAGATAAATGCGAAATATAGCTCAGCAGGTTGTCTTAGAAGCTGATTAATTCCCTGCAGTTCTATCATACCAAACTAACCCAAGCAATTGTTGCCAGCATTATAACTTAGAAATTATTATAGACCGATCACGGTAGTTTTATAACAAATTTTTAGCAGCACTCAAACTTTTTTTCCGTTATGCCAGAATTTCAAAGTGTGCCCCACTCCGCGCTAGTATAACGTCAAGGCGAAATTAGAGTTCTGTCCATGTATTTCCGACGTCTTTCTTGCCTCAACCGTCCTGTATCATCTTCCTTCTGATATAGATTTTCTTTACTTGTGAATCGTTTCCCATTCTGACGTTAAGCCAGTCTGCTTGCTACCACCCTTCATCACTTTTGGTCACTGCTTTGTGTAACTCTTTAGTCATATTCTGGGCTACTTCCTTCCTTCCTTCCTTCCAACAGAAGGGTTATGTTATCCGTTTGCCTTAATATTGGCACCAGTCCATTTTTCACTGTTATCTCTGTTACGAAATTTCCTTCGTTGCTTCTTCGACGTACACATTGAACAACAGTGATGATAAGTTGCAAAACTATCTTGCAACTACATTAATTCGGTGTATCTTTCTTCATCCTCCAATTAAATTACTCCCATACGTGTTTAGTAGCACTTTTACATTGTTCTTCTGGTTCTAAATCTGAGCCTCAAACTTTTAAAGATTGTGGATAGCTCTCTGTCTCGGTTAACAAGTGCTTGGAATGCATCCAGAATTTTCTTCAAACTATCTTCTACAACTAAGAGTAATATCAGAATTGCTTCTATGCTACCTTTTCCCTTGGTGAATTCCCCCTGTAAATATTCGTTTGTTTAAAATCGCTTATCTCCGAAAGTTCTTCACCGAATGGTTTGAAATTTTGACACAACGTTGCACTCTAATACAGGCGCACTTTTAGGTAGCTAATTCTTTAACATATGATGTATAACACATGCATTTGTAATTTCTTGAAATTTTTGTAACAACGTTCTCTACCATTAAATTCATGTAAATATATGTATTACATATATTAAAAATAAGCTAAAAGGACATGTGCGAGTAACAATAGGTCAAAGCGCCAAAATTTCAAAGCAATCGGTCAAAAACTTTAGAAAATTTGCGATTAGGAACATCTACATTTTCTATGTAAACACAATCGTATGTGTTCGTAGAGGAAATGGACACAGAAAACGGGAAGGAGGACAGGGACAGAGGACGGCGGAGCAGGAGGAAACGGAAAGAGGAGGAGGGGTGGGGGTGGGGGTGGGGGGTGGGGGAGGATGTGATGGACTTACAGACGGGGACATGAGAAGAAGATGGATAAAGAACGGAGAAGGGTGAGATGGACATAGACAATGAAGAGGAGATTTGGATATATACCCAATTCCCATACGTATTACAAATATGTGGTTTCTCTTTCCATTTAAGCACACTGAGCGACAGCAGAGCGTGTCGAGTACAGCAGTCAGCACTAAAACAGTCCGTGCTACACTCAGGGAAAGATCTGGAAGTTCTGTGCAATTAAAACTTCAGCAGTATCTAATGGATATTTATGTGTGTCAATGCACCTTCTGTGCTTTCCCGAATAAAGGGGGCGACATATATAATGAAACCTCAAGTTTTCTGGACGAGATGTGTCGGTCACTAAACAAAGGTGTTTCTCGGCTGCAAGGCGCTCGTCTGTGAAAGACTCATTTCATCGGTTCAACTGTTTTTTGACGCAGTGAAGGTAGGTGTGATGAAACGGCGGTTTTAGAAAGTTACACGGCGCCGCCTCCAACTGCGGCAGGGCCGTAGCCAGAGGAGCAGCGGCGCATGTGAGCCTCAGGGGTCGCCAGGCGGCGGCAACTGACGTGAGAGCAGCCCATGGCCGCTAGCCAACAAGCTAGCAGACAGAGTACGGCAGCCGGGACAGCGGCGTGGGCGCCGCGCGGCCGGCAGATCCTCGTCTAATCCTCTTGGCTTACGTTTCCGTGGGTATCTTAACTCGCTTCAGACAGACGAGTGCGGTCTGGCTGGGGTATGAATGGCTGTCCTCGAGTTATATGTCAACACTGCGCCACCTTACTCGGTCGGATCATGGAGTTTTCGAGGACTACCACATTGTCAACTTCCGGACGTCTTTACAGCACCCGAGATGACTGTTCCGACAGATCACTCGACGAACTGCGCCAAACAAGTACACGGAAAGTAGCTCCTGCTTTCAGGCCCAGAGGAGCTCGCGATGTCAACCGACCGACCGCCGTGTCATCCGGTGCGAAATGGCGCCATGACACTGGAAACAAGTGGAACACACACGCCGCTCTCCAGCCCTCGCGAGCTTCCCATACCTCCGCGCGCCACTTCTCATTCAAGTAGCTGCTGAGTGCACCCCGTTTCAGTTTTCCCGCCAAGTAAAAATCTCTGGCAGATCCGGGAACTGAACAAGGGTCTTTTTCATACGTCAGATGCGGTTGTCGCACAGCAATGGAAACATACAACGAAATATTGAATGAGATTTACACTCTGCAGCGGAGTGTGTTCTGATGTGAAACTTCCTTGCAGATTAAAACTGTGTGTCGGACCGAGACACGAACTCGCGGCCTTTGCCTTTCGCGGGCAAGTGCTCTACCAACTGAGCTACCCATGCACGACTCATGACCCGTCCTCACAGCTTCAATTCTGCCAGTAACTCGTCTCCTACCCTCCAAACTTCACAGAAGCTCTTCTGCGAACCTTGCAGAACTAGCACTCCCGGAAGAAAAGTTATTGCGGAGATATGGCTTAGCCACAGACTGGAGGGTGTTTCCAGAATGAGATTTTCACTCTGCAGCGGAGTGTGCGCTGATATGAAACTTCCTGGTAGATTAAAAATGTGTGCCGGACCAAGACTCGAACTCGCGACCTTTGCCCTTCGCGCGCAAGTGCTCTACCATCTGTGCTATCCAAGCACGACTTTCATCCCCCAGTCTGTGGGTAAGCCATATCTCCGCAATATCTTTTCTTCCAAGAGTGCTAGTTCTGCAAGGTTCGCAGGAGAGCTTCTGTAAAGTTTGGAAGGTAGGAGACGAGGAACTGTCAGAAGTAAAGCAGTGAGGACGAGGCGTGAGTCGTGCTTGGGTAGATCAGTTGGTAGAGCACTTGCTCGCGAAAGGCAAACGTCCCGAGTTCGAGGCTCGGTCCGGCACACAGTTTTAATCTGCCAAGAAGTTTAATACTACGAAATATTATAGCACCAAAAATCTCCATAACTTGCCAGGCAATTTCGATGTGAACCACTGTTTGTCCTGTAGCCAAACTAAAAGGAACAAAATATTCGACAGGGTACTGGATGGCTTACAGTGGTGTATCACGAAGAAAACGAGCTAGTACTGGAGTAGCATTTTTAGTCAGTGAGAGATAAAGTTTCCTGAATACAACTTCTCAAAAGAAAGAATGACGTAACTCAAATTCCAAGAGGGCATCTTACAGTTATAGGTATACATGGCACAGAGAAGGGTGATACTGATACTTTTCATGAAGACCTTCGGAAAAATTGAACAAAATTACGCAAGCCGTGCTGTCATCGTCCACCGATGCTGTTAGTGTTCGAAACCTACTTATATTAGGAATAGTAGCATTATTTGGAGAAAGGATTCTTAATAATAATAATAATAATAATAGGAAATACACCATTTTGCCTCTTTCAATAATTTTAAAATTACTAAGACGTTATACAGAAACAAAGACATTCACAAGTTTACATGGAGTGCACGAGGATCAATGTCTCTGATTCATTATATACGTATTTATAGAGGGAGCGACATAGATAACGACCATTTCGTTTAAGACAGTAAGACAAGGCTACTATCAAACTGCAAGAAGGCAAAGAAACTCCAGAAGCAGCCACAACATGTGTTCTTAAAAAGACATCTTTTTTCGCAATACAGTATTAAAAACCTTTATCAGTACAGACTCCAAGAAAAGCTTACTTTACAACCAGTCAATAAAGACATCGATGTAGAAAGTGATATGACGTGCATAATCGTAACAGCCTCAGAAGCACTGGAAAGACGAATCAGAATTTGGAGGACAGGTAGCTTATCTGGTCCTAGTGACAAAAACGGAAAGCATACAAAGTAAAAAGAGACGCTGGGAAACAAATCGAGCACAAGAATACCAAGAGCCATGGGACATGTTCATAGATGTCAACACGGCATACATGCGTGCTGGACAACACTGTGTATAGACAGTCAGGAAAGCCTTGAACAAGGAAGAATGACACTGACTCACTGAACATTGTACCCAAAGACCAGCGAACAAATCATTGTACCGGCTTGTGGTGTATACGGGAGGCCCAAGATTCCATTGGGGAAAATAAGTACAATGATACATTAGCGTTGAAAAGCATGAAAAATGCAAAAACTATTGGAATAGATGCAATAAGTGTCTAATTAGATTTGGAGGCTTATCACTAGATAAAAGACTTTTACAGTCAATAAATGAATGTTGGATGAACTGCAAGATCCCAGACCGTCGGTATACGAAAGGTGATCACTGTGAAATCTATCGTGGCATAAGTCTTCTAAACACTGGCTACGAAGTATACTCAAAGATAATAACCACATCAAGGATTTAAGAGATGTTGTTTCCAGGGAACAGAATGGATTTAGATCAAGTCGTTTACGCACAATGTATAATTAAGAACATTATAGAAAAACACACACAATTTAATGTAGAAACCCATGTGGCCTTCATCAATCATAGTGAGGCATTTGATCGTATGAGTCCTGATAGCCTGCGAAAAACTATGTCTGAATCAGGATATCCTCATAAAAACGCACGCATTGCAATAAACACAGGCAGGAATCAATTAGAAGAAATAATTATTAACCAAGATGTAAGACAAGGCCGTGGACTATCACATACCCTTCTTAATATTTACATTTTCACTCTAAATCTATGAAAACGTAAAATACACAAATGAATTAAGAGAGCAAATGACGATTACCTCAATGTGCTCGTGTTTGCATGTGATACCGTTATTATTCAAAAGAACGGAGATGGCCCCCAGAGATCAGTGTATCAGGTGAAAGAAAGACAATTTACAAGTTTCCAGCAATAAAATTAAAAAAAAAATCCCGCATTCTGAGCAAAGCATCCATTCAGATCAGAAATTGTTTTGGATAATTCAGTTTTAGAGCAACTTTCTTATTTAGGCTGTGCCATAAGTTTTGATTTTGACTCTCATATTGAAAATAAAATACACAAATACGAAGCCGTCCGTGGTACAATAATATAGTATTGGGCCATTGGCTACAAAAGAAACCATACTAAAATTCTATAAAGTGAGGGCGGTTACTGTGTTATCTTATTGAAGCGACAGCTGGATTACAAAAATTCGAAAAGACGGGAGGCTGCATAAAGAGACATTATTAGAAATGCATATACCAGAACAGAATGAAATAATTTCATGAATGACAAAATGCAAAAGATTCGAGAAAATTGGAAACAACACTTCGTGAGAATGCCATGTCACAATTCTTCAAAAGTTCCTGAACTCTAAGCCGAATGGGATAAAGTGATATTGAAAGAACTCGGAAAGGAGAGGAAAGATTTTATTTGTGAGTTCGACACAGGCAGCATCCTAATACTTGAAAGGAGAGGATGACGATGATGATGAAATTATTTCGCTTCTGCCTTACCATCGGTAATAAACTACACAGATGCTTTCGACGCAGCTTAATAACGTTCGTGGGCGAACAACATACCCAATAAATCATCCACAACACAGACTGACGTCTAATTATAATCATGTATTCTCTTGTTCGAAGTTAAATGCATCTCAACTGCAACATAAAACACAAGAAATAGGCCTAGTAAAGTAGTGATGCGCCAAATGCACCAGTGTGGCGCCCTGAGCCGTCGGGCTGTGGAACTAGGCAGGCACGGGACATACACACTTGCCCTTTGAGGCGAAGTGCACGTGCACCATCAGACATGCAATGCGGGATTGGCCACTAGACCTCAGTACAAAAGGAGGCAGGGAGTAACACGTTGCCAGTATAGAAGCAGTCAGCAGAGTTTAGTGACTTCGAACGTGGACTAGTAATTGGATGTCAACTGAGTAAAAGACCGACGAAGGACTTTTCAACGCCCATAAAGCAGCGCAAGTCGAATGTTGGTGACGTCTTGTGAAGTGCAGACACGGAGAAACGACCACAGGCAAAGCAAGCCCGGGCAGACCTCATGTACTGAGAGACTGGGACCGTCTAGCAGTCCAAAGGATGACCACAACAAACCGCACGAAATCAGCGGAAGGATCACTCGGGAGTTTCAGTTAGCACAGTGACTGAGCCTAGGGAGTTAAAAAGAATTAGGTAAGACGATCGAGCAGCTTCTCGTAGTTAATGCTAAGAGACGCATTAGGTGGGGTAAAGAGCGACGCCACGAGACGGGGGATGACTGGGAACGAGTGATTTGGCGATGAATCACCCTTTACCCCTTGTCAATCCGATGGAAGAGTTGGGGTTTGGAGAATGCCTAGGTAACGTTACCTGCTATCATGCGTAGTGCCAACAGTGAAGTACGGAGGATATGATGACATCCCATGACTAGTCCACGTTCGATGTCACTGACCACTCTTGAGCTACGCATCCTGCTGTTGCTACATCTCTGCTGACAACACAACACTTCCCGCCTCCTTCTATACTGGCGTCTCCGCCTCTTGTGAGATGTAGCGTTCGAGTCGGCATTACATAGAGGTGTCAGGATGTACTTTTGATCAGGTAGTGTACGTTTAAGGTGCTGAGGGGCATCGCAGCTTATGGACTACAAGGTTACATGGAAGGAAAAACCGACAATAATGTCAAACAAGGACAGTACAACCCAATTACAATGCAGGTACGAAACAACAGAACGAGCTTTAAATCGCTGGGAGAATACACTGAAGTCAAAGCTAAAGATACCTTGAAAGCGAGAGCCAGGAAAACGTAAACAGCCTCCCTAACAAACAGTATTTCCCCACTGGTACAAAAATTTATCAATACAAATCTGTCACCATACTAGTGCGTCTGTATAACAATTCCGTCGCTAGGCCGATGGGTGCATGTATCTGGTTGTTTATCCTTCCTGACATTTATTTACTAGCTGAATTATCGAGAACAAACGGGAAGATCTTATTCAAACAATAAAATTTCGGTTACACATAGAGAATAAAAAAATAAATTTATTCTAAAATTGAGAAAAATTGGAGACAAGAGTGCTTGGATGCCGAGTTTTCTTTTACAGTCAATATGAAAAATGTAAAAGTCCAGATGAACGAAGTGCATATGCCCCGCTACTTGAACGTTAAGAATGATCCTGGGAGTACAAGCAGAAGACTTGCCAAACGGAAAATCTTAAAACAGTCGTGCTGGCTTTTGGGATGAACTAGACACACAGTATTGTGTGTTGCGTGCTCCGCAGCTTGTTGGCGTTTATTAAAGAGCATCTTGTTGTACAATATGACTTCAAAGGTAACAAGAGACCGTCAGTTTGGCAATTCAAGACTATTTGCCTTGGCCAGAAGTTCCACATTTTCTTACACTGACATCAGTTTTCGGTACGACCAGGGAATGTGGTCGTTCAGCGTTTCACAGTTAAAACATATATACACGACGATCTGTGTACCTCAGAGGCCAGGCAGATAACAATGGACCCAATCGTGATCAAAGAGGCCTAGTTACGTGCTGGATTTTAAATATTAATGGGGCTCTACATTTTCTAGATTCTTCCTCATCCTCCCTACAGCCCGCATCTGTCTGGCCCAATGAAGGATGCCCTCCGGGGTGTGCAGTACGCAGATGATTGAGAGGTTATTGATGCAGCTAGACGGCAACCAGTACAGAGGTACCATGTGGGTGTACAGGCCCTTCCAGTAAGGTGCCGTAAGGCCGTCGCATTGAACGGAGATTATGTTGAAAAATGTGCTTTTGTAACCAAAAGAGTGGAGAACAATATGGTGTATTGGAATCCTGAATAAAAACAACCTATTTTCAGGAAAAATTGTTGCGTTAGTTATTGAACACCCCTCGTACATCCAAAAGCTGCAGAGTTTGGTCCAGCTGTAGACTCGTAACCCGCAAGGAATTCCGCAGAGATGCCCTTGATGGTCTTCTGTTAGGCTGCCAGGAACCCAGTGGGGAACACACCTTTGAGTATCCCAACTGGTGAACGAGTACTGCCAGCAGAGACGTCCAGTTAAACAGCGAGTTGACTGACTGTGGCTTCCCGATTACCTAGATTGAGTGTGTCCGCACGTACTTCCATTCCAGCAGTCAAAGCTGTGTGCGGCCGGCCGGCACACGGGAAATTGGACAGGTTTGCGCGACCTGGTTGCGACGATGACAGACGCCTCGCCCAATGGAGTCACCGTGATTTCATTCACTGCCAGGTCTCCGTAGGCATTCTGCAAGCGCCTACGAATATCAGCGAAGCTCTGGTTTTCCGCCAAAAGAAACTCAACTGCTTGAAACGCACCTCCGCTATAGGCGCCATTTTGAAGGCTATGTACAGCACCGCCACCTATAGGGACTTCTTGAAACTATAGGGTTTGAGGCGGCAATATTTCACGATGTTCCGAATTTTTTGCATCTGAAACTGGGCAACAAAATAAATTTGTCGCATTAGTTATTGAACGTCCATCATACATTGCCAGTGTGCTATTTCAGCAGCCATATACGTACATTTCAAGAAAAAGGTGGCCGTACCGCGGACGCTTAACACTATTGAATGACAGACCTGAACCAGCTACTGAAGTGAGCTGTGTGTGTGTGTGTGTATGTGTGTAAGATTGATAGAGACAGAGACGTCCTCAAAAGCTTGGTGGTGCTGCAGCGGCCGGGCCAGGAGGCTCAGAACACGCGGCTTCAAATCCCAGTACAAAACGCTACCGGGAGCATGCGTCAACGAGGATGGAAGGAGGAGGAAGAGGAGCAGCGCAGCGCCTGCGTTTTGCAGAGAGGATGCTGGACCGGTGTGTGTGAGACCGCTGTCTAGCGAAAAACAGCCGGGTCAAAGGAAAGGGAAGGAAAGGAAGGGAGGTGAGGAGAGGAGAGGGCGGTGCAACACGTGCGCGGCGCGGCGCGGCGCGGCGTGACGGCCAAGGTCGCGGCTGCCGCCAATCGATGCCCGCCGCCAGTGGGGCAGTGGGCTGCCGCCGCCGCCGCCGGCTGCACCTGCGATGGGCGTGGCCACCGCTTTCCACGTCCCTCCTCTAGACACACCCTCATCTCGACTGTGTCCGCTAACGACCGTCATTTCGTCTACCGCACCACTACATGACTACCCAACCGTCATCTAGGCCACTGACGGTCGAACTTCTTTGCTCGTGAGCCAATCCAGATATTGTGGGGCGGGATCTCCGGCCGGATATATACAAATCCTGTTACTAAATGGTAAACTACATAAATTACAGTCTTACGAGCCCCCAATAAATCGGCTACACTAAATGTGCAATAAACGCTGACGGAAAAAATGTCAATCAAAAAATAATTAATGTAGAGCAATGAAATTTCGGTGATACATTTGTCTGTGTAAAATATTTCACACTGTAAGATCACAAGCTAATGTAAGCGCGACATAAGCCACAGCAAATGTGAAATGCTCTTAGATTAATAACAGGGTGTAAGTGCCAGAAAGCTCAACACAAGCATGCAAACCTACATGCACTGTGCCGTACAGGTACCGGATGTCAGTTTGTGGGGTGGAGTCGCATGCCTATTGCACTTGGTCCGTCAATAAACAGGTGGTTAATGCTAGTTGCGAATCACGCTGGAGTTGTCGTCCGATGACGTCCCATGTGTAGTCGGCTGGAGACACGTCTGGTGATCGCGCCAGGCAACATGTCGGCTTTCTGAAGACCGTGTTCGGCTACAACAGCGGTATGTAGGCGAATGTTATCCTGTTGGAAAACAGCGCTGGAATGACAGCACAACAGGTCGAATCACCAGACTGACCGACAAACTTACAGTTTGGATGCGTGGGACAACCACAAGTGTGCTCCTGCTGTCACACGAAATCGTACCCGCAGACCACAACACACGTAGGTCCAGTGTCTCTAGCACGCGAACAGGTTGGTTGCATCCCTCAACTGGCCTCCTCCTAGACAAGAAACGGCCATCACTGGCACCGAGGCGGAACCAGCTTTCACCAGGAAACACAACAGACTTCCATTCTGCCTCCCATGAGCTCTAGCCTAACATCACTGAAGACGCAAATGGCAGTGGTTTGGGGTCAGTGGAATGCACTGTACAGGGCGTCTGGCTCCCAGCTGTCCTTGCAGTAACTGATTTGTAACCGTTGATTGTGTCACTATGGAGCGAACTGCTGGTGCAGATGCAGTACGATGTGACAGAGCCATATGCGGGACAGTGCCACGTGGCCATCCGGAGTCTCGTCTTCTCGGGACCGTACATTCTCGTAACCATCGCCCCCAGCAATAATTTACAATGGCTACATTTCTGCGAAGTCTTGTTGCAATACTGCAGAAGGAAAATGCAGCTTCTGATAAAGACCCCGTTCAAGCTCAGTGAGGTGTTGACAGTGGCATCTTTGTCGGTTTAAAGATATTCTTGACTAACCGACTCACCACGTCCAGTCTCAAAGGCAACTAACGCTAACGGCCGTTAAAGTGTATTTAAAGTAAACTACGTTCGTATCCTCATAGCGGCGCTACTAGCGCCGCTCTTATGCAACTGACGCGCAATTTGAATAGACATCATATTTGGGGCGCACAAACACGCTTACCAATTTCCGTTTATGTCGCACAACTCCTCCTTGGTGTTGCAGATTTTTTCCGCCAGTGTAATAGGCGCCGGCTCCCAAGTACTGATCGTTAAAAGTCGGCACCATGAGCAACACTTTGCATCGACTGTTCTCTGTTTCGTACTGTTGCCACCATCAACGACGTTAAACGCTGACGACGTGTTGTTGTGTTTTCTGTGTGAGCGGATGATTAGTCGATTAATAACAGTAATCGTACTTCTACTTTAACGCGTTATACGAGGGTTGTTCGGAGAGTAAGGAACTGGAAACCATAGTGAAAATAAAAACTGTTTTCTTTGCACATTTAACCACATCATACAAGCACTTCTCTGCACAGTCGCCGCTCCAACGTCAGGCATTTGTCGGACCTTTATACCAAATTTCCATCAGCATCGTCATAGAAGGCAGGCGCCTGTGCTTTCCGATAATTCTCTACGCTGGTCTATAGCGTGTAGCCTACGCCCAAATGTTGTCTTCGTATCCAGCGTTTCAAAAAAAAAATTGTTCAAATGGCTATGAGCACTATGGGACTTAACTGCTGTGGTCATCAGTCCCCTAGAACTTAGAACTACTTAAACCTAACTAACCTAAGGACATCAAACACATCCATTTCCGAGGCAGGATTTGAACCTGCGATCGTTGCGGTCGCGCGGTTCCGGACTGTAGCGCCTAGAACCGCTCGGCCACTCCGGGCGGCCAGCGTTTCACGCGAACAGAGATGGTACTCAGGACGAGCCAAGGAACACTTCCCATCGAAACGGCTGCAGGAGCGTCTTCATTGCCCCTGCAGAGTGTGGCTGAGAAATGCCAGGAAGAAGGAAGTGCGTGGCAGTTGTGTTAGGTGGGCTGCATTCATTATGGCGAAGCCTCTCAGCAGGTCCTCCTACTTGGTTGTTCTAGGCACCTTTACTCGCTCACAACTGCAAACAGCGTCTTGATGCGATCGGCGAGCATACTAGACACACTGCCCAACACATCTGTGCAAAGCCTCGTCGGGTTTTCACAGTGGTTTCCATTTCGCGACCGACCGTTCCTCACTTTCCGAATGGCCCTCGTACAACAGGAGACACGATCACGTGTGTTTGCTGTTCTTTTTATGCTAGTCATTGCGTTTTTCTACAGCAGTCTTCACTTAATTACACATTCCTTGTTATAAATATGTTGCACCTTTGAAGATGACCGTCTATATAAAGTCCACTCGCAAATCCATGTTACTTCTGTGTCAAGATTCGTACCATAGCAGCTGATCGTATGAGTCACTATCGCCGGAGCGTTGTGCGAACTGAAACACAAACAATGAAACATTCCTCTCTCACATCCTCTGAACATCGCAGTGGCCGGCCAATCTGCCGCTCATCCCCTGATAAAAGGCCAACTTTCTTAGTTCGCTGTCGAATTCACAAACGTCAATTACAATTACGCACATCGTAAAATATTACTGTCTAATTATTTCTGTTTTTTACTGAGCAGGGGAACTACACATTTAAGAGGTTCTTAACGTTAGTTGCGTTTTTAGATTCGGCTGCTAGTTGCTAGACGCATCTGTATTTCAAACTACCGCTGACATCCGTGGGCCGCACGTATACTTGGGTGGGTTTATATGAGACACAGAACAGCGAAATAAAGGACAGCGAAGGGTGGCAGTTCGTATCTTCCAGCTGCACGGGCTTTGTGGTAATGCAACGGCAAAAGTTGAAAATATGTGCCGGAATCGATCAGGGATCGTTTCCTGATAGACGAGGCTGTTAACGCAACCGCTCATGGGACGCGGAAAATCCGGGTTAAAATCCCGATCCGGCACTAATTTTCAACCCACTACTTTATATGCAGGGCAATCACAGCCGAAATATTACATGATTTCGGTAAACAAGACCACTACGACTGTTAGAATTCTTTATTGGAGAACGCGACTGGTTTCGCAAATTAAATTTGCTTCTTCAGGTGCTCCACTGTACACAAAGGAATAAAAGAACTTATCAGAAATTTAGCAACGCCAAGAAGCGGACAAATAAAAGCGATAAAGTCTATGTCTACCTACAGTCAAAAGATTAAGGTTCTATTTAAATCGAATAAAGCCATTCACAACATTTATACCCATTCATTTACCTGGATATAAATGTTGAACATCGATAAAGTGAAGAAAACCTGTATGTTTTGGCACTCTTTTTTAAATCGGAGTGATTGTCTGGACCCATGAAAGACCACTCTATAATTTGAAGTTAGCGGCTATTTAGCGCTCGCTGTCGGCAATTCGGAAGCAGAAAAGTAAGTTTGCTGAGAACGCATCGTACTAAGGAAGGAAGCAGCCCCGGGGACTTCCCTCGTCTTGAAGACTGCGCATTGAAGGGATTTTAACCGTGTAGAGGACAGAGTGTAAGTGATGGAGGGTATTGTTGTGTTGGACGAAACGGCTAAGTCATTCGTTGTTAGTTTGGGCACTTATGATTCGCCGCTAGTGAGAGGTGCAAAATAACCTACACTGCCCTTGGTCTGCGACTGTGATGAGACGTCTGTACTCTTCACCAATAGAAGTCACGTAAATAAACAGATGATGGTGCGAATCACAGGAACGCGTTGTGACAAAACAAAGAAGTCAGCGACACAAAAACTTTTTTTATTTGTATTAACTCAATACACCATCTTCAGGCCTTACATGACGCCGAGGATGTGAATTCCAATCGTATACATAATTCCATCAGTGGCCAACATTTATGAACTGGCTGTAAAAGCGATGCTTTGTCTGGAACCATGGTTCAGACAGCTTTGTTGTTGTTGTTGTTGTTGGTGGTGGTGGTCTTCAGTCCAGAGACTGGTTTGATGCAGCTCTCCATGCTACTCTATCCTGTGCAAGCTTCCTCATCTCCCAGTACCTACTGCAGCCTACATCGTTCTGAATCTGCTTAGTGTATTCATCTCTTGGTCTCCCTCTACGATTTTTACCCTCCACGCTGCCCTCCAGTACTAAATTGGTGATCCCTTGATGCCTCAGAACATGTCCCACCAACCGATCCCTTCTTCTAGCCAAGTTGTGCCACAAACTCCTCTTCTCCCCAATCCTATTCAATACCTCCTCATTAGTTATGATCGTGTACACGTTTGGAGTTTACCTCCTCTGCGTTATTTATGATCTGAACATGGTGTACTGAGTCACCCACACTGGTTGCAATACAATAAAATAACTCCAAAACGTCAGCTGCAGGTCTTTCAACTTGTTATGTAAGTGAATGGCGGAAGTCCCGCAGACCATTAGTCACATGGATGGACATACAAAAACGGATCGGTTGACAGGACCCTTCCAAGGCATCAAGGAATCGTCGCTTTGGCAGCGGAGGTAAATGAGAGTAAAAAGCTGTAGCAGACCATGGTCTGCGTACAGCAAACGTGGTTACATCCAAGTAGGGTGTAGCAGTTAACAAAATGTGAAGAGGGTTGCACGAGATCGGCAATCATCGCGGGTTGCATAAAACAAGTGTTTGGACTACAGATAGCCACAACAACAACTCTCGTTATGACGGAGTGTGGAAATGGGAAATGGAGAGAGCGTGAAGTGCTATGTCGATACCGTACCACTTTCAGTGGACTAACTATCTTGAACCGTTTTACATCTCGGCTCGGTGGAGGGCTTAATTCTTTTCGGCTGTCATCGTGATTTGCAATTAGGTATTGGGGGGGGGGGGGGGGGGAGATTTTCAGGAGACGAGGCTTTTGCCCTAAAATGCGGAGAAATATTCAAAAAATTGCAATTAGGACCTGTGTTACGAAAGATAGAGTTAAAACACTCGTCAGAACTATATAAAAATTGCAAGAAACAAGGCAAGAAAACGGAGGTAATAAAAAAAGAAAACAAAAACACGATCAAACAAATACGGGGAGGCAAAACCAGCAGACTGAGGAACTCTAGCAACAGGGCAGATTCTCCCTTCTGAACATTGCAAATGGTAGCGTCAAACCAAATCCATTATAATTAACGGCTCGGATTATACCTCTGAAGATAAGCTGTCGCTTTGTATGCTTCCAATGTCGGCAATATTAACGGACAATTTCCTGTTCATGGAAACACTGAAACGTACAGCAGTTACGAAACGCAGACGTGTTCTGGTTGGGAACAGCCTGAAGTAATCGTGGTACTGCTCTGGCAGGCCGGTAACGAGCGCTCCACTGTGGGCTGAAGGTCATCAGCTTTTTGCACATTGTCTTTCTAGTTTATCCAGTGACGAATGCTGGCCGCAATTCGAGTAATCAACTATTTGCTGTACATACAAAAAAGTTTTCCTGGAACTGCACAACCGTAACTGGTGCAGCTGAACTGCATACGTCTTAGCGAAAATGGTCGACTGCTGTTGTTTCTTGCCCTGTAGTTATACTTTCAAGTGAGCACCACCAGTGACTTGACATCGACCGAGGGATTAAAACATCTTCTAGACACAGGCGTGTCGCATAACGTCATTTAGCCAGCTTGCATTGTCACCTTAGAGTTTTAGCATATATTGGAATCTACCAAGTAATTTCTCTGGTCCATATATATCCAATTGTTAGGTTACATGTTCTGCTCACGCCCATTTCAGTCTCAACTTCACTCAACGTCTTCCACTACACTCTGTCTCTTGACAGAGTCGGTTGTTTTCCTGTAGTTAATTCCCAACAGGCATATTTTCATTGCTCTCTGAAGCGCCCTCTGTTGTCTACTGTTTTTCGCAATTAACTATGTCTCACTGGAATAAATTATAACTGGTAACGTGCTCTGACTGCAAGCTTTTCTTTTCAGATACGTCGGAAGTTTAGTTTTTACAGCTCTTGTTTATTTCATGAAAAGATTCCGGTCCACTTAAATACACCTTCGCGTATGTCTTTTATCTCCATCTTATCAGTTTCTTCAGCTTACATTGTTGTGGTCTTCAGTCCGAAGACTGGTTTGGTGTCGATGCAGCTCTCCATGGTGTGCGAGACTTGTGAACCTGCTCTTAGTCTCCATCTACGATTTGTACCACCCTCTCCCGCCCCGCCCCCACATTTTCTACCAATACTAAACAGGCGATCCCTTGATGTCACAGAACGTGTCCTATTTCCTACCAGTACTAAACGGGCGATCCCTTGATGTCACAGAACGTGTCCTATCAATCGGCCCCTTCTTTTACTCAAATAGTGTCACAAATTCTATTAGGTACCTCCTCATTAGTTACACCATCTCCCCGTCTTACCTTCAGCATTCTTCCGCAGCGCTACATTTTAAAAGCAATATTTCCCAACACTTAAATCTATATTCGATGTCCACAAATTCCTTGTCTTCAGAACCGCTTTTCTTGTCGTTGCCAGTCTCCATTTTTTATCCACTCTACTTCAGACATAATCATTTATTTTGTTGCCCAAATGGCAAAACTTCTATACTACTTTCACTGCTCTGTTGCCTAATCTAATTCCCTCAGAAACAACTGAATTAATTCCAGTACATAGCAAATAAATCTACGTACACTGCGCAACATAATTGAGGGCTCACTTTTTCGAAACCCCGCAACTGTCTCCGATTGCGGCGAGTAAGTTTGGAATTTGGCTCAAAGGTGCCTACAACCTACCTCTGTAAGGGCGTGAAGGCGTGGCGCCGCGCGACGTCACCCTCTGGTAACGTCGGACAGCAAGTTGTCGGACACGTGGGGAGAAAAGGCCAGAGCTCACAAGTTCATGTCACACTGGTACCAAATTCCACCACAATTCTGCCCAGCTGCACCGTTAACGTGCCACACGATGCGAAGGTCGTCACACCCTCTCTTACATTTCATCCCCTTCTTTTGAATTCTACGCGATGGAGGTCAGCTACATGACACCCAGCGTTGAAATCACACGGTTTCCTCACGGATGGTCGAGGAAAACATTTCAGACACACCGACGCTCAGAACCGACACGAAAAGGCCCCAGCAAATGGCACGAAGGGCGTCAATGAAACCATCCTTTCTCTTGGGGCATCGATACCCACATATTTCGCGGTCGAAAACGACATTTCACAGTGCGAAAAGCAACACAACGTTCGTGACAAAGCTGGCCACTGCTGCCACCCACTGCGCGTTTCAACCCGACTCTATGAACATCGCGGTGCCTCAACTCCATTGAATGTGTTCTCATCCCTTTGGCGTGTAACATGACACCAATTTTTAATGTGCTGTGCAGGGTGTGTGAGGGTACTGGTGTGTAGTATCTGTGAGTGGTTGTTCTTTGGAGGTAGGCAATGCCCAGTGGCGCAGAGAGTCGCAAGCAGAAGCAGTTGTTCAGAGGCTGTGGAAGGTGTGGGCTGCGTGAGCCAGAGGCGGTTGCGTAGCCAAGGATTTATCTCTATGTTTAATAGTAGTGGCACACAGTTTGAATAATAGTGTGTTTATGTTTGTGCAGTGGGATAAATGAAATAAATTAAATTTTACCAGTTCCTAATGAGTCTCCATCAGTTCGTACCACACCATTGCATTTAACAATGAACGAAGTCTCGATATACACGGTCAACTACAACAAGAGGATTGTAACATAATAATCATTAATTAACCCATATAACCTCCAGTGAAATGGGAGCTTATAGGTGGAACCACTAGGGACCATTCAAAACCGATTACACGAAAATTGAACTTGATCTGAAGCAGCAAAGGCTGCTTACACTTTTTTGAACCTTTCTGTTTCATGCTGTCCTGTGGTGTGATCACAGAGAGGTACGACGTTGACACAAGAGTGAAAAAAAAAGGTAATGAGTCCCTGTAAGCTCACCTACTGAGGCAGTACCCTCGGTGGCACATGTCCACATTTATTGAGAATTTTAAAACTGTGGCTACACAGAAAACCTTTGAACCAACCCCAGGCGCCTGCAGGTAGGCAGCCACTTGACACACCATCGATGCCAGTTGCCTGCCTGCAGGCATATAGGTTCAGTCTGTAAAGTCACTTTTTAAAACTCTCACTAAACGTGGGTAGGTGCCACCGCCACTCTTCGCTGGATCTTCCCTATTACTTCTATTAATACCTACTGAATTGGTCGAAAAAGTGTTCTGTAAGTCACGTTTTTCATGAATGAAATACATTTCTTTAATTCCTACGAATATGTCTTGCATCTGTTTTCCCTTCTATTTATGTATGTAGTCATTCCACTTAAGGTCGCTCCGATGGTTACTCAAAGATATTTTACGGTAGTTGGCGTTTCCAGCTATTTGTCATCAATAGTGAAACCGTGCAGTGGTGGATTTATTCTCCTATGTTGCGCAAAATGTTATATTCATTTACGTTGAGGGTCAACTGCTAATCCTTGTACCATTCATCAATCCTCTGCAGCTTTTACTGCAAATCGCTATTCTTCTGGCATTACTACTCTGTTACAGACAACCGTATCAATTTGCGAACAACTTTATGGAGCTTCCGACTTTGTCTAACACATCACTTCATTAATATCCTATTCTTGAAATTACATGTACGTTTAGTTCCGTTAAGAGTGAAGGGCTGAGGTCTGTCTGCATGGATATCTTGAATCAACTCGTAAATCTAGTCCGACAATCGGTGTAAGCTCATATTTTCTCTCACTAAACGGCACTACGAGACTGTGTCAAAATGCCTCACTGAAGTCAATGAACACGGCATAAAAATAACATGGCATCAACCTGAGCGCCGACGTCTACAGCGCCGTGGATTTCATGGACGAATAACAGAACGACTTGTAAAGTTGTTTATCGAAGACCGTTAGTTTCCAATTATAGTGAAACTGATCCGAATGACTGCTTAATATCTATAAATATCAGGCAAAACAAGTACCGTTCGATTTCGACGTGTTGTGTGGGGACTGACAAACGCTGCAATCCGTGCAAGTGCCCAGAGCAACGAGCGCAAGAACGTAGGACAACACGTGGCGGCTACTGGAGGAGACCACTTCGCGAAGGGTGGCGACAAACCAAGGAATTTCATACACGAATAGGACGCAACGGGATGAACAAAACTTTTATCACACTTGCGAACACAACGTGATCAACAAAACTTGTATCAGATTGGCGTTAAGTTCGTAGTTGTTCTACGAAGGGCGTATAAGACTATTTGCGCGTTTTATACGCCAAAATTCATTACTTCCCTACACCGCCGCCCGACAGCAAGTTAATAATTGGAAAAGTAATACCAATTGTTCGGAAATTCGGCTACCTAGCATGATTAATTTTTATCCAGCTCATGCACAATCAATGACACTTAAGTTTATTATGAGAGGGGTTTTACTTCTCCGAATGAGAAATCAGCAGAAGTTTTATTAAAGAGTTTCTCGTCAGAAATTTCACGTGTTTTGTGACGTATTCGAGATAGTGATACTTTTCAAACCCGAACAGTACGGTTTCCGAAGACACGATGTCACCTTCGCGTGGGTCTGGACCATCAAGTGAGAAAATCTACACTTTTATCTACCACGAAGTGCGTGACTGAGGATACTTATTACTGTACCACTTCTAAATGTTAAAATGTTACTTCCCGTTCCATTCACGGATGGGGCACGCTAAGAACGATTCCCTTCACGCCTCTCTGCGGACTGTTATTTGCCTAAACTTGTATTCACGATATGTACGGATATTGGTAGTTTCTGCCCTGGAACGCTGTTCTTCAAGGTGTTTCTCATTAAAAAAAAAAATCCGGTTCTTGCTAAGTCCACAGCGTCTTTCGTCGAGTGTCTGTCAAATAAAATTTTTGCACATTCCTGTTACGCTCTCTCATCAGTCCAACGATCCTGTGACTATTCTCGATACCTTTCGTAGTATACGTCTATATCCCCTATTATTGCTCCCTTATACCTGAACAGTAGTGAAGAATGAATGGGCCGTGCATGTACGTGTTTTCTGTGCTATCAATTTTGCACACACACAACTGTTTCCCAGTATGCTAGCAATAATTAGTAGTTACTCTGAAAAAGGCACATTTGCGCCATCAGCTGTACAATTGTATATTTCTTCCCTACCGACATCACTTATAATAACAATCTTACAGAGGAGAAAATTGTAAGCTAAAAATAAAAGGAATGAATATAAAATATTTACAGGAAGAAAACTTAGAGAATGGCGAAACGAATAACAAATTTTTTTTTTTTAAATCGAAATATTTACGCAGTGTACATCAATGGATGAAAAATGCGTTTTCATCAAACGCGACTCAACCAGATGTAGAGCATACGGAAGTCATAAGGTTTTTCCCGAACATAGTTCATACAAAAGTGTTGTCTCCCTCATTAGTCACATCCCTCGCGTCAAGAGACACCGCCGCTGCCGGGAGAATCCGAAGTCCATCCACACTAGCGCATCGCCTGGCGGTCAGCAACTCTTAAGTCGCCACCTCTCCGCGCCACATGCCGGCCAAATATTGGCGACGTAAATTTCTTCCAGTAGGTGAAATTGAACAGGGTACATCTCAATCGAGAATCACCACAAAAGCGTACGTTGATAACCGCTGGAATGGTGGTTGATAGAAGCATCTGAAACGTGGTGCTATAGAAGGATATTAAAAATTACATGGGTATACTTAAATACAAAACGAAGAAATGTTAACAGCACGGATGAAGAACGAAGTCAAAGTGCAGTCTTTACCAGAAGAAGTGGTAAGATAGTGCGAGTGAGGGAAGGCAAGCGGGAATTGTCATCTTTCCATTACGAGGAGCAGTAGAAGTGGATTGTAACGGCGGACTAGGATCGGAATACGCAAAGAAACGTTTAGAGGGAATTTCGCACGTAGAAATGAAAAAATTAACCCATTTTTGTAACTGTGGAGGAGACGTCAAACCAGTCAAGAAGAAAAAAAGAAAAAAAAGGAGGGAGAGAGACAGAGACAGAGAGAGAGAGAGAGAGAGAGAGAGAAGGAACAGTAAATTCAATTTGTCTCTTCTTCAGTTCCTGCTTTCATTCTGTTACCTGTTTCAGGTACAGCTCTGTGAGTACCATACATCACGAAGCAGTAATTTTGCTACTGTATCACACCGGAAGAATCGTAGGTGGCGGGATGACTTTTTCCATTTCATTTTTGTGCTACAGGAACTACTCACGTTTTAAAATGTTTTTGCATCACAGTAAATAACTCTTAAGATATAAAATCAATACCCATCTGTCGTATTTATATCTACATCAGCTTACTAGCTGTACCGCTTGGACAGAGGTCGCCCAGTGAATGATTCACTAACCCGGTTGCAGTCCGGATTCAGAAGGCCAATGCTGCGGACTGCTCTACTTACATTTTTAGCCGTTTTGTGTCTTATGGAACGCTTTCCCCCAGCTGCCGAGAAATCTCGTTTTCAAATTAACCGTCTATAACAACATCACAAACGAAATCTTATTACAATTCAGACTGATCAACACTCATTTTCATTTGAAAATCCAAAATTATCATGCTGTTATTTCCACTACGAAGTATGTATGTTTTTTACCTTGTGTTACTTGGAAGTTTAACATACACGGCATCTATAATAATAACAATAATAATAATAATAATAATAATAATAATAATAATAAAGAAGTGCCAATACTTTCGTAGATTTGGGTGGTATCTCTTCTAAAAGATGTACATCACACCTACATCCTTGTCTGAGACTTTTATTCACCTGTCGCTTGTTGCAATAACCGGTCAGCGAAGACCAAGAAAGGTCGAATAGGGGAAAAATTTCGTGTAGTGGCAAGTACGAGGGAGTGTCATAAGTAACATACTAGAAACCCCCAGCATAGGGTGTGAGCGTGGCGGTTGGGAAACGTTTGAAAACTTTTTTTTTTTACGTTTCTCTTAAGTAACTTGAAATCCGCAGCTTCTAGCTTAAATGCTTACTAATAAAAAATTAAAGTACATTAAATTTCATACAAAAAAGCTCCTATTCATTATTTTGTATGACTAATTGATTCCGCGTCGCAGGGGATGGCGAAGCTGCAGATTATTTGGGTTTCCCTGATTTCACTCCCTTCCTGATGAACAACATGTACCCGTTCACAATTGTTCTGTGAACATCTGTCTTTAGATGAGTTGGTCCGTGCACGACAATTATTTGTATGCCTATCAGCAGAAGGGGCATACTGTAGCTATACTACAGTACAGGGTCAAAATATAAACATTACAAACTTCTTTCAGCCCGGGCAACTTCAACAAATGGGGCGGTTCTTTTGCGTTAGACGTGGTCGGAGATGTTGAGTACAAAGGCTTAACTACAAAGAAAGACTGGGTAAAAGAATTTAGAATGTTCCATTTTAAAAGAGCGCGAATATGTTCGCATACAAAACTTTTTCGGAGGAAACCGGAATGATTATTTACGCTGCTAGTTTTCCACTTTTATGGCAGATTCTTTTAAAGAGGGAACAAATTCGCCTTTTTTGTGTTCCGACAGGAGCATTTTTTCCGCTGGTTGTTCTACGAATAAGTGTCATTAGATAAGTAAAGCCACTTTATTTAGAAATACGGGTAAGTAATCAGAGATTACGTTATCCAAGCAGCGTCCGTGATCGTAAGGTACTGGGCTCGCATTCGGGAAGACAGCCGAATCAAATCCCCACGGCAACATCCAAACTTTGATTTCCCGTGATTCCCCTACACAGCGCTTAACCCACATGCCGTGGTGCTTCATCTTAAGGACGCAGACTGTTTTCTTGCGCATACGTCCATAATCTGAGCCTAAGCTGCGTTTCTACACACTCCGTCGTCTATAGGGTTTATAATCTTCCTCCATTTCTTGAACAGCGTCATCATTACGGCAACTTGTAGTTCCTATTTTCTGGAAATATAATTCATGCAGGGCTCTGAACAAGGCCCACGTGAAAGACAGGCCGTGGCGCGTATGTAATTCTCCATGCTTTCCCAGGAATACGTTGACAAGTCGGATAATCGGATCTTCTTCCGGTTTTCGCGTCGTTCTCGCACGATATTCTTCGGCGTGGCTCGCCGTCTTCTTCAGGTGCTCCAAGGGAAGCACCAGGTGAGCAAGCGAGTCAAGCTCTTGAAATATCGTGCGAGAACGAAACGAAAAACCGGCAGAAAACTCGATTATCCGGCATGTCAGTTTATTTCATGCGTTTGCTGTAAACTAATTTCGTGCTCTTGGTCAGTTTCAAGTTACATCTTATTTGTGTCACAGTGAAAACCTGTGGCCACTAAATATCTTACCTTCCACACGTACATGCGGGGAAAGCGCCATCTATTCGTATCCTTAATAAACGTTACCTATGATCATAACAGTAATCGGCAAAACTATAACAGATGCGAACTCAGTGGGCAAAATATGAAAAATGGAACAGAAGGCTATTGTAGCAAGTAAGAGGCTCAGCACACCGATGAAGAAGGTCGGTTCGTACCGCCTATTCCGCATTCTGACAGTTTACCGCGAAGCATGGTCGGCGATCCTTGCGAGCTACTGTTGGCAGTTGGGTGAGTCTCTCACTCTGCAGTATTTTTTATGCTGAAACAAAACATCTGACTGATTAGCTATCTTTTCAAAATTGGGTGCACTAACAACTGCATCATACACACCCGTCTACTGTTGCAGTGGTCTTCAGTGCGAAGAAAGGTTTGATACAACTCTTCACGCTAGTCTATTTTATATCCGAATAACTACTGCAATCTAAATCCATTTCAACCAACTTACTATTACTCACGCCTAGGTCCCCGCCCACAATTTTTACACCCGCACATCTTTCGTTGCCAAATTAAGAAGTCCTTGATGCTTTAGGACGTGTCCTATCAACTGATCCTTTCTTTTAGTCAAGTTTTGCAACAAATTTCGGTCAACAAATTTCTTCTTCCCCAATTTAATTCACCAATTCTTCATTAGTTATCCTACCTATCCATCTAAACTTCAGAATTCTTCTATGGCAGAACGTTTTAAGAGCTTCCATTCGCTACTTGTCTGAACTATCGTCCCGGTTTCCCTTCCGCCAGACGAATACCTTCAGAAAAGATTTCCTAACACTTAAATCTACCTTCGACGTTAAATTTTCCCACAAATGACTTTCTTGTTATAGCCAAATGACAATCAAATGCGGCAATGAATTCAGCTTTTACAACAGGGCACCGTTCAGGCAGATGTTTGTGTTGAATAAAGTGACTTCCTGATACACCTGCCATCGTCTGTCGCCGAAGAACGATACACAAAGGTAATGTCCGATAACATGCATCCCTTTGTTCTCTAGCAGCATCTCACAGGATGCCCCATCTCCAGCAAGATATCATAACACACCATCGTTCCAGAATTGCCTCAGAACGGTTTGAAAAAACAGCAAGGGCATTATGGCGCCTGAAGGTCTAATGAACGGCACACAGTTATGAGCAACGACCTAGCGCGGTATTATCTATGCAGTTCCTGGACTTCACGCTCCCAATTAAAAGGCTTACTGAAGCATGGGGCTGGTTGGCAATTAATACCGTAGTCAAGTGTTTTTCTGCTGCAAATAAACACATAAGCCACTTGACGAGGGGGAACTCGTTCCGTCGTTTTCTCTGAGATTGGGAGCACGATTATGCAAAGCCGACGACGAAAAAATCCCTGACTGCTTCCGTCAGGCCTCTTTACTGAGTACGCAATAATACTCAATATACGCCCAAGCATCTTCTAACAGCACAGGTAAATTAGCATTGCGTCAGCCTTTAAACTTAGCACCAATATCGCTTGTACACAGGGAGTTTAAGGAGGTGAAGTAAATACAATCCAAGACGAAAAAAGGTGCACCACGAAGGAATTGCCCGATTGGAATGGAAATAGGTAGACGTGGTGTACACGTGTAGACGATCAAATCATTACAATTTCAGAAAAATTGCATAATTTATTTAAGACAAAGAGCTTCATAAATTGAACAAATCAGTAACGCTGGTCCACCTATGGTCCTTACGCAAGCAGTTATTCAGCGTGGCACTGATTGAGAGAGTTGTTGGATGTCATCCTGAGGAACATCGTGCCAATTGGTGCGTTACATCGTCAAAATTCCGAGATGGGTGGAGGGCCCTGTCCAAAATGCTCCAAACGTCCTCACCTGGGGGCGAGATCTCGCGATCTTGCTGTCCAATGGTGGGTATAGCAAGCATGGAAACAAACAGTAGAAACACTCGCCGTGTGCGCGGGGAGGCATCATCTTGCTGAACTGTAAGCCCAGGGTGGCTTGCCATGAAGGACAACAAAATTGGGTGGAAAATATCGTCGGTATACCACTGTGCTGCAGAGGTGCCGCAGAGGACAACCAAAGAGGTCCTGCTATGAAATGAAATGGCACCCCAGACCATGGCGGGTGATAATAGGGTTGGTATCCCACCACTGTCTGGGGAATCTCCGGACACGTCTTCACTAATCATCGGGGCTCACTCTAAGAGTGATTCATCACTGAAGACAATTCTACGCCACTCACTGCGATTCCAGGCCAAATGTGCCCAACACCACCGCAAACACGTTTGTCGGTGTGCAGATGTCAATGGTAGTTGGCGCACAGGGCACACCGTGACCCCCCCCCCCCCCCCATTTCTGAGTCACTAATTAGTGGTCCTCGTGGACACTGAGGTACCAGTTTGCACGTCGGAACGATGACGATGATGAAACCCGGACTCTTTGAGAGCCTCTCTGATTATTGCTTGACCCTCACTTTCTGTTGTCTTCTTGACGCTGTGTTCGGCCGTGGTTTATCCATTCCTGCCAATATCGCTAAACAGTGGTATCGCTCCTATTCAAATATCGAGCGGTCTGTCATTTCCCCAACCTTCTTTCATCCCACCTACACGTCTTCTGGCCAATGTTGACATGTGTCTAGATTGATCGCCATCCTGTTTGCGAGGCATAGTTACTATTCACCTTTGTAAGCAATTATTCGGCTTGGCACTGACTGTCAAAACCACTTAGCTATTCTTCAGTATTTTCCTGTATTACCATATTTCAAAAGGTTCTATTCTAATCCTCTCTACACTGTTTAACATGCACAGGGGAGAGCTTTTATTGCTATTGCCAGTATACAATTTACACTATGTAATCAAAAGTATCTGGACACCCCCAAAAACATACGTTTTTCACATTAGGTGCATTCTGCTGCCACCTACTGCCAGGCACTCAATACCAGCGACCTCAATAATCATTAGATATCGTCAGAGAGCAGAATGGAATGCTCCGTGGAACTCACGGATTTCGAACGTAGTCAGGTGATTGGGTGTCACTTGTGTCATATGTCTTTACGCGAGATTTCCACACTCCTAAACGACCCTAGGTCCACTCTTCCCGATGTGATAGTAAAGTGGAAACGTGAAGGGACACGTACGGCACAAAAGTGTACAGGCCGACCTCGTCTGTTGACTGAGAGAGACCGCCGACAATTGAAGAGGATCGTAATGTGTAATAGGCAGACATCTATCCAGACCATCACACGGGAATTCCAAACTGCATCAGGATACACTGCAAGTACTATGACAGTTAGACGGGAGGTGAGAAAACTTGAATATCATGGTCGAGCGGCTGCTCAATAAGCCACACGCCATGCCCGTAAATGTCAAACGACGCCTCATTTGGTGTGGAGTGACGAATCACGGTACACAATGTGGGGATCCGATGACAGGGTGTGGGAATGGCGAATGCCTCCCAGCGTGTGTAGTGCCAACAGTAAAATTCGGGGGCGATGGTGTTATGGTGTGATCGTGTTTTTCATGGAGGGGGCTTGCACCCCTCGTTTTGCCTTGCACAGTCACAGCACAGGGCTACATCGATGTTTTAAGCACCTTCTTGCTTCCCACTGTTGAAGAGCAATTCGGGGATGGCGATTGCATCTTTAAATACAATCGAGCACCGTTCATAATGCACGGCCTGTGGCGGAGTGGTTACACGACAATAACATCCCTGTAATGGACTGGCCTGCACAGAGTCCTGATCTGAATCCTGTAGAACACCTGTGGGATATTTTGGAACACCTACTTCGTGCCAGGCCTCATCGACCGACATCGATACCTCTGCTCAGTGCAGCACTCCTTGCAGAATGGGCTGCCATTCCCCAAGAAACCTTCCAGCAACTGAATGAACGTATGCCTGCGAGTGTGGAAGCTGTCATCAAGGCTAAGGGTGGGCCAGCACCATACTGAATTCCAGTATTACCGGTGTAGGGCGCCACGGACTTTTAAGTCATTTTCAGTCAGGTGTCTGGATACTTTTGATCACAAAATGTATATCCTCTTCGCTTCTAGCAAAGTCAGGGTCCAAATAACAAAGTTTGTCTACCACTTTCGACTTCTCTACCTAGATTTGCTCCCTCAGCAAATCAATTCTACTGCAGTACGTTTTCTTTGCAAAGACATTCTAGCTGGCATTGCAGGTTGTAGGCAATCTTCATCAGTGAAGTAAATATGCAGAAGAAATTCTATGCTTTCTTTTCTTTGTACCTTTTTTTCAGGCGTGGTAAAGCATATGACAACTAACGTAAATCACTGGATACAACACACGATGGTGCGAATGACGTCAAATTAATATTGCAATGTGGTGACTTTGTTCCATCAGGTTTTTCCAAGATGAATTTTCAAATTTCCCTGAAGCAATTCATCATACGTGATAGCAAGTTTTACTTTACTTGATTTTATGGCCGCAAATGAAAATTTCTGAGCTGCTACATCGCTTTTTAGTGATTATTCAAAGTTAAGTCAGGATTTACACATTCATGATCACATTTGTAAGTTATAAGCTGAAGACCTTGATAAAACAAAACTGATTGTGCGATGACCTAGAGTACATTCTGGGTGTACACGAACGGATGGTCAAAATTCAGGGATAAGACACGCACGATCATTGAAGCAAAAATGTCATATGGACATGCGGCCTATTCTGAATGGTTTTCGATATAGAAAACATTTAACGTACAATGTTATTTATTTTCTGTATAATTCGATACATTGTCAGGTTTACACATGTACTCATCCACAAACAGTTGGCAATCATTACAAGATGCGTTTTACAAAGTATCAATTGAAAAATACGTATTTTTAACACATTCACCTGTAAGCATTGTCGTACACGCCATAAACAATTTGTCGTACACAATAAATGTACGAATATCACTCCGTTAGTTTGAATGCATTTGTACACTCTTCGGAAAACATCTAGTGCTGAGCGTCCTGTAAGTAGACCAAGAGCGTCCATGATGTCATCAAACAGTTCGCGTCACGTATATTAATGGGGCCCGTATCGGAAACCATTCGGAATAGGGCACGTGTTCATATGACGTTTTTTGCTTCAAATGAGCGTTCCTGTCATACCCCTGAATATTTATAATTCCTATTGGGAAACCTTGTATGTGAGAAATCTCCGGCGCAACACTGGAATGAAATACAGCAGACTTAGAAAGCAAAGATGCATCACATTTCAAACCGGTCGCTCTTCACGCTATGGTCACTGTTTATTTTGAAGAGCTGCATAGGTCGGTAAAGTATTACTCTACACCGAAATTAGTAGAGCACAACAGATGCCTGAATACTGAACCCCGATGTTCAAAGCACGCGTGTTGTGATATGGATCCGTACTACGGAACTAAAAATCTCTTCCGATTTTATGTGAACAACGAAATCACAACTACGTAACAAAATCTCACGCGCACGCTATGGTATACTACAGTCAGTGTTCCTCAAAATCATGCTACAGGGGAATATTCAGCATAAGATTCACATGCACTAACGAAGATAACAGATATCAGTTAGCGCGAGTCGAGCAACAAACATTACAGAAATTGAAATGAAACTTTACGGTTCGAGAGACCTTTTTAAGTCTCAAACATCTATGACGTATATATGCAGGCTGAAGCGATGAATGAAAATTTGTATCAAGGCCGGGTTTCGAAGACGGGTCTCTTGCTCGTTAGGCAGAAGCGCTAACCACTACGCCACACGAGAACAGTGGCCCTGCACAACTACACAGACTGCCCTAGCACGCTTCCTTCCTCGGCCCAGTTGATATTGCCCTAAACTCGAACAGCATTGCAATGTTATGGCTGCAGAAGTGTTTTTCCCCAACACCTCGTATGGTAAATGACACGCTTTACGCAATTCTTATAAGCTGCGGATCCATATTACAACCCGTTTCCTACAATAATTCAATGCCTTCTTCACCTTCCATTACGCAACTCAACAATCGATGGTTTCCGAAGCACAACCACATAATGATTTTCAACCAAATGATTCAGAACAGTGGCACTCCCTCCAGAGTCTGTCAGGATTCCAGGAGTATTCCACTATTCCTCGATATCTCCAGTATATTAGATTTCCCTTACTGTTTCCTAACTTCCGACTGCTGCATCAGAGAAGGCACTCCACGTTCTAGAACGCAGACACATTTAATAGCAGTTTATCGCTGTACATGAGAGGAGCTAGGTCGCGTGCACGCGCGAAGCATGGGAAGGAGCAGCGGCAAAGCTGGCTGATGCTGAGTTGCCCTACCTGGGTGTGGCCCAGCAGCTTCTCGACGGTGTGCGTGACGAAGACGATCTTGCCCGCGCCCGTCACCACCAGCATGAAGCCCTCCATGCCTTGCAGGAACTGAAACATCACACGATACCATCGTAACCAACTCACAACGCTTACTTTACACACCTGAATAAAACAATAGTTTTAAATACGTAGTATACCGACCCAGTAAATAAATAAATAAATAAATAAAACCACAGTATTTATAAAGAAGAGGCATTTAAAAACTGAATAATAAATGGACACTAGCCGCTCAGGCGAACATCCATTTATCTCATGTATCCGTATTATAATAATTTCTCTGTGTAAATTTCGAGGGCAAAGAAATATAACAAAATGACCTAAAGAAACGACAAGATACGCTCTTTTGTTGATTTTTTAGTCGTCTTTACTTCTTCTCTTCTCTTTGTTGCGTCTAGACGGACATCTTGCGAGTGCTGGTAAATGTAAGCATATTTGTACTAATTAAGCAGATAATAGATTGATTTAATATTATTGTTCACTTTTAATTTTTAAGAGGTGATCCCGATTTCATGCCCGCCTGTGAATTAACCTGCATTCGAGTAGTTTACACTGCAACAGTGGCAGTGACCGATACAGCCAACGACGTCATTACGTGGCGATATTAACTTATATAAATTAGAGGAAGTGAAAAACTCTCCCGCTACTAACATAATATTCATTTTTCTCCACAGCCGCCCGACGTTACAGAAAATACGTAGCTTAAGATTCTTGCCAACGACGTCATTACGTGGCGATATTAACTTATATAAATTAGAGGAAGAGAAAAACTCTCCCGCTATTAACATAATATCCATTTTTCTCCACAGCCGCCCGACGTTACAGAAAATACGTAGCTTAAGATTCTTATTTTCAATACAACAGCCAAAAACAAGAGCCAGGACTCCGACTACATGCAATAGTTAACGGAGGTAAGAAAAAATACTCTCGTGCGCGTGTGGGCCGCAATCGTAATTAACAACTAACGTTTTTTGCTTTAAAGTGGACTAGCCGGGGAAATTAAGAAAAGTTTATTCCATTGTTCAACTTATATGCTCATGTTTTAAGATTCAGCGAGTCTGACGTTCATTAACGTAACAAATAATTTCCACTGAAGATTAATATTGTTAAAAAAGAGGACTTCACAAAAACATTTAATTGTAAATCAAAATTGAATGAAATATCATTTTGATTAAGGTCCAACACATAAGTCGGCAACAATCACACCATTACCAATCAATTTCTGTAATAAATAATAAATTAAATTACGACGGCCGACGGACGCGAGAGTAGGACGAATAAAAGGTTAGAAATCAGAAGCCACATAATGGCAATACATTACAAATTACGAACTTAAAGCTAGAAATTAATTCAAAAACCTCCGTAAGTGAGGAGCGGGAAAACTTGCTTATCAATTGTACAAGAGATGCGAGGTCGGCCGGGAAATGTTAAGGATGATAGGCACAGACATATCTTTCGGATTCGTTTCAGTTAGTAAGTAGTCAAAAAAAAGTGTTTCAAATAGCTCTGAGCACTCTGGGACTTAACATCTATGGTCATCAGTCGCCTAGAACTTCGAACTACTTAAACCTAACTAACCTAAGGACATCACACACATCCATGCCCGAGGCAGGATTCGAACCTGCGACCGTAGCAGTCGCGCGACTCCGGACTGAGCGCCTAGAACCGCTAGACGGCCGGCAGTACGTAGTCGTATTAAAAAGTTACTATTGTTGCTGAGATAGAAACTTCCGTTAAAACAAAAATTTGTAAAATCTTGAACGCTTTATCCTGCAGCGATACACCTGCGAGGTGAGGATGGCCTCCGAGGGTGGTCCTTCCATAACTGAAAAGACGCGATTAAGTTGGCCTTAAAAGTAGTGCCACTTTGGTCTATCGACTGTTTTCTTTGGGAGCTGGTGTTTTAAATAGCATCCGAAGTTAGCAGTGGCCCTGACGTGCCCACTTCTTGAACATCTGCGTAGGAGTCGACACGCGTTTCCACAGTGGATACTGCAGCATACGGGGGACATGGAACGGCAGTGAAGGCGCCATGTCGTAGCAGTATAGCCGAGTGATGAAACCACGCAAAGCAACCGGTTTTCAAAGAGCAAATCGTTAAAGCATTCACTGCTCGTCAACCGCAATCAACTTAACACACCATCGAACAGCTCACGGCCATACTGCCGCTTTATAATGTCTGGCAGGCATTTACTCAATAGATATTACGAAGATACCGATAAGGTGCGCCAAATGTTTTATTGCCGCCGTGGCATCATTTCTCTTTCTCACTCGCCTTCATTTCTTGTGTGTTTCGACATTTATTGTGCGTAAGTTTCTCCGGCTGACTGAGCCGTGGCTGCTTGTGTAACGCGGAACTGACCACTAAATGTCAGACCCGGTAGCATAAAAGAATGCGGGGAGTATTGTGGTGTGAGTAAAGAAGCAATAACAGCAGAATGGATCTATCAGGATGTCACCTGAGTCACAAATCCATTAGAGACATTTCAATGCTTCTGAAGCTGCCTGAGAGACTGTAGGTACCTGCGATTACGAAGTGGAAACGCGAAGGCACAATCACAGCTCAATCGAGATCAGGGAGACCTCATATACTGACGGACAGGTACCGCCGAGCATTGCGAAGGAAGGAGTAAAATACCGCTTGGAATAAATAGAAGGAGTTGCTCATGAGCTCCAAAGTGCTAGCCCCACTCCAGCTAGCACACTGGCTGTGCGTAGGAAGTTAAAAAGAATGGAGTTCAGTGGTCGAGCAACTCCTCATAAGCCACACATTTCTGTACTCAGTGATAAGCGACGATTGAGAACGTGTAAAGAGAGACGCCACTGGACACTGGATACGACTGATCTGGACGTTATATCCAGTGGCAATGTGATGAAAGGGTTTGGGTTTGGCGAATGGCTGGAGAACGATACCTGCCATCTTGTGTAGTGCCCACAGTGAGGCACGGAGGAGGCGGTGTTATGCTATGCGGGTGGTTTTCGTGGTTGAGGCATGGTCGCTTACGATTAAGAAAACGATACCTGCAGAAGGATATGAAATGTTTTATTGCACTGAGGAGGCCAACTGCGTACAGTAGACGAATAGTTCTGGGACGATTATTGTTTGTACCAGCATCACAACGCACACTGTTTTAAATCAGCATATGTGAGGGAGTGGCAGGTGGGCAGTAGCATTCCTGAAACGGACTGTCTTGCTCAGAGTCCCGACCTGAACCCAATGGAACGCTAGAGCATCGCCTTCGCACTAGACGCCAGTGTCTGGTTTTCGCTCCTGGGGAACAATGGACTGCCACTCGTTATTAGGAAAGCTGACATTCGTAACCTACCATAAATTAGTTTATAACCTATTATAAATTATTTTGTACGAACTACGAGGCGCTTTTCTAGGTTTTAACCCTCAGAGTCACGTAGTACTCGTCCTCAACTTATCTACAGCATCCGCATCTGTCTCCGTGGCGGCGCACATTTCCTCACCACTAAACTTGGCGCCACTGTCCTGGGCAACATTACAAACCTCACGAGCGAGACATTGCGGTTTTCACCCTTCGAATGGGGATTTAACGTTTGGCGGTCACCTTTCAACGATGCGAGCGGAGTACGCAATGAACAGGACGCAGGTTTCTCTCACTATTCCTCTCTCTCGCCTTCATCAACAGCAGAGAGACCACACTGAAACTCGTCATGTACTTGTCACAGTCATCTGCACTTGCGACAAAACTCACACTTCGCGAAGGAATAGCGTCAATCGCCGGGAAGAAAGAAAACCTTTTCAATTAGGCAGCTTATCCTACTACGGTGAGTTTTCCAGCTAACACTAGCATGCGACTGATTTAACCGAGGTGGGTGGTGCAGTGATCAGCGCACTGGAATCGCATTCCGGTGGACGACTGTTCAAATCCGCGCCCGGCCACCCTGATTTTCGTTTCTCGTGATTTCCCTAAGACGCGTAAGGCAAATGCCGGGATGGTTCCTACGAAAGGGCACAGTCGCTTTCCTTCCCCATATTTCCCTAACCCGAGTTTGTGCTCCGTCTCTAATGACCTCGTTGTCGACTTCTACGACTCATTTACAGCTTCTTCGTTGAGGTATCTTAATGCACCTAGAAAATAGAAGCAAGTATTTAATTAAATGTTGACCTTCTCCAAAATTCTCCCAGTGAGATTTTCAACTGCACTTCGTAATTTTAGTGTTTGCGACAGTAGTATTAATACGTTACCACCCAGATTGAAGGCAGCGCATACGCTGCTAATAAAGTGGAAACCGGAACTACCCGAAGATGACGGTTGCAACCGCTAAAAACGTCATGCTGTGTCTGTAAAAAACATTTGTGACTCGTCATGATTGTGAACTTGTTTCTTACACTCTCTTAGAAATAAAACAGCTACGAGTAGCGTCTGAGACGGAAACAAAACGCTGGTCAGTAATCAGAAAACTGGGATACTCAGAGGTTCTGTTCTCAATACTCCAGTTTCTCTCACAAGACAGAACTGTGAAAGGTACTGAAATTGTAAAACAAGGAAACATTTTTTAATGTGTCCAGATTAAGCACGCGAAACCTGGAAAAAACATAGTATTCGCATACATACACTTACAAAATTGTTTCTCTACGAAGTGCAATGCACGGTAATTGAATGGTAGAAACAAGATTAAGCAATTGAAGTTCGACTTTACGAACAGTCTGCTGTAACAATGTGATTTACTGAGCTAAAATAAGAATTTTTATTCGAAAAGTAAAGAAAATAATCTCTCGTGAAGTCTTGTAAAACTTGACAGCATAAAACAGATTTCGGGAAAGGAGTAATTAAATAGCGGTAGGTGAAAAGAAAAGAAAGGCGCAGACACAGATGTATAAAATGTAAGGACTATAAAGTGCAGATAGCCAGACTGCTCGACTGTACAACATTTATAAAAATTAGTCACAAAATATATCTGGAGTACCGAGGGCTAGCGATTAAAAAAAATAAGCGTGACAAAAAATTTACAGGAGTCTGCCGCAATTTTCAAATCACAACTGAGGCCGTTAATTCCGCTGCCCTTCGTTCAGGCAATTTAACTATATCGAGTGGGGCATTGATAATAGAATACCGATGGAGCGCAGATAGATTGAAAAACTACTCCATCGCCGCGAAGAGCGCCGCCAATCGACAGATAATTTGCAATTCTGATCGTGGAGGGACAGGAAGATACGACGCAAGGTAAAAGCGTTAAGAAACAGGAGCGCAGGCGAGCAGCTGAATATCTCCCTGCTAGAGGCACTTTGCAGACGCAGGTCACAAGTACCGTCTTATCTCGCTTCTTCGTATCGACCTAACGTAAACGCACTGCTCTTGTCTTCTGAGTTCGTATGATGTGCAAGAAGAAAAACAGTGTTCCAGGGAGAATTTTTATACGTCATGCTGGCAGAAGAAGATCCTCTCACGGCTTCGGGCGTGCGACCCATCTCTATGCGTCGCCTAATACTCGCTACTGCATAGGGGGGCAAATCTTATACGACATCTCGTGCGTCGAATATGTTGACTGCACTCGCGAGAGAGAAGAGATACCTCGTACAAAACTGCAGCGCTTTCTGCATACAAATGCTTCAAACACAGAAAGCGCGAGGGTTGCCTGCATAATTAGGAGAGATCGACACAAGAACAAGCTGAAGTATTCTTGGAGAAATAAAAAAATTGTGCTGCACTATGTTGGATCTGTTGAGTGAAGGCAGTGAGACCGAACACTAAGAGTGTGTACGGAGCTCACGACTGTACGACACGCAAAATACTGCATTTCCATTATCTCGCTGTTGAATTGCTTTGCATGTACTTCAATCTGGTTTGCAAGTTGTTACATTATGAACACTTAACCAGTCATAGAGCCTTTTATAACGGAACTCTGACATATTCCCTGCACTATAGATGGGTGTCAAAAATTACACACCGCACGTCGTGCATTTAACACCGCTCAGATCAGCAACACCAGCCTGTGTATTATTCTGGACCAGCTCTTATGATATGTGATAAAGAAAATTGTGCAACATTAATTTATCCATGAGAATGGTGGTTGGGCTCCGTAGGTGTGGATTAAATTACTTGAAGATATACAACAACCAGCTAATTTTTACATAGATTTACTTACGCCAATACGCATTTCGGCTTTTCACAGATCATCATGTGGTGTAATACATTCATATCTTTGTCAATACGACGACTTTGTCGACTGCATTTCGAACGGTGCAGCTACCATATGCAATCCCTTTCGCACTACGTTTCCCGAGTTCTGTATTCATGTATAATAGTTGGGTGCACCTACTTTCATTCTGTTCTCGTCGTACAGAAGAACGCATGATATGTTAAAGACAGCAATATTAAACCTGTAAACACAAATGACTTCATAAATATTTTCCGCATGTGCATGAAAATTGGAACAACTTTAGATGTGGTTTCCGACGTAAACAAACACGTAAGTCGGCCACAAGACGAATGTCAAAGTGTGTAGATTGTGCATGTAAACGCAAAGCAAGGAGCTAAAACTTACAGAACAAATATAAAGAGCACCAACGAATTAATTAAACTGGGTCGTCAGCTTCTTTCTGTGTATATTTTAAAAACGGTTATATATAAGAGAGAACTAGCATTGCTTATTTAGATGTAAAAACTTAATTAGGAAAATTGTCGGCAATGTTTATCAATTGCAGGGATTGGCAGGAAAACGGTTGACACTTCACTGTGCACTTAAATAAATTTAACACATTGTGTTTGAATATGCGACGAGATTCATTACTGTTCAATTACGCTATTCGTGACAAATCACTGGAAACAACAACAGTAAAATACCTGGGTGTGCTACCATCCGCAGTAGCAAAGTGAAATAAGCGTATAAAATAAATTGTCAGAAAAGCAGATGCCAGACTGAGTGCCATTGGGACAATCTTACGGAAATGTATCCTTCAGTACCGTTCACCGTTCAAGGAACCTCACAAAGCACGATTAACAGAAGAGACATAGAAGATACAAAGTAGAGCAGCAGTTTCGTCACGGGAACGTTACTAGCCGCGAGAAAGTTAACAGAAACGCTCAAAAAACCTCCAGTGGCAGATGCTACAAGAGATGCGTTGTGTAACACGGTTGCTGTTATAATTCAGAGAGTGTAGGTCCAAAGAAGAGTTGCCAATACATTCGTTCCTCCCACATGCGTCTCGAGAAATGACCACGTCGACAAAAAATCAAGAGAATCAGATCTCATACGTAAGTTTGTCGGCAGCCTGTTCCTCCCACGCAGCATTGACGAATGGGACAAGAAAAGGGGAAACGTAACTTACTGGCACAAGAGGTACGCTCTGACACACAGGGTAAGGCAGCTTGACGAGTGCAGATGTAAACATAGCTGAAGTAAGGTCCAGTCATTGAAACACAAGCACGTCCATGGAGGTATTAAGAGGTGTCAACGATGAAGTGCTGTCTTGTGCTTCACCGTGAGGTCAAGGTGTCCCGGATTCTTGAGTTTGGGGGATTCTCAGTGCCCGAGAGAGACACTTCAGTTTCAACCGGAAGCGGTGGTACAGTGTCGTCCTGGCCCGCGCCACAACTCGCGCAGTAGTACAAAAATCTCCAACCACGAAAACTCGCGCAGCACTGCCCCACGTTCCGCCACGTATGTCTCATTTGCGCCTGATCTAAACATGTCAGATAATCACTTTCCCACAACTCGAAACTACATCTTTAATAAATCCACTTACTGCGCAAAGCGAAAAGAAATAGACAGACGTTTCTGGCAAAGCATCACGAAAATCTGAGCGGTTGGACGATCTAACTTACTGTTTCGCGTGTCTTTGTACTGTCAGAGATGTTTGCATATTGTTGGCTAATTAGGCGAGGAAGCATACTTACATCTAGCAGTACTTGCGACACCTTCAGCGTTTCCAGGAAGGGCAGAAAGGGCTCGTGGATCTCGCCAGGCTTCAGCGCTGCAACACAACAAAGAACCCACACTCAGTCGCCATCACAAGTTCAACCTTTTCAAGGCTCGACATTCACAAACATATTATCTTTACCACAACGGAGGCGGCAAACGTACACATCATCATGAAATTTCCTGGCAGATTAAATTTGCATGTCAGACCCGGACTCGGACCCATAACCTTGCCTTTCCCCGGCAATACACTTACCGAGTGAGCTATCCAGGCACATCTGACGATTCCCCTCAGACTCATCTCACAGTGTCACGTGTTAGTACCTGTCTCTAACATTCCAAACTTCACGTAAGTTCTCCTGTGACAGCAGATGCTCAATCCGCCTGGGTAGTTCAGCCGTTAAGAGCACTCTCCGAATAAGGCAAGGTTCCCGGTTCGAACCCCGGATCGTAACACAGTTTTAATCCCACAGGAAGTTTAACAGAACAGATCACACGCCGCTACGGAGTGAAAAAGTCAACCTGGAAACACAAACCGTGACACTCACAAAGCATGTGTATCTCACGTAAATTGAAAGTGAAAAGGGGGAGGAGATAGTAAAGGAAATGGAGGGAGTTCATGATATAAGCTGCATCGGGACTTTACGCGGAGACAGTGCAGACAAGTGAAAATGTGTGCGGACCGAGATTCGAGCCCGGGATCTCCCGCTTGCTAGTTAGTTGCATTAACCACAGCACAAGCCGGACAGAGTGTTTATATCAATTACGCCGACTATCTTGGTACGCCCCTCGGTCGACCCACATTCACGTGCAGCCTATTCGCAGTTCCCGTCCATGTGCTCCTTGCTTGATACTTTGAGATTCCCACAGGAAGTTGAACGTAACTGTGCATTGGCACCGAAGGTGGTGGTTTCACAGCCTTTCCACGCGAATCACATATATGAATCCGTGGCGTGTTCTTTCGGACAAAGGGGAAATGGACGCGGACTGGGGATAGGTGGCGGTAGGTGCGAATCTGGGTCGGCCGAGGGGTGTATGTATGTATTAAACCGGAGACCTAGAAACGACGAGAGGCTTCGTCCCGCCACAGCCCTCAGCGGTTCACAACCCCACAGCAGTCCGCCCACCCCACCGCCGACCCACACCGAACCCAGGGTTATTGTGCGGTTCCGCACCCAGTGCAACCCCCCCCCCCCCCCAACCCTCGGGAACGTCTCATACCAGACGAGTGTAACCTGAAGTGTTTGCGTGGTAGAGTAATTAATGGTGCATGCGTACGTGGAAACGGTGTTTGCACAGAAATCACCGACATAGTGTAACTGAGGCGGAATAAGGGGAACCAGCCCGCATTCGCCGAAGCAGACGGAAAACCGCCTGAAAAACCATCCACATTACTCCGGGAGTCCCGGGTTTGATCTGGCACTCATTTTTACTCGTCGCCGCTGACTGCAGAAAGTCCCGACGCAGATAATACAAAGAGTTCCTTCACTTTCATTTCCTATCTCCCTTCCATCTTCAGTTTACATAATACGTATTACAGCTGCTGATTCCACGTGAGTTCCTGCTTCTTCGGACATGTCCGAAAGAACAGACACCGCGTATTCATATACATGTATATATAACCTAACCTTTGCTCTTTCACAGTTACTAAAGAAAAAGCATCTCTCATAACCATCTACTTTATTTACCATTAATGTCATTTCTATCTTTGTACTGCTGACGTAGGTACAAGATGTGTTTGCTTGGATTTAAGAATATATCAGATTGTTAAAATTCAGTATAGTTTTATATATAGCTTCATGACTGATATACATACAAAAATATCTCTGCATACACTACAAACACAGTTTAGATCATTCGACCGTACAATAAGCAGTTTATGCAGTCGTAGTAAAACTTTAGCTACCAGGTACAGTAACCGTGAAATTTTGTGATCTCATACGAAACAATATTGCTAATAGATCCATAAAACTTTATTAAGAACAGTTCTTCGCAAAAGACCAACCATATCCAACTAGTGAACTGATAAGTTCAGTTTATATTTACTTAAAAGCTAAATTTCAACAAGATGTTCACTTCTACATACGTTACGGTGCAAGGAATAGCTGTTATCATTTCCCTAATCAGTAATTCATAATAACGCTACCCCGCCTCTGAGACGTCAATTTTACTAGGGAAGTTTTATAGATAGTTAAGAATTTCGGCACATTGGTCAGCAGAACCAGTTAATTTCCGTTAGTCTCTGTGGCACTGATACTCTCCTCACGGTATTGATAAAAATAGAAAACGGTGCTACAAATACACTGGCGTCTTCAGTGTTTATCTATGACTGATGGAATGACTCCTGTGACGAGACGAGGGCAACTTCAGTATGCAGAGGTCACAGTGTCAAATCAGTGGTCCGAGGCCGGCATTAATGTGACATATCACAGCGCAGCTGAGATCTCTTTCACAGCGTACTGTATATCCACTTCCATTTAACAAAAGGTGTATTCATTTGAGATAAGCGACGCTGTAACTAAGGGTTGTTTGCCAATCTGGGACCCTACCAGGTAGGATTGACAGAAGCGACAAAGAAGATGAGCGGCTCGTTTCGTCACAGGATCGCTCAGTCGGTGAGAGAGCGTTGCAGAGATGCTCAGCAAACTCCAAATGCAGACGTCAAAAGAGAGGCGTTGTGCAGCACGGAGAGGTTTAGTATTCAAATTTCGCGAGAGTGCTTTCCAGGAAGAGTCGGACAACATATTACTTCCTTCCACATACATCTCGAGAAATGAGTACGGCGAGAAAGCAGAGCTAATGCAGAGGCTTACCGACAATCGTTCCTCCCGCGTGGCATTCGCGAGAGGCACTGGGATGGGTTTTTGGTTGATAGAGGTACCGGAAGTACACTCCGCCACATTTGTCAGGTGGTTGGCAGAGAACTGATGCAGATGTTGAGGCTTCCAGTCTGACTTCGCTACAATGCCGGCCTGGCTCCTGCAGGAAATTCTTTCCTTATCAAATCGTTGAAAACGCCGGCTATCTTCCGGTAAACAGAGACGGCCACCCATTTCACCGAGCACTTTTCCTCACGGGAACAAACTACAATCACATCAAGTTTCCCAAAAAGGTTCAAGTTCTTTCTGATCGTGTCCATGTCACTCTTGAAAAACAGCTGAGTCAGTTCGACAACTGATTTCCGTGGATAAGCTGGTGCAATAGAATGTAGCGAAATTTATTTTGGGTAAGCTACGGAATTTAGAGTAAACGGAAATATTTTCCTGATCAGCGGGTAACGATAGGAAAACTAAATCAAAAGAACCGGATGGAACAGACAGAAAAAAAAAAATGTGGATTGGGAGGGGTCGGGGCAGTGGTACCATAAGTAATTCTCCCTCCTCCCCCCCCCCCCCCCCCCCCTGCAGCACATGCTAGCATAGTTTGTCCAGTACAGATGTAGATACGAGCTCACGCTATACGTCGTCTCGCATATTATTTTAATTATTAGACACTTAGCAAATGAGTGGGCGCGTTACGAGAGTTAAAAACAAAATGAAACCATTGGAACAGCAAAAAAGTAATGAGTGACGTTGCCGGATGTACCCCACTAGTGTAAAACGTAAGAGTTGGCTGCACATGTGAGATATATGGTATCGATTTTTGGTCTGGCAAGTAGTGCAGATCGTATGGGAAATCATACAGCGGTTTCACCGTCCTAGGCCAAGTACACTAAACTTACTTTAGATTCGACTTATTACAAATCGGCTTATTACACTGACATTCTTAGGAGACCCCGGAAGCACGACGTCACGTTACACAGGCAATGCGCGATACAGAAAATGGTGTCCAATATGAATAACTTTAAAAACTTCCTAAATGCTCGACCAACTAGAAACGAGGAACCCTGCTTTCGGAACGTTGCAACACGCGACGGGTAAGCCAGTCGAACATCGTTGTGGCGCCTGAATCGGAGCTCCATGTTGATTTGCGTCAGCTGCTCCAAGGCCAACAAGCACAGCTGAGTCGAAGAGGCTGGCCGGTATGCGCCAGCGTTTCGCGGGGAATGCGAACACGTACGCAACTTAGCAGTCAGGCTTGCCGTCCCGATTCGAAATTTCTCTCGCCCATCGTTATCACGGTGCTCTCGAGCTTATTTCAGCGTTGAGTGAGTTTATCTTTGCACCGAACCAGTTGAAGGCGGTACCGCGGCTTTTATTATGACCTTATTTAAAACGAGGTCGCGAGTCCGAACTTTTCCCCCGCTCTCATTTCTTTAATTTTCCTGCAAGTCTAAACACACGTTGTTGCCTACAGGCTACTGGCCAGACACTCTACCTCGTAGAAAGCATGGTGGGGATTAGGTAAGCGTGGAAGGGAAGAGAGGAGTCAGCAAGGGTCCAAAATTTTCAAGAGCAAATTTTACATCCGATTTCGACGCTTCAGCCCCGTTGGTGATCAACTGTAGCAGAAGCAAGAACTTACAAGCGCGTTGTGTGTGTCCTATGTTTTTCATATGTGTTTCTTCTATAATGCTGAAATTGTGGAGAGTATGTAATGCAGTCGTACAGTGACCAGAAGGTGGTTTGCAGCAATGCAGAACCCAGGGCCGCACGGAATAAATAACCGCGGAGCTACCCTCACCGGCACCAGCGGGTGGTTGCGAATAAAAACGACTTGATTGTTAAAGGTGGAGAAAAACGCTGTTCATTTGCTCGTAAAATGATTCCGAATGAAATTAACGTCAGTATGGTCAGCTTGAGAGATGGGTAGTTCACTCTTGATCTGAGAGTCAATCGTTCGTTAGGCAGTCGGCAGTTGTCTGAGCCGAAGCTTTTGGATATATGGTGGTACTGTTATGGGTTTGTGGGAAATGTACCTCCATTGCATGGTTACGTGAATTTTTTTACAGAACTACGAGCAAGTGGGCGGACAGTTATATGGTAACAGCGGTTAATGATTGAATTTTGCGACTCACATTTCAAGGTTTAATTTTGTCCTCAGTGAAACTGAACCAATAACAATGGAACCATTTGACTGGGCAAATACAGCTGGTCTATCTACTTTGAATAGAAAGTTACAAGCGGCTTAAAATAACATCTTCAGTTTGCGCGATATGTTGGTCCAATGCCTGAAGTGACTCTGTATCCTAACCTGTTAAATTTCAGAGTTTGGTTTATTTTTATTTATTTTAGTGATATTTAGTCCGCGTGTCATGGAGTTTTAGCCCTCGTGACATGTCATTTTTGTTTGAAGCCGGCCGGGGTGGCCGAACAGTTCTAGGCGCTACTGTCTGGAACCGCGCGACCGCTATAGTCGCAGGTTCGAATCCTGCCTCGGGCATGGATGTGTGTGATTCCTTAGGTTAGTTAGGTTTAAGTAGGATTCGAACCTGCGACGTAGCGGCCGCGCGGTTCCGGACTGAAGCGCCTAGAACCGCATGGTCACAACGGCCGTCAGGAAGTTTAAGAGCCTGTGGAACAACCATACAGCAAATATCTCTGGAGTGACCATTCACATGCGCAGAACAGATTTTGTGTTGTCAACATACATTGCCGGCCTGGTCACGTGATCTCGGGACGTCGTGTGTTTGTTCGCATAGCGTCCTGTATATTTCAAATGTCACTACATCCCTACTACAGGCAGATTCTTTTCGTACGTGTCGTGGAATATTTATATACACTCCTGGAAATTGAAATAAGAACACCGTGAATTCATTGTCCCAGGAAGGGGAAACTTTATTGACACCTTCCTGGGGTCAGATACGTCACATGATCACACTGACGGAACCACAGGCACATAGACACAGGCAACTGAGCATGCACAATGTCGGCACTAGTACAGTGTATATCCACCTTTCGCAGCAATGCAGGCTGCTATTCTCCCATGGAGACGATCGTAGAGATGCTGGATGTAGTCCTGTGGAACGGCTTGCCATGCCATTTCCACCTGGCGCCTCAGTTGGACCAGCGTTCGTGCTGGACGTGCAGACCGTGTGAGACGACGCTTCATCCAGTCCCAAACATGCTCTATGGGGGACAGATCCGGAGATCTTGCTGGCCAGGGTAGTTGACTTACACCTTCTAGAGCACGTTGGGTGGCACGGGATACATGCGGACGTGCATTGTCCTGTTGGAACAGCAAGTTCCCTTGCCGGTCTAGGAATGGTAGAACGATGGGTTCGATGACGGTTTGGATGTACCGTGCACTATTCAGTGTCCCCTCGACGATCACCAGAGGTGTACGGCCAGTGTAGGAGATCGCTTCCCACACCATGATGCCGGGTGTTGGCCCTGTGTGCCTCGGTCGTATGCAGTCCTGATTGTGGCGCTCACCTGCACGGCGCCAAACACGCATACGACCATCATTGGCACCAAGGCAGAAGCGACTGTCATCGCTGAAGACGACACGTCTCCATTCGTCCCTCCATTCACGCCTGTCGCGACACCACTGGAGGCGGGCTGCACGATGTTGGGGCGTGAGCGGAAGACGGCCTAACGGTGTGCGGGACCGTAGCCCAGCTTCATGGAGACGGTTGCGAATGGTCCTCGCCGATACCCCAGGAGCAACAGTGTCCCTAATTTGCTGGGAAGTGGCGGTGCGGTCCCCTACGGCACTGCGTAGAATCCTACGGTCTTGGCGTGCATCCGTGCGTAGCTGCGGTCCGGTCCCAGGTCGACGGGCACGTGCACCTTCCGCCGACCACTGGCGACAACACGCCCCACGTGTTGAGCAATTCGGCGGTACGTCCACCCGGCCTCCCGCATGCCCACTATACGCCCTCGCTCAAAGTCCGTCAACTGCACATACGGTTCACGTCCACGCTGTCGCGGCATGCTACCAGTGTTAAAGACTGCGATGGAGCTCCGTATGCCACGGCAAACTGGCTGACACTGACGGCGGCGGTGCACAAATGCTGCGCAGCTAGCGCCATTCGACGGCCAACACCGCGGTTCCTGGTGTGTCCGCTGTGCCGTGCGTGTGATCATTGCTTGTACAGCCCTCTCGCAGTGTCCGGAGCAAGTATGGTGGGTCTGACACACCGGTGTCAATGTGTTCTTTTTTCTATTTCCAGGAGTGTATGTTGCGCAGACATTGGAGCAGTATCCATTTGATACCGGGAATAAACCAGCTACATAACTTTTAAGGGCAAGTGCTATTGCATTCTGCTTCTTTGCGATAGGTGTCACCATTCAGATCCACTCGATTTTTGGTAGTTTTCGGTATCATACGGCACTTTATAGTATTACAGAGCCTGACGTACATTTTTGCAGTGATAGTCTTGCAAAACGACTTGACAGTACGCTACTACTTTTGCAAGTGTCCGAAAAACACCGAATTTGCCACACATTAGCGATTATATCCCTGCTAATCCGTCCTTTTTTCTGCTATTTCTCCGTATTTATTTTCTCATTTTTTTAGAGCACAATTTTTCTTACTGGTGACACTTTGAAGTATTTATTTAACGCATTTTACGGACTTGCTCCCAGTTTATTATATAAATAGTAGACTGAGTAAGATATATACATAATCGCCAAGTCACTGATAAATGCATGGAGGATAGTATTAGCTGAAACAACTAACCATTCCCTTTCCTGTTCCATTAGCAAATTTACTACAGGAAGCGATTGTTTGTAAGCTTTTGTACGGGCCGTAATATCTGTTACGTAGTCATAAAATCGTAGAACAACAGGCCTACAAAATCAAGCCTTAATTATAATGCGTCTCGAAATTTTTAACATATACAGTGTATCTTACTAATATAATAACTAGAATTAGAGCTACATGGTATGTACCCATGAAAAGTTGCTATCCCCCCTTTCACATATTTTTCTTTGCATCCGTAGTAACAACAGTAATTCACCATAGCTATTACATTATCAACAAACGATGAAATCCAACAAAACTTCTTGATATTATATACTTCAAATGCTGAAGGAAGCACACATGCACAGCGAAGTCCCGAAATCACGTGACAATCCTGGTTTAATGTTGACAATATGCGCAGAACGCAATGCTCGCTCCAGAGAATATTAAGAAGTAGTTGTTAATTACAAACATAATTTGCAAATAAGAGTGTAAAAAGCAACAATAAGTAATTCTGAAGGAAAAGTAGGAATAATTTGAGAAACTGAAATAAGATTTTGAACAGTTAATGTTACGAATCATTCCGCAATGATTGTAGACTGGCAATGGCAAGGAAAGCGTTTCTGAAGAAGAGAAATTTGTTAACATCGAGTATAGATTTAAGTGTCAGAAAGTCATTTCTGAAAGTATTTGTATGGAGTGTAGCCAGGTATGGAAATGAAACATGGACGATAAATAGCTTGGACAAGAAGAGAATAGAAGCTTTCGAAATGTGGTGCTACAGAAGAATGCTGAAGATTAGATGGGTAGATCACATAACTAATGAGGAAGTATTGAATAGGATTGGAGAGAAGAGAAGTTTGTGGCACAACTTGACCAGAAGAAGGGATCGGTTGGTAGGACATGTTCTGAGGCATCAAGGGATCACAAATTTAGCATTGGAGGGCAGTGAGATGGGTAAAAATCATAGAGGGAGACCAAGAGATGAATACACTAAGCAGATTCAGAAGGATGTAGGTTGCAGTAGGTACTGGGAGATGAAGAAGCTTGCACAAGATAGAATAGCATGAAGAGCCGAGTCAAATCAGTCTCAGGACTGAAGACCACAATTACAACAGTAAAGAAAGATTACCAGTAATCAGTCTGGCAAGGGTTATATCGCTGACGTGTAATTACATTCATCGCTGACTGTAGAGAACAGATCTGTACACTTTAAGCGAGAATATTTAACCATGGATTGCCATATGAATATTTGAATAACAATACAGAGCTTGCTTATTTGAAGAACATTACTTTAATGGAACAGGATTTTGTGAGTATTTAACTCGTGTGTCGGTAAGTTATATGAAGTGAGTCAACAGAGGTGTAAGCCTGCGAGATTCATAAGTACGCGATGGACCGCCATTTAAGTTTAACTTGCATTGAATCACGAAAAGCTAGAATTATTGGTTATTCATATATCTAGAGCCAATACGGGATTTGTGTGGGAAAGTAGTATTATTTAGGCAACAGATATTATCATACTAGTGACAGAAAGTTGCATTAACGGACTGTTACCGTCAAACTGTTATTTCATTTGTTTGGAAGATTAATTATACGAGATTTATTCTGCACAGTATTTTGGTTTTATAACAACGCTAGCTTCGAGCAGATTAATTTTTCACTCGTATGCTATTATTCTTGCACACTTTTGTTTAGTCACAGGCGCTACAATCGTGTATTTAAATCTTGAAAGTTGAGCACAGAAAAGGCTAACTTAAAGTAACAACGGTAACTGAAATAGGAGTAGTTGGACTGTAGGGACGATCACATGATAGGTTCTACGATCTTCTAAGAGAAAAGCAGTCAGTGCAGGGTTAGCGTTTCGCTCTTATCAAAATAGTACGAACCCACGCTGCATTTGGAAGCTGACGCGGCTGGTACTCAAGAGCAGCATTGTATGATTGCTCAATTAACACAATATTGCAATCGAATAATTTTATCTCAACACAGCGTCTGGTAAAAAATTGTTCACTGTGATTAATGTTGGTTTACTCGTGTGGGAGAAACAGAGTGATGTGAATAATCCGAGACACAACATAAACTACAAATAGTGGCGTGTGCCGAAGTACTGCATCAGGTGTAGATGATTTGTTCATCAGATTACGCATTCTAAAGGTACAAGTTCTTTCCCAAATTAGTATCTGGGAACCAATCGGCGAACATTGTTTCGTAATACGCTCGACAGAGGTGTTGTTTGGTGAAGACATGTCCACCACAATAAGACACACATAGCACGCTAGTGTATAGTGTTTGTGGTTGCGTAGTAAAATATTGATCCCGCAACAAATAAAACGAAGAATAGCAGGTATTCAGTGTACTGCTTAACAAAGCCATTCACCGAAAGACGTACTTTGATATTTAGACATGTTTACCGAACGTCCGACTACAGTGTTGCTCACAGGGTTAGCCATCCATTTGCTTATCTAAAAGTGGTACAGTACAAATTTCCCTCCTCGCTGCCTAGGTCATTATACACTACTGGCCATTAAAATTGCTACACCACGAAGATAACGTGCTACAGACGCGAAATTTAACCGACAGGAAGAAGATGCTGTGATATGCAAATGATAAGCTTTTCAGAGCATTCACACAAGGCTGGCGCCGGTGGCGACACCTACAACGAGCTGACATGAGGAAAGTTTCCAACCCATTTTTTAAACACAAACAGCAGTTGATCGGCGTTGCCTGGTGAAACGTTGTTGTGGTGCCTCGTGTAAGGAGGAGAAATGCGTACCACCACGTTTCCGACTTTGATAAAGGTCAGACTGTAGCCTATCGCGATTGCGGTTTATCATGTCGCGACATTGCTGCTCGCGTTGGTCGAGATCCAGTGACTGTTAGCAGAATATGGAATCGGTGGGTTCAGGAGGGTAATACGGAACGCCGTGCTGGATCCCAACGGCCTTCTGCACGAACAGTTGGACGACGTTTGCTGCAGCATGGACTATCAGCTCGGAGACGATGGCTGCCGTTACGCTTGACGCTGCATCATAGACACGAGCGCCTGCGATGGTGTACTCGACGACGAACCTGGGTGCACGAATGGCAAAACGTCATTTTTTCGGATGAATCCAGGTTCTGTTTACAGCATCATGATGGTCCCATCCGTGTTTGGCGACATCGCGGTGAACGCTCATTGGAAGCGTGTATTCGTCATCGACATGCTGGCGTATCACCTGTCGTGATGGTATAGGGTGCCACTGGTTACACCTCTTGGTCACCTCTTGTTCGCATTGGCGGCACTCTGAACAGTAGACGTTACATTTCAGATGTGTTACGAGCCGTGGCTCTACCCTTCATTCGATCCCTGCGAAACCCTACATTTCAGCAGGATAATGCACGACCGCGTGTTGCAGGTCCTGTACGGGCCCTTCTGGATACAGAAAATGTTCGACTTCTGCCCCGGCCAGCACATTCTCCAGATTTCTCACCAATTGAAAACGTCTGGTCAATAGTGGCAGCGCAATACGCCAGTCACTACTCTTGATGAACTGTGGTATCGTGTTGAAGCTGCATGGACAGATGTAGCTGTACTCGCCATCCAAGCTCTGTTTGACTCAATATTCAGGCGTATCAAGGCCGTTATACGGCCAGAGGTGGTTGTTCTGGGTACTGATTTCTCAGGATCTATTCACCCAAATTGCGTGAAAATGTAACCAAATGTCAGTTCTAGTATAATATATTTGTCCAATGAATACCAGTTTATCATCTGCATTTCTTCTTGGTGTAGCAATTTTAATGGCCAGTAGTGTACATGCGACACTAACTTAGTCGCAGACAGATTGAGGAAGAAAGCGACTCACAGCGTTAGCCTACGATGAATTTGGGAAATCACGGAAATCTAAATCGTAATCATTTGATACTGATCTGACCCGTCCGAATAGCCGTGCGTGTTAAAACACAGCGCTTCCGGGACGGGGAGGTGCGCCAGCCCGGACTGAATTCGCCCGGCGGATCAACGACGGGAGATGCTACGCGGGCCAGCCTGGGTGTGATTTCTCTCGGCAGTTTTCCACATCCCAATACGTCAATACCGGGCTGGAACCCTAGTCCCGCCTCAGTTACGGGATTAGAAACACTTAGAAAACTTCGGCTCAATTCGCCCACTATACAAAGGCAATTTGGGGGTGCACACTTTCTGCCCCCGAGGACGGCAGGAAGGGCATCCGACTACCCCGTAAATTAACCGCGCCAAATCCGTTAATAACCACGCCGACACTGCGCCGATGCGGGACTAAGGCAGAAGAAGAAGTCGATACGGATCTGAAACTCGCGGCGCTAGCGTATGAGTCAACTCGTTTGGTACCACGACTGCGCAGGAAACCGTTAAGTTTCTAGTACTAGTAGTTTTATTCATCTGTGGACCAACTTTACAAATTACTAGACACGTCACTATATTACAATTTAAGAACGAGGAAAAAACATAATTCGTATTTACAAGTAGTTAAATCCTTACAGCTGTAGTTTGACATGGATGGGACATGCTGTCTACCGCTGCGTTATAGTAGGAACCAACCCAGAACCTGGCTGAATTAATTTAGGGAAAGGACGCAAAACATAAATCAGGATTACTGGATGGTCTATGGGCCTCTATTTTACTGAACAAACAGATTAGCCTTTTAGTCGGAAAGACAGAGGCTCCAGTCTCCATCCTGATTTAGGTTCTCCGTGGTTTCCACAAATTAATTTAGTCATGTTGGTATGGTTTTTACTAAAGAGTGCGGCGCTTAAATCCTTAAAAATTTCCATTTGAATTTCCCGCTATATCGTAGTTACGCCGGAGAAATGGCGTTCTTGGAAGTCATAGGCATCTAGCAAACAGCCAGAACCTCAAAATGGCCGAGATGTTACGGACAAGTGCGGAGTACAATCGAAGATCCGCGATTATACAAAGTCTTCGCTCTGGCCTTACGCCCACTGAAATAGTTAGATTCTTCAGGCACCAGAGATCAACCGTTTATGATATTGAGGCCAAGTCTAATGCTTCGGAAAATTCTGGGGAGGTTCCGCTAACCCGGCGGGAAACCTCACGAAACCTCATTGGAAGAAACGCGTGTCACGAACTGCGGCAGTCGTCGAAAAGGCTCAGGCGCTGATTTCGGAGGACCCGAGACAATCGCTGAGGAAATTGGCGTCAGTATTTAATGTCAAGCGAGGGAACAATGCGTCGGATGGCAGAGGGGGAGCTCATACAAGCCATTTAGTCCAAAACTGGCTCTCGGATAACGGTGACGAGTTCTGGTCAACGGAGTGCTGGCCTTCGAATAGCCCGGATTTGAACACCCTCGATTACTATGTTTGGAGCGTAGCCCCGCTATCGAAGCAGCATTCGTGAATGCGGACAGCGTTAGAGTGCGTTCGGTCGCTTCAGAAGAGATTGGAGATACTGCGGCAGAAGGGGATTACATCGAGTAATGTTACTCCTGGAAGATACCACCACTTATTTATTTATCCGTTGGGGCCATCTAGGACCACGTTAAGTCTTGTTGCACTTCGTACTGAGCCTGGCTTTCTTCTGAGCCCAGATTTCATTCATCCATTGTGAGTGGGCCTTATTCCTACTTGCGCTCTTCTATCAAAAAGACACCGTGTCTTTTTCTCGGTTGCTCGTCTCGTGTTATTCCGTTTGTCACTAGCTTCTTTCGGGAAAGAACTTTGTCAAAAGCTTCTTCTGGTTTCATATGTAGCGTCTGGAGGTCTTCTTTAGTGTTTTTATACCGTGGCATCGCAGTTTCTGGTTTTGAATAAAAAAAGAGAAATGTGTTTTTGATTAACGTATTCCCCTCCATTCGTTTGAAGTGACCATAAAATTGTGCCCATCTTTTACTGATTGTCTCTCTAATTTTTTCTATTTTACTGCAGACCACCTTGTTCGCTCTGTTTTGATGGATACCATTCTTGTACTTGGATCCTAGGATTCTTTTAATGATTTTGCGCTCCTTTTTCTACAGTTCTTCGAGAAGTTTAGGTATAAGGTTTCGGCTGCATACAAAACTGCTCGCTTCAAAACTGTTTCGTAGTGACAATGTAAGTGTTCTGGGAAAGGTATTTCTTGTTGTAGATCGTGCGAGACGTTTGGTAAGCAGTTTCTAGTTTGCGTATCTCGTCCCTAATCGCCTCCTTGTCCACTTATATGTAAAAGAATTTTGATTTTCATTCATGTTTTGTTTTAATAAATTTGCTTTTTTAAAAAAGTTTAATTTGTCCGGATTTTAGCACCGCACCCTGTATAAAGCCACGGTCGACTACCTGCTCCGTCCTTGCCATATTAGGGTGATGCCAGTATAAATGAATTTATTTATTGTTCTTAAATGTAACACCATGAAATGTCCAACATCCTTAAAAGATGAACTACTACTGCTATAATCACTAAAATCTTACCCAGTTTTTTACTCACTTTAAAGAGTGTGTGATGGCCGACAAACTTGGAATATGTAGATTACGTCAAACTTGAAAAATCTCCGAAGGCGACAGCCAGAACGAAGAAAGCTCTTCTCTGGTACTAAAGAGCTGCCACTAAAATTTTTATGTATCGGAATAAGGCGATTTCAACGACTACTACTATACTCAGCTTCCGCACGAATAGGAAGATACGAAATCGAAAAAATAAAAACAGAAACATCGAAATATTATAGAACAAATTTCGAATACACTGGTTAGTATAATAAAAAGATCTGTTAGTAAACATGACCCAGAAAACTTTAATCGTTAAAACGCTCGGAATGAAAGAGCAGAATGAGCAATATTGAAACCAAAAGACCTTCCAACGTTACGGAGTCCTTCTCAACGCAGATATTAACCAGTGCCGCGCGGTATCTCTACTTAACCTAAATTTGCAGCTGTGAGGAACAAAAAAAGAGGAATGTGGGAGACTATTACTACGTTCCACGCGAAATTACCAGAGAAGGCATTTCGTCCCGCACTTGTGTTCATAAAATTCGTCGGCATCCACTGGGAGGAGAGAACTAAACTGAGAGACGCATAGTTTTTTTTTTTTTTTTGCTTAAATAAAATAATAAAAAAAGGAATGAGGAAGAAATATATGAAAAGTGTATGACTCTATCGTTTCACGTACGAAATTCAATGGGCACTCGCTACTGATCAGACATCAACTTAAAATTCAAACTCAGTAGGTCCTTAGTTACTTAGTATAGTGGACATATAATCTGCATCATCTACACTGATATATATATATATATGAGACGTACTCCCTCCCACACACTGAAAGTTGGTTTGCGGGAAGTAACCAACTTTTAGTGTGTGGGAGGGAGTACGTCTCATAGTAACTACGATGTACCTACATTCTTGTTTCTTGTTTCATTCGCGAATGGTAAGGGGGAATAATAACTTTCGGTAATCTTCCGTATGCTCTCAAATTTCTCTGAGCTTAACGCGACACAAACTATCTCTGGAAGGCTTCTGAGACGCAGGAGAAGTTCATCGCAAATAGCCGGCCCAGAGAAGCCACTTCACAAATAGGCCGATAACTGGCCTTATCTACACGACGAAGTGTCCGAAGTCTGCGTAATAACTGCCTGCACAGCGTATAACTCAAACTCAGATGTTATGACATTTTCTACATTCTGAAGGATCGCCTAACTATGGACCTATCGGAACGAAAATTAAATCCAGTCCTTGTCTAATCTAATCACATCCCCAACAGTACACGTCTTCCTAGCGCCAACGAAGAGACAAGTCAGTTCATTGTGAAACTGGAAGAGTGTCCGAACAATAAGAGGAAGAATGTGCTGCAAACAGGTGAAGAATTAATCGGGTGGGAAAGTGATACTCGTTACAAAAACAGAAAGATGGCGGAGAAAAAATAGTTATGTGGTGGTGGTGGTGGTGGTGTCCCGTTACGGGGAAGTATTATGTAAGATACCCTCTGCCATGCACTTCGCACTGTTTTACAGATAATGGACGCAGATGCAGATATACTAGCGAAGCTATACTGCTTACTTGGTTGAGAGATGAATTCGATACAGGGGTACAGAAATGACTTTTCAGACGTACAATTGGTCGAGAGTTTCCTTTCTCATAGACGGTAATGTCAATCTTCAACAAATTGCTCGGGTAGATGAATTTCCAATGGAATGACTGACTTGCGAGGTCGCTGCATAACACGACTGAAAGGAACTTAGGAGATGAACTACAGCCCGTCAGCCACTACCACAGCCGTCCCCTTAAAAAACATATCTGCTCCATTACGTTCTGACAACAACTGTTCGCTCATTAGCACAGTGGAGAACATGAAACAAAATCCTAAAGCCCACATTATATTTGTCGACTCTACGATAAATAGCACGATTAGATAACGTGACTGTTTACGTGTGGTGATAACTGCGCAGTGTTTCGATGTCAAATGATTTTTATGCTTGGCCATGTAAGTTAAATCCACTTGTAAATGGCTCTATTACCACCGATAGTGGCATAAACACTATTACTAGGAAATTTACGGCCTTGTCGGAAACAGTGACTCCTTCAAACAGCTGCAAGGAACAGTTTGTCTTGTTTTAATTACAGGAGCCGTCGAACAACATATCGCAAACCGAGCAAGGTGGCGCAGTGGTTAGGACACTAGACTTGCATTCGGGAGGACGACGGTTCAATCCCGCGTCCGGCCATCCTGATTTAGGTTTTCCGTGATTTCCCTAAATCGCTCCAGTCAAATGCCGGGATGGTTCCTTTGAAAGGGCACGTCCGACTTCCTTCCCTAATCCAATGAGACCGATGACCTAGCTGTTTTGTCTCTTCCCCCAAACAACCCAACCCAACATATCGCCTACTACGTATCTACGAGAAAGTAGGTGGAAACCGGCGACAAACGGGTTTAAGGTAACTGATACGAATCTTTCTTTTCTGAAGAAATGATGGTATATAGGAGATGGAATACTGTAATTCCTTATCGACAAGAGCTAGATTAAAAGTAAAAACAGACTATCTGATAAAGCACTGACAGTGATTCCTTTTGGACGACGACACTGCATTTGACACTGATTTTGGTGAAGAAAAAGCTACGTGCTTTACTTTCTGAGTTCCCTACCTTCTGTCCGCTCCTCTCTCTACCTAGTTCACTCCTTTTCTAGCACATCACTCCACAGACATGAAATACTCCCCTGAAGCACTCGACGCGACGCATTAGAATACGCTGCAATCGCGCAATGTGAGAAGGTAGTAGTGACCCACTATTTTATAACTGTCATTGCCCCAGGGAAGGCAAAACTCGTTTGCAAGCCACAGACGGTAAATGGGAAGGGGACCATTATTATTCCCTGTCCCACTCATACCATTCAGGCATCGGGAGAGGAAAGACTGCTGTATTTGTACCGTTTGCGCAGTCGGATCTCTGTGACTCTTTTCTTATCACGCAAATTGAAACATACGATGAAAACAAATTTTAAGTATCCAAAACAATAATTTTCCAAATCTACCCAGCAATGTCTCTTGAGAAAAATAAGTTGCTCTTCTTATTTCGATTTCTTTCGATCTCTTCCTTCAGACCAATGCGCAAGTAAACACCGGAGCAGTAGGCCACAATAGGTCACGCATCAGTTTCACTGATTTCTTTGATGTTTTGTTCTTATAAAACGTTACACAATGTTTTAATGCCGAGTCATTTGTTCGAGCTAGACTTGGGTGACCCTCCCTCCGTGGGTGTTCGTGGCAAGCGCTATTTAGGGTTGATGGCTGCTATGGATGTCTGTGAGGGTAATTTTTTGTTTGTTGTTGGCGATGTGTACCAGCATGGAAATGAGAATGATTTCGTGGCAAAAACTGATTCTGGCGCAGTGCCTACTCTTCTGAAAAGTGAGTAATCGGGTGCCTACTTTACAACCCTATCCGACGGACGGATCGCCTTCAATATTTTTAAATGCTGTCGCTGGAACTTCGGAAAGTGAGAGAAAGGTACTGAGAGAGTGACACTGCGGGGCGTACCTGGATCTGGATATGTCAGTGGATAGGGGCACCGCCTGTCTGCGGGCTGGGCTCGGCTCGGCTCGGCTCACGATCCGGAACACAATTTTATTTCGCCAAAATGTTCCAGTCTTTGTGTCTGTCGCTGCTTCCTTCAAACTTGTGTTGGACGGAAGTGTCTAGATTAGCATCAAAGCGCTAGTATGTTGGCAGCGGTGACGGTACAACTAACAATACCTTTGGTCTATGAACCACTAGATGGTATAAATACTTCTAACCCCCTCTACAGACCCCACATTTTCAGAGCAATGGAAAATATAGTCAAACAGTGCCGTTACATTTGTTTGGAGAAGGATTCAGGCCAGCGCAACGGATATCGGACGGGTTACTGAATGCATTTCATGCAAAACGAAGCGTCCATACCACGCTACAGCTAGCATTTCCAACTGATAGAAACAAATTCGCGGTATCCGATGCGCCGACCACAGAAATGCGATGGGATTCGGAACAACAACATTTGAAGATTTAAGCGCTTTCTGATGTCCCAATTACGGTATTCAAATTGGTTTCGATCAGAGCTGACGGGTTCGGACGAATCTGGCGTCACGTGCGTCGCGCCTTCAGGCTGGCAGTTAATCACACAAAATTGAATATAAACAAAACTAAAAACGTAGTTTCCAGAAGCCGGGTATTATCGCTGTAAGCATTTCGTAACTATTGTAATGCGACGATGCACTGTAACGTCAGTTAAACACGCGTAAATGCACACATATTAAATTGCATATTAAGTTTAACATCCCACTATTTTTCTCTTACATGTACAATTTCCGCAATACGGTAATAATTAAATACATGTGCTGCAAGACCAGTACTCGAAGGGCATGCTCCACCTGCGACATGGGTCTGCGTCATGAGCAAGCAGATTCCGCAATGTTGATGCAGACAATTTTCCGAGGTTGTCAAAGTACCCATGACGAAGAGCACAGAGAGTGTGTGGGTCCTCGTCGTGGAACATGAGCGTCAATGTGTTATGAAGAACGACTACATCTACATCTTGTTCTCCTTCTCCTCCTCTTCAAGATTCCATCTCCTACGGAAGGCTGGCGACAGTACAGCTTCTCCTGATGTACGACTGTGCTTCGAAAGTTTTTTTAGTTACGAGTTTCTTCTTCTTCCAACTGACTTTCTGGCATGTATCTTTCGGGCAATAACAGATTCCAATAACTGATATCTCTCGCTTCCTCATAAAATATCGCAAGTACGTATTTTTTTCCTTTATAATATGTAGTAGTTCCTTTCGTTTTTTCATCCGATGAAGGGCCTCCACTACTGATATTTTCAATAAGCAGGATATACGCAAGAGATGACGACAGAAATACATTTCGTGTTCCAGTGATGGGTATCAATGTTCAAACTGCACAGCCATGACGAATGAACAGCGAATATCTAGCACCGAATCACTCTGATACTGAGTTGTAATCTCATGAAGAATTCCATACGTTGAGGAATTGTTTCCCGGCTTGTTCTGTTCTAGATTTTATGTCGTCGATCTGAATCTCCAGAGGCAGCTGTTAAGATAATAAAATCGTGAAACACTCACTAAGGGCTATGAATGTCATGGGGAATACTTCGAAAACATGTATAGGTTTGAATTTGAAAAGACAGTAACTAATACCTTTCTTTCTTAGTGTTTATCCAATCGTACGGGGTCTGCTGTGTTCGTGATTTGTTTCATTTTAGCTATGAGGCCGGATGGTCTTATAGTGGCCACAGTCGCCAGTTAATCATAGAGAGAGGGCGCGGGAATGAGGTGGGGGGGAATGAGGTGGTGTTCGCCATTTGCCTGCTATTCGAGTAGCCTGCGTGTTACGGCCTTTTCGCTATTTGTATGCGGTATCTTTTTGCAGAGAAGATTGGGGACCATCAGAGCACACTGCCTCAATGAGGCGGAAAATTGCCGAAAAGCCACACTCAGGCTAGCCTGTGTACGGAGCCAACGGTCGATGATCTGTAGCGTGGATTTGATCCGAGGCTGCTCCACTCCCTGTCTCGCAACGGCTACGTGGGCTTTCCGGCCGCGGTGTTTTCTTCTGGCCGCAGGTACCATGGGACCTCGATGAGCAACACTCATTTCAGAAGACTTCATGCATAAGTGACGTCACACTGTATCGGAGAGGGAAAGAGCCGTTTATCAACTTTTTGATCGTACGGTTCAAAACGTGAGGGGGCAACAAGTTCAAAACAATACCATTTGCATCAATTAGAGTAGACAGATCCGGACATTACGCTTTTTCTTTTCGTTAACGTTGCCTCGCAGTTTGAGGCGCCATGTCACGGACGGTTCAATCCTGCGTCCGGCCACCCCGATTTAGGTTTCCCGTGATTTCCCTAAATCGCTCCAGGCAAATGCCGGGTTGGTTTCTTCGAAAGGGGACGGCCGACTTCCTTCCCCGTCCCTCCCTCATCCGATTAGACCGATGACCTCACTGTTTGGTCTCCTCCCCCAAACAACTCAACCCAATCCAAATTTTCGAAGAAGAATTTCAAGATCTGAAAGGAAATAGTTTACATTTTGCCGCAAATATGGCAACTATAGGCACTCCAAGACTGCATAGCGTAAAGCAGGGAAGTACTGGTACTAGTTCGGAGATGCGAAAATATTTTGAAATCTAATGAAGGTAATAGAGGTTTTTTTAATTTTTTTTTTTAATGATGGGCCTGTTCCTAACAAAAGAATCCTACTATTTGGTTGTGCAGAAGCGAAAAAATCATGTGTGAAAATGGAACTGCTCTTATGGACGGGACATCTGAGAGTCGTTCGAAACAATTCAAACAACTGCTCACCGTACACGGTGACATCGGAAAAACAGAAAAGACAGCCGCAAGGCGTCTTGTCACGGTTCGCGCGGCTGTCCCCGACGGCGGTTCGAGTCCGCCCTCACGCGCGCGCGCGCGCGTGCGCGCGTGCGTGTGTGTGTGTGTGTGTGTGTGTGTGTGTGTGTGTGTGTGTGTGTGTGTGTGTGTGTGTGTGTGTGTGTGTCTGTTTGTGTGTTTTGTCCTTAGTTTAAGTTAGATTAAATAGTGTGTAAGTCTAGGCACCGATGACGTGAGCAGCTTGGTACCACAGAAGCTTACCATAACATTCCAAACAGAAGAGATGTATATATTTCCTGTTCTATTTGCTTTGTTCCCAGGAAAAAAAAAACACATGCAATACTTTTTCTGGACTGAAAAATTAGATGCCTCGGTGGTTAAATTAAAAGAGATCCCATTGCCCTGCCTTTTCAAAAAATAAGAAAGATTAGATTAGATTAACACTTGTTCCATAGATCATGAATACGACACTTCGTAATGATGTGGAACGTGTCAGGTTAATGAAAGATGTCTGTACAAGATATTACATTACACAAAATATTGCATGACACTAATGCTTATGTTAGTTTTTTTTCCCTCCCTTAATTTATATCTAAAAATTCAGCCAATGAGTAGAAGGAGTTGTCATCTAGAAATTCTTTTAATTTATTTCTCAATGTTGGTTGACTATCTGTCAGGCTTTTGATGCTGTTTGGTAAGTGACCAAAGGCTTTTGTGGCAGCATAATTTACCCCCTTCTGTGCCAAAGTCAGATTTAACCCTGCATAGTGAAGATCATCCTTTCTCATGGTGTTATAGCTATGAACACTGCTATTACTCTTGAACTGGGTTGGATTATTAACAACAAATTTCATAAGTGAATATATATATATATATATATATATATATATATATATATATATATATATATATATATATATATATATACTGTGAGGTTACTGTGAGGATCCCTAGATCCTTAAATAGATGTCTGCAGGATGACCGTGGGTGAACTCCAGCAATTATTCTGATTACACGTTTTTGAGCAATGAATACTTTTCTACTAAATGATGAATTGCCCCAGAATATGATACCATACGAAAGCAGTGAATTAAAGTAGGCATAGTAAGCTAATTTACTGAGATTCTTATCACCAAAATTTGCAATAACCCTAATAGCATACGTAGCCGAACTCAGACGTTTCAGTAGACCATCAATGTGTTGCTTCCAGTTTAACCTCTCATCAATAGACACACCTAAAAATTTTGAAAATTCTGCCTTAGCTACAGACTTCTGTTCAAAGTCTATATTTATTACTGGAGTTGTGCCATTTACTGTACGGAACTGCATATACTGTGTTTTATCAAAATTTAAAGAGAGTCCGTTTGCTGAAAACCACTTAATAATTTCGTGAAAAACATCATTTACTATTACATCACTTAGTTCTTGGTTTTTGGATATTATTACTATACTTGTATCATCAGCAAAAAGAACTAACTTTGCATCTTCATCAATATGGAATGGTAAGTCATTAATGTATATCAAGAACAGTAAAGGACCTAAGACCGAACCCTGTGGGAACCCATACTTGATAGCCCCCCAGTTCGAGGAATCGGCTGTTGTATTAACATTACATGAACCACTTATTTCAACTTTCTGCATTCTTCCAGTTAAGTATGAATTAAACCATTTGTGCACTGCCCCCCTCAAACCATAATGATTTAGCTTATCTAAAAGAATTCCATGATTTACACAGTCAAAGGCCTTTGAGAGATCACAAAAAATACCAATGGGTTATGTCCGGTTATTCAGAGCATTTAATATTTGATCAGTGAAAGCGTATATAGCATATTCTGTTGAAATGCCTTTCTGAAAACCAAACTGAAATTTTGTTAGTACTTTATTTTTACAAATATGGGAGACTACTCTTGAATACATTACTTTCTCAAAAATTTTTGATAGAGCTGTCAGAAGAGGGATTGGGCGATAGTTGTTGACATCCGACGTATCCCCCTTTTTATGCAATGGTTTTACAATGGCATATTTCAGTTTATCAGGGAAAACACCCTGCTCCAAAGAGCTATTACATACGTGGCTGAGAATTCTACTTATCAGTGGAGAACAAGCTTTAAGTATCTTGCTGGAAATGCCATCAATTCCGTAAGACCTTTTACTTTTCAGTGAGTTTATTATTTTACTGATTTCAGAGGGAGATGTTCGTGGAAATACAGTTGTTTCAAACTGCACAGGTATGGCCTCTTCTATTAGAAGCCTTGCCTCTTCTAGTGAAGATCTAGATCCTATTTTCTCCACAACATTTAAAAAATGATTATTGAAAATATGTCCAATTTCAGATTTTTGTTAGTACAGATACAGAGATCCTGACAAAAGGTTAAAAGACATTATGAGAATCTATAACGAGTCGGGGGAATTTAGAAGTTTAAAATCTGTAGCTTTCTTATAATAAATTGTGTGAGAAATTAAAATTCATAAAATAAGACAATAATTTTAATCATTTGCTGCAGTAATGTGTAGAAAGAAGAGAAAAGGTAAAAATTAAAAGAAGAAATAAAAAAGGTAAAAATGAATAACGTTTGCAAAACTGACACTGATTATTCCCGCCATGAGATAATTACAGCTGACCGCTTCCTTACATGCAGAGGGCCACTTTGGGGTTAGCGGGGGGGGGGGGGGATAATGTTTTATTGTTTGTCTTCCAGCACTGACAACTCACGCGCGTGAGTAATTCGTACCGATCAGCTGCCACGGTATAAACTGCAAACGGGAGGAACGTGGATTAGCGGATGTTCGTTATAGACACGGTCATGGTCAAACGTGGTACATATTTGTAGCAAGAAATTTGAAATGTATTAGGGATTTTGTAACATAACACAACGAGTACGAAAAAATGGCATTTAAAACATTTAGTATACATCTGTGATCGTGTCTCACAATGCATAAGGCGTTTACTTTAAGTAGAGTCACTGTTATTAATCAATTAATTATCCTCTCACACATAGAACACAACAAAACTTCGTTAGGCAATTACTATGTCCATAACTGTGGAGTCGCTGGGGGTGGCAGCGATGTGAAATAGAGAACAGTCGACATTAAGTGTTCCGAACCCTGCCGACTTTTAACGACCAGTATTTGGCGGCTGGCAGCCAACGTATCGCCTCCTTAGTATTTCCTATCTATTGAAGCCTTACCAATTAATAATAAGATCTGTACGTATGTGGGCAGAGGTGCCGCTCCAAAATGTTAGTATTAGCTCTTGAGCAAAAAGGGCCACGTCAAAAGATAATTAACGTAACAGTCTCAAAAGTTTCAGTCGGCATGTGTCCTTCCGTAATACTGACAGCGTCTCATCTTCTTTGGCCTACAGAAATTCTTGTCTGATCAACATTCTCACCCTACCTAAAATGTGCGAGTGCTTGACGCATAGTGATTTCAACAAAAGCTGTTTGTACAGTGTGAAAATGACTAAATTCCTTTGTATAATACAGGCTGTTTCAATATGAACATACAGGTTTTAAGGCCTTGTAGCACATATTACATTCACGTTATGATTATAAATAAAACACCAAATAAAAGAGAAACACAAGACTTTTTTCTTACAATTATTCAATGTGAACACCGATCACACATCGAGTGGACAGGCGAGTTATTCGGAAACCAGGATCAATGTGTCAGGAGTAACTGCTGCAATAACACTGTTTCTAACGTCGGATAGACGAGCTGGTATCGGGGGCACTTACACACGGTCGCGTCAAATCGTGTGTAAACGTGGAGGTGACGAATAAAATGCTGCGTCAACCGGCCGCTTGCGCCCAGTCCAGCGGTCGGATACGCCGTCGTTCAACCAGTTACGCCAGGGAGGCGGCGCACCGCCTTGCTCCCAAATTAAGATGTGCTGTTCAGCTTCTTCCCACTGAGGGACGAGCCATAGCTGTAGCACATCAAGGTAAGAAACACCAGTTACAGTCGATTCACCCTAAAAGAAAGGCCCATAAACATTCCGCGGGGGTTTTTCTTGGGGCTAAGCGTGAAAGACTCGCACTCGTTAAAAACGTTTTTCAGTCACTCTTTGTCATTCCATACTCTTCCCATTGCGCACCGGTATACAAACAAAACAGTTTGAGTTCCTCTTTCACTTGGTGTATTATTTACAATTGTAAGTTGAACGTAATAGATGCTACAACGCCTTAAAACCGGTATGTTAATTTTGAAACACCCTGTATTTTGAAATGTAGCTAAGACTTTGTCGTGCGTCACTCAACAACAACATCAAACACACACACACACACACACACACACACACACACACACACACACACACACAAATACAAACACAAATACGCGCGAACCAAGTGGGTTAAATAGAACATTTAATTTTTCAGACGGCCAGAAGCAGGGCACAGTCTTGCTACTGTCATATTGCGCAACGAGTCATCCGTCTCTGATGGACAAATTGACCACCCACAGACACGTCTCCTGGGGGAGACAGAGTTCGCACAAGCTTGAGGTAGTACGTGTATCCTGCCAGCGGCCTCCAGCGAAGATGAGGGGCAATTCTGCCGACAGGTCGGGTGTGCCGCGGTCACTTCGTAAACATGACGGCCTCTCGCAATCAGTCGCCATTACAGGACGGCCCGGAGCTCCTCAATGCGGGCAAATCACCGGAAGGTGCGGCCGTATGTAGGCCACACACCAGCCTTCGCTCTGCTGTTACAGCGGGGATGGGGGTTAGTACTTCTCCGCCCGGCCGCTATGATTGCTATCTTTAACTAGCAACTGTCAGTGACGTACTCTAGGCCACAAGAGGCGCGGAAATGTAGGGGCACGTTCAAGAGTCGATTCCCTTTGCAGACGCAGCGTGGCACGCATTCGCCAAACCCCTGTGGTCGATCGGACAGACCACGGGTGTGCTGCCGGTTCAGTGCCCAGCGGTCACAGCATTTCGGTGATCAGACATATCGCCGACGCCCGGCAGTGTGCACCGGTTGTGCTGGTCTGGATGTGGTTACTCCGTCCGCCCTGTGTTTGCTGAGTGTCGTCTTAATTAGGCTCTGTGGTGATTTCCAAGCCTTGATGAGATTATAGCCGCAGTCCCGATTGATAAAATTGTCCCAGGCGCGTATTTCGATGCCCCCCCTCCATCCCTCTCCTAGACGCTGCCACAATGTTTGGAAGTCCGTGTGTAATTAAAATCGTGGTACGTCGCGTGAGTCTCGCTTTAGAAGCCATGCGGACTCACAGCAGGTGTTGTGTGCTTTCTCTCGAAGAGCTTAAGTCTGTTACACTGGCCCCCGATTTGTTGGGATACATTAGCAGACTGTGCCGTTGGAGCTCTTGACATCGAGCTTAGATGGTGCGCTTTGTTTGTCGAACATATGGTGTAAGGGGTTAAACATATAATAATAAAAAATGTAATAGCCTGAGTCGTAATTGAGATATTTATTGGCGGTTTGCTTGCGGCAGTCGGTACCGCGCGTACATCCGAGTGACTGCTCTGTTCAAAAACGCGCTTTAGAAGCCATGCGGACTCACAGCAGGTGTTGTGTGTGCTTTCTCTCGCGGAGCTTAAGTCTGTTACACTGGCACAACGTCGTTTCGGCGTGGTGTGGACTGTGGCCAACTGACGATCTTCTCACTTACGTAACAATCAAGAAATCGGATAACCGGTTGCGGGCAACTGGGAGTTTGCTCTCGATGTCGGGTCACCACGCCAAGCACGCAGCCAGAAACTACTGCTGAACTGATCCGTACGTCCTTTCAGCGGAGCCCTCGCAAGACAATCCGACAAGCAAGTAGGCAATTACAGTTACCTCATTCGACAGCACAAGATGTCGTCCATAAAAGGATGCGCCTATGGGCGTACAAGGTGCAGCTTCGTCACAAAATCAACCCTGATGAAAGGCAGTGACGGGAGGAATTCGCAGAGATAGCAAAAATGGGTGAAAACGAGGCATTCCTCGATGTCATCTGCGTCGCGGACTAGGTTACATTCTACATTTTCGGCGCGGTAATCACGCACAACAGCCGCATATAAATAACTGACCCCCCCACACGTACTTCCACGTACTGATAAGAGCGCGAACGTGACTCTCCGAAACTGAATGTGGTGTGGATTGTTTACGGACAGGATTATAGGCCCACTCTTCATTGAGTAACCTACAGTTAATGTGATAACGTACGTAGGATTGTTAGAACTGTATGCTGTGTCACAACTTTCGCGCCATGTGATCTTTCAACAAGATGGAGCACCATGCAATTCTGCGAATACTGTGAGTGGTTTCTTGGATCATGAGTTTCCAGATCGCTGGATTCGAAGAGGAGTCCATCGATTGCTTGACCCACTAGATGCCCAGAAATTACGCCATTTAATATTTTTCTGTGAGGGTTTGTCAAGAATGAATGTACCAGACAACAGTTCGTCATCTACCAGATCTGTGCCATCGCATTCACGCAGTTATAGCAATGCTGCAACTATGAGAGAAGTGGAATACCATACTTGTGTAAACATAGCGTCATTAAATATCTCAATTACGTCGCATTTTATATTACATGTTTAACACCCTGTACATGTCCTCACACACTGGTACGCAATCTGATATACCCCGTCCTTCCGTAAACCATGTCATCTTTGACGCTCCCCAATAACACCAGTGTTTTATTGGGCGGCCAAGGTAGATCTTATTCGGTACTTTTTCAGTATGCGCCCGATTTTTTCCCGATTCTACGCTGGTGTAAGGTAAAAAAGGCTGCCTTTTTCTCCGCGACTTCATCCGTCTCCACGGGTTGTACTGTAGTGGTGGGACGGAGGGCGCACCTACTCTGCAATTCCAGTAACAGATTTTTCGGAACACAGTTCTGTGCTGTTCGAGCTCCCGCTGCACCTGATACGGCGCGCGCCTTGCATTAGAGGTTTTAATACACAATTCCCTTGCGCAGGGTTGTGGCTGCTGTCTGCATGCAAAACAGGTCATTGAGCGTTTTCTTCCGATACGCACCGTGGTCCCGGGTACCACGAGCTCTTCTTCTGACCATGACATTCAGAAATGGTAGTCTTCCTTCTGCTTGGTCTCAATAATGAATTTGATGTTAGGATGAATAGAGTTCAGCCGTGCAAATAAATCACTGAGTTTGACCTTTCCATGGGATCAGATGATGAACATGTCGTCCACATTGTGGAAAAAGCACGTGAATTTCCATTTGGATGATTTCAGAACTTCTTCCTGGATGTGTTCCATACACAAATCCGCAACCAGTGGCGAGAGTGAAGCGCTCATTGCGACTCCCTCCGTTTCTTCGTGGTATTCTCCAGCAAACAGAAAATACGTGGAAGTCAGGAAACGCCTGAAAAGGCTGGTGGGCCTCCCAGCATAATTTCTGACCAATGAGTTCAAGTGACTCTCGTAGAAGTACTCTGGTATGAAATAATCTTATGGTATTTTGCCCAAAGACCTCATCTGGTGTAGTTCTGCAGCCTAATGCAAGTCTTTTTACTTGGTGCCATTTTGGCGACTTGCGCATCATTGATGATGGGGACAGTACAAGACTCAGACCTTAAGAGGATAAAATCACGGACCCAGTCGGGAATCAAACTCGGCCCCCTGCATGGTCAGCCGTGCTGACCACTCCGCTACAAAAGCTGGCAGCACTCTGGTGTAAAAGGAAACGCCTTGTGTTCACCCCGTGCGGCCTTTAACGCATGCGGAAACATTGACTCTATCATACTGAAGACACGCGCTGCTGATAAGAATGAATGCGAGAAAGCATTTTAAGAGTCAATGCACTATTGACACGCATCACGGGAAGAGGCATGCAGGAGGCATCACTTAGCAGCCCCAAATTATGCCTGCAACGCTGTTGCTAATCTCAAGACTTACCTTCGCGCTTGCGAAGAAACAATCGAACACCATTCCTTCTGACGTCTATTTGTTCCTTCACACAAAGGAGATGGGTCTGCCTATGCAAAGATTAAGAGTCTCGAGACGTGTCGATGTCGAGGTCATTGAAAGACGGAGCACAGACTCGGACTGCGGAAAAATGGGGAAGGAAATTAGCGATGTCCTTGAGCGATTTAATGCAACGATGGAAATCTAAATCTTATATACAAACTATGCATCCTGTTGCACACAGAGATCGTCTTGTAGCGGAATTCGTCTCTTGTGTTTCTTCCCGGATCACACACGTAGTATAATTACTGGTTTCGACTTCTCAGCAAGTCTGACTGCGCCATACGGAAACTCGGACTATGTAACGCGTTCGAACGATGTGATGACAACTTGCTGAGAAGGCGAAACCAGTAATGATTCTAGTTGTGCGACCCAAGGAAGAAAAATAAAATAAATTTGGGTCGTTGGACGGCGGATTTTAAACTAGGCTCCTCCGAATGTGTCTCCAATGGGTTACCTCAAAGCGCTATCCCGCTAGATCCCTTCGCATGGGTTGACGAAGGCAGTAACAGACAGCTGTGACTGTGATACTACTTCGGATTCGCTTCCACGTTTTCGTTCATCCCTATCTGAAGAAGAAATAACTACCTTAACCAATCAAAAGATTATCATGTTGCGTACTGCAACAAAGACGGGTAATACAGGTAATCCTGCCGCAGATACATATTTTCCGTGAAGTACTTTACAAATATTTTCTGTAGACAGTGCAGCATAATGTAGTTAAAGATTGGCACCATGAAACCACCAACTTATAAATGAATATTCGTTCACAGACAACTAGTTTCAGTCAGGTGACCATCTTCAAGTCACTTATTTATAAATAACACGTCAAGCTGAAAAAAGCTTCCTTGGCGTCATTCGGGAGGACGACGGTTCAATCCCGCGTCCAGCCATCCTGATTTAGGTTTTCCGTGATTTCACTCAATCGCTCCAGGCAAATGCCGGGATGGTTCCTTCGAAAGGGCACGGCCGATTTCCTTCCCCATCCTTCCCTAATCCGATGAGACTGATGACCTCGCTGTTTGGTCTCTTTCCCCAAACAACCCAACCCAACCCTTGGCGTCAAATAGTACATGCTTTTAGTTCCAGATGTAATAATGCATTTAACGCCAAGGAGCCTTACTCAAACTTGATGTTGTTTTGCCTGACCAAAACTAGATGCCTGTGAATAAATATTTATTTCAGCAGCTTCTGATGGTTCCATGACGCTGGTCTTTAGACTTTGCAAACAGTGAGTAAATTTCTACTGCAATATTCCGAGCAGACAATGACGTTCAAGCATAGTTTGGCGTTTCTGCATGCTTGGCCACGATGTGCACTCTCGCAGACTGGTAGAGCACTCCACGCAGAGCTGTCCGCAAAGTGGAAGAGCACTCCACGTAGAGCTGTCGCTGCTTTCCTCCAATACCCAATAACAAGTTACGTTGCGGCAGACAGGGAAGCTGAAACAGTTCCTCCTCAGTTAACGACATTACTCCGAGGAATCAGGTAACAAGATTATCCCCAAGTAACCGTGCCATCATTTTCCTGATGTGCTAAGGACGTAAATTAGCAAGACTAAAATTACGTCAGCTCCAGCTAGTGCAATCACTTTTGACACTCCACCATTCCTCAGAAAATGCCATTCGTGCACCCAGATGGCTAAGAGAGTAAATTGCCTCCACCCGTGAGAGTCTCAATTAGAATTTATGGCGAAGCGGTCTTCTTACAAGAAAGGACAACTGTCGCGACCTGAACAGTGCATTAGTTTCAGAAAGAGCGAGTGTGGAGGGGAATGCTTTTGACGCCAGAAACACAGCATTTCTCTCCTTCGTAACTGCAACCGTTTCCCATTCGAGCGCTCAGCATATTAGTTGCTCAAGCAAGGTCTACCGCTTGTTTCACCTCCGTACATCGTTACAATTTCTCATGACGTAACTGGTCAAACATCTTCCACCGTCCGACTCACTTGTTTGCTTACCTGACTGAATGATGCTTCTCTGTACAGTCTGCAATAAGGTTCACGAAACGAACATGAACTATCTGATTAAAAGTATCAGGACACCTATTAGTGGACGCTAATATGGTCTGTGTCCACCTTTCGCCTTTTTGACGGCACGAACACAGTTGGAGAATGAAGACACTTTCAATGAGGTGTCCGAATTTCTGTGGCCGAATGGGAGCCCATTCTTCGTCTAGAGCCAAAACCAGAGAAGGTAGTGATGTTGGACAATGCGGTCTGCAGGGAAGTCGACGTTTTAACTCATCCCAAAGGTGTTCCACTGAGTTCAGGTCGAGACTCGTGGCAGGCCAGGAAAATTACTGTCAACACACCATTACCTAACAGATGCTGCTTTATGGCACGGTGTATTGTCATGCTGATACTGTCTTCTTCACCTAAATGTTTCTCAACTGTGCGGAGTACACAATGCTGTAAATACGTTCATATCATTCCGCATTTAGCGTTTTCTTATGTGCAGTAAGGGGAGAACAGCATAACCACGGAAAATACCCATTTACTGTAATACCATTTCTTCCGCACTTCACTTTTCCACCCATCAGCCCGATCCAAACCATTCCATGGGTTTGCCAGTCATCCAATATGGCGTCGTTCTTTGCGCTGTCTCAAGCGTCGCTTAGCATTAACTACAAAATGTGTGGCTTCTGAGGAGCTGTTGGACCACTGTGCCCCATTCTTTGTAACTCCCTACGGACACTGTGCTACCTGGACTGCTGGCAGCACTTTGGAATTAGCGGGTGATTTCTTCCGTTGAGTTCTTGCACATATACAACTACCATCCGCAATGCTTGACGGTCCCTTTTCGTCACTACGTGAGGTCTGACTGGGTTTTGTTCAGTTCCGACTGTTCCTTTGCATTTCCCTTTCGAAATAACGCCAGCAACAGTCGACTTAGGCAGCTTTAGAATGGTGGAAATATCCCTAATGAATTTTATGATAATGTAACATCCAATGAAGTCACTGAACTCTTCTGATCGACTCATTCTGCTGTTACCGATTCTCTACTGACAACACAGTACTCTCCGCCTCCTGTTCTACTGGCGAGACCGGCTCTAGTGACTTCCGCATTACTTAGGGGTGTCTAAACATTTGTGTTCAGACAGTGTACAACTGATAACGTTTGAATGTATAGGTTTGAAGTAACTTGCGGATTACACCGCTGCACATAATTCGTAGTGCCGGCCGTGGTGGCGCTACCGTCTGCAACCGCGTGACCACTACGGTCGCAGGTTCGAATCCTGCCTCGGGCATGGATGTGTGTGATGTCCTTAGGTTAGTTAGTTAGATTTAAGTAGTTCTAAGTTCTAGGGGGCTGATGACCTCAGAAGTTAAGTCCCATAGTGATTAGCGCCATTTGGAACTTCGTCGTATTTTCCGAATCGTAAGAGTCAAATACGGCACTACCGATCTTCGTTATTGCACCTCACACCGCCTAAAATTTATGCCCTTAGCCAGTGCTTCCCCTGATCCAATACCGCGAACGAAGTGTAGGACCTAATGAAACATTATTCTCTAAAAGATTTACAAACCCATTTTTTAAGTCACAAACCGTTTATAATATTTGCTTAACGTTCAAACTATGGCAACTCCCACGTTTCCTACGTTTTTCACAAAAGCGAAGTACAGTGGGTCAATGGGGTGCCTGATTCTGTTTATTTCTAGAAATAACTTTTTTTATTTGATTTCGTGTCCGCCACAGCACATCGTAAGTTACGCTCAAAGTTCATTCGGTTCTTCACTTTTCTTTCCATTGCTATCATAGTCGAAGGTCTACTTTCACACCTGTAAACTGTGACGAATAGAATCTATATCCCTAAGAATTCGTCCAATAATATTAGCTACTAATCGCAGACCTTTCGCTAAAATAATGTCAGTTCTGTTTCATGAAGCTCTGTTTATAGTGCGTGGCCTTTCCGAGATCCACGGAATAGCACTTGTCGAATTTCACAAGCTAAAATATTCATTCACACACAGAAACGGGTTTTAGGATCCATATATTTGTCAGTCTTTCAAGTCATAAAAAGAGTTAATATCGCAATTTATTGCCGATGACTAATGATAACTACCACCACCGAATAAAAAGCAAAAGATATAAACAGAAGACTAAAAAGTCCTTCACTGTTAACTCAGCAACTTACTTAGCATGTTGCAGATACCTAATTCGCTCATGTGTTCAGTATTATTGTACCAACGCATTTTTGACAGCTGGCTTATGGCTCACAGTGTACAAAACAACAAACAGAAACTTAAATACGACAAATCAATGTTAAGCAAATTACAAACCAAATTCTCGTATTCGAAGTGCTTCTGAGGTGTGTGAGAAAAGTAATGAGACCTTTTATTATCTACCAGAGCTTTTATTTCGTTCAAACAACAATGATGTCTCCTTCAAAGACACCGGCGGAGTCATGTAGCAGCGCTAAAAGGCTTCAACTGGTATCGCTTTAAACATGAAGGTCGCTTTCTTTTGCGTGTTCTCCAGTGTCCCACCCAAAATGACGTCCTTTCAAGTGTTTTTTTTTCAATTTCGGGAAAAGAAAAAAAGTCACAAGAACTCATATCAGGTGAAAATGGTGGAGTAGGGGGCTATGGAACAGCGGGGGTTCAGAGATCAGAAATTCCGTGATGGGAGTGCTCGCGTGACATAGGGCGTTGTCATGATGCAGCATGCGCTTGTCTGCAATGTCCGGTCTCACTCCATTCACCCTTTTCCTCGGCGGTTCAAACACATCTTTGTAAAACTTTTGGTTGGCAGTTTGTCCTTAAAGAAGAAATTCAGTATCCGATACCCCTACTGTGCAAAATGCAAATCAGCATTGTTTTGATCTTTGATTTGCTCATTCGAGCTTTTCTGGATCGAGTGCCATCGCACTGCTGCTTTGTATCACGCTCGCACTCAAAAATTCATCATCTGTGGTCACAAAACTGAACCATTCGTGGTCATCGGCAATCCTCTAGAGAAGACAACGCACACGTTTGTTCAGTTCAGTTATCTTTTAGCTCAGAAACCTCTCGCAAATGCAAAACGTCGGTCAAAATTTGATGCGCGTGGTCTCACCCATCATCCTTATTGTTGTCGGTCTGATCCCACATGAGCATCCACACGTTCGGCGATTTCTTCGTTTTCTGAACTCCAGAAGCTCTCTCTGAGCGAGAATCATCTTCAACGTGTTATCGGCATTCCAAAAATGATTTGCGCCACGAAAAACTTGCTCTTGGTAAAGAGTGTTCCCTAAAGGCCTGTTTCAATTTATGAAAGGTCACACTAGCGGATTCCCAAGTTCAACACAAAACTTGATGGCGTAACGTTGCTCTATTTTCCGCTGTTCCATTTTAACACACAAGAAAAACACCCCTTGACTGATGACATTCTATAAAACCACGTCACGAACGTACAGAGCTGAAACTCGGACTGAGCACCTGGAAGGGATGAACAGACCGGTATAAGACAAGAAGAACAACACAGCCTTGCTAGATCGCTCCCAGTGTTGTCAGTTTCATTACTTTTTTCTCACAACTCGTACTCCCAGCTATAAAAGCATGTTGCTGAAATGCATGAAATGTTTCGTAGTTGACAGCGATCAGAAATTTCCTAAGCACTATTATTATTATTATTACAATTTGTGCGTCGTATTGTTTTAGAAAATTGATGTCCCGGCGCTAGCCTTCATATCCTGCAAGTAATATGTTGTGAGATGAAGAGGTTGGCATAGGAGAGAAAATCGTGTCGGACTGCGCCAACCCAGTGAGAAGACAGGAGGCAAAAAAAGTTGTTAGTAGTGGGCATGGCGTAGCTGATCACGAGACCAGAAGAGGCGGCGACGCGATCAACAGTGGCAGGACCTGCCAGAGCACGTGGCGCGCCTGCAGACACACGGCAGCAGGCCTGGCAACAGAGTGTGTGTGACCTGCCGGCGACAGCGTCTTATCTGGCGGCAGCCTGCCAACCGACACCGAGCGGCCGAACCCAGCAGTCAGCACCGGACCCACGCCGATTATTTTAGTCTCTATCTCTCTCTCTCCTTCCCTCTCCCTCAGAACTACACCACTCTGCTCAACGTCACTGTGTGTGTGTGTGTGTGTGTGTGTGTGTGTGTGTATAGCTACAAACAGTCAGTGACGCGCTGCACTACTAGACACACACATGTATTACAAGTCTGGGTGCTTGTTCCTTGTTTACGAGTAATTTTTTCATTAACAATTCTCAAATGTTGATGTGCCTTCCATCGGACACACGACAACCATCCAGAAAATACACAACTCGTCTGATACTTCTGCAGCGCACGTCTGCAGTTACTGAATTCCCTGCTGTTGCTACGTAGCGTTCCAGTTCAAACCAGGTTGTCGTGTGGGCGCATACATGCGCTCTTTCACAAATCGCAGGATCAGACGACTTGAGGGCACATGGGGCTCCTAAAGCCGGCGACACCACGAACTGTGCATTCGAACGTCAATGCTGAGCGTGCCGAATCCAACGGGCTCACAAACGATGCGGCTTGCGCATACGCTTCGCGCTTCCGAACGTAGCATACTCGATCACAGCGCACTCCAGCGGCAGCTGTCGGCTTCATCTGGCTCGCAAATCACACAGTTTGTGTACGAAATGGTTTGTACAAAAATTCCTAGCTCAGTTAAATTAAAATGCGCATTTCCTCCCTTGTCCATAACCCAGTCATGCTGTTCTGTCTGTATTGCACATAAATGTTACAAGGCAAAAGGAAAGTTAAATATGTACAGTCAGTAAGGACATCAGCCTTAAAAAAATTCCATTAGAAACAGTGCGGTACAAATGTGCTGTAGTCTCCCACAAAAGATAAAAATTATTTCCTGATTTTCACTTTTTAGTAAACCCTTAAGGAACTTTAGAACGTGTGAAATACAAGACGAAACAAGAAAGTGCAAAATATCTTACTGCACACACACACACACACACACACACACACACACACACACACAGAGAGAGAGAGAGAGAGAGAGAGAGAGAGAGAGAGAGAGAGAGAGAGAGAGAGAGAGAGAGGGGGGGGGGGGGGGGGGGGGAGGAGATATACACCTGAGAGAAAGCGCGCTTATATTCACGTAATATCAAGTATTACACAATATATTTATATTAAATCAAGATGAAAAGTCTCAGAACCTATTAGTAAACTCGAAAGTGATGAAAAACATTTGGATGTACGGGACGCTAACCTGCAACATATTACCCACCACTTTGTACTTCGACGTCTCTATTAACTGCGCTCAGTATGTTATTGATTTCTGAAGGCGTTAATCGCAGATACATTAATATCGGACATTTAATTGTAACAAATCATACCAAGAAAAATGTGTTTTCCACGATTCTTCAATGTGTCTTTGTCTTGAAACAGCATACCTTCATTACAACGAAAATTACAATTTTAAAATTGTGTAACAATCAATGCGACGTTTCCCGGAGACGTTCCATCTCACTGACGTACCTGATACCGCTCGAAACGTTCGGAAAGACGCGCAGCGTGCTTTCCCGCGTCATGGCGTCAGAAACTCCGGCACGCTCAACGCTGCCGTTCGAGCGCTATAGGCCCAGCTCCCGACGAAAACCACGCTCCACAATTCTAACTGAACTGCTGATCTGAAAACGCAAGATGCCTTCTCTACTCGAACCCACACAGGTCAGTGAATGAGCTGTGTAACCTGCCCCACGAAGACCCCTGTGGCCACTACATGGAACGACGACACCCACATTGAGGAAGTTTCGCTGCGCACGTTGAAATTAACCTCGAGTTTCTATTTTCATTCATGTAGAAGATACGGCCTTGTGAGATCGATAAAATCGTTTTGAAACACTGTCGAGGTAATGCAAGGGCGGGGATATGTCTTGGGCAATTAGTTCGAAAAATTAAAAATTAACCTTGCTACATCGTGCAGTGACATCCGCACTCGCAGTTTTGTTAAGTCTCCAAGCGCTTCAGAGAACTTACCCAGTGCCTTTTCAGAGAAATACTGAGGCTTAAGTTGTAATACTAGACAATAGCATCGGATTTTCTAGCAAGAATTTGAACCCTGTCATCAAGCAGAATCTCGACACATAACTGTTAGGTGGCCGCTCATGGCGAGGCTTAAGATGAAGTCTTCGTGGGTTGTCCCCCCCCCCCCCCCCCCATCCCAATTCTAGAGAAAATTACACGGCCATTTTAAATTTCTTGCCGATAACAGGACTATATGGCCATTTCAAACGGAACTACAACAAAATAAATCACTTCGAATGTACAGTCAGTTTCTACAAAGTTTATGGACATTACCAAGAAATGAGTTTCTGAAGAAGAGATTTTTCTTAACATTGAATATAGATAGTGTTAGCAAACCTTTTCTGAAGCTATGTGGCTAAAGGGTAGCCACGCATGGAAGCGAAACGTGGACCATAAACAGTTTAGACAAGAACAGGAAAGAAGCTTTTGAATTGTGATGCTATAGATAAGATAGCTAGATCACCTAACTAATGAGGAGGTACTCAACAGAACTGAGGAAACACGAAATCTGTGGCACAATTTGACTAAAAGAAGGGATCGGTTGATGGGAAACATTTTGAGACTTCAAAGAATCACCAGTTTAGTACTGGAGGGAAGTGTGTGTGTGTGTGTGGGAGGGGGGGGGGGGAGGAATGGAGTGGGGGAATCGTAGAGGGAGACCACAAAATGAATACAGTAAAGAGATTCAGAAGGATATAGGTTGTAGTAGTTATTCGGATACGAAGGAGCTTTCACAGGATAGAGTAGTATGGAGAGGTGCATCAAACCAGTCTTCAGAATGAAGACCAAAAAACATGAACATTGCCAATTCAAAAATTAAAAGAGATATTGTGCTTGAGTTACAAGTCTAGAAACGCATGACATATGACATTTCAAGAACCGCCTAATATTACATCGTACCCGTCAGACGTGTGATTATGTAACGCGTTATAACTGCAAAAAGACCGTGGCTGCTTAGAGACTGCGCTATGACATCACAGGGAAGTTCGAAATAATGCCTCGTCATTGTCATGGGTAACAGCCGCAGTACCCTTATACCAGAGTTCGACTTCCCTTCCGTCAATTCTCTTTTAGGTTTCCAGTGGTAACCGTAAATGTGTTATAATTAAAGTCAGGATGGTTCATTTGAACAGAATACGAGCGATTTCCTTTCCCACCCAGCCCTATCGAAGCACGTGACGACATCGTGATCAGCGGGGCCTTAAGACCCAGTATTTCTTCCTTTCCTGTACAGACAACGTAGCTGAACCGAAATTACAAAGCAGCCTTAGTGAACTATCAGCGAAGAGGATTCGGCTACAAATACCGAACAGCGGATGACCGCGTGGGCGTCTAGCTGGCACAGTACGGTAGGATACACAGCAGAGCCCTCCGCAGCGCCGAGAGAGTGCTTCAACTATCCTCTCGCCATAAATCTGGCCGCAGCGTATCTGCAAACTGGTTCCGCTGGCTGGAACGGCCTTCGCTTACTAAACCAACACACATTGTATTTCACTGGGCCCTCTACTCTGATTTCAAGAGCTCGACTCTCTGCAACTGGAAACAAATTTCCACGCGATTGCTAGCATCTCGTCCTCAAATCAGAAGCACGCGGAATTAATTTCGTAAAAGTTTCGCCTGCACTAGTACCTCGCACAAAGGTTACTTACGCGTCAATTTGGTAAGAGTCGCAGGATGAAACTACCAAAAATGCAGTAACGGTATCGGAAGATCAAATCAGAAATATTTGCCTCTCTCTCCGAGCCACATGGAATGAATTTTCCAGAATGCTGCTCGCACCTTTACTTACAGTATCAATACGAACCGTTTACCAGATACTGTACTAATCTTCAAATATGTTTTTACACCCTGCAGACATCCTTTTACGTAGGGCAACCACAGCCAAAAGTCATCTTCTTGGGTATTAACAGGTAGGTTCTGCTGTATTTAGTCCTTCACTTTTACATCATTACCAGTTTCATGGTACTAAAGGCCGCATCTTCAGTTGACTATCTTCAGGACAATAAATCAAGAAGGAATAACAGCCCTGAGACATCCTCTGAAACGATAACTTTCTAGAATTATTATACAATTTATTTTTTAAAAAACTATTTAAAGCTTTTATGTTAAAATATTAAAATATTTGTACTCACATAATTGAAACATTAGAGTTCAAAAGCTCGGAACTGTGTACTAACATTCGCTGTCCGTCAGAACAAAACACCGCTAAAACACGGTATGTCGTTGGGGTGCTTTGTTCTGACAGACAACGAATTTTGGTACACAGTTCGAGCTTTCCAGTTCAAATGTTTCAGTTATGTGGGTATAAATATTTTAATATTTTCGTGTAAAACTTACATAATGTTTTTAAATTTAAATTTTAAAATAATATTAGAAAATTATCATATTAGTGCATGTCTCAGGCTTGTTATTCCTTCCTAGTTTATTGTTATGCAAATGTTCAGTGCCATGAAAGAGATAGTGATCTAAAAATGAAATACTAGATACAGCTAAATTGGTTTATTAATATAGATACAGCTGAAGCAGTCTGTTAATACCGAAGACAGTTTTCACACTCATTTCTTGCCCTGGTGATTAAACTGGAAAAGACATGACACACCCAACAATGTTACCGTATTCTTTAAAAACTGCCATTAATGACTTTGACCCTCATGCTCTGTACTGCTGTTTCTTACGCAAACTAAACTGGTAACGTGCATAATAAAATAAAGTTATATCCATCATAGTGTATTTCACACAATGAAAGGAACTGTTTCCTACAAATTATGACGGACTATACGTTAGTCGGAATAAGTACTGATAAAACTGATTCACATTGTGGATTGGCCTGTAAAAAAAAGTTTAAAACTACGCATTTTTTTTAAATGGTGCATTGTCGTTCAAGTATTGCGAAATAAGTGGTGCTACACACAGAAACTTGTACAGCACATATTTAACACATCATGCTTCGTTACAAAAATGCCTTCCATGATCATAAAGACGAGTCGCTACGCAGGAATATTGTATTTCTTACTTCTTTCAAACACTAAATGTTAAGTAACTGTATATCTCTTTCCCTCACTGCCTAGCGAGACGCAACATCGGATAGTTCATGCGACTTTCTTTTTCCGTTACCCGTCAATCGCAATACTGTCTGTGCTCAGAAAAAATATAAATAAAAAAAGAGAATCATGGTAAAATCACAACGACAAATCAGGAGATGCTCAGCAGGCTGTGTAGTTGTGGTGACCATGACAATCTTCACAAGACTACTTGCTACCCCCTGTCTAGCCTCCCGGATAAGCTGCTGATTCATTTAGATATTGTGCCATTTTTATACACTCCTGTAAATGGAAAAAAGAACACGTTGACACCGGTGTGCCAGACCCACCATACTTGCTCCGGACACTGCGAGAGGGCTGTACAAGCAATGATAACACGCACGGCACAGCGGACACACCAGGAACCGCGGTGTTGGCCGTCGAATGGCACTAGCTGCGCAGCATTTGTGCACCGCCGCCGTCAGTGTCAGCCAGTTTGCCGTGGCATACGGAGCTCCATCGCAGTCTTTAACACTGGTAGCATGCCGCGACAGCGTGGACGTGAACCGTATGTGCAGTTGACGGACTTTGAGCGAGGGCGTATAGTGGGCATGCGGGAGGCCGGCTGGACGTACCGCCGAATTGCTCAACACGTGGGGCGTGAGGTCTCCACAGTACATCGATGTTGTCGCCAGTGGTCGGCGGAAGGTGCACGTGCCCGTCGGCCTGGGACCGGACCGCAGCGACGCACGGATGCACGCCAAGACCGTAGGATCCTACGCAGTGCCGTAGGGGACCGCACCGCCACTTCCCAGCAAATTAGGGACACTGTTGCTCCTGGGGTATCGGCGAGGACCATTCGCAACCGTCTCCATGAAGCTGGGCTACGGTCCCGCACACCGTTAGGCCGTCTTCCGCTCACGCCCCAACATCGTGCAGCCCGCCTCCAGCGGTGTCGCGACAGGCGTGAATGGAGGGATGAATCGAGACGTGTCGTCTTCAGCGATGAGAGTCGCTTCAGCCTTGGTGCCAATTATGGTCGTATGCGTGTTTGGCGCCGTGCAGGTGAGCGCCACAATCAGGACTGCATACGACCGAGGCACACAGGGCCAACACCCGGCATCATGGTGTGGGGAGCGATCTCCTACACTGGCCGTACACCTCTAGTGATCGTCGAGGGGACACTGAATAGTGCACGGTACATCCAAACCGTCATCGAACCCATCGTTCTACCATTCCTAGACCGGCAAGGGAACTTGCTGTTCCAACAGGACAATGCACGTCCGCTTGTATCCCGTGCCACCCAACGTGCTCTAGAAGGTGTAAGTCAACTACCCTGGCCAGGAAGATCTCCGGATCTGTCCCCCATTGAGCATGTTTGGGACTGGATGAAGCGTCGTCTCACGCGGTCTGCACGTCCAGCACGAACGCTGGTCCAACTGAGGCGCCAGGTGGAAATGGCATGGCAAGCCGTTCCACAGGACTACATCCAGCATCTCTACGATCGTCTCCATGGGAGAATAGCAGCCTGCATTGCTGCGAAAGGTGGATATACACTGTACTAGTGCCGACATTGTGCATGCTCTGTTGCCTGTGTCTATGTGCCTGTAGTTCTGTCAGTGTGATCATGTGATGTATCTGACCCCAGGAATGTGTCAATAAAGTTTCCCCTTCCTGGGACAATGAATTCACGGTGTTCTTATTTCAATTACCAGGAGTGTAGTAACGTAGTGAGCTAGATTTTTTCCCCTTTATATTATCTTACAGGAGCTGTAGAATGGAAGAGCGCGAATGAGACAAGTGCACCAAACTACAAGGGGAAAAAATCAACGACGTGGCACAGTGATTAAAACACTGGACGTGCCTTCTCGAGGAGGGTGTTTAAACCCATGTGTCAGTCACATTTAGATTATGCCCGGGTCTCGTAAATCGCCGTGGTGGTTCCTTTGGCGAGGAAACTCCCGATGTCCGTCGACAAAAAAATGGCCCGGAGCACTATGGGACTTAACTTCTGAGGTCATCAGTCCCCTAGAACTTATAACTACTTAAACCTAACTAGCCTACGGACATCACACACATCCATGCCCGAGGCAGGATTCGAACCTGCGACCGTAGCGGTCGCGTGGTTCCAGACTGAAGCGCCTAGAACCGCTCGGCCACTTCGGCCGGCTGTCCGTCGCCATCTTGATCCAACCGGAACTTGTACTTTAACCTCCAATACCCTCGTTTCGACAGTAATTTCATTCATAATTTTCTTTCCTCCAGTGAAGAGAAAAGTCTCGATCACGAAGCAGTTTCATTATAATATGAGTGCCTCAAATATCGTCATGAGGTATTACATGCTTCGGTAAGAACAGTATTATAAGAGCGAAAAGTGCTTCGAAATGAAGCTTCAAAATATAGGCGTTGGAGAATGCATTTCTTTCTTTCCTTCCTTCCTTTCAATCGTTACACAGCTAATCAAATCTTGACAGATAATTAATATTATGTATGGATTCATTCACTCCGTACAATTCTTGATCCAGCTGAGCGGAAATTATTTACCTTGTGTAGACAAAAGCCACGTTCATTGTATTAATTGCAATAATTTAACGTCTAGAGCTTATTTCATTGAGACCGATGAAAAATACTCTGAACGGTGGAGGAAAAACTAAAATAAATATGTACAAAATTAATTTCAAAACATTATATTTATTCTGATACTTTTGTACAAGTAAGTATATAATTTAATCTAACCCATTCCAAGGGGAGACGTTGCCAGAGTCTTCTGTAAAAACACCTGCTGGACTTGACGTGCTGTCCAGAGTTATGTTACTGAAAGTGAAACAGAGGGAAGCTGTCACAACTGGGTGAAAAATGTGCACGCCCAGCCGGAGCTGTCAATCACAACAAAAATTAGACGCCGAGCACGTTTCAGCTAGCAAATATGAACTCAATAGTCAAGGTTTTGCAAAGCGAGAGAGAGAGGGGGGGGGCAGGGGGGGGGGGCTGCACTGTAACGAGTAACTGAATTTGAAATACTCAGGGTTGGAAAACTCCGAGCTGCATCAACACCGAAGTTGCTGATATATGGCCACACAAAACTCAAGTGACCTAATGTGACACATAAGCTCTTCGGGCAGGAAGACGATGACATTGTTTCTATAATTTTGACACGACAGGAGACGAGGGCCCCAATTTCAGAAATGTACCTCATGGCCCGGCATTTTAATCGGCATATGAAGTTCTCTGGTTGGGAACATAGTGTAGTGTCGGAAAACTGAAGGGAGTGACACCAACCTCCTCTCCCGTCGTCCAGCTACACCACTCGGACCAACGGGGAGTTCCACCAGGTCGTCACACTAAGTGTTCCGCAGTGCGCTTTTTAAATCATCGGCAGCACAATTGATTCAGCCAGAAAGAAGTCCCGGGAGAATTTATTTTTCACTAAGCACGGTAAACTAAGATACGAATGTAAATCGTTATTTATGGCGAAATTTAAAACGTGCATATCCAAAATCATTTCCTAAAGGCATTGACAGATTCCGCTAAGCTTTTTAAATCCTTATGGAGAAATTATTTAAAAGTATTTAAGGCTGTTTCTTACAATAAATAATCTGTACACGAGTAGTTTGCGTACAGTGTATTTTCTTTAGAAAATAATGAATTGAAAATAGACAACTGCCATACTTTTCATCTTTTATAGCTTCTAATCCGAAAAGAAGAAACAGGGTGATAGGACATGTTAAGACCTCAGAGAATAGCCCACATGGTAGAGGTAAAAATTGTACCACAAAACAGAGATACCCTATGAATAATCAACGGTGTTGGGTGTAAGTGCTACTCGGAGATTACGAGATTGTCAGAGGAGAGGGACTCGTGGCAGGGCGCATCAAATCATCCTGAATACAGGTGGGGGATCAAAAAAGAATATACCCATTTAAGAAATTTTTAGAACTGTACTGCACAGCTATTCCGTAAAGGTTTTAACTTCTATTTTACAGAATAGTTGTCACCGAGACACACATTTAGCGACAGCATACGTTCCAATATCTTTTAAATGTCAAGTAAATGTGGAGATAAATACAGGTACGGTGTGCCGGCCGCGGTGGCCGTGCGGTTCTGGCGCTGCAGTCCGGAACCGCGGGACTGCTACGGTCGCAGGTTCGAATCCTGCCTCGGGCATGGATGTTTGTGATGTCCTTAGGTTAGTTAGGTTTAAGTAGTTCTAAGTTCTAGGGGACTTATGACCTAAGATGTTGAGTCCCATAGTGCTCAGAGCCATTTTGAACAGGTACGGTGTCAGAAAAGAAACTAATCCCATCTATCACAAGAAATACACTCGAGAAGACACGACTTCTGTCACTTCACGCTGCACTGCACTGCTATATGGAAAATGTCCTTAGTCTGGATTACACAGCAGCTCTAGTGTATCCTCAGTCCGAATGATTCTTTTACCAGTAAGAGCGCTCATCTAGTTTACAGATAGGCCGTATCACTAGCAAAAAAAATGGCTCTGAGCACTATGGGACTCAACTGCTGTGGTCATTAGTCCCCTAGAACTTAGAACTACTTAAACCTAACTAACATAAGGACATCACACACATCCATGCCCGAGGCAGGATTCGAACCTGCGACCGTGGCAGTCGCACGGTTCCGGACTGCGCGCCTAGAACCGCGAGACCACCGCGGCCGGCCGTATCACTAGCAACCAACATTAAATCAACAGCACTTGTGGTAGCTAGTGAGAGATTACGAAGAAAGTGTAAGGTCGCAAAAACAGGAGTGGCATTGGAATTTGATAAACGCGGAACAGACGTGCAAGACGAGTAAAAACAGGGCAGCCAAGCATCCACTCAGATGACAACGCTTGACGGCTCGAAGGGTTGCTTCAAGACGATGATCATATTCATGTGACGCAGATTGCAACGAATTCTATACTTGCATTAGCAGTGCACTGGCTATCGACAATGGAAAAGCGTGTTCACGTTGGATGTCGCAACTACTTTCAGAAGAGAATAAAGCCAAGCGAATGGTATTGTCTCTAGCATTTAACGCGCTATCGGGAGGAGGGTGTTTCATTTTTGCACCGTATATTCCCAGAGGACGAAACGCGTATAAGGCGCCTGAGACGAAGAAAGCACCAGAGTCATGGAAACAACGTTCTTCTTCCGATGAACAATGATACGCTCGATGAAAGTTATTGACCATCTTTTGGGATATGCAGCGTGTACAGCAGGCTGACCACTTGACCCGTGGAGAGCTCTTGAATGTTACTGGTCAACGTGACACGCTAGGACGGTTGCAGCAGGCGATTCTGAGGAAACTGGGTCCCCTTTCGAAAGGTTTCTTGTTGCACGATAGATCATCATGATTGTGAATACGTTTATCCCACTGTGAGAGAAGAAGGTCAATGCCTTCACGGAAAAATGTTTGCGGCTGTCTACGGAACCGTGATTGTACCCAGCGGAGCACATGTCCGTCTGAAGCAAATCGACAGCCGCGAGTGTCTTTCTTCACTTCACGGCTTAAAAATGTCGAAAGGAGAAAGATCGGGACTGTACGGAGAACGTGTAATTGCTTCCCAGCAAGTCTTCTGCAGCGTAGCCGAAAGAATTTGCCAACAAAATACCCGCCCACATGTTGCCCAGGCTGTTTCGACTACGCTGTAAAAGTCTCGCTGGGAAGCCATTACACGTTCTCCATACAGTCCCGATTTCTCCCCGTGCGATTTCCATGTCTTGGAGCCCTGAAGATGGACGTACGTGGCTGTCGATTTGGTTCACGTACGTGGCTGTCGATTTGATTCGGACGAAAAGGTGCATGCCTGTGTACAGTCACGGTTCCGTATGGGACTACAAACATTTTACCACGAAGGCATTGAACGCCTTGTCCCTAAGTGGGATAAACGAATTCACAATTATGATGAGTGTGAGAATTTTAAAACGAATCAATACGTTGGTATTCCAGTTATGCAACGATATATATTGCTTTGGCGTGGTTGCTACGTGCAGAGGTTATCGCTGATTAATAACGTCAATTAAACAAGCGAGTAAATTATATCTCTGTAAGTGCGCTGTTGCTTTGCGAGGCGAATTGTCGAGTAGTAGAGTTACACACCGTAAGATTTTGTTTTGTTTCTGTGAGTGGTGAGGTCAAGTATCTGATTTTCTATACAGTGTATACTGTAGTGCAGGGGTCTCCAAACATTTTAGTCCGCGGGTCACATTGAATCCTCCACGAAGTCATGAGGACCAAGAGCCACCTAGTGGGATTAAAGCACCCTAGCACTCCATGGATCACAGTAATGTAAGGCTAAAGGAAAGATGAAATCCCAAAAATCTAAGGTTGTGGGAATAGCTAGCATTGAAATGAGCTACGATTTTTATTTAATTACATAATTTTGATTGGTGGACGTACCTGACAGAAATTCTGGCGTATTTTATTCTGGCGAATATCACTGACAAGAAAGTATGTCACTGTACATTCTGTATTTATTTACGACGTAATCAAAAGAAAGTGAAACCACTCTTAAGAAGAGTCTTCCATACTGATTGATTGCTATAATGATTGATTACTAAGGCTAGCCGCCGAAGTGGCGTCCATTTGAAAGACTTGCACCAGACTCGTGAGTAGAATAAAATGCAAAGAATTCTTTTTACTTAAAATGTTTTCGACAAACTAGTCTGTTAATCGTTTTTTTTTTTGTTTCACTATAGCACGGAGAATGGTCTGTCTGAAACTTCCTGGCAGATTAAAACTGTGTGCCCGACCGAGACTCGAACTCGGGACCTTTGCCTTTCGCGGACAAGTGCTATACCAAGTGAGCTACCGAAGCTCGACTCACGTCCGGTACTCACAGCTTTACTTCTGCCAGTATCCGTCTCCTACCTTCCAAACTTTACAGAAGCTCTTCTGCGAACCTTGCAGAACTAGCACTCCTGAAAGAAAGGATACTGCGGAGACATGGCTTAGCCACAGCCTGGGGGATGTTTCCAGAATGAGATTTTCACTCTGCAGCGGAGTGTGCGCTGATATGAAACTTCCTGGCAGATTAAAACTGTGTGCCCGACCGAGACTCGAACTCGGGACCTTTACCTTTCGCGGGCAAGTGCTCTACCACTGATACTGGCAGAAGTAAAGCTGTGAGTACCGGACATGAGTCGTACTTCGGTAGCTCATTTGGTAGAGCACTTGCCCGCGAAAGGCAAAGGTCCCGAGTTCGAGTCTCGGTCGAGCACACAATTTTAATCTGCCAGGAAGTTTCATATCAGCGCACACTCCGCTGCAGAGTGAAAATCTCATTCTGGAATGGTCTGTCTGTTTATTGTGGATAGCCACAAGTTTAACCATGACCTTCCACTTTGTAAAGATAGAGCTCCGACAATGTCATGATGTATTGGTCGCGACAGGCCTCTAAACTCAATTGTTGCCAGTATAGGTACCACCTCAAATATTTGGCGGGCCGGATACCGGGGATGACCAGTCAGCTAACGCGGGTCGGTTTGCCGGCCCTCGCAAGCCGGTTTCGGCCCGCGGGCCGTAGTTTGGAGACCCCTGATATAGTGCATAGCATTTTCCATTGAAGTGCGATCGTCTTTGGTGAGAGTCATTCGTATGAACCTTGTACACTTTTGATAGATCGCTTTATTATCATCATCATTATCATTTTCTGGTTGCTACCACTAGCCCGTCAAACCACAAATAGCATCTGCGGCATTTCTGTAATGCACAATATCTTCATAGTGCTACGTAGTGTGGGTTGTATCATGAAAATTTCAACTTGCAAGTAAAAATGTCAACGTTGTAACCTGGACATACGATATTTCCAATACAGAAATTTAGGCCCGCTGGTTACCTTAGGCGTAGTCTTACCTGTAAAGTCGAGTGTCATACTTCCGACAGAGCTAACATATGAGACGCTTCTCGAGTACAACTGAGCGAAACTAAGGTGTTTATTTCTGCTTACCTGTCACATTGCCTCTCCAGTGCCTAAAAGTTTTGGTTATTTTAACGAGGGTTGTTGTCTATGCAGGGTGGGACCGTATAACCACCACCACCATTAACAACAACCACCAATCGTTACCGCTGTATCTGAAAGTCTTGCGGCTAGCAAGCAGAGAGAGAGAGAGAGAGAGAGAGAGAGAGAGAGAGATATGCTTGGTCGGTACTCACGCAGGCAGCGGTACATGCGCAGGAAGGTGGCGCTGAGGCGCAGGATGGAGGTCTTGTCCATGCGGCGCGGCGACTGCGCCACCATGGGCACCAGGTGCGCCAGCTCGGTGATCAAGCTGTTCAACTTGTCCCTCCGCTGCTTCTCCGCCTTGTTCCGCATCTGGCGGTTGTTGCTGCAACACACGCCCACACAAACTTACGTTACCAACTTGAATCTCTGCGTGCAACGCGCGAGTCAAAAATTGTCAACTCTCCGGCAATATGAAACTCCTGCCGAACGCAGAACCTAGTCTTCCGAGGGAAATGCTCCTACGAGTCATTCTGACACGACTCACGTTTCTTCCTCACCGCTTTATTTCTTAACCATTAAAGAAACAAGAGGAAAAAGTCTCTGCGAAAGGAAGATAAAGAGCAACAGTATTAAATCAAAAGCATAAAGAGCTTACCTCACAAAACTCAGAATAGCCTCATTACAACCAAAACGACATGCTGCATAAACTGTATATCTGTGGCTGAAATGTGTAAAGTATCACAGAAAAACGAAATGACCAGAAAGTAAATAAACGGCGTTCTATGGCCTGGGAGTGAGAAGATCTCAACTCTCGCGACACACAAACGGGTAAAAATAAGTCTAGAACTGCGTTTTTGTATAAGGTGGAGCCTTTAATCATATTTTACGAAAATGCAGGCACAGAGTTCGAAAAACAGACAAAAGGTCTAACACGGTTTAATACTGACTTTTGGCGTAAATTAGTTCCGCTGGGAACGAATACGCGAATATTGAGCGGTCTGACTGAGTCTCCAGAGCGTGGCAGTTGTCTATTGTGTCCCAATATTACATCAGACGAACCAGTACCATACACAATATCACACTCAACTGTATCTCCGATACTTGCGAGCAAAGGTCAGCGCACAGTTTCTGAAGGTAAGCCTCTTGAGATGTTCGCTAAACAAATAGAAAGTAATAATGAAAGGAATAATCAACACACGTTATATCTGTGAGGGTACAACGTGCGTGCCGCTAAAATTCAGGAACGAGTCCCGCTAGGATCAAGGGAGTCATATGGTGTGGTAGCCCACTAACCACATCCATGAAGAAGGTTCCCGTCTTCATCTGAAGGGCGTGCTTTTGAAGATATAAGGGCTGGTAATTTTCGCCCTTTAGAAATTTCTAGAACATTTCAGAGTATTCGAGAACATTTCACAACATTCCGTTCTACGATATCCGGGGTGTTCTGGAATATTCGGGAATAGTCTGAAACATTCGTGAAGATTCCAGGACGTTCGGGTAGATCCCGGAGCAGCCCAGATCATCGTGGAACATTCCAGAACACTCTCGAATGTTGTGAAATATTCTGTAACATTGTGAATCATTCGAAACCTTTCTGGTATGTTCTGGAATTCGTCACTAGTGAAGCTATCCCACTGGTAGGGATATATAAAGAAAGGTCCATCGTGGGTTGAGCGTTAGTTTCTTATCGGCGACCGAGAAAGGAACCAAAAATGTAGTGCAGTGTGTGAATAAAAAACAAACAATTAAGTTTGAATAGCCAACGTGATATAGTGACTCAATAAAAATATAAAAAGTGTGAAAAGTGTGTAGAGGGTACTTAGTGTATTTGTAACTAAAAAACTGATTCGAATTATATTTTAGACAATACCCAAATGTAAAGGACGAGGAGATCTTGCCTGTTCTGAAGCAAAACGGCGTAAACAAAAATCCGGATCGGCTATTTGAAAGGGCAATTTTGGCAACTAAAAACAATACTACAACTTCAGTATTCAAAAGAAAATTCCCGGGGGTGAGAGTGTATACAAATCGATCGACACAATGATAAATGTTGAAGAAAGTGTGAACTTCCCTACAGACTTTCTAAACTCTTTGCAACTAACAGAGCCATTACACTGCATTTCACTTAAAATTGAATCTCCGATCATACTAATCAATATGTAACGGAACAAGGATGATCGTCAAACAGCTACTGAATAACATTATCGAAGCCGAACTTTTAACTGGACAGTACAAAGAACATACACTATTTATCACCAGAATACCACTGATCCCTACTGAATTGCCATTCCAGTTTAAATTCCATTTCCAATTAAATTAGTCTACAGTTTTACAGCTAATAAAGCGCAAGCACCAACTTTAAAATATTACGGCATCAACCTCAAATACTCCTGCTTCTCTCATGGTCTGCTATATGTAGCTTGCTCTCGAGTAGGAAATTACAAAAATTTGTACATATATACCCCGGATAACAAAATGAAAAATGTTGTTATAAACAAGTATAGTAAATAGTTAGAATTTGTTTTCAGTAAAAAAAATACCTTTTGTACTTTAACAAGTATTGTCAGTAGTTACAATGTTTTCAATAATTTCGTTTACCTCCTAAAGTTTATCATTTTATTCCTACTACCACACAATCTCATATCAACATCCTGAGCGAAGCCGGGTACCACAGCTAGCGTAAAATATGGATCACGTACGGTTTTGCATGCTTGTCGTTCCCGGTCGTGGAACGCGAGATTGCAACAGTTACATGCATCACTCACTATTCGTCTCTCAGAAAGTATGTACCCCTAACTGCTACTTTCCTGGTGTGCTGCTGTTAGTAAATTAAAACACGAGTTTGAATAGGAGAAGCGAAATTTTGAAAATTAAGGTTATGAATGAAAATCGCACCGTGTCTGGTGATACAGGGAGTTAGGAGCGTGAAGTCTGAATAAGTGATACCATTTCACGCAAGACATTTTAATTTAACAAATTACGCTTTCTTACCAGTAGCTAGAGAGTAATGTTAATGCAGTACTTTCGTCTTCGGGAACTTGAGGAACAACGCAATAACTCAAAGCGCTTGTTTAGAGACCAACATTAACATCTTCCGAGACCACAGACCTGTCTGATATTAATCCACAGCTGACGAGTGCTACTGTGCGAGACAGCTGCATTCCCCTAGTTCTCTCTACTTTCTGTCAAGCGTGTATCACGCTACGAATTTTGATTCAGTTCAGTACTAGTGATGTGGGAGCGCAGTTCCTGTTTCTACAGTGAAATATACCATCCAGAAAAATAACTTAAATTATTTCCTCCATAAGTAACACATAAGAACAAAACTTATAAGAGCATGTGCGTTAACGCAAGTAGATTAGCAGGCATCATATGATAAAAGCGAGTAAAGACAAGACTTTGCTGAAACAGTCATTCTCAGTTACTATTCGAGAAGCTAGTATTCAAAGCTTCCCACAGTAACTGCCTTAGAAATATTAATAAACTTAGACGATACGCACCAATCTGAAATGACTCGAATGCTACGAAATGGAAGATGTGTCAACAAACGGCTCAATGAAGTTCGAATGGAAGCAATTCAGTAATGAAGAAGTCAACTTATGCATTCGAGGTATAAATAAAGGCCCTTTCTAAAGTCATCAAAGATTTTGCACGCTTTAGAAAAAGAGAAGGCCAGGACAACTTTACTTGAGCATAAGGCAAGAATATAAACTGCGGTTTCATTACTTACATTCTACACATAACGGACTAAAAGCACCGTACTGTACAAAAAAAGACAATACACGCTCCGCCGACTGCCTCCTGGCTTCTCATGCGATGGAACGTGGGAAGTAACATAGACAGCAAACGCTTTTACTCCCAGAATTTCTACAGCTGTTGTTCCATCCAAGGTCTTCCCCTATGCTGTCGTATCGAATGCGCTAGTAAATGTACCACTCGCGTCGTATGAAGCTTCTAACAGATTTTCCTCGCGGACGAGTGCCAGTCCCCCCCCCCCCCCCCCCACAAGAAAGACACTTGACACCTTACAGCTGATATTTTTCACTTTCTTCACTCCACCTTGAGACTGCAACATGTGACCACTGAGGGGGAGATAAGAGATGTACCCGATCCTATGGCTGTATCTGGCGTTCCAAATATTCACCTTGCAGTTTCTCAAAGTACTTCCCTCCATTCAGTACATACATTTCCATTCACATGAACTCCGTCAGTGCCACATTCCTGGGCTGGAGATTCGAATGTGTTGGTCTCCGACTGAGGAAGCCGTATTTCCGTGACAATGCATTTCAAACAACTGATATCAATCACTTCATTTTGCTACACAAAAAGTACCGGTGTGAGTACGACAAATTGTAAAAGAAACTTAGAAAATAAGCACTAACATGCCCCCCACTTCCCTGTTTTACAAGTGGTAGTCATAAAGTTTTAACGGTCACCTCTGAGCAACGTTTTTATCTGTAGCCCTGGCACTCACTGAAATCATCGTTCCAAACTACCGCAACACGCCGCTAGAGGACCCAAAACAAAATGGCCTCCGACTATTTATGAATAGGCTGCTTCATCTTATTTTGACAAGCCTAACGGCGTGCTGCGGGACTGTGCCGCGTGGATGTCAATGTGTTAGGACTGTAGATACAGTGGTCGGGCAAAAATACGGAACGACCAAATTAAACACATTACCTTGCCTATTGCAGTGTAGGAAACTCGGTGTCATTCAAAACAGCTTCCAGTCGTCTCGGAACAGATAAACACAAGCTGTGTACGGTTTTCAAGGGAATCTTACACTATTCTTCCTGCAAAATTAGTGGCAAGTGCAGGTAGCGACGAGGAAGGTGGACAGCGACCACGTACCCTCCTCTCCAAAGTACATCACAAAAGCTCAGTGACACTGAGATCCGGTTACTGTGACTCATTCTCCTGCTCATGAAACCGGTTCCGGACGACGCGGGATGTGTAAGCAGGGGCTCTATCGTCTTGGAAAACAGCATCATCACTGGGGGAAAAGCATTGTTCAGTGGCATAATGAAGTAATAAGCAAACCAGTTTTCATAGGCGCCCTGACGTCATCGTTGGCGTGGTTGTCCGTTGACCAGAATGCCACCTTCCGTGCAGGTCAGCACCGTACGGACATCTGATTTACGATTTGTATGAACATATCGTGAATTAGACGCAGGAAGGGGAAATAGTGGTTTGTTGCTTTAATTTTGGACACCAGTGTACATATTCTTATGGCTTAGTACGCTTCTGTGAGTACGTTTTGGTGAGCGTAGATTGGCTAGGCTATACAAGAGATGACCGACCAAATCTAGATCTCAATGACACGCTGAGCCCTGACAAAAATACCGTAAATCGAGAAGACCACGTCAAATTTTCAATCACGATCTTTCGGGGAACGAGTGCTGCGCGTTCTCACCGACAGCTTGGGTGGCAGTCACTGAAACAAAGGCGGTTTTCCTTGCGGCGAAATCTATTTGCGAAATTTAAATGACCAACTTTCTTTTCCGAACGGAAAAATATTTTGTTGACACCCACCTACGTAGGGAGAAATGATGAACCCCCTGCCAGACAGAGTAACGATGCAGATGTGGAGCTGCATTGGATAATTTCGCTACGTCATCACTGAAACGTGTGCGACGTCAGTGTAGTTTTGTTGCAAGACGAAGCAGCAGTCGGGGCGCGCCGCGGGTTCGCGCTGGCAAACAGCTGAGTGCCGCTGCGTTGGCAGCTTCCGGCGTGAGCGCAGGCGAGGGATCGATCTGTGCCGGCGCGTCGCACCTGCTGACGGCGAGCGCGGCGAACGCCACGTCCGTCTCTGGCGGCCAGGCAATACGACTACGGACTCATCCGCCCCTCTTGTTTCAGGAAACGTTAGCGACAGCCCCGGACATGTGCACAAGCCCCTCCACACCTACTCCCCGCCACACCAACCAAGAGCACATTAATATCATCTTTGGTAGTCATCGCTGTCGTATCTTTGTTCGTCGTTTTCTGTTTTACCGCGGCTGTTCATACTAGCAGTGTTGTGCTGTTAGTACTTCTTAGCAGTTTGTGTAATACTGTCAAAATGGAACATAGATATGCACTCTCAATAAAGTTATCATACACAAGATACCTAATCTTGACTGTTGTGGCCAACTGCTGTCAAAACTGATACCTAACAGACATTAAAGTACGATAAGATGTGTCGGAATAACACTGACGAAATTATGTACATATGTTTAACAATAGGCAGCTCTAAAGCTCTCAAACACTGAAGAAGAACTCAAAGTAATCTCGTGACTGCTATAAACAAGCAGTCATAAGAGTTCACAAGTAAAAATTCACCCATTACACAGGCAAATATTAATGAAGAATGTCACTGTATAAATATCTGACTGCTTGCATTACGCATTTCAACATTATCCAACTCTTATATTCTTTAGTCTTAATGAGGTAATCAGAAACAAGCCAAGACATAGACTTTGCCTTGTTTATGCACATTGACTTTAGACAATCGAGATAATGGACAGCATCCTTGGCGGTACTACCAATTAATAATTCCCAACAGAATTTCTTACGCTACCGACGTGACGGAAATTTGCGCTCACTGCAGTTAACAAGTATCACATTTTTTGCTATAGTGCAAATGAAAGCTCATGAAATAAAAAGACAGTGTGGATACCATATTTATTTTTCTTTCTTATTGATGATTTTTCAACTCGCATATTCAATGAACATATTTCTAATTCTTTTTACAATGGTACCGGAAAAACTGTATTGCGTACTAACTACTGATTTTCTCCCTTGTTATGACTGGCATATCTGTGATACGAACAACTTTGATGTTGGAACATGCGGCAGACCATGGGCGGAGCTTAGGATATGGATTGGTGTGGAGGGGGGTGAATGGGCGGGATTTGTGCACCGCCCGGGGCTGTCGCTAACGTTACGTCTTGTTTCGGCTGGTCAGAGTTCAGAAACCCGAGTATCATATTCCGCTCTTGCTCAGCACAAACCGAAATCGGAGCCGATAGAGTTAATGGAATTACGAACAAATGCTTCTTGAGACACTGTACATACATGTTGCCCAGGCTAAGCAGATACTAACATAAAATTTAATACCTTTTGAAGTAATCGAGATATTTCTTAACGCTACGTTTTACAAGTACTAAAATTTTAAAATGTTTCTAAACACTTAATAAACTGTAAAATACACACCATTAGTGGCGCCATATAGACATCTCATCTATTGTTCACTCATCTATTGTTCACTATTCTCCCAAAGTTATGTAGCATTGCAGGAATGACATCTGCGGTAGCTGCGATGGGGCACATCTTGTAATTACGAGCTGGTGTCTGGTTCACTTCATTCTTGACTTGCTTATCGGACTGACCTGCGAGGGCTCGGAAGGCTGTATGGGTTAATTCAACAGTGGCCTCTGGAACTGCGTGCTTAGCATGGTGGCCCGACATCGAAAGCAAACAAGTTTCCCGCAGCCGCTTGTCCCATCTCTTGGCCGGTACATTAAGTGGGAACATCGTCAGTTGGTCGCAGTCCATACTCACGCCGAAAACGATGTTGTACCAATTTAACAGACTTCAGCTCCGCGAGAGAAGGCACACGAACAGCTGTGGTGGCCACAGGCTAGCGACGCGCATTTACGTCTACAAAGCATCGCGCTTGCGCACGCGGTACCAACCGCCGCAAGCAAACACAGAAAACATTTTGAGTTAGCAGAAGCAAACCGCCAGTATGTATTTCAATTACGTCTCAAATTATTACCTTTATATTATTATATGTGTAACCTGGACACCTTCTGTAATAGAATAGCAGGCCAGTCATCGACATCAGTATCACAGAATACGTACTTGTAGAACAGCTCAGGAACGATTACCCTTACGGAAGAGACAATAACAGAAATCCGTTCACTCTTGTTGCTCAATAAGCATATCAATATGCAATAGACTATTAAACTAAAATCAAGATGGCGATACGCCGGTAAAAGGCAAGAATGCTTAATATTGCAGACAATACAGACTCTGAACACATGCTTCAAGTGCACGAACAAGCCTTTACAAAAACAAAAGCCGGCCGGCGTGACCGAACGGTTCTAGGCGCTACAGTCTGGACTCATGACCTCATGTTATGTCCAAGAATGCTCAGAGTCATTTGAACAGAAAGACATAACATCAAAATAAATAAATAAAAATGAAATCTTGGCGTTCAGAAAAGTGCTAATAGCAGCTAGTGCTCAATCCTGCTCGGAGAACACAAGGTCAGATAGCAGTCTGCTTGCAATACTTTAAAAGGCTCTCTGTACAGTCGAACTGCTCAGGTCCACTAATCCGTGCTTGCTATTGCTAAAAGCTTAGCGGAGCTGAATGATGTAATGCATAATGGCAGGACGAAGCTTATGCCTCATAACACCAGAATTAGCGCCAGCAACTACGACAAATACTGCACTGCTACATGTATTACGAAATGGGGGCGTGACATGCTGTGCAGGTGAAGAGCCAATTATACCCTAGCACTGGCAATTTTCCTAGCACTGGCAATTCCCCCGTTTCTCCGTACTACGACTCAAAAACTTAACATGCGAACTCGGAGGCACGCAGCTTCTACGATCCTTCTTTGTGCAATGAATGCGCAGTTTTATTTATTTTCCAAAAAAACGGGTATAGCCTGTTATTGAAATTTATTTTTTCGTACAATCAAATGTGGCACTGCTGTTCAATTGCGTGCTGACAACCAAAGTAACTACAGGCTTGCATTCCACGCCGCACAAGCGATGTATCGTATTAGAAGTTAGTCACCTCGGTATGAAAATCAGCCAAAACTTACAATATCTTTTCTTTCCCACAGACCGCCCCCCTGCCAACGGAAGAGAGACAATAATAATGCCACTGCAGGAAACAACGTCCACAGGTTGAGGACCTAAAGCAAACGTCAACCCCAGTTCCTTTCACTCCATCGAAGCAGACGAACACTATCATGTAACATAATAATGCTCGTGTCGACACATCCCGCCTCAACTTTCCTTAGGCAGTGAGGTATCCGGACTTCCCACCAATCCAAAACATTCCAGATGCGCTTAAGCGTATTCTAGGTCCCCGTCTATAGCCAACGCGCGCTGAGGAACGATGGCGTCTGGTATATTTCGGTTTCGTATTTCTTCCCTTTGCTATTGTTTCATTGCTTAAACTTGAGGAGGGGGGCTGCCAAAACATAGGGCATGTATATACCGTTAATGCATAGGAAAAAGGAGGGTTCAACCTTCCGTCAGCGATGAGGTCATTAGAGACGAAGCGAAGGTCCGGACTGGGGAAGCATGTAGGAAATCGAACTTGTCTTTTACGGGGGAAGGACTCCATCACTGGTTTTAAGCGATTTAGGTAAAACAGAGGGAAATATAAATCAGGTTGGCCGCAATGGAATTTGGAGAGTCATCCTCCCGAAGGTGAGCTCAGTGTTTTAGCACATTGCCACTTCGCTCGATGTCATTAAAGCAACTCAAGACGTAAAACACAAATTATTTCTTCTAATCAACAAAGTGTGATCTTAGAAAAGCTTAGAATGTCGAACAAAATCGTTGTTTCATTTCTATGTCATTAATTAAGTTACAGACACATCCCAGACCCACATGGGTAAAATAATATATATCACGTCTGTTAACCAGTTAGGAGTCAGCAGGAGAAAGTGTGAATGGAGGTACAAAATAACAAATCAAGGTTGGTGAAGCCTACAGTTTTGCCATGGCGAACATCCTTCCAGTCACGCACATAAAAAAGAAGTGGCTTTAAGAAGACTGCGAATGGAGCACACACAACTTTCATCTTGCCCATTGTTTTAAATAATAATGACATGGACGTGGAAAAATTTTATGATTTTGCTTTCTATCGTCCGGACACTTGTCAAATTATTGAGTAGGTTATTTTAATGTATTTCAGTGTGCCTGAGTAATATTCTTCGGTCAGTGATCAAGATAGCCACTATTATAAGAATCAGTTTTTTCTGTATTGATCGTGTGTCCATTTCTCTGAACATATATTTTAACTGAATTTCAGGCATTTTTTCTTACAGTACTTTTAATAACCCTCTATATAACTATAAACCGTCCTCCCCGGTAGCTGAGTGGTCAGAGCGACGGAATGTCAAACCAACGGGCCCGGGTTCAATTGCCGGCTGGGTCGGAGATTTTCTGTGATCAGGAACTGGGTATTGTCTTGTCCTATTCATCATCATCTCACCCCCATCGACAAGCAAGTCGCCGAAGTGGCGTCAACTCATAAGACTTGCGCCAGGCGACCGGTCTACCAGACGAGAGGCCCTAGCCACACGGCATTTATTTTACTATAAACCAACATTTACTTGTTTTCAAAGTGACTGGATTCTTCCGTTACTTTATCACTGATTAGTCAGTCACATGTACCAGAGAATCATTTTTAACACACTATTCAGCTAAGTCCCGATTCATGTTATATGGTACGTAGATGTTCTATTTGAGCACGAGGAATGGACTTGAACGTGCATGTAGGCATGAACGCTCCCAAGCATGATCTTTGTCATCCATTTTAACACATGGATAAGCAAGCACTGTCCTGAGATTAACCACCTTTCGAATCTCTAATGCCGGCCGCTGTGGACGAGCGGTTCTAGGCGCTTCAGTCTGGAGCCGCGCGACTGCTATGGTAACAGATTCGAATCCTACCTCGGGCATGGATGTGTGTGATGCCCTTGGGTTAGTTAGGTTTAAGTAGTTCTAAGTTCTAGGGGACTGATGACCTCCGATGTTAAGTCCCATAGTGCTCAGAGCCATTTGAACCATTTTGAATCTCTTAATTTCCTTTGTTGGTCAGTGTCCCAAGACGATGGCTTACAAGGAAAGTCTTTATTTTTCACTAACCATGTAGTTCATATTCTGCAAGGGTGTTTTCCGGCGTTCCAGTACCAGAAAAACGCTTTCAATGGAAAACATGATTTCTACTTCTTCCTTCAGTGCACAAATCTCCTTTACAGTTACAATGGCGAAACTGATCGCTCTGAGCTGTGGCACGCTGTTTACTTGTACTATATATTGCGATTACAGCTCCACCAGTTAGCAGTCTTTCTAACTATTTCGAAACTTCTGTATAAAATTCTTACAGCTATCACAATAAACACGCCATTTGTTGCACTCGTCTATCGACCTTAGTTTTCGTGATAATTTATTTTGAAATCGAAGACTTCTTCGCTGACACGATATATAACTTGTACAGAAACCAGACTGCAGTTGAAGCACTAATTGAGAAGGTAGGACTAGAGAGGATGTAAAATGCAAACTGGTAATAGTAAAAGAACAATTTCTGAAAAGGAATAATTTATTAACATCTCAAATAAATTTTAAGTGTTAGAAAGTCATGTGAACACTAAAACAATTCAGTGAAGAAACAAATAGGATCTTTGGAAATGTGATCTACAGAATAATGCTGAAAAATAGCTGGGTAGCTCATATAACTAATGAAAAGGTTGGAGGGCTAATGGCTCTGAGCACTATGGGACTTAACATCTGTGGTCATCAGTCCCCTAGAACTTAGAACTACTTAAACCTAACTAACCTACGGACATCACACACATCCATGCCCGAGGCAGGATTCGAACCTGCGACCGTAGCAGTCACGCGGTTCCGGACTGAGCGCCTTAACAGTGAGACCACCGCGGCCGGCAAAAGGTTGGAGGGAAATGGAATTTATGGCATAATCTGATCAAAAGAAGGGACTGATTGTTGGGTGATAGCATGAAGTGTAAAGAAATCGTCAGTTGGGCGATAGGAAGTAGAGGGAGACCAAGACTTGTCTAAAACAAGCACGCAGGTTGGTTGGTTGATTGATTGATTTGGGGGAGGGCACCAAACAGCGAGGTTATCGGTCCCATCAGATTAGGGAATAATGTGGAAGGAAACCGGCTGTGCCCTTTGAAAGGAATCATCCCGGCATTTGCCTGAAGCGATTTAGGAAAATCACGGAAAATCTAAATCGGGATGGCCGGATGCGGGTTTGAAACGTCGTCCTCCCGAAAGAGAGTCCAGTGTGCTACCCACTGGTCTCGCGGTTAAGGCGCTCAGTCCGGAACCGCGTGACTGCTACGGTCGCAGGTTCGAATCCTGCCTCGGGCATGGATGTGTTTGATGTCCGTAGGTTAGTTAGGTTTACGTAGTTCTAAGTTCTAGGGGACTGATGACCACAGATGTTAAGTCCCATAGTGCTCAGAGCCATTTGAACCATTTTTTTTTTGCTACCCACTGCACTACCTTGCTCGGTAATAAGCAGTTTCTAATGGATGTAGTTTGTTGCAGCTGTAGAGAGATGAAGAGGCTTGCACCAGATGGACTAGCTTGGAGAGATGCATCAAACGACGTTTTGCACTGAGGACGACAGCAAACAAATACTGATGCGATTACAAGTAACTATAAAACATTTTAACCGTTTGAAATAAAAATCTCGATGCAAACTGAAATAATTAAAATATGTAACTATAAAGCCATTACATCTTGTCACAAAACAACAGGTTTCGAGTAAAGCTCAGTAGACCACACAGAACATCGCAAATACTGGCGTGTATCTTACCACGGCATGCTTCATTGACCAGATATTACAAGCTGTTAAAAAAAGTATATCGCTTCATCAAAAAAAAAAACTATAGTTACTTCCGTATCTTGGTGAATTAAAAAGTCTCTTTGCATGCTATCATTTGCAAAAAAAAAACTCGTTTTCATACGTTGAATCGTTTGTGAAATATGACGATTGTTACGACCACATTCTTCCGATGAGTAGGGACTGAACTAGGCGCGTTGAGCATGACCCGTCACCCGACATAAGAACAATATCTCGAGAATGGAAAGAACTATTGTTCTGCCCTCAGCTTTAAATACAATTTCGATATGCTGGCAACACTTCACCTACAGTAATGTATGACCTAAAATGAACCAAACACGAAGTCTACGCTATGCAAACTCCTTTAGATTTCATGCACCAGTTTACTTACTTTCATGCAGCACAGTAACTATGACGACTAACGAGAAGTCCTTCAGACTGTCTGCTGACACCATGACTGTTTCCTACGTCACTCTGAATGCACGACAACAATGCTGATCTGTAACTACTATACACTCACATGCTACAAGCACGAGTTCGAAGCTCACTCTCCCATGCTTTGTTAATAAACAATTGGCAGAAGTCTTAACTTACAAGGGGAGATCACGACGTTATGATGACGGATTTACTTCGAACTTTGTACACTTTTAGTGGCCAATTAGGTCAACATAAGGTGTAATTAGTAAGACGTATTACTTAAGCGATTTCTAGAATATGGCAAGAGAAATTTTTCGTGTCACTGATGTACTGGTGCATTGCGACTCTTGGCATCAAATGGCGCAGGACGTGTGTCCAAAGCCCAAACTGGTGGATCGTTGGGTTGAGTCCCGCTAACTTTTTTAATTATTTTTTTTCAATACTAGTCTTATTTTACATATGCATTACATTTGTAAGGTAAGATGATGAAAAGACACGCGTATTTGTATGACCTTTTATTAATTTTCAACGTTATTTAGCTGTTTGCTAATTTTTCCAATCGCAACAAATATATTCATAATAATCGGCAAGTCAATTTATGCCTCTTGTGATTTCCGAAATCCCTTATACCTGCAATCGGGTAACGTACCGAGAACTGCTTTGCACCTGGACGCTTAGAACTGCAAACACAGGTTCAAAGACGAAGGACAGGCTTGGAAAGAAAAGTCAAACATCGATAAATAAAGGTGAAAATAACTTTATTCAGTAATACAACGAGTTATATACCAGAATATGAGGTTAATGTACGAGTAATCGTCCAATGTGCCTTCGACATTACAAGCTGCAGGATGATATCTCTCATATAGACACGGAAAATATAAATTAAAACGTCTAACTATTAATACAATGAATGAATGAAATTTTCCATGTACAAGGAATCTTCAGAGTTTCTAAGGAAAAACAAATCTCGCTGATATTTTCAAAAATATCTCTTTGTTGTGACAATTTGGGTACAATCCATGCATATCGCAACATTTTTGTAAAGGTTGGCGTCGAAAATTGGCGACTTACGATTGAATGTATTTTAATATAATCTTCGCGAGAAGCAATTTCTCGTTCGTTGTCAATCACCTATAAACAAGTCTAAAGGCGCTTGATAAAGTTTTAAAACTGCCTACAGAAATAAAAGTCCCATAATATTTGTTCTAATAACAACAATTAGTAATCAATCAAATAACATTGGAAATTGAATGAAAGTTCATGCAAAAACGTCTTTTCACCATAGCACTTTCAAATGTAATACGTACGAAACAGTAAGACTAGTGTTGAAAAAACATAGACTAGAAAAATGATCGGGACTCGATCCTGCGGTCCACCGATTATGGAACTTGAACGCAACGCCGGCAGCAACGCACCTATACACCACAGAGGCGATATACTTCCCTTCCGACTTTCTCGAAACCGCCTCACTACTTGCACATTATGCTGTCCTATTGGAGTATCAAAGATGTACGAAGTCTTAAGTACATCCGTGATACGAACGTAGCCTCCCATTTTTGGATTATGATCTGAAGTTGACAGGGAACTGTCGAAACTAGTTATCCGTTTCCCTGTACACTAAGGTGCCAAAAGTCATAGGATAGCTATATGTACATATACAGATGGCGTAAATATGGCGCAACAGGGCAATGCATTATCGGAGCGCCGGTCGGGGTGGTCGAACGGTTCTAGGCGCTACAGTCTGGAACCGCGCGACCGCTACGGTCGCACGTTCGAATCCTGCCTCGGGCATGGCCGTGTGCAACGTCCTTAGGTTGGTTAGGTTTAAGTAATTCTGAGTTCTAGGGGATTGATGACCTCAGAAGTTAAGTCCCATAGTGCTCTGACCCATTTGAACCATTATCGGAGCTTTAATTTGTACACAGTTGATTCATGTGAAGGTTTCCATCGTGATTATGGCCGCACAATGGAAATTAGCGGACTTTGAATGCGGAAGGGTAGTTGGAGCTAGATTATGGGACGTTCCATTTAGGAAATCGACAGGGAATTCAATATTCCGAGATTCACAGTGTCAAGACTGTGCAGAGAATACCAAATTTCAGATGTTACCTCACACCACGGACAGCGCATGGCCGGATGGCTTTCACTTAACGATCTAAAGCACAGGAGTTGGCGTAAGGAGCTGTCAGTGTTAACAGACAAACAATATTGCGTGAAATAACCGCATAAATCCACGTGGGGCGTAGACGAACGATCCGTTAGGACTGGCTTAGGCAACAGATGACCGACGCGAGTGCCTTTGCAAACACCACGACATCGCCTGCAGCCCCTCTCCTCAGTTGGAAACCACATCGGTTGGACCCTAAGCGACTGGGAAACAGTGGCCTGGTCAGATGAGATTTCAGTTGGTAGAGCTGATGGTAGGGGTTCAAGTGCGGCTCAGATCCCACGAAGCCATGGACGCAATTTGCCAACAAGGCACTGTGCAAACTAGTGGTGGCGCGGGCTATGTATACACGGAATGGTCTTGGTCCTCTGGTCTAAGTGATCCGATCATTAACTGGACATGGTTATGTTGCGATACTTTGAGAACTTCTGCAGCCATTCGTCGTCTTCACGTTCCAAAAAACGATATAACTTTTATTGATGACAATGCGCCTTGTCACCAGCCCACAACTGTTCGTGATTGGTTTGAGGAACGTTCTGGACAATTCGAACGAATGATTTGGCCAACCAGGTCGCCCGACACGAGTCCCATCGAGCATTTATCACAAAATACCGCACCGGCAACATTTTCGCAATCTCGGCGGCTACAGAGGCAGTACGGCTCAACATTTCTGGGGGGGACTTCCGCCGACTCCATGCCACATCGAGCTGCTGCACAACGCTGGGCAAAAAGAGATCCCACACAATATTAGGGAGGTATCCCATGACTTTTGTCAGCTCAGTGTATGCGACTTTGGCTAACAAAGATTTTACAAAAAAATCGACTGACGGTGCAGCACGTGTAGCGCAGTGTTTGGCACGTCGCCGGAGTGATGGCCTTGTGGAGGGCAAGCAGAAACGTTCTGCGCTAATCGACCTCCAGGCGCGGCTGCCGCAGGAAGCGGATGCGTCCTTCCCTTTCCTTTCCCTTCCCACTTGTCCTTCCGGGCCTCTGAGCCTAGGGCAACGAAGTCTGCAGTGCACCGTTACGAGTGTCAGTTTTTCGTTTCACACGTTGCTTTCCAAAACTGAGTTTGCCTTGTACGACGAAAAACGTTCCTGGTAGCAATATATATATAACCTCACGGTTACAGGACTGTACATACCCTTTGGTGCTGTTGTTGCTTTCTGTGGGATTAGCGTTAAATTCTCTTGAATATTAGTTTTAGTTACTTCTCCTTCATTTAGTTCCAGTCTTCACCTGTTCTCTTAAAGTTGTTTACGCGTTTTGCAGTTTCTACGGCGCTTCCATACATCCTAGCAGGGTAATGATTTGACACAGGCCAACGTAAAGTATCGCAGAAACCAATCTGATCGCTCCCTTGTTCCAGTGCATGATCTGGTACTGTCGATTTAACAGTGTTGCCCAAACGACTATTATGGCCTGCCGTATGCGTCATAGATCTGTCGCTAGCGAGGACCGTGAGAATGCTCACTAAAATCACTTATTCACCTCACCTAACAAACTTAATAACTACGTTAAATGTTAGCTGTTTTATTCCAAATTTGGTACATGACCTTTCGTTATTCAGACGAGCTTTGTGTCGAAATTTGATACCGCTACCTATAATAGGTTCAGAGATATAAAAAAACCTATTAAAAAGTACTAAACCGACACTTAAGAAAAAATAAATTCAGATAGTAATAATAAGTTTATATTTTTTATTTGAAAACAGTAATAGCATTCTTAGTGAGCTGATTTACTTTATAAAGATTTTCAATTTCAAACTTTCGATAATTTTTCATTTGTAATGGTAATAACAGTTTAAAAGTTAATATTTATATTTTGTGTTAGGGTGAGAGTAAACGAGAGTCAATGTGAGTGTGTCTGTGGGACATACGTCAAATTTCAATTCTATATTGCATTACACCTTACGTAACTAGCAAGTGTTACGCCACCAGGATGTCATGAAAAACTGTGAATCCCCTAATTGGCGGATGACGTATGTCTATGAGCGTTTGCTTTTGTAATAAGGCAGCCAGAAAGGTAGTAAGAGGAAAATCAGTTGTAAAGTATATTTCAAGCGTAGTTTTCTCTTAGTTTTCGTTTGGTTTGGTTTGGTGGAACATTTTGTTAATACGTAAAGTATTTCCCGCGCATTGGGATGAGTTATATGTCCTGAAAGCAAGCAGTCAGTCGTGGACTAGCTGCCGGACGAAGACATGTTGGACGCGCCCGAAAAAATTATTTGTAAGGTGAAGAAATGACTGTTATATCGCGTTCGGTTTATATCACTGTTCAAGCATATGTAGTAACGGACTGTTCTGTGAAATTTTGGAGATTTTAGAGTGTTTTTTGTAGGGCAAACTTTGCAATAGTAAGTACGGACGATGGTTTTCTTCAACGCTGTTTTTAACATCGACCACATAGTACCATCGAATGCAGAGCAACGGGTGGTGAACGGACGCTATACTGAGGTAGGTTTACATTATTTCTGCAGCTTGCTTTACACAGTGCTATCGAACACTGTACACCCGCTCCGCCGTAATGGGAACATCGTAACTTAAAACGACCGTATAGAAAATGTTATAAGAACGGCGAACCACAGACAGCGGTTTATTGACAAAACACTTATATGTGGCAGAACGGGACTCACTGTCAAATCTGGATTTCCTGCTTACGGCGAGCAGACGCCTTAACCGCTAGGACATCTGAGGAGCACTGCTCCACGCGCTATTTGAGAGTGGAATGGTAGAGATTTAGTTTGAAAGTACTGCTTTAGCCCTTGCCACGCAAGTATGTGCAAATTGCTATCATGTAGACGTAGAATACAAAGTAGGCAAGGGATATACGTTTGTGTCTGTAACAAGGTGTCGCAGAGTCGTCATTATTTGCGACCACATGGAGGTACCAACCCCTTCTAAAAATGCATTGCGTTTTCACATTCACTGTTTTCACATTTACTTTACACGAATGTAAAGAAATAGCGGGCGCGGAAACAAACAGTTTTACGAGACAAACAGTTTTACCTATTTTAAGTCCCAGCGCTGATTATAAGTGGTGAGGCTCGTTAAGAAGTTGGCCGCTCTTTGTCTGGGAGTTTTGCAGACGTAGACGACAGCACTTGATTTTCTGCCACGTGCCGTATCCAACAATACACTTCTCCTGCGCTTTTCTTCAAAATAAAACACAAAAACTGCACCGGCGGAGTAAGAAACTGAATTATTCTCCGTGACTGTGCGACCGTAAATTTGAACTGCTGGGGAACTTGAGTGTATGTTATTGATGTTCACAGCTGCTTCGAAATATCCTTCCAAAAGTACAATGTTGTGCAACAGGACTGCGTCTTCTGCGTACGTGGTACACACTGGCGCCTACTGTACGTCGTATGTCGTGGTGTTACCAGCTGCAGCCGCGGGCTGCCGATTCGCCGGTCATCGGCTCATTTGTCGTTCAATTTTTATAAGATTCTGAAACTTACTTATTGATGGAACAATTTACTTTACAAGAACTTTGTTTCTATGTGTATACGTATAACAGCGCACGCCGCTAGCAGACAGGTCAGCTCCGCGTGTACTTCGCGTGCGCTGAATAATAAACGCGCTTTCAGCGTTGACGAGGCCTGCCCTCACTATTGGTACCCAATTCCATATTATCAACTTCACTCGCTCCAAAGAAATATACCGTAGTTAATCTTAAAAACATCGAAAAAACGGGTTTGAAAAATTGCTTGATTGAAGACCACTCAAGATTTTAAGTTGTTCCTAACTACTGCAAGAATGCAGAAAACTATGCACTGATTAAGCTATGACGAAGCCGCTTGAAGTAATTTGTGTCAATTTTATTGTGGTAGTTACACGGAGTGACTGAAGTGACTAAGAGAAATACTTCTTCTGGATAATCTGGTTGGGAAACTAACACAGGTTCGCAAGAATATTGTGTAGTTGACGAACGAATATATCTCGTAGTGAGCTACTAATAATACTTCATTTCTCAAAATACTGTGAACTTGCCTGCGGTCCGTGGTAATCGTACACAGGTAGGTTCACAGCGAGTATTTTCATAAGCAGCTAAATAAAAAAGGAGCGAAAGCGAACTGCAACACAAGATAAAAAACAAAGTTACGAATTCATGTAAGAACTGAAGGGAGGATGCTGGCGCGGCCTTTGGCCTAATACTTGTATTTCAGAGTCTGGCGGGCGGTTTTCGTAGCCGTTGACAGTGTGGTCCGGATTTCATGGCTTTAACTGACCGTTGTGGCAAGGGTGATATTTTTCGTGGCTGAGGCAAGACATTGATGTGTGGATTTCCGTGCGAGAAGCAACCGTTGGCACGTATATGAAAGTATTTATTTTACTCTTTCTCAACATAACAGGCATTTAGGAAGGTTCCTAATACTCGAAGAATACTCTTGCAAGAGTTTTCAGGACTGACCTGTATCTCAGAAAGATTTCCAAACCAGAGGGAAACTTTTTGAAACGAGGAAATAAATACAGGCGACCTACATGAAACTGGCAGTTTTCAAATGAACAGTAATGTATTGATTTTTAGGCAAAAAATAATTTATACTAATATTCTTACGTACGAAAAATAATGTCATCCAAAAGGTGAACATTCTTGCGAATACAATTTTCAACTCTCTGCAGAAAGCTACTCAATGGGGTTTGATCAATCGAATCGACCTCTTCTATACCGGCAGCTTTCAACTCAATTAAAACAGAGCTAGGCTGCGCAGTGGTTAGCACACTGGATTAGCATTCGGGAGGAAGCCGGTTCATTCCAGGGTCCGTCCATCCTGATTTAGATTTCCCTAAATCGCTCCAGGCTATTGCCGGGATAGTTACTTTGAAAGGGCACGGCCGACTTCCTTCCCCGTCCTTCCCTAATCCGACGAGACGGATGACCTCGCTGTTTTGTCTCTTCCCCCAAACAGTCCAACCCAACCCAGCTCAATTAAGGGACCGAGCGAGGTGGCGCAGTGGTTAGCACACTGGACTCGCATTCGGGAGAACGACGGTTCAATCCCGTCTCCGGCCATCCTGATTTAGGTTTTCCGTGATTTCCCTAAATCGTTTCAGGCAAATGCTGGGATGGTTCCTTTGAAAGGGCACTGCCGATTTCCTTCCCAATCCTTCCCTAACCCGAGCTTGCGCTCCGTCTCTAATGACCTCGTTGTCGATGGGACGTTAAACACTAACCACCAACCAACCAACTCAATTAAGGTGGTTTACTTTTATTCTTAAAGCTGTAGCCCATCGTCGGACCCTATTTCGACTCAAAGTTGTGAGATTAAACTGACGACAAAATACTCGCAGCGTTGCAATGACGTGTTCAGAATTTAAGATAAAGGTATAGGACGCAAACACGCTCCATTCTGTCGAAATGGCGGACAATCCCGAAGTGAACAAGAGGTGTATGTTCCGTCTGTCTTCCAATGGCTGGCGATAACGGTGTATGCCTACTCTACAAACATCTGTTTCCCGTAGATCACCTTGTAGTATGCAAGGTTTGCTGTAGGCTGACGGAATACTATGGCTCACGGTAGCACCTGCGAGGTGTATTGTAGTCAAAGTAGTGTAACAAGACGTATGTGCACCTGTGCGCTCATTACGTGTATCCAAGAGCGGAGTTCATAATGTTAGTGATGTACTTTACCAAATGATAGAATGTGAAAAGTATGTTTTATTGAGTGGTACATGTTAATAAATCAGTATATTTGTGACTTAACAAGTTTATCGCTATCAGTGAAAATCATACGAGATTGTCATTGCTACCCATTATCTAACCTGACGATGAGGTTCCTTTCTGTCCTGGAGTATCTAGACTAAATTAAAAGTGTTTATCTACTGTGACCGTCAACAAAAGGTGTAAGGTGAGAATCTTACAAGAATAAGCTTCAAACTGGCACGGGAACACTGGCCAAATTAAGAGGATAGTTTTGCCTGTTTGGTTCATCTGCGTCATGTTGGAGTTTCGCAAATGGCTAAATTGCTTGTATCGGACGTGCAGGAGTTGTGGCTGAACATTGTCTCGCGAGTAAAAAGAGAGGTTGGCAACAACAGATAAATTATTCTACAAACACATGACTGTAGAAAGTTGGTTCCACATCCGCCGATAGAAGTTCCCTTTAGCTCGCGTGAAGTAATCACGTCGCACCATGAAATAACGTAAGTGGCATACGGACGGCAGCTTCGAACGTTTCTTACGCTTTATTTCGCGGAAGATGAGGGAAATGTGTATGCTAAACGACAAGCAAAGGAGTAGGAAAGAAAGTGATGATGCGAGACGGGCAGTAGATGCGAAATCGAGAGAAAAGGGCGCCAGCTGGTTTTGTCGCCTCTGCGAAGGCCTGGGTGCTGAACGCTTTGCAGAAACTTTGTGCTCGCCGGAAGTGCTAACAAGCCGCGCCAGTCACCCACACAACACATACGTAGCAAACACGTGCACGTAGAAAAAAAACAAAGTACAGCAGGGCAATGAATGTGGCAAAAGGCAGTGCGAGCGCCGTATGTATCGCGTCCCTTCCTGACAAATACGACACGTGGTGCGCAGCGAAACATCGAGCACAAAACGTCACAGCAATACTGAGTGATCCAATATCACAATTAGCCGTAACTACTGCCGTGGGTAACGAATCTATCTGCACAAAGCAGTCACTTTTCACGTGTGATGCACACAATGTCGATATAGTTACGTGTCATGAGACCTATCGAGTTTTCTCGCTCAATATCATAATTAGCCGTAACTACTGCCGTGAGTTACGAATCTCTCTCCACGAGCAGTTACTTTTCACGTGTGATGCACACAATGTCGATATAGCTACGTGTCATGAGACCTATCGGGTTTTATCGCTCACACACACTTTGTTAACTTATCTCCAACAGTTGTGGAAGCTGATTCGTTACTGTGCTTGCATACTGATTTGCATATTTTGATCCAAAATGTGAACTAATGCGTTATACAACTCCAGTACGGAAGGTGCCAAAAATATGCAGTCGCTTCGAAACACTGCATTCTGCGTATAATGCTCTTTTCGGTAACATGCAACATACCAGTGCAAACCACTACTTCAGCGTACAAAAAATGGTCACGGATAAATTGCTTGTGACACTGCCACTTCTGAGTTGTGTGTAATAACAAGCTTTAGAGATGAATTTCGTTGATTTGATTTAATATTCAGGAGTACCTCCTCGTGGAAGAAGAAATTATTCACAGCTAACAACTGTATAATGAGGATAATGTGTGACGTGTTTTCCCGGATTTCATATCCAGTGTTCACATGACGGCTGCTTCACCATAGTCACAGGGGTACTAAGCCTGGAAAGCTTACGGAAATCGTCAGCATGCAGCTCTGGAAGCGCTTGGAAGATACGTATAAATTACTGACTTTCTGAATTGATACTTGAGAACGATTTCTCGAGCAAAACGATTCCGTGAACAAAATGTCAACAAATTGCCCAAATTTGTATTTTTAACGAATTTTCGCAATAAAGCAGAGTATCTGTCACCAGTGAAGTTGCCTGAAACGAAAACCGTTAACTCAAATTATGCCGCTAAGTGGAAAAACCTTGTATCACGTCTAAAAAAATGGTTCAAATGGCTCTGAGCACTATGGGACCTGAAGTCATCAGTCCCCTAGAACTTAGAACTAATTAAACCAAACTAATCTAAGGACATCCCACACATCCATGCCCGAGACAGGATTCGAACCTGTGACCGTACCAGTCGTGCGGTTCAGGACTGAAGCGCCTAGAACCGCTCGGCCACCGCGGCTGGCCTCCCGTCTAAATCCGTATTTCGGAAAATGCCAGTTATTTTCGACAAGCAACGCCTTTTTCACAATCACAATGTTTTTCGTCGGGTAAAATTTATGACGTCCTACAGGTTGCGTCACGCGGTTCCACCTTCCGACGAGAAAAGAGCGCGGTCAGCGCGGAACCAGTTGGAAATAGGGGCAACTGGCAGGAATGAACCACGTAAATTAAATTCGATTAAACTTCGTTAAATAGAGACGGCGGGCAACAAGGCTGAAATTAAAAAGAGAGAGACAGGAAAAGCTGGTATGTGGCATTAAACTTCCATCACTTGGGCCACAGCGGCCGATGTGTCGATATCCAATCTCAGCACTACATTAGCGCACTAATTATCGAGCGAAAAAGCCGTCGTTTCGGGGCGCGCAAAACGCCATGCCTCACAGGCGACGGTGAGCACGGAACTACGGGAGTAACTGTCAACGCTTTTAAGTGAGGAAGCATAGGACGCACTACCGCCAGCAACGGCAGCCTACACACAACGATATGCGACCTATCGTCGTATGTCAAAAATATGGTTTGGATTTTTACTCTGAATCATTATAACATTCAAATAGCATTTTCGGTAAATATTCTCAAAAATGTCTGTAATTTTATGTAATTATTATATCCTTTCTTTCTCTCTCTCTCTCTCTCTCTCTCTTTCTTTCGTTAGGCCTTGTCCCGTTTCGACGCGTGGTCGGCCTCGTTATTAAGGATTTGGCAGTGTTAGTTGCAGAGGGTGGCCGGATGCCCGTCCTGCCACCACCCCGAACCCTCTGGGACGTAAGTAGTATACACCAGCTGTCTGCGTCTAGTATAAGCCATGAAATAGTGGGAACGTCGTCAAATGTCTGTGACCGTGTAACTGAGGCGCAACGTGGGGACCAGCCAGGTATTCACCTAGTGGGATGTGGAAAAGCACTAAAAACCACATCCAGGCTGGCCGGCATACCGACCCTCGTCGTTAATCCGCCGGGCGGATTCCATCCAGGGCCTGGAGCATCTACCGGAGTCCACGAAGCAGCGCATTAGCGGTCTCAGCTACCCTGACGGGTTTATGTAGTTATTATATTATAAAAGCATTAAAGTTCTAGGTTTGGTCGCGTGACCGAAAAAGTCCTGTTCTTGGCTGAGGCTCTGGTGACGTCACAGGCTAGGCGTAAGACGAAGCTAAACGTCTATTATAGGAGTGTAAAAACTTTTATTGCAGGACTGTAAGTCGAAGCTACCAGTGCTTTTCTGTACTTTTTCTGCCAACAGGATACTTATTTAGTGACAGAAAACGCATTAGCAACTGTTTAAGTAACAATTCAAAGAAATTTTGCAAGGCTGGTATTGAAAACTTCAAAGCTGATGCGTTTGTGGTCTCTTCGTTCTTAAAAAACAACTAAGATTTTTATTTTCCGGAAATAAGAAAAGTGAAAACTGTACTTGTTTGTGTTAAGAAACTGAATCTGAAGTCACTACAAAGTTTTATACACCATAAATATGTGTGTAAATAAGGATCACTACTTAGACTTACCCAATGCATTGCGCTTTCATCTTCAGTAGTCACACTAAAATTTACGTACTATGTGTGCGCCTATGCTGTTACAGTTTGGATTCAGATTAAATTGTATGTTCATGTGAATTCATCGTGAGCAAATTGTCCCATATCACAAGTCATTCTACATGATATTTTTCGTGCTGCTTGGTTACAAAGAAACGTGTCACTTTAAATGGGGCTAGTGTCACTCTTGATTTCTCTACTTATTGCGCAAGGGGTCTGAAAATATATTTTTCGGTTTTAGTTCCGTAGGTTGTCCAGTCGTTATGTGACAAATAACTCCCTCAAATTATGCCTTAAAGATTGCAGGTACGGGAATACCTTCATTTTTACGTTCGATAACTGGTAGCAAGCTGTAACAAACCGAAAACTGTGAAATACGCTTAAATTGCTGAGTGTATCTTTACAATACTTGTACTGTCCTACAGTACGTTTTTTCTTCTTCTATGGATACAACGCTATGGACTACGTACAAATGCATTGTGACAATGGTCTTTGTATTGTCAAATTAAATAATTTCCCACGCCGGGAATCGAACCTGAGCCTACTGAATGAAGCCCAGGTATCCTAGCCATTTTTTTAAGAAAAGTTCACCTACGTCATCTGCATTGCCATTTTTTTCCATTTTCTGTTCGCATGTCATCTTCAATGCGTCCTACGAACTTGTACAACGTGCTGGATGCTGAGATGCTGGAGTGTTTACTTACATCAGAATGATCTTCACAGAAATAAGAATGCGTAGTGATCACTATCTCATATGGATCTCAACGAGCGAGTTGCATGCACATTTTAGGCATCTCATTCTCTGGAGCACTCAAAAACAATCCTTGAAGTGTTCTTATTCATGTACTTGTACAATGTGGTGCTGTACACAATTTGTAACCCATTTCCCATACGTTAATTCCAAAAGCAAGATATTACTGTGAGTGAGCTTTACGATAGTAGATGTCACATGCTCCCATAACTCAATGGAGCGTCTTGGCGTTCTTTTTAAGCACAGAAATTTATAAGGGAAAAAAAAGCATGCCATGAGCATAAAATGACGTCATTAACCATTTAAGACGACTTCCATAAAACAGTAGAATACGGAACGCTGCTCTAGTACGATGTGCTACTCGAGCGTTTTACTAGGCTGTTCAATACCAAACGTACAGCAGCGACGTTGGCGTGAGCGGCTAAACGGCGCACTGGACTTCTGCCAGCACTGTATTTAAGTCTTCTTTTTTCTAACCTCCCAACATATACATATAAAGCTATTGAAAGTACGTGTTAAGTCGGTATGAATTCACTGCTTTACCTCCATTAATGTATATCGATAAATAAAATTTTTTACATCACCGAGATTCCTAACGGACCACAATGATCAGCGTTATTGTTGTTATTGCTCCCTTACAAAGAGAGATACTTGGCTGTACTGGTGCAAGATAAGAAATAAAAATGACGAAAGTGGAAAGCAGTGCGGGCGACTTGTAGCCTAGCAGGCTCGTGAAATGTGCAAAGTAGATTTCTCACAAGTGAATCCAACTAAAACAGCTTTTGTCAGATCTAAGTACGTGCAACAACCGACCGAAACATCAGGATAGTCGGTGACCTGTAGGTGTCCGCCTCCCTTGTAAGAGCGGACAAGCCACTAGCTTCACCCAGCGTCCTATCCCCACGGTTTAGACCGCTTACACACTGGTGATTTGATCGCGCAACTTGTCCACGCGGCGAAGTCGCGTTCTTCATGTAACACACAGTTCCCATAATGCTGCGGTCACCGTGGCACCAAACTCGGTACATTCCGCCAACGACCGATATCGTCCGGAAACGGCCGCAAATCAGTACGCCACTACTGGCGCGGTCGCAATGCAGCCCACTTCATCGCCCGAACATACGGATTTCGGACGATAATCAGTGAAATTCAAATCAGTTTGTTTCTTTCGGTCATAATGGCCGACACGACACGGAACACAGACTATGAGAAACTGAAAAGTTTTGTGAAACAAATAATTTGTGGCACCCTGAGGATGAAAAATGTCAATATGCATATAGCTCGGAATCTATGGAATGAAATCAATGATTTATCAGAAACCACAAGAGGCAAAATCAAATTTTAGGTGTAGATTATAACCTCGAAAAAAAATTTGTTCAAGTGAAAAGGATGGTGTTATGATTAAATTTACTGTTGTGGACCTTTTTGGGTCGCGTTACGTGAGAGCCGTCACAAGTACATTATCTGCGCCGTGGCAACTGAAGTACGGGCAAAATTAGTAAACACTATTGTTAGATCATATTTAGTGACAAACGAACATCGCCTTGTGAAGAACAGTACACGAATAAAACAATGTGAGTACACGAGATGGATAAAATATAAACGCTGATTCCAAAGGAGCAACATGGATTCGTGAATGCACATTGAACAGACGGTCATCTTCAGCTTGCGGGATCAAACGGCCACTTAAAATGTAGCGCCTGTAATGTATAACCGTTGAACAATTTTTAACTTACGATATTTGAGCTAAATTGACGATCGCTAATGACATTCCTCAAAAAAGAACGCGCTTTATCTATTAAAATTAACTTGGGTTCATACACGTATTCTACTCCCATGACACTTTTCAAAGATTTCTTAACTTCGTTTAATTCATTTCTATAAGCGTTCTTAATACTCTTAAATTTTTTCTCAGATGTTATTCAGAGTGAATTTTCAATCCAATTTTTATTCAGTTATACAAGTAATCTTCTACACCTATTTTGCCGCACACGCCTCTTCATGTAATTACTGTTATTTGTGTCCCACAGCCCTTGATATTCCCAAAAGCATCCAAAAATTTCAGATCGTTGTTGCCTGACCACTTGCACACATTTCTTTCCTCGTTCAGCACCATGGTGAGAAAGAAACACAAACAAAACAAATGTTATGAACAAACCAAATAAGCTGAACGCCACGTCTGATAACAACACAGCAACAAGCGATTGAGTTGTCAGACGAGGCGTCAACAGCGGTCTGTTGCGGCGACTAAGTCACGCGTCCGACACACGCCGCTACTGCAATTGAACGTGCTCAATTCCAATCGCTGCTAGTTTTTAGTAGCTGCTTGTCCAGTCAGCAGGAGCGAGTACTTTGTCACATGAAGCGATTACTCGCTGCTATTCAAGTAGCAGCGACAAAAATCGCCCCGTGTGACACTGGCTTAAGGTCTTACACACTGGTGATTTGACGGTGCGACCCTCTGTGTCCCCGCAGGTCTCAGCAACTGGTCGCGGCGGTTTTGCCGTGTCTGCCACTTTCAAACGTGGCGATCTGGAAGCACGGCTATAGAGCGCAGGGGGGAGGGGAGGCTGGTGAACAGTTGTCGCCTCGCGTGCTTGTACTGCAATTGTCGTTTTTCGGCGCTTTGTGAATGCTAAATTACGATCGTTTTCTGTGACGTTTTAAAAAATGTGCTCTTTTCTGCTGCAAAAATGACTTTCAACGTAGAACTTTTCATCGTTGAAGTAGAACGTCGTCCTTTAATACTGGAATTCAGGAAATAAGAATTACAACAATAAGAACGAAAAACGTAATGCCTTGGAGCACTTGTGAAAAAAATTTGTTCCTAACTTCGAAAATAAATAAACTGTTTCTACAGTTCAATCTACATCTTTTGGTAACGAAGCAACATACTTCAATTATTAGTACACAGAGGTCCTCCTTCGCATTTAAAGGACGACGAAATACTCGCCACTGTTGAATAGGAGCCCAAAAGTACGCTCTATGTAGCGGCGCCGAGGGCAAACTGTAGTTATAAACTTTTCTGTTCTCTGTCAATTTTTTTCCACTTCACGGACGTTGAAAATTGTCTTCATGAGCGAATGCTCCACCTCCGACAAACTAAGTGGAAGAGGCTCACCTGAGTCAGAGAAAAGTCGAGTCTCTGGCGAATTTAACTACCTAAAGGAAGCCTCAAAATGTGCTTCTGCTACAAAATCAAACAAAATATGTACGAGGGCTAGTCGGAAAGCAAGGTCCGAAACCAAAGTGAAAATCATAAATGTTTTATTTTCAGGAGTGAGTTATACCTTCAAGCTACTTTCTCTACATAGTAGCTGCTGCGACTGATACATTTATTGTAGCATAATACCAGTTTTCCAACATCTTAGTCACTGAAGGCAGCCACCTTTGCTTTCTGCCAATTCTCTACGCTGACCTGCACCTTGTTGTCTTAGCGAAAATGTTGTTTTCACAACCAGCGATTCGTGTGGGCGGAGATATAAATAAGAGGGCGCCGAGTCCTTGCTACACGGTGACTGGACAAACACTTCCCATCAAAAATGTCGCAGGAGCGTGGTCGAGAAGTGTCATGAAGAAGAAAATGCATGACCTATCACTTGTAACTGCGACTAAACCAGCACAGTTAGATGATAATGTCGCTCATACCGATGAAGCAACTGATTCTGGTGTTCGGGATGCAGTTGCATCCAATTCTCATAAGAGAAAAGGATAACACGGGAGGAGAAACTGTTTAAGGTACTAGCAGCAAACATCAAGAAAAAAATTCATCAATGCGTGAAACAGATGATCCTAACAAGTATTTTCTATTGTGCATCATCAGATGATTTGAAATTGTACCACAGCGTTTGGAGATGCAGCCCACATTTGATATAATGTCAGTTTTGAGGAGAAACTGATTTTCAGTTCACTTAACACACAGCATAAGCCGTATTTTCAGATCCAACCTTAACTGTTATTGCATCCAATGCACGCCCACGTACATCAAATCACGATGCCATACTTTGACCGATACATCAGTCATTGATTTATTATCTGGGTATCGTAAATATTAAAGGGTTTTGTCACTGCATTTTATATTATACATCGGAACAAATATTGTTAATCTACAACAAAAAGTTATATTGAAATGAGCAATTTGTTTACGCAGTTAAAGAATTTTGCAGTTTCCATCCAGTTCGTTATAAATTTCAATAAAATGCCATGTTTCTCTCGAGTAGGCTGAATACAGTACTTGTATTTTCTTTTTAATAATAAAGCGAAAAGCAACACTTCCTCGTCCGGATACATTTCGTAACTGGATCACTCTAGCACACAGACAGCTCTGTCACAGAGCTTACGTCGCACGGCTCAGTCGCGTGCCCGGCGGTACAACCGCACACCTGTAGTAGCGCATTGCAGCGACTGAACGGCACGGCTGAATCGCCGCCACCGAGTCGTCAGTGTGAAAGCAGCCTGGGCAGTGCGGGAGAACAGCGACGGAGCTGCTGCTGCCCGCTTGTGGTTGAGAGTACGCAGCTGCAGCGTCACTTTGGTGGTTTCTCAATGGTTGCGCCGCCGCGGCAAGATCTGGGTGACCCGGTTTTAGCGTGCAACCCAGACCCGCCTGACCTGATCCCTGCCATCGGACCAAATCTGGGTGAGCAAACTTGACTCGTTGGAAGAAAGTGAATTTCTACAGGCATAGAGGCGCCGGTTGGCGAGAACATCATTCACAATAACAGCTTTACATTCACAATAACAGCTTTACATCACAGTACTACTTCAGGAGCGCTAACTGTACTTAAGTCTCTTTACGCCAAGAAAAAGAACAAAGTCTGAAAATAAAATGGCAATGTAATACTCGACTCATTTACAAATCTTCATAATCATTAGGCTAGCGCCAAAGAAAATAGCCAACTATGAAACTTTTTAAAATGCGCATTTGGTTATTTAAGCATTTGGCGTTGTTTATGCCTCAGTCAAATGGCTCTAAGCACTATGGCTCTTAACATCTGAGGTCATCAGTGCCCTAGAACTTAGAAATACTTAAACCTAACGTTCCTAAGGACTTCGCACACATCCATGCCCGAGGCAGAATTCGAACCTGCGACCGTAGCAGCAGCGCGATTCCGGACTGAAGCGCCTTAAACCGCTCCGCCACAGCGGCCGGCTGTAGATCCTAGAACGGCAAGTACCGAGACACATGGACAGTGAGTCGTTGTAATATCACGCCAGTTTCAGAGAATCGAAATCCTGTACTGAACATATGCAACACCTCAAGACCATCTTCCAATACAGCAAGAAACGAGCCAGACAGTTTGTATTCTTCCAAGACGAGTACGACTCCCCAGACAGACTATGCTTGCAGAAAAATGTAAGCCTCGAAGTATCTATTGATGAAAATTAAACTAAGACACTATTGACGTAACAGTCACCCCCGTCAATTCTCTATGCAGCAAACCGCCGATCAATAACCTAGAAGACGCAAATAAAATTCCTTGAATTATACGGAAATTCCTGAGAAAGATAGCGGGGCCAAGGCTCCTACCAGATGCGAGACCACGGCAAATACCTAATCGTGAACCCTACCAACACAAACGAAATCTCACTAACGTCATGAGAAAAACACGACGAGCCTTATACGTGACTACATGTACAGAATGGGTCCACACAGGCTGTCCTCTGAGATATTCAAAGTAGCCAATGTGGTTAAAAGTAACTCCTGAACATCTAGCAAATAGGGAAGCACCTTGTAGAACTTAATATTAGAGAATGGGTCCCTAACATTTAGCTACTGAAGCCAGACTCTTACTAACTGAAGTTAATCACAATGAAACCAAGAAATGATCCGGAGAACACAAGACAGGAGTTCTGTAGGTAAATGAACGAATGCTAGGTTAACAGGCGAGCTCATAGTACTAACAGGATATATGGAGATCTACAGACCGTATCACGTGAGGAAATGAGCATGTGAATACATATTAATTATTCAAAACAATACGCCAATCAAGCGTGGTAACGCAACGAGTAGAGGAAATCAACGTCACAGTAACAGAGCAATAAGAGGAAGTATAAATACTGAGACACATAAAACAAGGAATATAAAACGTCTCACCGATAGCGATACCACTGAGGAAGATGTGTAGGTTCATTTGGACAAGAATGGAGGGATTCGTGTGTGACGCCTGAAGTTTCTGACAGCAAAGCCAGTTTTCCGTTTTCGGCAAGGGGGGGGGGGGGGGGGGGGAGCGCCGGAGGGAATGAAGTCTTTTATCCATCCTCAAGATGATGGGTTAGTCTTTCCGTAGTCACTATAAATGGGATGCAGTCGGGGCCTGCTGCGGTGATTATATCGTGAGTGATTTTACCGTAATAACCGGCGTTTTCCAGCACATGCAAGAAAATAACTTTGAAAAGTTATTGAGGCTAATTGACTGGCTGAAAAGTCCAAATGTTAATAAATAAATTCGAGGAGTTAGTTGGAGCTCACGAAATGGAAAAAGTATCGGCTGCCGGCCCTCGCGGGAACAGGGTGTTGTGTGCCCTCTGGGGTGGATGTGGTGTTTGAAAGCGCATTTCTGAACACTATAGTAAGTTATCCTCAGTGATCAACAGATTTCAATTCAAGCACACGGAAAGCCTAGAAGAATCCCGTGCGTGGGCGTGGTATGGTAACTGATTGATTTCCTGTTTTCTAGGAGAGTGTTGCGTTTAGCAAGTGTGCGCATGTCCAGTAGGAATTAGGCTGTGGAGTCAATAGCTAGCTGTGTGTGGCACGTGATAAAAGTGACAGCTAAGAGGGGCTAAGCTGAAGCCCGTAAAACCCATTAGACTCTGGGGAAAACTTAGTGTGGTGTTTTTATAACTGCGTAGACTTCCGCGGCCAGAGTCAGTCGACATAAAAGCTTTCTGGGTATGGCACCGCGTCCTATTGTAGACCCAGGAGAGGGCCGTTGCAACTGTGGCCGAAACGTTGGTGTTTCTCCAGCAGCTGTTTTATACAAAATGACGCGGCAGCATACTCAGAAAACTTTTATGTCGACTGTAGTGTCCTTTTGTGTGAGTTTGAGGGACAGTATTCAGCTTCGCCGTTGTGCAGATAATCGGTGGAAATTGCTAGGAGGCAGCTGGAGGTAGTGCGTGAACTGCCAGGGGTGTTCGATTTCTGTCCTGGTTTGGTTTCGGAACCTGTGTGAAAGTCGTTGCATTCGCACAGGGCACATTACTGATTTTGATTTAGTTGTGATTTTCAACTTGTCTCGCGACGGTTTAGTGATAAGTTCAATCTTGTCTCGCTGGTAAATGAGAGACTGCCGACCCTCATTTAGACCAATTTAAAAGAGTCCGCCAATAAACGTTTGCGACTCACACTAGACGTCAACGCTACGACAGGCGACGTCATCGGCAAACGGCGGAGTATTCACAGTAGACAGAACATCAATACGACGTTAGTTCGCTTAGCCCCGCACCGAACGCTCAAAGTGGTGTTACAAAGTAGCGTTTGTGATACAAAAAAGTAAGAAACAGTATCAAAATTATTAAATGGTCTGAAGCGAACTTCATAACGGGTACTCTTTATAAAGTTTTTATGGTAAACTCTGCTGAGAAGTGAAACAAGAGGAAAATTAGCACCCTAACATTTCGAAACGGCGACATTTTTTTATAGCGGAAAAACATGAACAACAACACGTCAATCAATATTTACAAGGCAATGGATAAGGCCTGTTCACCTTATTCATTGCGCTTTAACATCAAATATAACTTCACTTTTCTCCTTCACCAAAGCTGACTTCATCATTATTGAAAAACAGTTATTGAACGGAAAATGCTTCATCAGTTTATGTCGCTATTTATTAACAGTGTAGGCTTTCTCTGTGCCCAGGTATTGTAAAATCTAAATTACTGTTCGGTTTCAGATGTACGCCTTAACTTGTAGAAAAACCAAACAACCAAACTCCTCCCGAACAGGCCACGAAGGCCCAACCGAACCGACCGGTCGCCGTGCCATCCTCAGCCCACAGGCGTCACTGGACGTGGATACGGAGGGGCATGTGGTCAGCACACCGTATGTCAGTTTCCGAGACCGGAGCCGCTACTTCTCAATCAAGTAGCTCCTCACTGGCCTCGCAAAGGCTGAGAGCACCCCGCTCGCCAACAGTGCTCCGCAGATCGAATGGTTACCCATCCAAGTGCTAGCGCAACCCGACAGCCCTTAACTTCGGTGATCTCCGTTGACCTTTGCAGAAGAACACTCATCGGAAATAATATCAAAATCGTCAGCGGTGAACTGGAGAAAAAAAACTGCAGGAACATGTGCAGTACGTCACTAAAAGTGCACTGCCGTGAACGCGATTTCTCGCAACGCCACGGAAACTTCCGAGTACGTAGGAAAACTTTCGCAATAACCGGCCGAGTAATGTAAGTAACGAAAGCCGTTAGTGCGACGTGCTTCCGAGGTGAGTGTAGCCAGGAGGCAGCGACCGAGTGCGGCCGCTCTCCAAGTGTGCGGGCGTGGCGCCAGCGGCTGCACGCGCGGCCGGCCGGGCTGTCCCGGTGCCCTCCAGCCTCCACACACTGCGAGTGCACTCCTCGCGGGGAGGAGCGCCGCGCCGTATTAATAGCGGGCGCGTTACGTCAGCGCGCGCTGCGCCGCCCACGGGCCTGCAGCGAGAGTGCGCGACTGCACCGCCGCCGATCCTTGCTGATTTACGCCGAGTCGACGAACCCGTGTTTCCTGCACGTGCCGCCTCCGCAGAAATACGCCGCCCGGCACTTTCCACTATGGCCCGCGCGTGCGCTGCAGTCATCTACCCCGCACGACCCAATTCTTCGCCCTCGGTCTCACCTAAACGGGATCTCATACAGTTACCGACCAAATTTTCAATTATGCGCCGACTTGTCATCCACTATCCACATTTAAATTAATAGCCATTGTCTTGTCAATTATCTTACACTTACGGCTATGTTTAACTGTTTGGACAAGCTGAACAGTTTCGAGTTATACACTCCTGGAAATGGAAAAAAGAACACATTGACACCGGTGTGTCAGACCCACCATATTTGCTCCGGACACTGCGAGAGGGCTGTACAAGCAATGATCACACGCACGGCACAGCGGACACACCAGGAACCGCGGTGTTGGCCGTCGATGTTGTCGCCAGTGGTCGGCGGAAGGTGCACGTGCCCGTCGGCCTGGGACCGGACCGCAGCGACGCACGGATGCACGTCAAGACCGTAGGATCCTACGCAGTGCCATAGGGGACCGCACCGCCACTTCCCACCAAATTAGGGACACTGTTGCTCCTGGGGTATCGGCGAGGACCATTCGCAACCGTCTCCATGAAGCTGGGCTACGGTCCCGCACACCGTTAGGCCGTCTTCCGCTCACGCCCCAACATCGTGCAGTCCGCCTCCAGTGGTGTCGCGACAGGCGTGAATGGAGGGACGAATGGAGACGTGTCGTCTTCAGCGATGAGAGTCGCTTCTGCCTTGGTGCCAATGATGGTCGTATGCGTGTTTGGCGCCGTGCAGGTGAGCGCCACAATCAGCACTGCATACGACCGAGGCACACAGGCCAACACCCGGCATCATGGTGTGGGGAGCGATCTCTTACACTGGCCGTACACCTCTGGTGATCGTCGAGGGGACACTGAATAGTGCACGGTACATCCAAACCGTCATCGAACCCACCGTTCTACCATTCCTAGACCGGCAAGGGAACTTGCTGTTCCAACAGGACAATGCACGTCCGCATGTATCCCGTGCCACCCAACGTGCTCTAGAAGGTGTAAGTCAACTACCCTGGCCAGCAAGATCTCCGGATCTGTCCTCCATTGATCATGTTTGGGACTGGATGAAGCGTCGTCTCACGCAGTCTGCACGTCCAGCACGAACGCTGGTCCAACTGAGGCGCCAGGTGGAAATGGCATGGCAAGCCGTTCCACAGGACTACATCCAGCATCTCTACGATCGTCTCCATGGGAGAATAGCAGCCTGCATTGCTGCGAAAGGTGGATATACACTGTACTAGTGCCGACATTGTGCATGCTCTGTTGCCTGTGTCTATGTGCCTGTGGTTCTGTCAGTGTGATCATGTGATGTATCTGACCCCAGGAATGTGTCAATAAAGTTTCCCCTTCCTGGGACAATGAATTCACGGTGTTCTTATTTCAATTTCCAGGAGTGTAGATGTGACGATACTTCATACTTTTTATTCTGACTTTCACACAATTATGTGCTATTTGCTTTGCCAATCTTGGAAATTTCTGTGACTACTACTCACACGTATTATGTAGATCTTAAGAATGTTCAAATGGCTCTCAGCACTATGGGACTTAAAATTTGAGGTCATGAGTCCCCTAGAGCTTCGAACTACTTAATCCTAACTAACCTAAGGCCATCATTCACATCCATGCCCGAGGCAGGATTCGGCCCGTGACCGTAGCGGTCGTGCGGTTCCCGACTGAAGCGCCTAGAATCGCTCGGACACCGCGGCCGGCTCTTAAGAATATTTTATTTCCACATTTTGTATGTCAGTTCATATTCTATTCCCAGACGCTCAATTTTCCATTTGAAGTAATTTTCATTAATGACTACGCATACTGGACGGCCAGTGTGTGCGAGCGGTTCTAGGCGCTTCAGTACGGAACCGTGCAGCTGCTGCGGTCGCAGGTTTGTATCCTGCTCCGGCCATGGATGTGTGTGATGTCCTAAGGGTAGTTAGGTTTAAGTAGTTCTAAGTTCTAGGGAACTGGTGACTTCAGATGTTAAGTACCATAGTGCTCAGAGCCTTTTTTTTAAAAAAACAATAATTATTTATCATACCATTTTTGTCTACCGTTTATGCACATTTTACGAATTTTAGTGCACATTTTGGGATTTTTTATTCTATCTAAATCCGTGCTCTTCTGATTTGTATCTCTGTCGCCCGTTCTACGCCAGCCAGCTGGACATAGGCTTTGCTACTGCACAGCAGATAAGCTCAACAGAACGTAGAACGCACTCGAGCACAAATGCCACTCGGAATGTAACTCTCATGCCGGCCTTACGTTAACATGGTAGAGTTGCATCCCATCAATGATGTACACCCTAGTTTCACTAATACAAACTTAGTGGTTGAAATTAGCGGTCGCGCGGTTCCAGACTGTAGCGCCTAGAACCGCTCGGCCACTCCGGCCAACTTGCTCGTAAAAACCCACAAAATCGTGTACTTAGTTTCGCAACAAACGTGATAGCAAAACGTAGCTACACTCACAACAATAAACTCGGGTAGTAGTGTTCTTCCCGGCAGATTAAAACTGTGTGGTGGTCCGGGAATCTTGCCTTTCGCTGGCAATGCTGCCAGTAGTTTCAAAATAGCGCACATTGCACTACATAGGACGAGAGTCAAGCCTGTAAATAGTAATGTCAATAACCAGCACCATCCGCTGGTGAAACATTGCGAAGATCGTGGCGAGTCCGTCTCTCTCATAAGTATTTGGGAACTAAACCTCTGCCGCTACTGCGGTGGAGCAATGCTACAGCTTAGTGTATTTCAGTTCTTCGATCTCAAAGTTTGCCATCACTGTGTCCAGGACACCATAAATTCTACCTTCCTCAGCAGAGGAGCCGACGCTGTAAAATTCTTCAAACATCTGCAGTCGACCGCCTACTCCCAAGAGGTGACAGCAGTGAACTTACACATTTCTCAACACCAATACGAATGTGAGAAACTAGACACGTTTTCGTACATCAGCTACCATAGGATATTCGCCGTTTACAGTCTACGTCTCTTCCGATGTATAAGGTTTCGTCTTATTTAGGACATGGTTTTGTTAGTCGTCACAAATTAACACAATAAAAATTTTGAACGACACGAAGCATGACACTTTAGTTGATTCGTAAACAACAATGCGCGCAGGCCTCTCGTTGACGATATCTGTTTAATGGCTTTCAACAATGCCACTACTTTACATTATAGACCGGTGGTGAATTCTCTTAAACTAAAGTTGCGCGCAGGGTTTTGGTATTTCCGTCCTCTCGTGTATTTCCGCACAGGAGCATTCTACACACATCACTGTCCAACCTGTAACAACCGATTACGGGCCAGCCATTGTGGCTGAGCGGTTCTAGGCGCTTTTGGTCCGGAACCGCGCTGCTGCTATGGTCGCAGGTTTCGAATCCTGCCTCGGGCATGGATGTGTGCGATGTCCTTAGGTTAGTTAGATTTAAGTAGTTCTAAGTTCTAGGGGACTGCTGACCACAGATGTTGAGTCCCATAGTGCTCAGAGCCATTTGAACCATTTTGAACCTAAATCGCTCCAGTAAAATGCTAGGGTGGTTCCTTGGAACGGCACGGCGGACTTCCCTCCCCATCTCTCCCCTCCCCTCAAACCAACCAACCAACCAACTAGTGAAGATGAACAGGTACTCATAGTTCTTTTGGTAAGCACTTTACAGCCCACGTTTACTAGACTTTTTTTCCTCGATTTGGTCCATATGGAAAGCAAAGAGATCGCAGCAGAAAAGAATTGTTTCACAACATCGAAATTGAACAAGTGTTCATAGTTCTTAAAGTATGAATATTACAACAAATGTTTAATTGACAGTTTTTTTTCCTTCTTCTGGCGTAAAGAACCTGTCCGAAACTTTGTAAAAGTATTTCTGAAATACCCTGTATAATACAAGCAAGGCTCACAATCTTGACAACCCTGTAATTTAGATGAGCTAAAATTCCAAGTGTTCTGCCACCATGCTTTAGTACTACGATTGTGAACTCATGTCTGCAGACTGTCTTTACGACCGTGACCCTGGGGGATAGTTGCTTCTACACTCAGAGATGACTTAATCTTTTTTTTCTTAGTGGTGGGTTTTGTGGGTTTTTCAGTTTCTGTTTCGCCTTAATCAACTTTCTGTGATTTACCAGATCCACCTAGAGACTAAACAAGCGTGTCGCATTTGTTGCTGGCAGCAGATACGCTGAGGCTGTGAATATTGGCTCTAAGGTTTTCTGCTAGTGGCCAATGTGTAAAGAACTGTAACGTATCCCGCGTTAGACACGGAGGAGTCTGGAGAGGTGCAGAAGGCGGCGCTGCCCCCCGCGGAGCAGCAGGTGCGTGGCGTGAGTCACGGGCGCAGCCGGCCACAGCACGGGCCGGTCACGCGGCCGCCGCTTGGCCAGGCCCTTATCACCGTCGCCTCCCGCCAGCAGACGCCACGGCCGCCACTGCTGGGCACACAACGCGCGTCGCCAGCTTCACAGCAAGGGAGGCGCAGTACCGCTCATATCTCTGTCCCGTCATTATTGTCAATTCATTTCCAGCTACGGCTGCACTTGCGATACATGCAGGGCGATTCAAGCTGTATATAGCAGTTCGGTTTTCGCACTCTGTATATTACTCAATCATCAGAGTCAACTGAGGAAATGATGAATCCATCCCGTATTAACTAGGAGACCGTTCGTATTTCCCTCACCAATTTCATTCATATTGTCAACGTGTATATGGCACGACTATGACTTCAACTTATGCAAACAGGAAGACGCAAATCTCAACAGTTTTCGAGAAAATGTAGCTTGAATTTACAAACAAGCTTTATTCGTTGTATGCTCGCTAACATGTAAGGAGATTGTAGCCAAACGAGCAAGTGCTGAGTTTCTTAAACCGAGATGTCTCTAGATCGAATCTCTCTGCATAAGAGGATTGGAAGTAAAGAAAGGATACATTAGAACTTTCAAATGGTTCAAATGGCTCTGAGCACTGTGGGACTTCTGAGTTCATCAGTCCCCTAGAACTTAGAACTACTTAAACCTAACTAACCTAAGGACATCACACACATCCATGCCCGAGCAAGATTCGAACCTGCGACTAGCGGTCGCGCGGTTCCGGACTGAAGCGCCTAGAACCGCTCGGCCACACTGGCCGGCTAGAACTTTCAATCAAATCAGTACAGTTTTTTTATTTATATTATTGTTATTAAAATTCGTGACAATTGAAATGTGTAACCTACGGAGCACTACAAGAATAGGGGTGATGCTGACTGTAGGAACAAGGAAAACAATAATTATTGTCACAAACAAGCACTTGTAATGAACGCCGAATCTTTCCATATGCACGGTTTTTTCAGTGTTCATATTGTAAAACAAGCGATGTTTATATTCATAAACGCTTCTATGTTATAATGCGAAACTACTTATAAATCTTTAGAGGAATTAGACTAGTCAAGATAAAGTTACGAAAATAGAATTATAGAATATTAGATATGATAACCTGCACACAAATTTGTTGTTAGACTTACGGGTGAAAAAAAATGCCAGCAGCGAGATTCGACCCAGAGACCTTGCTTTATGAAATTCAGCGCTTACTGGCTCGGCTACAGACTATCAGAATACAACTGGCCATACAAAGTATGGTGTAAGCACACCTGTAATCTTCATACTAGATTTTCTCGAAAACGGTTGAGAGTTGTCTCCTCCTGTTTACAGCTCTTTAAGCCCTAGTCGAACACTACATGTGCTATTAACATGGATCAAATCGGTGAGGGAAGTTACTATGGTTCCCTTGTAAGTGACAAGTCAACAGATGGAAAGTTCGTTCTCTTACATTAGGAGATCAAGGAACACTCAGATTTTTTAAATTTATTTCGTATTATCGAATGTCAGCTAATTTATTCGAAAAACCGCTATCAATAGCAAAAACTGAAATTTCTAAAACAAATACAGCCACGAATTGTTATTTTCGATTGTTCTACTTGTGGCTCATAGCATTTCCTGTTTCAAATACAGTGATTTGGGAGACTACATGTATATCCATGAAGGAGTATCAAATATGTACAGAGCAATTGACCTACACAAATAAATTTATGCACGTATATGAAATTTGCCTCATTCAAAACCTCTTGCAAACTGTCCTATCCGTACACCTCTTCCATTTTATTTGTGCCTGATGAGATATTTCCCGTACGTGAAAATTTCTTAAGACATTTTCCAGAAAAGATCTTGACCATTATTTCAATAACAGAACACCAAACGCACAGCATTTTGTTGCATAAGCATTTAGCATTGTAAGAAATAAATGGCGGACTTTGCTCTAGTCGATAGATGTAAGTGTTGGCTTTGTTGACATTACAGCAACAATGTAAATAGTTCACAAATATGTGACGATTACTGACAAATACAAGTTTGAGGACATTCCGGCAATTCAGTGACAAGTATTTCTGCATGCGGAACGAGAGGCAACACAAACTGAAAATTTTTCGGAGAGCACTTTGCACATTACTTCTGTTCTAGTCATGGATCAGTGCCTGGCAAAACATCAAATGACTGTCCTGATGGGAATGTGAAGAAGTTACTTGTAAATATATGTGAACTTAAAAGTAACACTTCAACAGTTTTCGTTCATATCAACGTTCTTTCTTTCTTTCTTTCTTTTTCAGTTGTCCCACAACAAGTGCTACGGTAATTGCTAATTATGATACAGTCTTCACATTCCAGATTTTTTATCGCCTCGGCACCTTATACCGTAATTAAACGGATACTTTTGTACTCCCAGAATCAACACCTTCCTGGCCACACAATCCATGCTGCACGTCGACTCGGAAAAGTTGTGGTCGGGAGCGCGCGAAGGGCTGAACGCCGCTTTTAAGCTGTTCGTACGGCCACTCGCTCTGGCAGTGGAATTCCTACAGAGGAGCGCACTCAGCTGAAGTACAGATGTAGATGGCGTGCCCTGCCTGTGCAGCAGCGGCGTGAATTCTAGCTTCATATGGCCACCCTCATTTAGACGCTGCAATTTCTATTCCTGCTGCGCTTTTTTCCAGCTCGAATCCCGCTGCAAAAATTGCACGTGCGGTCGTAGCCATATACTTTGGACCTTTCTGCAGTAACTTAAGCTCTTAATACGTCTTCCGAATGTCGTCCGTCAGAACCAATGCATTCATTACAATGTGATCTACTGAGAGAGCTGAACTCAGGGTTCATTCTTTGCATCTCGTCAAGTTCTACTTTGGAAGCACTTACTTGCAGAGAACCTCGGCCTGCACTCTGTGGTTGGGACGACCCAGTTTCAGTCCACGTCTATAAATTTCAACCAATTACAATACCACCGGTTGCGAAACTTATCTCAGCACATTCGTTGTTTAGCGGGCTCTAGATTCTGCTGCATTATACATCAAGCGCATCTCTGCAACTTCCCATAACGACGGAAGGTTGTTTCGACAATCAGTTAAGACTGGAAACATAGGTGACCTCCACTGTAAACACGCCACAGACGTTTCTGTACTGTCTTTGAAAGTAATGTGACGGGCCAATTTGAACCACGCTCTGTGTGTGTCTCTATTTTCCTTTTTTTTAATTTTCATTATTTCAGTATTGTCTTTCCTTACATTACGTAGTTCTTTGTGTTGTGATAACTCTGGGTAATGGTTGGTTGGTTGGTTTGTTTTAAGAGGGAGGGAAGGGACTCTGCGTAATACATATCTGAGTATTTAAGTGTACATATAACTTCATTGCAATTCTAGACCTCGGCCCTATACCAGAATTAATGTCAGTGCTTAGTTCTAATAACGCAGAGAATGAGACAGCTGAAGGACGGTGTAGAGAGTTCAGCGAAGGACAAAGACGAAATTATATTATGGAAAAAGCTCGCCTCCTTGTTAGGCAGAGAACTGTTTATCGGCAAAAGAAGACGGAGAAGTTTTAATCAGTGTTGTTTGGTTGAAGATAAAAGACGTGGACAGTGGTACTGAGAGATAAAGCGACATTTATATTCTGGATATATTTATTTTGTGGTTTGTAATAACCAATAACTTACAGAGAAAGGAGAATTCGCAAGAGGAGAAGATCACAAGAGCAAGAAAAAGCAGAAGAAAGAAGATATGGACGAGAAAGAGCCTGTAGAAGATTCATCGTGGAAAACGACAATATATTTCGAACATATTAGAGCCTCAGAACGTGTCAGGGACAGCTGGTGGTAAACTGGAATAAGTCAGCTATCCACAAATCATCCCGGAATATACAGAACCTGATACACGAGTGTAATTCAAAAAGAGATTCTGAACTGTGTTACGCTGCCCAGACAAGTACAGTGAACTACTGTCGTTGGTGTAGTAAACCGTATTGCATGGGTAGATGCAGTCATGAGTGGTATTGTATAATACGGGCGGGGCGTCAAATATTGTTTGACTTTCAGAAGTACGAAAAAATGGGCGAGATGTATAATAAAGAGTATGTTAGTCAGCTGTCCACGGTTAATATTGTCTGGTGTCTACGAGGGTCAACGGTCGGTTGCGTCTTGCAGGGCGTTATGGTGGAACAGAGAAAATGGTGTGTGTGTGTGTGTGTGTGTGTGTGTGTGTGTGTGTGTGTGTGTGTTGACAGTGGGATTAGGTCTGGAGTCGCTCCATATGATTTATGGAATTTAGCATCGCTGTATTTGTTCCAGACCAGCAATCAACGAGACAACAAAAACGTCGGCACCAAAGATAGCCGGCCGCGGTGGTCTCGCGGTCCGGAACCGTGCGACTGCTACGGTCGCAGGTTCGAATCCTGCTTCGGGCATGGATGTGTGTGATGTCCTTAGGTTAGTTAGGTTTAAGTAGTTCTAAGTTCTAGGGGACTAATGACCACAGCAGTTGAGTCCCATAGTGCTCAGGGGCATTTGAACCATTTGACCCAAAGATATCGCAGCATTCACCTCAGATAAGAAGCAGCTAAAAATACATCTACGCAATCACAGTGTCAGATGTTACCTAGCATACGTCAACACAAAATTCCCGAGTATAAACACTTAAAGCGTGTCACATGGGTTCATGTAAGCTTTCTAATTCCTCCCTTTCATAATTTTCTCGCAGTAACTCGAAAGATTAATATATGTGCTATAAATGACCAGTTCAATGCAACAACTTTACATAATCTTTCACATAACGAATAATGTTGACATAGCGATTTACATGGAAGAGACTAGTTTTAATACTTTATTACTGTTGAGGCATTCAAAATTTAAGCACAAAAAAGGGGTTTTTACAAAATTATTGGACCTACGCTTCCTCCCTTTACTGATACCTCGCCTACCCACATTCCCAGGGACATTTGTTGTCACATCAATACCTACTATCAATAACTTATACGTCTCATTTTTTGTGTGGTATTTGTGCTTTGTGTCCGCAATCTCGGTCAAATGAGTTGACGACGTACAGAGAAATGACAGATGTTTGTTTGCTTGTAGGGCTCTGTAGAATAGGACGCATAAAGGGGCTACAGCCGTATTAACTTCTCATTTAACAGTGTGAACCGAATACTAACAGCAACAGGAACCAGTTAAAGAAAATAGGAAGTTACGACCTTCATAGGACCGCCGCCAACGTCGATGCGGCAAACAACTGTTCGTTATAAAACACGAACAGCGTCTCACACAAATTGCTCAGTACAGACCTCGTACGGTCATCCGCGACACATCTCAAAAATTTCTGTTCATGATCCTCTATTGCCTCTACTATTTTTAAGTTAAGGGCTTGGGCTACGAAAGCTGGAAGTTACGAAATGTGTGTAAGAAGCCTGTGAACTAACTGGTGCAAATATAAGAGACTGGCAACTGTATTACAATCTATTTAACAGAATACCACTTTTCCTTTCTTAAATCCGGGCCGTATGATCTACGGTCGTCGAAGGTATCACCGCCTGATACAGTAGGAAGTTTTACAGACGAAACTGGTTCTGAGAAGCTTGCCTCCAGTAGTAAAGCTTCACACCTGAAAGACGGGGTACTGCCACATCTGCCGTACTTGTGCCACTCAGGATTATCTTTCATAGCGAACGGATTCAGCATCAAAACGTAGAATCCAAACCGCTGTGTTCTGATGTATCTCACATTAACGGAACAAGTTTCCTAGTGGGTACTGACGAAGATGGCGAAATACTTGAACACACTGAATTCTTATTCGCGAGGAGGTGGAGTCAAATCCAAACCAGTTTCCCCTAATTTAGATTTTTCATTGTATCCGTGAATAAGATGAACAGAATGTTGGTGTGTTTCATCAAACAAGCCCAGACCCACTTACCTCCTACCCTTTCTTTCTGTAAGCTGGTTGCTGAACTGCTTTTCTTGTTGTTGTCTAGTCCAAAGAGGGTATTTAATAAAGTTGTGCCATATATTTCTGTTTCCTCACTACGATTCAGTACTTCCTTATCCATCTATCTACCTAATCTTCTATAGTACTACAATTCGAAAGTTTCTGTTCTATTCTTGTCTGAACTGATAATTGTTCACATTTCAGTTTCCACATACGGCTACAGTCCCACACACACACCTTTGGTAAAGATGTCCTAACATTTAAATTTATATTCGATGTCAGCCTAACGAATATCTGTTTCTCATAAATGCTTTTCTTGTTATTCCCAGTCTGAATTTTATATCCTCTCCACTTAGGCCACAGAAGATTATTTTCCCCTCCCTCAAATAACGAAACTCGACAATTACTTCCAACGTCTCAGTGTACAGCACTTGACAAATTCAACTAAAGTCCATTAATCGTGCTGATTATGTTCTTACAGACCTGTCCTTGAAACACGATCATTCTGATCTTCCAAGTATTCCGCCATCTCTGTTAGAATTTCAGTATCAAAGACAAAACTTACGTTCTACTTCTTCTGTGTCAACTGTGATGCTTTTTACAAACTTTCCTCAGTTTCATTTAAGAGCCAATAAACAATCTGTACAACATCGGGGATAGGTTGCTACCCTGTCGCAACGTTCTTAGCTACTGGTTCCTTTTAATGTCCTACAGTGGCAAGTCCGTAATGCTACGGAAATGATCAGAGAGCTCGATGCAGCGAATTATTTGAAAAATAGTGCATTAGCTACTCGAGGGAGGTCATATCTGCTGCGGAATGGAGAAAAATAAAACCACCACCTCGAATGAACATCAGAGAGAACAAGGATTTACATTTCGGCGAATCGAAGCACACGAGGCATAGTCATTAATTGCAGCGAAGGGAGAGAGAAGCGGCGGCCCCAGAACCGCCGCCAATTAAGAGGCGGCTGGCGGTGTCTCAAGACGAGAGCAGATGCGACGCGACGCCTCATTAGCGGGCTGGCCGCGGGCAAACAAAGCGGGCCGCGCGCGCGCCCTGTCAACAGGGCACTGACCAACTACCGGCCGTCGTCCGCGCGGCTGCGCCAAACCTCTGGAAGCCTGTGCTCGTATTCGAGGCAGCAACTGCGATGGCGAGGAGAACCAGTGGCAGGGGGCAAGGCTGACCGAGTGGGCTAACGAAACCAACCTCACGTCAATCGTGCACCGCCACGAGGTACGACAAAAGAGCACACTGCACTCGTTATTTCTTTACTACTGGAGATGGGCCATGTCTTACGGTTAAAGGGTTGTAAAACTACTGTAGTCTACCGTAGGCTATAGTAAGTACGCGAAGACTACGGTAGTTTCCCCAGTAGCGCTGATCAATAAAGATCGTAATCGCGTTACCTATACGTTACATGTGTTGCATACCGATGGGGCTTTACTTCAATTCGATCGCTCCGTTTGTCTATGAGACCAGTGTCTTAGTAGATTCGTCTAGAAGCTTACAGCGGTGAAGTGTCTAGAAACTGAGTGTGCATATACACTGATGCGCCAAAGAAACTGGTAGGCATGCGTATTCAAACACAGAGATATGTAATCTTACATAATACGACGGTCGGCAACGCCTAGATAAGACAACAAGTGTATGGCGCAGTTGTTGGATCGGTTACTCCTGCTATAATAGCAGGTTATAACGATTTAAGTTGGTTTGAACGTGGTGACATAGTCGGCGCAAGAATGATGGGACACAGCATCACCGAGGTAGCGATGAAGTGGGGATTTTCCTGTACACTATTTCACGAGTGTACCCGGAATATCAGGAATCCGGTAAAACATCAGGAATCTGGTAAAACGTCAAATCTCCGACATCGCTGCGGCCGGAAAAAACATTCTGCAAGTACGGAACCACCGACGACTGAAGAGAATCGTTCAACGTGACATTCTCGCAATCCTTCCGCGATTTGTTACAGATTTCAATACTGGGTCGTCAGCAAGTGTCATCGTCCGAACCATTCAACAAAACATCATCTATGTGGGCTTTCGGAGCCGAAGGGCCATTCGTGTAGCATTGATGACTGCACTATATAAAGCTTTACGCCTCGCCTGGGCCCATCAACACCGACATTGGATTGCTGATGACTTAAACATGTTGCCTGGTCAGACGAGTATCTGGATGGACGTGTACCAGAATGGAGACAAACTCATGAATCCATGGACCCTCCATGTCAGCAGGGAACGGTTCAATCTGGTGGAGGCTCTGTAATGGTGTGGGTCGACTGCAGTTGGAGCGATATGGGACCCCTGTTAAGTCTAGATACGACGGTGGCGGGTGACACGTACGCAAGCATCCTGTCTGATCACCTGCATCCATTCATATCCATTGTCCATTCCGAGACACTTGGGCAATTCCAGCAGGTCAATGCGACATCCCACAAGTCCAGTATTGCAACAGAGTGGCTTCAGGAACATTCTTCTGAGTTTAAACACTTCCGCTGGCCACCAAACTCCCCAGACATGAACAATATTGAGCGCATCTGGGATGCCTTGCAACGTGCTGTTCAGAATAGATCCCCACTCTCTCGTACTCTTACGGATTTATGGTCAGCCCTGCAGGATTCGTGGTTTCATTTCCCTCCAGCACTACTTCAGACATTAGTCGAGTCCATGCCACGTCGTGCTGCGGCACTTCCGCGTGCTCACGGGGGACCCTACACGATATTAGACAGATGTACCAGTTTCTTTGGCTCTTCAATGTATAGAGGACCGAGTAACCTACGAAACATTCTTGCTCCACATAATTATACTTACATTTGTTACCTAAAAATGGACAGTATTTATAGCAAAATTGAAACTGTCTGTGTTTAAATCAGGTTTATTTGAAAACCCTTTGTTCATGATGAAGAACGTTCTACTGAGTACAAAATAACAATTACATAGATTTTTTGTGCTTGTACATGTAAACTGTACTTGCATCAAAATTAATTGTTTTGTTTAGATAAAAGCGCCGAAGTTACGCGAGCACCTTAAGTTATATAATGCAATTTACATATCGTAAGGATAAACAATGGATTAAGACTGAACAATGCGCGGTTCTAACACTGCAAAACAAACAAACAAAAATCAAAGAGAGCCCTCAACATCCAGTTGATAGGTGTCATGCATAGTTTTGGTATGTGAATTTTTGGTGTCTGAATCGACTGTGAGCGAGCAGCGATGTTGGAATCTGTATCGCAGAAGTTAAGAGAGTATCTTTGAGCTGTGCGAGGGCGCAGTGGAGCGGACATTGTTTTGCTTTCGTAGAGAGAAAGTCGAAGTTCTGCGTTAAGAGTTGGGCTGATAATCTTAAGCAGTGTTTGTGATGAAGCTACGGCAATATTATGATTCAAATTTAATGTGTCACTTTATCATTTTATTCAGCTGACATGATTTATGAAACTGATATGTGAAGGAAGAAATCTAATGGGATGTTATGTAGGTACAATAATGCTATTACCTTTTGTTCAACTGTTGCTGGGCCATCGAACTAACTTTGTTATTGTACTGAAAGTTGTTAGATGTGAGAGATAGGGTGTTGTCATTTTTTCGCGAATTTTACACTCCTGGAAATGGAAAAAAGAACACATTGACAATGGTGTGTCAGACCCACCATACTTGCTCCAGACACTGCGAGAGGGCTGTACAAGCAATGATCACACGCACGGCACAGCGGACACACCAGGAACCGCAGTGTTGGCCGTCGAATGGCGCTAGCAGCGCAGCATTTGTGCACCGCCGCCGTCAGTGTCAGCCAGTTTGCCGTGGCATACGGAGCACCATCGCAGTCTTTAACACTGGTAGCATGCCGCGAAAGCGTGGACGTGAACCGTATGTGCAGTTGACGGACTTTGAGCGAGGGCGTATAGTGGGCATGCGGGAGGCCGGGTGGACGTACCGCCGAATTGCTCAACACGTGGGGCGTGAGGTCTCCACAGTACATCGATGTTGTCGCCAGTGGTCGGCGGAAGGTGCACGTGCCCGTCGACCTGGGACCGGACCGCAGCGACGCACGGATGCACGCCAAGACCGTAGGACCCTACGCAGTGCCGTAGGGGACCGCACCGACACTTCCCAGCAAATTAGGGACACTGTTGCTCCTGGGGTATCGGCGAGGACCATTCGCAACCGTCTCCATGAAGCTGGGCTACGGTCCCGCACACCGTTAGGCCGTCTTCCACTCACGCCCCAACATCGTGCAGTCCGCCTCCAGTGGTGTCGCGACAGGCGTGAATGGAGGGACGAATGGAGACGTGTCGTCTTCAGCGATGAGAGTCGCTTCTGCCTTAGTGCCAATGATGGTCGTATGCGTGTTTGGCGCTGTGCAGGTGAGCGCCACAATCAGGACTGCATACGACCGAGGCACACAGGGCCAACACCCGGCATCATGGTGTGGGGAGCGATCTCCTACACTGACCGTACACCTCTGGTGATCGTCGAGGGGACACTGAATAGTGCACGGTACATCCAAACCGTCATCGAACCCATCGTTCTACCATTCCTAGACCGGCAAGGGAACTTGCTGTTCCAACAGGACAATGCACGTCCGCATGTATCCCGTGCCACCCAACGTGCTCTAGAAGGTGTAAGTCAACTACCCTGGCCAGCAAGATCTCCGGATCTGTCCCCCATTGAGCATGTTTGGGACTGGATGAAGCGTCGTCTCACGCGGTCTGCACGTCCAGCACGAATGCTGGTCCAACTGAGGCGCCAGGTGGAAATGGCATGGCAAGCCGTTCCACAGGACTACATCCAGCATCTCTACGATCGTCTCCATGGGAGAATAGCAGCCTGCATTGCTGCGAAAGGTGGATATACACTGTACTAGTGCCGACATTGTGCATGCTCTGTTGCCTGTGTCTATGTGCCTGTGGTTCTGTCAGTGTGATCATGTGATGTATCTGACCCCAGGAATGTGTCAATAAAGTTTCCCCTTCCTGGGACAATGAATTCACGGTGTTCTTATTTCAATTTCCAGGAGTGTATTTTCTTACCAACCTTTCACTTCCAATTCTTTTTGATGGATTATTCAACCAAATATGTTCGATAAACAGTTCGATTTGCAATTAACAGAGAACTCATTGCACCTCTCGAGTGTCTCTGCATAGACACAGTAATTTGCAGCTTTAACATAGCGCAAGACAGAGCAGTACTGCAACGCGTTATCCAGATTTGCGCAGAATAGAGGTAAGGAGAAATGATCATAGTATATTTATGTTAGTCAGAGACAGTTTTTGTGATCAAATTTTGCAAAGTTTGCTTTAGGTTTCATATCCAAGATAATTATTCGGGCAGTTCATACTGTTCAAACTTCTAGGGCGAGATTGCTAACTTTGACAGTATGAAAGACTTCCCTTTTCAATACGACAATTAATTATTATTACAGAGCAGCTTGTCTTCACATTACGACAGTTCATTATCACAGCTCAGGCCTACAATCAGAAACTGAGTACTTCAGACATATTTTTATTTATTTAGATAACTTTCACATTTCCTCTCCCATACACATATTTATGTTTCTTTCCCCACTAATGCAACCAATCCTATCATTTACTACACCATTTATGTGCTGTACCAAAACTGCCGAACCGTAGTTCTTCCAGAGCGAAAGTTGATGTTCACACGACTAGTTCCTTACTTGCTTTAGCGCCCAATCGATGACTGCTTGGTCAGCAATCTTGTTGGCATCAGAGGTCCAATCTTCACGATCTCTGCGTCCTCCTTCATTTCCATGTAGGAATTACAGGCGACATCTTTCACGATTCTCTCTCTCTACGTCAGACGCGCTCTCACTGTACCTTTTTCCATTGACGTATTCTTTTTACATATTAGGAAGTCCTCATGTTTCAATAGAAGTCCCTCTGTTTCACGGACTTTACCATTCGTAATCTGATCAGTTCATTTAATTTTTAGAATGTGTTTGTAACACTAAATCCTAAAAGAATTCAGTCTCTCCCTTTTCTTTGCACCCCGAATACTATTTTCTGAAGGTATTCAATATCGTGGTAGCAGCAGCTGGTATTCTGCCGAGAAATGAAAATATTCTTGGGCAAGACAGATCGATTTCGGTCAACCGCCACTTGTTTCCTTTGGGATTATTTTCTCTCTGCACAAAAGGAACAGCTAACATTACTTTGACACACTGAGCTCAGAGGGATGGTGACTTAGCTTTTCAGGATAGCAAACGGGAAGTCATGGTACAGAAAATTGGCCAGAGATCACCAGTGTGTGCGTGTAGTGAGTGAGGTGTTACGAAACAATGTGTGTATAGTTCAAAAATTCTCAAATGTGTGTAAAATCTTATGGGACTTAACTGCTAAGGTCGTCGGTCCCTAAGCTTACACACTGCAAGAGACAAACACACAGCCATGCCCGTGAGAGGGCTCCAACCACGGCCGGGACCAGCCTCACAGTCCATGACTGCAGCGCCCAACAGCGCTCGGCTAATCCCGCGCGGCAATGTGACTGATAGATACGAGTGAACAGTGTGGCGTTACATTATTTAGTAAATTATTTGTAAAAAAAAGTATTGTATACCAGGAGTATATCTAATGATTGTCTCTAATGAGAAGTCTGTAGATGTATGTGTATACTAATTAGCTTATTTTAAACTTGTCTGAACTTGTAAATACTTTGACATGTCCTATATATCCTTGTAAAAAGAGATCTACGGATGAATAAAGCTACTACTACTACTACTACACAATGTATCAATAGACTATTTTTTCCTTACTTCACCTATTCGCAATGACGGTTTTCGTATTTCTGCTCCTCTTCAGCTCGCTTACTGCAGGTGCATACCTAAGGTTCTTTTGTCGACCTCAAGTTGAGTGCCGAAGCTGGTCCCGTACCGAATCGAATACCTACTTTTTCTTTGAATTCAAAACTAATCGCGCAAAATAAACCACAAAAAATGTCTAGTTTCTGTATTTATTCGTTTAATAGAATCTACACTATGTGATCAAAAGTATCCGGACACCTGACTGAAAACGACTTACAAGTTCGTGACGCCCTCCATCGGTAATGCTGAAATTCAGTATGGTGTTGGCCCACCCTTACGCTTGATGACAGCTTCCACTCTCGCAAGCATACGTTCAGGTAGGTATCTTGGGGAACGGCAGCCCATTCTTCTGTGAGTGCTGCACTGAGGAGAGGTATCGATGTCGGTCGGTGATGCCTGGCACGAAGTAGGTGTTCCAAAACATCCCACAGGTGTTCTATAGAATTCAGGTCAGGACTTCGTGCAGGGCAGTCCATTACAGGAATGTTATTATCGTGTAACCACTCCGCCACAGGCCGTGCCTTATGAACGGTGCTCGATCGTGTTGAAAGATGTAATCGCCATCCCCGAATTGCTCTTCAACAGCAGGAAGCAAGAAGGTGCTTAAAACATCAATGTAGGCTTCTGCTATAATAGTGCCACGTAAAACAAGGGGTGCAAGCCCCGTCCATGAAAAACACGACCACACCATAACACCGCCGCCTCCGAATTTTACTGTTGGCACTAAACACGCTGACAGATGCTGTTCACCGGGTATTCGCCATTCCCACACCCTGTCATCGAATCGCAACATTGTGTACCTTGATTCATGACTCCACACAACGTTTTTCCCCTGTTCAATCGTCCAATGTTTACGCTCCTTACACCAAGCGAGGCGTCGTTTCGCATTTACCGGCGTAATGTGTGGCATATGAACAGCCGCTCGACCATGAAATCCCAGTTTTCTCACCTCCTGCCGAACTGTCATAGTACTTGCAGTGGATCCTGATGCAGCTTGGAATTCCTGTGTGATGGTCTGGATAGATGTCTGCTTATTACACACACGACCCTCAACTGTCGGCGGTCCCTGTCAGTCAACAGACGAGATCGGCCTGTACGCTTTTGCGCTGTACGTGACCCTTCACGTTTCCACTTCACTATCACATCGGAAAGGGTGGACCTAGGGATGTTTAGGAGTGTGGAAATCTCGCGTACTGACGTACGACACAAGTGATGCCCAATTACCTGACCACGTTCGAAGTCCTTGAGTTCCGGGGAGCGCCCCATTCTGCTCTCTCACGATGTGTAATGTATACTGAGATCGCTGGTACGGAGTTCCTGGCAGTAGGTGGCAGCACAATGCACCGAATATGAAAAACGTGTGTTTCTGCGGGTGTCCGAATACTTTTGATCACATAGTGTACATATCCAGTGCTCAACCAACACAGAAATGTACGCTACGATGTACGTGTTCATCCACACCTACATCTACATCGATACAACGCAAGCCACCCTGCGGTGTATGGCGGAGGGTACTTTCACATCCATTGTCGCTTTCCCCTTTTCCTGTTCCAGTTGCGAATAGTTAGCGGGTAGAACGACTGCCGGTAAGCCTCCGTGTGGGATCGAATCTTTATTTTCATGGTGTTCTCGCGGGATATATGTAGAGAAAGCAATATACTAATTGAGTGTTCTAGGAACGCACGCTCTCGTGACTTTTAACAGTACGCCACACCGCGATGCAGAACGCCTCTCTTGCAGCGTCTGCCACTGGAGTTGGTTGATCATCTCCGCGACGCTTTCCTGCCTGTTAGTGGTGTAAAATACCTGGGCATTTAACAGTTGGGGCAAATGCCCAGGATAAAAGCCTGGACAATTCGGTACGCCGCAGACAGGTGGAGCGGCATCACAGTGACTGCATTCGCACAAGACGTGCAGCGCCAACTTAAGGCTTTGTGATGCGGGGTGCAATTGGGTACAACCACACATCACAGTTGGTACGTGTCCAGGGCACTGTGACTAGTCAGACCTACGTTAATGACATCCTGCGACCCGCAGCCATACCCTTTCAGCACGCCATTTTTCAGCAAGACAATGCACGGCCACATGTTTCCGCACGAACACGTGCCTTCTTGGTGCCACAGGATGCCAACCTTTTACCCTGGCCCGCTCCATCACCAGACTTGTCGCCAATCGGAAAAGTACATGATATGGCGAAACGACGGATGCAGTGCTGTGACCCAAGTTCATCACAGATGAACTTCATCACAGATCAACTTTGGAACAAGGTGAGTGCAGCACTGATAGTCATGCCACAGGACGTCATTCCCACCTTATACACGTCGATGCCATCACGCATGGCACAAGCGACCAGGCCTCTGGCGGACCCTGTGCCTTCTAGGCAACAGGACACGCTAAATCGAAGTGACTGAAATGCTAGTTGTCATTTCTGCGGAACATACTTATGCACATATCCTGTGAATATGAACATCCTATCTCTAGGCGTTCAAGGTGTTCTGTTTCTTCTGAACATGAGTGTAGTTTCCGCAGCAGCTGTCGAGGTTACACATCAAATACCGCTCCGTTAAAGGTGGAGCTTCTCTACTGTGCAATTAGCACTCCGTTGCCCATAATATTTTAGTTCCCTTTGACTAGACCTTTTTACATTAAAATGAAGGAAATTACTAAAACGAAGGATAAATATCGAAAATGTATTAAGCAGCGAGAAAACACACTGACTTCCGTTGATAAACAGGGTTACAATATACCTCGGCAATCTTTCGACAACGTCCTTAAAAACACGTAAAACTTCTGCATTGTTTAATCGCATCGTTTTCATCCTAAGCTAAACGCTTTGGGTAATTCTTTTCAGAAGGCGGAACAAGAATGTTTTTATTTCACTCATCATAATGCGAAATTCGAGATACTTGTTGTATCTCTAAAATAAACTAGCCTCCTTCATTTCACACTAGCGGAACGCTCTAATATCTGCAGGCGATCTCCTACCGGAACCAATTTAAAGTTTGCCAACACTGCTGCTAGGTAGAGATTTTGCTAGTCGCTGATGGAGTCTTAGGTAAACAGTTAATTATTAGTTACCTTAAGCGCGAGGCAATTGTCGGTGACAAAGTACAAGGGACAACTCGAAGATCTGTGGAACAAGCCCGGGTGTGAGATGCAGCAATGCTACTGCAGTTATCCAGTACGATGAAACTGAACCGTCTCCTCTAACGCATTATCCAAGCTTGGAGGCATTTAGAATAGTAAACATCTTATGGCACTGTCATCTAGGAGGTCCCAGCCGAATTCCTCTTCAACACCAAATCTCATTTTTTTTTATTCGCATTCTGTCCATCACTACGATTCGAACCATTTGCCTTGCATTGAGAAATGTGTTTTGTGTACCTGTTTACTGCTGTAACTCTTAACTCTGAGATGTACTGTAGTGCTTGTGTTGTTGATAAGATGCAATTGGAAGAATTGAAATCGACACCGTTAATGAGTCTACCACGTACGAATAAGCCAACTCAACATCCCTATCCGACAGACGAATCACAATCTGCAGCGCCACATACTCTCGCTCCGTGACGCACTCGAATGGTTTCGAATGTAAACCATTTAAACGGTACGCTGTTTGTTGGTCGGCCAAATACTGGTAAGAAACTCTGTTCGCCTAAGGATTCGAACCATTTACCTTTCGGACAAGTGCGCTTTAACGACCTAACCTACGAAATTCTATTAGTTAGTAAAGTTTGACATGCATATTGTTAGATCAGAATCACATTTGGAGAAATTTGTTTACACTGGAGACCCTACTTTAAATGACTCGCTGACTGAACACCAGAACGAACATGGTTTGAAACTTCCTGACACACTAAAGTTGTGTGCAGCTCCTGCACCCCAACGGAATCCTTGCCTTTCGCGGGCAATGTTCATACCGATTGAGGTATCCAGCATAAACTGAATCTGGTGCGCAAGTAGCTGGCAGACGAGTGTATCGACAGGCCTGTCCAAAGAAAGGTTGGGAGAGTAAGTGGTTTTGTAATTTTACTTATATCTTACGTTTCGTAACAGTTCCTGTCACGGAGACACTATGTCAGCACCCTATCGCACTGTCTGAGAAAGCTCTATTTCTTTTGCTGAGAACAGCAAGTACTTACTTTTCTGAAACTATGCTCTTCTTGTGACCCCAACATAACCTTATGTACATGAGACTAATAAAATTTCCTGCTTTTCATATCTAGAAGAAATTATAATTTCCAGTATGGCTTCAGCCACAATGGTAAGGACGCAGTTTAAAAATAAAACCAGTGTACCTATTTTATTCAAAAAATCTAACTCCCAATTATAAAATAGCTTCGAACTACTGATTACTTTACAAATGAGCTAATGTGTTAAATATTTGACGTTGAGCACGTAAACGAGAAAGAGTTGAGAAGAGGTTTCAAATTATGTTTAAAGTCGCAAAGCGTTCTCGCTATCAAACACTGGATGAGTACAGTCTAGGTAATTTGGGCTCTGTATTAAGCAAAAGCTAGTTTTTCAGGCATGTCAGTGTTTATGAAATGGTATCTCCCGATCTAAGTGTTGAACAATGATATAATTTTGGAAGTACATTCTGTGGTACATGTGAACACTGTCTGCAAGGTGTGTTTCAAATGGAGTTAATTTCCTGTGGCTCTGATAAGCGTCATGCCAGACGCGGCAGTTTCACTGCAAGGACAAAAAATAAATGGTTCAAATGGCTCTGAGCCATCAGTCCCCCTAGAACTTAGAACTACTTAAACCTAACTAACCTAAGGACATCACAAACATCCATGCCCGGGCAGGATTCGAACCTGCGACCGTAGAGGTCTCGCGGTTCCAGAGTGTAGCGCCTAGAAACGCTCGGCCACCCCGGCCGGCTCACTGCAAGGACAGCGAAAATGTAAGCGATGGAGTTTTCTTAATGTTTATATCATTTTGTGAGGATTGTCTGCGAGAAAAAGTTTCGTAAAGGTTTAAAATTACTTTTAAAGTTTGTTAAAAGTCAGGGAAGTGCTCTCACTCTCAAGTACAGTATAGGTAATTTGCGCGCCAAGAGTTATGCTTCCTCAAGACATACACGGATGTTTGTAACTGTGTTCTATTTTTTAACCAAAGATTATGCCTGTTAATGAGTAGATAATGATAGCAGTCTATATTTCTAAAATCGGTCAATTATTAGATGAAATATTGACAGTCAACTTTTTGTTAGCACCTCAATGCCATTAAATAGGCAACCTGCAACACTGACTGTGCACCATGAGCCACTAAGCGAGTTACACGTCTAACAATGCAGGTCAACTGGTGACCAACAATTAGTTCGACTTAGGCAGCATATCTCTTTTATACGAAACAAAGAATACAATATTGGTCAGGCAAGAAATAAACTGCAGAATTAACATTTCCGAATATTACTTGTTTTACCGTAATGGCCCCATATTCCGATGACAGTTTTCGTCCCATCACCTACTTTCTACGTACTCAGATTTTTTTCTTAAGGTTTCTATGTCACAGATATCTGATTATCTTGTAGATAAGAGTAATTATTAGTCGTCTGGTTTCGTCACAGTGTTGTGAAGACGTAATAAGAAAAAAGAGACTGCGATAAAAGCCTACTGCGCAGTGCCAATTTTATTTAACCAGCATGAAGCCATCCAGGCCTTCCAGGCCACTATGTGCATCGTCAAATTTCAACGTTTGCACATTTCGTATTTTGGTACCACATTTTAATTTAATTTGACAACTCCCATTTTCATGCGCTCAAAAATTAAAAATGAAATTTGCTCATAAAAAATTACGATTAAAAAATTCTATTTGATAACAGAAACAGAATGTAAATAAAAGAAAAAATGACTCTACTAGACAGAATCTAACGAGGGAGCAAGCAATTCAAAACCCATAGGCAATACAGTCAGCCTCTAACGACTATGTAAATTAGTAGGAATGTTCTGCCCTTAACGCGCGCGTAATTCTTCAAAGCTTTTTTTTTGCGTCGTATTTATAAAGGGAACCTAGGTCTGGATACTGGCCTTCAAGTCGTGTAAGTATCAAGAAAATCGAAAAGGACAGAGCAGTCGGTAAGGTACCCCTCGTCAGCCTGGAGTTCGCTGAGTGCATCCGAGGACGAGCCGAAGGTCGTAACGCGTCAATCCTGCAGTGAAAGCGGCACTGCGGGATGGAGGAGGAGATGGCGCAGTGGAACGCCCCGCCAGAAATGTTGCTCGTCGAATTCCAGTGATACCTAATCAGTGTAACACTGTAAGCGGGCCTGTTTACTTAAGTGAGTTATCTAATCCTGCGGTTATCGCATCCTGTCTCACACAGTGTATTACTTTGTACAAAAAAAGAGGTCTTCCAGAACACACGGCCTTCCTCACTATACGCACTGCGTGTTTCGTGACCACACATGACCGACTACGAACCAGGACTGGCCGAGATCTCTCCCAAACTGGGTCGCGCGCGATAACACAAATTTTAATCGGGTACTTGCCGTTAGCACGATGCGCGACTTTGCAAACGTATTGCCAGCTGTGTCACAAATAACTCGCAAATATAAACTGAGTTTATAGTCCACACAATATTATCAGAATGGGATCATATGTAGATCCGAGAAAATGTCACAATGGAGATGAGCAGGAATGTAACATTTTGATCGCAGGGAGAAAAATATTCTGTTCTCGCCAGTTGCGTCACACCATCCGGTTATTCAAAAGCGCGTTATCAACATCCGTCCCTGACAAGGTCACGAGAAAACCGACAAGAGCTGCGAAAACGACACTTCCTTCCTTCAAAAAGAGGATCACTACTGCAGTGTTCGCCTCCTTGGCTAAGTGGCCTGCGCGTCTGACTGCCATGCAGTGGGCCCGGGTTCTATTCCCGGCCGGGTCTGAAATTTTCTTGGTGTTTTGTTGTCATCATCATCATTTCATCATCGTCGACACGCAAATCGCCCAATGTGGCGTGAACTGCCGGCCGAACTTCCTCCAGGTGGGGACTACCTGCCATCAATGCGATACGACCATTTCAGTAGTGCGCTTCCACTTGTAGGCGAAGGTGTACTCGGGAACGATACGCGTCCCGAGAGAGCCGCTTCGAGACGCTCACAAGGTCCCCGTGCCAGTGATGAATTACATTTATTACTACGTACATTACTTATTAAGTTAGAACATCTCTTCCGAATTCTGTTTGATAGTCCATCAACACCATATGAGCATTTCTTTGTACAAATTTTTATAATTCCATGAATTTTAACAAGCTGCGACAAGACCTCGGATTAAAACAGTAATCCAGGAAGTGTGGAATAAACTACTCTTATTTACGTCAATGATCACAAAACTTTTTCCATTAACTTCAGTGAGGGATGTTGGTACCACTTCTACTGGCTGCTTAAAGCTTTGTGAAATGCATTTTTAATATATTCTCTTGCTTCTTTAACTGCACCATTCAACCCATTTATTGGTGCTACATTTATAAAGTGCTTCTTAAAAATACTTGCAACTTTTGAATTATGTCACAACACTGTCATTTAGTTTTACTGTTGTGGTGTCTGGTACAGTAACTGGTTGACCTGTCTCCCTTTGCACAATATCCCATAGGTAATCTTATTATCTGCATTATAGTTCTGGACAATTCTTTAAAATACTGAAATATTTTTTGTAATATGCAATTAATGTAGGATCTTGATTTACTCTGGCCTTCATATAATTTTCTCTTTCCGTATTATATCAGATATTAATTTTCTTAGTGATCCGTGGCTTACCTCTTTTTAACATTTATTCTATACAACTTTTTAAGAAAGCTAGTTTCAAGTATTGACACAATTTACTACGGAATGTACTGAATTGACATTAGTATCTATACCTAATATACGTCGCTCCATAACACCTCTTTTAACAATTTCTTAAAACGCTGTGCCCTGTTCTCATTAATACGCCTCACTCCTTTGTATGGACCTGGCTCAGAGATTTAATTTCCATTACTTTTCCATCAAGATCGGAAAGGCGATTACGTACTAGGTACACATCAATTGTTTCAATCTGAGCACTGTCTATAAAAACGTTATCAAGAAGGATCCTACTATCCTGGTGCACAGGAGTTTCGAAATTTACCACTGAAATCAGACTGAAACGGCCCAATGAAGATCCCAGTTCTTTTTCCCTGCCGGCATCTTGAAAGTAGTCTACATTGAAATTTCCACAAACTACTATTTGTTTGACATGTAGCTCAAGAATGCATCTAGATTTCTCACAAACAACTGCAGGTTTCCACGAGGGAATCTGTAGACTGTTACAAGTACAACAGAAGTATTCTGCGGTAACAACTCGCAAGCACAACTTTAGGCACTGATCAACACAAAAATTGCTTTTAACAATATTTCTGACTGTGTCCAGCTTTTGCGTATTCTGCAGCTCCACCTTTTTTACTTGCTCAGTCTACGGTTGCGTGGCGTTCACGTAGGCACAGAATGTCTGTCACGTCTTCTAGACACACAAGAAGCTCATCTACCTTGTTTTTCGGCCTCCCAACGTTCTTATGAAACAGACAACATTTACTTTTCTTGGAACTGTTACCAAAGGTGGGGCGGCGATGCGAATGGCGCAGAAGGTGTGAAGACTGGGAGACGGACGCCCAGGTAGCAACGGAGATGGCGCGGCGCGCAAGTGGGTGGCGGCTGTGGCGGCGGCCGCCGGATGCAGGTAACGAGACGTCGGCCGCTCAGAACAAGCGCCGCGTAACGAGAGGCGAGCAGCCGCTGACGTAGACGCCGCGCCGCGCGCAGTAACGAGGTCGCGCAAATACCGCCGCCGTGGTCACATGCGCCTTCCCCCGCTCTAACCTAATATTCATCTTCGGCGCTTCCACACTTACTTGTACGCTTTCTTTTCCACATTGCTGGTGTCAATTTCCGACAACACTTCCGAGGGAACACGTTTGGCCGAGTAAGGGAAAAAATTCCGCTCTTCTGCAGACCGACCCCCCTTCCACACTCGCCACGCTGCAATAACGGCAGTCACTGAAAAATCTTCATAACCAGAGTTGGATAGGAAGTCACATTCATGTCCCTTATTCATGAATTTCCAACCATTAATCCTGCATCCCACGAATTTTTCTCTCACTCGGTCAGTATTATTATGTTAACTGTAAAAGTAGATTTCCATAGCACAACTAACAGAAAACAAACATCGTTACCTAGAAAGATAAGACAGAACAGGTACAGCAATCGTTGGGTTTCCTTTCAATATATTGTACGCTACAATTAAGACCTTTGTCCTAGCATGGGACCGACTTTTGTAAGCTGCACCAGCCTGCCGCCTGAGATTGGAAGCATAAGGTGGCAGCGCTGTGACACTGTTGACCAGAAACACTAGAAAACGGTGCGAGCCAGCTGGACGGTCAAGCCATCTCTCAGCGAAACGCCTGACCAAAGAGATGTGCACTTATCCACTGTACACTGGCGATCTCGTGAATTCGCTTCACACTGCAAAGAACTGTAGTTGAAATAAGAATTGTCACTCAATGCACTCACTTTTCATTTGGGACGTCTGCATCAAGAATACGTCCAGTGACCCTAGTGACTTCTGATCCATGCTCGACATAGAACTGACGATCAACATTGCGTTCTGTGGCCTCAGCGACGTTATCAGAAGTCCAGCAAAGCAAAAGGCGAGTGAAATGATCAGAACAGTCATTTTTAGTTATTACAAGGCCGACACTGCGAGCGAGTATCTGTTGCATGCGATAGCCATATGATACTTCATTTTACACATTGCACGCTCGGCAGACCAACTTATGGCGGCCAGGAAACCTTACCTTCCGGATGCTCCCGCTTTCCAAATGTTAATTTTATTTTCCTCTTTTTTTCTTGTCATCATTTGGCCGTTCTGGACAATCTGACCACTAATTTTTGTGAACTAAATAATGTGATTTGATTAACAAGAAAAACTATGCAATTACAGTTCGTTTCTACACCAAAATAAATACTTTCAGTTACCATACCACCGTTGGCCGTAACTAAAACTAGGTCTCAGTGCCCTAACGTTACATACCCGCCCGCATCTCGTGCTCGTGCGGTAGCGTTCTCGCTTCCCACGCCCGGGTTCGATTCCCGGCGAGGTCAGGGATTTTCTCTGCCACGTGATGTCCTTAGGTTAGTTAGGTTTAAGTAGTTCTAAGTTCTAGGGGACTGATGACCTAAGATGTTAAGTCCCATAGTGCTCAGAGCCATTTTTTGTTACATACCTTTACGGATCTAATTTTTTCCCCCCAACAAAGCACTAACTTCGTTGATTTTTGCGAGACTCGAGACTTGACAGTTAATAAAAAAATGGAAATTTGATTTATTCTAAATCTCACTTTGGCCATCTAGTTTCCACGTAATGAATATTGTTACTTTACGGTGAGCATTTATGTATTCGTGGAAAGGCCACAAAAGCCTATACACAAGGGGAATACTATTTCACATGTAAGATGCCGGCAGTGTCTTCCACTTAGATCACACAGCAGTCAGATTTGTGATTTAACGAGGTATGCGATTTAGTTTCCAGAACGTGACGCCTCACTTCTACTCGCGAGAAACCACGAAGCGTGAAACCAAATTTCCACCCTCGTAATTAGAGCACGCTAAATAACTAATTAACGATTACGTTACCGCCTCGTAGCGATCTGCTAGATGGAAAACTGGCTCGGCTCGGAAGTTGCATAAATAGGGTTGTGTTTATCTACTGCTAGAATCTACTTGTTGGTCAAATTACTAGTTATCTAGAGCAATATGAACGCTTCACTCAGGTCACGGCACAATCTATTTTCGTTGACATTTATATGATTATTTCGGTTAATGTGCTAAGTTTTGTAGTTGGCCGCAGTAATCCAGTAAAGAAAGCAATGCTATCAGGCGGCTGTTCAAAGGAGACTGCAAAAGAATTGTTTGTGGAAGTACGACACTGGAGAGACACTGATTTGAAGTCGCATTATTCGTACAACAATCTCTAATGCGAACACTTCCGAGGCAACAGCAGCGCAAAAATAAAAGTAACAACTTTATTTATGACGAACTGGTAGAAACAATTTCAGCCGGTAAAACGTAACATGTTTTTCCGCAAAACAAGATGAGTCACCTCTCTTTTTCACCTCAAATAACTTTGACCTCTTTCACAATATTTCGAATCTCTTTTCCTTTAGACGAGTAGTGTGAGCAAGAAACTCGTGGAACATAAACAGCGTTATCACAATCTCAGTAATCGCCGACATAGAGCCGTTACATTTTTTATGAACTAGTGTATTTTTTGCGCCAGAATTAAAGAACTGTATGGGACAAATTTAGTGATGAGACTCTTTCGTAGTTCTTACACGAAATTAAGGGGTAAAAATACAGGGTGTTTATAAATGAATATCCTGGTTTTAGCGCTTTATAATATTTATTACATTAAACTCACAGTTATAAATGATGTGTCAAATGAAAGAGCTACTCAGGCAGTTGTGTCTGGCACTAGTTCACGTGCGCAGCGCGCAATGTTTCCGCCGCAATCCGCTAGATTGGTTCAACTTCACTCTACCCAAGCGCTCTACTAGGCTGCAAGGGGCCCAATGACATGGCCTCCACGTTCACCCGGAATAAAGCCATGCGAAACCGGACTGAAGCAGCTGTTGCTAAATCACTGAAGACACACTTATCAGCATTTGGGAAGAACTCGGCTATAGACTTGATGTGTGCCGTGTGACAAATTGTGCTCACATTGAACATTTATAAGGTTCTTGGTAAAACTGTTTGAGCTGGTCTTTCATTTCACATACCATATATAACTGTAAGTTTAATAAATATCATAAAGCGTTAAAACCCCGATATTCATTTATAAACACCCTGTACAATGAATGGGGGGAGTTTTACGCCGCTGTTCCGGCAGTTTGAATGACTCGTTGCCGGGAAATTGAGTCCAATGCCCACGGAAACTACGCAGTTTACTATCAGATCCACAAAATAGTTATATCATTCACATTGTCACGTGTTGTTGTTGTACTTAGAAGGCTGGTTGATGCAGCTCTCCAGGTTACACTGCCACATACAAGGCTCTTTATCTCCGAATAAATTCTGCAACCTACATACCTCTGAACCTGCTCACTGTATTCTTCCCTTGATCTCCCTTTACAATTACTTCCCAAACTTCCCTAGAATACCAAATTCGCAATTAGAGACAGAACACGATCTTAGATTGGACATAGATGAGGAAGGAAAACCGCCGTCCCGATTTTAAAACAATCGTCTGGGAAGATTTCTTAAAAAGTGATTTCTGCGTCTACATAAATACTAAACAATTATAGAACGCATTCCACAGGGTACTTCCTATGAGCATTAGATTTTCTTTCCTGTTTAACTGGCGTAACATGAAAAAAAAAAAAAAAAACTAACCTCCACTACCTTATTGCTACTATCTCAACGCGAAATGTACGATGTTAACTTACATATGCCAGACAAGATATTGAACAATCGTTGTTCAGAATAGGAATCTACTGATCGTCTTGGGGAGCCACTTGGTAGATAACGTGTCTGCAACGTAAAACCCTGGGATACACATCTATCGTGACAGAAGCATTTTTCTATTTCAGTATTTTCAGTCATTCACATTTGTGGTAGCTCAGGCACAATACCCATTATCCAATTGTAGCTGATATTGAATATCCGAAACACAAGTCAAGTGCCGCAAAAGGAATACAATTACAGCAGAGATGAATCTAAATACGGTTAAAATGGAGGACCACAAACAAAGTGTAGATCTGGACGCTGTGTAGGAGCTCCAATGGTGCGTATTGGCTGGCGTCTTTTCATCGCCGGTCGTCAAAGTAACATTACCTCTGTAGCGCAGGCAGCTGAGCCAACAACTTGTGGAGAAGTAGAATTTGGCATATTTGGCTGTAATGGAGTAATGCATCACATATGACATTTTGTCTAAAGGGGAAATGAATGTTTATGTAGTGCCAATCAACGCAAAGTCTTCAGACGTTATAATTCTTAATGAAGCAGAAAACTTAAGTGAGAACGACGCATGAACATCTTAAAGGAAGTGGCTTGTTGATAGTTATAGCTATTTGCCAGGAAAAACACGGAGTCAAGGGAAAGTTTTACACCTTACCATTTCGAATAATGGTTCTTTTCTCAGGAACAGTTGTAAAATGATGAGAAATGTTTATGTACTATTAGGCGCCAAACTTTTTCACCTGAAGTACTGCCTTTCGACCCGTTAAACATATTGGTGATCTCTTTTCACACAGGTAAACAGTTGGCAGGGGAACATGAAAGCAAGAGGAACGCGTCTTCGCCATTTCATTTATCACCGAGAAACATGAGTTAACTTTTTAAATAAAAACATGGAACTTATTGCGCTAGAATAGCAAATCTGTATGAACCAATTCAGTGGTACGACTATTTTGTAGTTCTTGCAGGAAGTTACGGAGTAAACATACAATTAATAGGGTTTCATGTACTGTTGTTGTAACAGTTTGGATGGTGCACCGTCTAGAAGTTAACACCACTCTGTACACTAACTAGCGACGTGGAGGCAAATCACACATCTTTTAGGCCATTCGCCACGGTTAGGTGAATTAACTTCAGGGCGACGCGGCACTCAAAATCTAGAAATTCACTGTAGTTAATTCGTGATTTCTTGTGAGATGTTTCAGATGTATAATCATTAGTCACACTGACAGATTAGTTTCCAGTGAATGTGTTGTAATATAGGGTGTACTTACGTCAGCACAGCATTCAAGATTATCCATCTTAGAACGTTAATTAACAAGCAAACCCCTTGAAGCCTGATGATCAGCACTGCTGGTTCGAAACACGTCGCTAATAAATTAGTGTTCAAAGGTTAATAACCTTAAACAATGTGACTAGTTCCAGTACACACGAATGACCTTCCTTTATTATGCCTGACTTTATAGGCCACTTACTTCTACAAACTACATGTGTAATATTTGAAATAAAGGGGGTGTGCTACGCACGATTTTAAACTTTTAAGTACCTGAGTACTTGTTTAAAGAAGACATGGTTAAATGTGATGCCTCCGAATTTTTCACGTGAAAACTGTTAAAGCTTTTTAAAACAAACAAACGTTATTGACATTCTACATCATTATTCTGCTTGTCTACGTATTTATTTCTCGACAATGTCACTCTGTCGACGAACGCTTAAGTCTCAAGTAGACCAGTCTGTTGACATCTTCCTGTAGAATGTTTGACTTTGTTGAGTGAGGCACAACCTCGCCGTTGCTTGCACTGGATCATCACTGTGGTGAATTCAAGGCGTCGCATTACTGCAAAGGTCGAAGCGCTCCATGTGTAGACGAACTCTTCGAATTCGTGCTTTCAATTTTCTGAGGGTCTCTCACGCACCGATATAGTTACATTACGAACCACCATGTTACACACTACAATTCGGAACCCCCTGGCGGCAGTGGGCAGCTAATATGTAGACACGAAGAACAAAGATGTAGAATGTTAATGAAGCTTGTTTATTTTTTAAAAAATTAAGAGTTTTCACATAAAAAATTCGGAGCATTACTATTCATCTCGTCCCCAATAATACAATTTTTGTATTGCATATGGCTTTTCCTTTAGAAAATCGTATGCTCTTATTATGTCCAGACTTGCCAGATGATAAAATAGACTGTCTCAACTAGTGCAATAAAATGAAAATCCAACCGCTTTTGATGCTACACATAAAGAATTACCAACATAAGAGTCAGACCACTTAATCTGCCTGACACAGATATGCTAATCTGGCGTAAAGGACTGCTTGCGTAAAAAAGTAACGTCTATATGTCTGTGAGAAATAAACTTATTTCGTAAGCTTTCGCTCACTAATTCTCTAGGTTACAACAAATTACAAATGTCTATGGGTCAACATATATTGTTGTGGAAAAGTCAGGTGTCTCATTCTGTATATGTAAACATAAAAAATTTCTTCGAAACCATTTCCATTGTCTTCATTGGTGTTTTAGTCGATGTGCCTTGAGAGAGCAAGCAAAATAAAATACAGGTGTGCTGGTATGACAGAATAAAATGATTCGAATGGCTGTGAGCACTATGGGACTTAACTGCTGAGGTCATCAGTCCCCTAGAACTTAGAACTACTTAAACCTAACCAACCTAAGGACACCACACACATCCATGCCAGAGGCAGGATTCGAACCTGCGACCGTAGCGGTCGCGTGATTGCAGACTGTAGCGCCTAGAACCGCTCGGCCACTCCGACCGGCCGTCAGAATAATTCCCACACGTTTTCATTGTGCTTCTCTCACCGTACTCTCTACGTAGCTTTTTCTACATAAGCCTACACGGTCTACTGCGTCCACAAAAGTACGCCTACCCCGTAATTACGCCTTTGCGATAAAGGTCTGCGTGTCGACGGTCAGCGGGACAAAACAGGCTACACACGCTGGCTGGGCACAAAAGCGCGCTGGCCGATAATTAGGGCTTTTCCTGGAAGGTGCGTAGGAGCAAAGGGCAGCGCCGGCGGCGGCGGTGGCGGTGGCGGCGACCGGCGCGCGGCTTTTTGCCTTGGGGCAGGTTTTGTTTGGCGGCGTGTGTGCCACGCCCATCGATTTGCACGGCGCTGCGCCGGCGGACATAACCTAGCGCAACGCGCCGGGTCGATAGCGGGTCAGGGCGCAGGCCGCCGCCATCTTGCACGCACGCCGGCAACGCACGGGGGCTTAAAGGCCAGCCTCCGTTGCTGGTCCACTCGCAATTTTTTTCTGCGCACTTTGGTAAACAGTGTCCTTTCCACACTATCAGGAAACGATTCTTCAAGGGCTGCATTCTGAACAGATGCTTGTACGCTGCAGAAACCTACGCAGCAGAAAGAAAAAAGAAAACCTGGAAACTCTCGAGATGTAGCGTTAAAGGAGGGTACTGTAGATATCGGTGGACTGCCGGAGTGCTGAGAAGCGCAGGAGAGACAAGGAGCGCGACTCAAAAAGTCACCGCTAGGAGGAGAGCAAGGTCAGCCACCTACTTCGTCACTCATCTCTGCTCACTGCTCCGATCGCTGCAATGAAGGAGGGAAGAAGGCGGGAGAGCATCAACAAGGAACAAAGTACGAACCAGTCCACCAACTTTCGGACTGAGGAGAAAACGAAGACGACTCTGCTATCGAAGGGAATAACTGAGCAGTTTCACTTGCAATGAACGCTACTGCCAAATCATTATTACAGAATACTGGAATGCCACTTACTTAATTTAACCGTCGTATTAAACAGTGACAAGAAAAATGAACCTATATTCAAGGAAATGCATTACGCTACCTACAATAGCATCACACACATGGTTCGCTTGGTTTAATTGGCTTAGAAAGGGAATATCCTCTACCAATACGATCAGACTCAACCAAGGCAGTCTCCCAAGGCGTCTATACCGAATACATTTGTTAGATTCCTCCACCTACGACCCTGTCAGCAATTCACCGAGATATTAAGCACAGTTGAAGAAATCGTTCGATTCCCTGCGGGGTCAGGGATTTTCTCTGCCTCGTGATGACTAGGTGTTGTGTGATGTCCTTAGGTTAGTAAGGTTTACGTAGTTCTAAGTTCTAGGGGACTGATGACCATAGATGTTAAGTCCCATAGTGCTCAGAGCCATTTGAACCATTTCAAGAAATCCAATACAAATATTTTGTGGACATGGTATTGTACAGCTTTAATGAATGTAGAGGTCTGCATTATGCAATACGTTGATGTAACGGTATATTTTATTAGACACAATCAATTTCGGTATAGGATCAGAACATCATCGGGACAAATGCCATCTCAGCTAAGCATTAGAGGTACTGGATTAACAGTTTTCAGATGTACATTGTTCCATCATTGATGTTCGCTGTATATATGTAACATTATATCCATTTAACCCCAGAGGCATATGTACATCTGGTAACAAAGATTTCAATTACGGAAATGCTTAGGTGAGGTGGATTTAGGACCTGTTGAGGGTCTGAAAGCGAGCGTATCACAAAATATTTTGTCACCACAGTCTATTGCATAATGCAGTTCTTAAAATACACTAAAGTTTGAATACAATTAGTTAAAAATCGGGGTAAACAGTAACTATTGTAAAATGCCTAATTAAATAATCATTCGGTTCTCCTTAAACTGGAGTGACCACACAAAACAAACTGCAGGAAAAGGGACACCATGATTTGATTCAGTGGTAGCGTCTTAAGAAGTGTTACACATTCTCGAAGAACGTGCCTTGCATAAAGTTTGCTCGACCGATTCTTTAATATTGATCGTCAATCAGGAGACGCCCACCAGGTTGGAATAATAGAAGAGACAGAGACAGAGAAGATTCAACGAAGAAAGAGACGTTTCATCACGGGATAGTTTAGCCTGCGTGGGAACGTTTCGCCGATACTAAACAAATTCCACTGACAGACGCTACAAGATAGCCGTTGTGCATCAAGGACAGATTTACTGATGAAATTTAGTGAGCGCAGAGAACAGAGGCAGAGCTGAGGCACGAATAATTCCTGGGACTGAAAAGACTACTATGTAATTCACAGGACAAGAAGCAGTCATCAGCAGCTGCCATCAATATCGTAAAATCCTTCTCTACGCTAACATTCCTAAGTAAACTGATGACGCTCGAAGTCCCGTAACAAATTTAATCAAACCTATCCTGCACATCACCTATCCAGAAATATAAGGTGTTCATTTGGGATACCTCTTTACTGTGTAAATTAAATTGCGACTAAGTCTGTTTAACTAATCAACTGCATTAAAACTGGCAAACATCATGTGTCATACAGGAGTGACATGCTGTCGTTGCTGTTATAGACAATCTCTTGCTGATAAAATAGTGTGCGTGCCTTTGAAATTACCCCCTGTGAGAGGTACTGGACGCTAACAGCTCCTGAACGCATGCTTCATTGAAATGATATTCAGCAGAATCCCCCCCCCCCCCCCCCCCGTTCAGAATAGCGCCGTCTGTAATGAAACTCGAAAGGACGCTTCCGGTTACTCCCTTAAGGGGGGTAGGACGTCAAACGGGCCGACTTGGAGCAGCAGAGGCATCACAGGACATTTTAATGCCACTGTCTATACTTTTACAAATAAAGCAGTGGAAGTTCGAAAACATAACAAAATAATTTTTTTTACATGTGAAATTTCATCATTTTTTAACTTACTTATGGCTGCATTTGTTGCTGTAGGTACACTTTTCTTCATAAGTTAGAGATTCTTCGATGAATTTTGCACAGCATACATACCATACTTACAGGTGTATGAAACTCTGGAATTTATTTAATTTATGAAAAAACGAATGAGCTGTTATATTTTAAACATAATGTTTAGAAAAAACACAAATTTTATAGTTAATTACCTCAATTTTTACCACAGTTTTTAATATATTTGGAAAATTCTAGAGTTTTATACACCTGTAAGTATGGTTTGTATGCTGTGTAAAATTCATCGAAGAATCTCTCTTACTTATGAAGAAAAGTGTACCTATAACAACTAATGCTGCCATTAATAAGTGAAAAAAAATGACGAAATTTCACATATGAAGAAAATTATTTCGTTATGTTTTCGAACTTCCACTGCTATGAGTGTGAATTCTGAATCCTTCCTGGTCATGCTGACAAAGTTTTATGACTTCATTTGTAAACGTATAAACAGTGGAAATTAAAATGTCCTGTGGTGCCTCTACTGCTCCAAGTCGGCCCATTTGACGTCCTACCCCCCCTAACTGACATCGGACTATCGCTACTTAGACAGCTATGGTAGCACACACCTTCCCAACGATTTCAGACCTGCAGGTTTTACGGAAGAAATTGCTTCAATAGGAGAAGGAAAAGATACGACACACAATTTCTGTCAATAGACAACGTCCCATCGACACTGTGGAAATTAGACACGGAGCTATAACTTGGTCCTGAGAACTACACTGTCTGATCGATCAAAAGTACCAGGGTACCTGTTAGTGTACATTAGTCAGGGGGGGGGGTGTCCAACCTTCACCTTTATGACGGCTTGAAGTCCTCTATGGATAGTTTCAGTGCCGTTTTCCGAATGTCTGTGAAGGAGTGAAAGTCCATTCTTCCTCAAGAAGCGAAACCAGAGAAGGTAGTGACGTTGGACGTTGGGATCTATCGACATTCTCTCTCATACCAAAGATGTTCCACTGGGTCCATGTCGGGAATCTTGGTACGGCAGTCCACTTCACGAATGTTACTGTCCACAAACCATTGCCTTACAGATGCTGCTTTACGACGAGTTGCGGTGTTATGCCGATACTAACGAACATTGTGTACGGACTCTTCTTCTACTTTTCCTTAAGCGCAATAACGCGATCACACGCTGACTACTAAAAGTACCCCCGTACAGTAACTCCATCTCCTCCGTATTTCACTATTGGCAATATACCCATGATGGCAGGTAATGTTCTCCAAAAGTTCGGCACACAAACCCTCCCATCGAATTGTCGCTGGGTACGGCGTAATTCGTCACTCCAAATGACTCGTTTCCACTCACAACTATCCAGTGGCGCCGCTCTTTACGCCACCTCAAGCGTCCCTAAGCACGGACTGCAGGAATAAGGCTCATGAGGAGCTGCTTGACCACTTATCCCACTCTTTTTTTTTCACTTCCTACGCACATCCATTGTACTAGCTGGACTGCTGGTCGCACTCTGGCACTCGCGAGTGATTCCTTCCGCTGATTTCATGCGATTTTTATCACCATTCTCCGCAGTGCTCGAAGTCAGTGGCCGTCAGTTCATGAAGTCTGCCTCGTCTTTGTTTAGCTGTTTCTTCTTTCGCGTTTCCACATCACAATCACATCACCGACAGTTGCCACGGGCAGCATAAGGAGGAACGAAACATCCCTGATGGACCTGTTACGCTGACGATCAAACGACTGTTGCTCGTGCGAAGCCACTGAGCTGCCCTGAGCGAGCCATCCTGCTGCCGCTGCTTCTTCACTGACAAAACAGGAGTCCCCCGGCTTCTTTCACGGATGTGTGATGTCCTTAGGTTAGTTAGGATTAAGTAGTTCTAAGATCTAGGGAACTGATGACCTAAGATGTTAAGTCCCATAGTGCTCAGAGCCATTTGAACCATTTTTTTGATGGTATACTAAACGACGAACCTGGGTGCACGAATGGCGAAACGTCATTTTTATGATGAATTCCGGTTCTGTTTACAGCATCATGATGGTCGCATCCGTGTTTGGCGACATCGCGGTGAACGCACATTGGAAGCGTGTATTCGTCATCGCCATACTGGCGTATCACCCAGCGTGATGGTGTGGGGGTGCAATTTGTTACACGTCTCGGTCACCTCTTCTTCGCATTGACGGCACTCTGAACAGTAGACGTTACATTTCAGATGTGTTACGAGCCGTGGCTCTACCCTTCATTCGATCCCTGCGAAACCCTACATTTCAGCAGGATAATGCACGACCGCATGTTGCAGGTCCTGTACGGGCCTTTCTGGATACAGAAAATGTTCGACTGCTGCCCTGGCCAGCACATTCTCCAGATCTCTCACCAACTGAAAACGTCTGGTCAATGGTGGCCGAGCGACTGGCTCGTCACAATACGCCAGTCACTACTCTTGATGAACTGTGGTATCGTGATGAAGCTGCATGGGCAGCTGTACCTAAACACGCCATCCAAGCTCTGTTTGACTCAATGCCCAGGCGTATCAAGGCTGTTATTGCGGCCAGAGGTGGTTGTTCTGGGTACTGATTTCTCAGGATCTATGCGCCTAAATTGCGTGAAGATATAACAACATGTCAGTTCTGGTATAATATATTTGTCCAATGAATACCAGTTTATCATCTGCATTTCTTCTTGGTGTAGCAATTTTGATCGCCAGTAGTGTATTTTCCCTACACGTGCCGACGGTCATGTCATCATCGTGAATATTAGGGGGGCATCGTTCTGTTTGCATTTTGTATTACTTTTATAACATGCACATGTGACGTCCTTTTCGGAGACAGCGGCGTGACAAAAAGGCTAATCGCGCGGAGTACTAGGCGTGAAACATTATCGCCAGTTACAGCACTAAAAGATGCTTTACAATCTTCCTAATGTTTAATTTAATTTGGTTACCGAGTAATAGAAGAGAAATACTTGCTGTAAGCTGACGTAATGTATCACCAGCATTTGTCACTATACACTCCTTTAAACGATATTTTGCAGCTCTATATACATGTAAACATATATATGAAATACCTTTCAACATTGCTCAATACCTGCAAACAAGAAATGCCTTGCCGTCTTACCGCGGTTTGCCAAAAAGATATCACGATACGCATGCGGCAAATGCAATCAAGACGGAAACACAACGCAGTCAAGACGGAAACACAATACAGTCTTCTTGCACCGCGATCGTCAAACTCTTACCGGAATTAAATATGGAATAACTGAAGCACGCATTCCATGTTTCAATCTGCTGCAACCGTCGATAAGTAGCCCATTACGAAGTATTTACGTTTTTACGTTTGCAATATATATTCATACAGAGCAAGCGCCTTCTAAGAATAATGTGCTTTAGAAATCGTCTGCCTACTGGAATACTTTTAATTCCCACCAGCACAATGCCATTGTTTCCGCTGTGACCCCAAGCCAAGTCCCTCGCGCAAACATATTTTCTGCTGTGCTTCTATCGACAAGACAACAACAGACTTAGCAAAGTATCATTTTGAGGTGAAACAGACTAGTCGCAAAAGCTTTGCAGCGAAGGTGTTTAAGTTCTCGAAACATGCTATTATCGACTTGTGATACCATTTCAAAATGTGGAAAAATCAAGTCAAGATACTCGACATATCTCAGTGAACACTTCACTTAATAACTCAGATCGTTTGCCTAGCAGTGCCGGCAGGATGCACCAATACGATGCACGAAAACCGTGTTGAGCGTTCCATGGTTACGTACATACGAACTGCAATGCACAGAATTTTACCAAGTGTCTGAACTGCAACAGAAATCTTGAAATTAGCCGTCAACAAAGCGAGATTTTCAATTAAACCAATTAATAAGGAAAAGTGTATATCTGCAAGTTTCTTCAGCAACGTCAGTGGGGGCCACAGTGCTCAGAAAGTAGTATGCGGTCTCTACGCAGACATGTTGCGCATATGCAGCAAATGTACCGCTGAGGGTCCGCAACGCTGCGTAACGTAACGGAGTGAGAAGAGCCGAGTCTCGAGTTTTTCACACAGGAAACACTGAAGATAATACTGCAGGCGAAATTAATCATCTTAACAATTCAGGTTTTGACCGTCCCATGTTATATTCGATGGTGTGAGTCAAATGTAGAACTAACGTCAGGCGTGCCCATAGGAAACTTGTCGGGGTCCTTTCTATTAATGTCATACATGAATGTCTGGCAGACTTAGTTGACGATGAAGTTAGCTATGTGAAGTACTTTATGAAAAACGCTACATAAATATTTTACCCGTATTATAAAAGCGATATAACGGCATCGTTGTAGGTGACAGGAAAATTAATATTTCTCTGGTATGAAGGTGACATTCTGCTAATTGCAACCGACGAGCATCAACTGGAAACCATCGTGCGAAAGTTGATCAGAGAATGGGTCTCCAAATAAACAACACAACGACCTTGCCGGCTAAAACGCTGTCAGTCGCTTCGGGTATTTACGACCTGTTGTCACTAGTACTGGAGATTTCGAGACTCAGATCCGTTAGGCGCATTCTGATAGTCAGAAATACTATAGCAAAATCTGCTCTTATCTGAAAGGACACCTCCATCACTGCCAAGACAAAACTCACCCTCGTCCAAACTCTAAATCTTCCTCATCACGAACTACGCAAGAGAACGAGTGTATCGTCGCAGAATTGATTCTCTGGAAATGTGGTGCTACAGATTACTTCACGAACAGCACATCGACCTAATGTATCGATCTTGAGGCTGCTCAGTATCCGAAGGTCGAAACTTCTCAGCCACATAATGGTAATGCAAAGAACAATGATACAAGAGAAGTCGACTACACACAAAAACATGGTAGAAAAACCAAATTCAGAGTTTCACTAGAATGGGCTTGCAGCAAGCAAGTCACAATGCCCAAGACACAGCTTCGTGGAGACAGGCTTACCACGTGATGCCATTACATCACTGCGTAGCGTTAGACCACATATGTATAAAACAAAGTGTATGTGTGCATTCTGGGATATCCTTCCGAACCCTGGATCGGTTTCAAATAAACTTGGCACAAAGATAGCAATCCGCACAAACATCAGCACTGGCGGTTTCATGACCTCCTGCCTCCACTAGGAGCAGAGATACACACAAAAACATGACTCTTTTCAGCCACTGGCGAACACGCTGCCCTACTCGACAGACGTGTTGCTATTGGAGTGCTGTCAGTACGCTTTATTGACCTCTTCAAGTACAGAAGGGCATGCTTGGGCAGAGAGACAAGGAGGTGATGGATTGTGACAGAGACGAGAAGATGAGGTGGACAGAACAAAGGGGGAAGGAGAAGGAGGACAGTTACATCTTACATCTACATTTATACTCCGAAAGCCACCCAACGGTGTGTGGCGGAGGGCACTTTACGTGCCACTGCATTACCTCCCTTTCCTGTTCCAGTCGCGTATGGTTCGCGGGAAGAACGACTGCCGGAAAGCCTCCGTGCGCGCTCGAATCTAACTTTACATTCGTGATCTCCTCGGGAGGTATAAGTAGGGGGAAGCAATATATTCGATACCTCACCCAGAAACGCACCCTCTCAAAACCTGGACAGCAAGCTACACCGCGATGCAGAGCGCCTCTCTTGCAGAGCCTGCCACTTGAGTTTGCTAAACATCTCCGTAACGCTATCACGCTTACCAAATAACCCTGTGACGAAACGCGCCGCTCTTCTTTGGACCTTCTCTATCTCCTCTGTCAACCCGACCTGGTACGGATCCCACACTGATAAGCAATACTCAAGTATAGGTCGAACGAGTGTTTTGTAAGCCACCTCCTTCGTTGATGGACTACATGGACAGAAGGGGAGGTGACGGACAGCGAGAGAGACGCGTTTACTGTGAAGGTAGTATCGCCATGCCTCGCAGGGGAGAAGGGCTACATCTTTTCATGGGCATGGTTGGTCAGGGAGAGAGAAGATGGCTAGTGAGAGGAGGAGAAGGATCGACTGGGCGGAGAAATGAGGGGATGAGGAGGTAGACAGACCGAGGTGGGGGGAGAAGGCGATGGACAGGAATGTGGAGGAGGAGATGGACTGATAGAGAGAGCGAGGTAGACGGGCAAAGAACGGGGGAGGGGGATATGGACAGAGATAGGGGCAGTAGGGACATGCAACGATAACGTGAACAGACAGATTGGGGGTAGGTGGGGGAGGGGGGTGGGGGTTGGAAGAAGTTGTCTCCGAGGGGAGAGATGGAGATGTACGCACTACACACTGAGGTGACAGGAATCGCGGGATACCTCCTAACATCGTGTCGGACCTCCTTTTGCCCAGTGTAGCAACCCAGCGTGGCAGGGACTCGAAACGTCTCTGTAAATCCCCTGCAGAAATATTGAGCCAAGCTCCCACTATAGCCGTGCACAACTGCGAAAGTGTTGTCAGTGCAGGATTTTATGCATGAGCTTACCTCTTTATTATGTCCCATCAATGTTAGACGGGATTCACATTTGGCGATCTGGGTGGCCAAAGCATTCGCTCGGCACGTCCGGAATATTCATCAAACAATTTCTCGAACAAATGTAGCATAGTGACATGGTGCACTGTCATCCATTACAATTCCATCGTTGTCTGGCTGCAAATGGTCTCCAAGTTGCCAAAGACGGTTTTCCAGTCGTCAAAGGTCAAGCCAATATGGCCACGAGCCCAGGAGAGACGCTGCAGTCGGTCTCGTGCTGTTTGTTGCCTGTTAGCACTGGAAACTCTACGCAAATGCCGCTGCTCTCGGTCGTTAAGCGCACGCCGTCTGCCACTGCGTTGTCCGTGGTAAGAGGCAATGCCTGAAGTTTGGTGTCTCGACACACTGTTGACACTGTGGATTGACTGTTAGAATTCTCCTGTCAACAGTTCAGCTTACTTCATCGGTGGAGTGAGACGTTTCTCTTTGCGGTTTGCAAAATGACTTTCACGACAGAAGGAAGAATTGAAATTGTGGTATCCTGATAGAGGACTACCAGCTAAGAGAGCAATATACAGCCACAGCCGTTATAAAAATTGGCGCACCTATAGGTCCATGCAAAATGTAAAGCGACACAAGAGTTCATTCAGTTTCGCACACCAGGAGTTATTGCTGACATTTACCTAAGATACAGAGAGCCAAAAACGTCAATACGCAAATTCGGCCAACAGGCGCATGTAAGTAGGAGGAGTTGCCAGCGCATATTGAAAAGTCTTAATTTGATGCCATATCGTCTGACGGTTGTAAAGCAATTACAGGAGGGTGACAGTCAGAAACGTGTTGATTACTGCACGTGGCTTTTAAATAACATTGACGATCGTTTGTTAGACACTTTCCATTACATCATGAGCGATGACCGATGGTTTCATCTTTCCGGTCACGAGAATTCACAGAAAACGACGTACTAGGCAATAGCATTTGGTTCCGAGTAACAGGAAGCATCATTGAACCGACATTTTGTGACACTAACCTCAACTAGGACTTCATATTTTTTTAAATATCGGGAATTCGACATATCGATATGTAGACGGAAAAAACATCGACGCACGAGCCTATAACAATATCGGCTGCACATTGTAAATACACTGCTGGTTTTAGAGCTGTATATTTGAGTACTGATTTATTATGGGATATTTGTACATCAACAAGCTAGCAGCTGCTTATCCCCCTTAGAGCAAGAATTGAAAAGAAAAGTATGCACATTCGCATTTGGCGATAACCACTTTGCTAACAATGGTAACTGCATGTAAGTGTCACAATAAAAGGTGTCCGATGGGTCTGTCGTTCGGTTTAGTCACATATCGGATTCATCCGGAATACTTCATTTATTTTCAATTCTCCAAACGCGCCGATTACGTCAGCATTTACCCTTCCACGTACCCACCCGCCGCGAAGACCAATCTTGTCATTTAGATTTTTGTTCAGCATTTACAGCAGCTGTTTTTCAAGAATGCCGATGTGAAGAAATAGTACACTAGATGAGTTTACAATTTTTTTAACGCAACTGACGTGCTATCCTTCACATATTGTTATTTCATTCACAATACCACCCTCAGTGCAATCGGACTTCTTTGTGCCACCCATAACGCTTCCAGACAGTCAAAGAGAAAGACTGGGCGTGTTGAAATCTCAAAAAGTAGTAAGCTTCCTTCACACAGGGAAGGTAAAATTATGTTCTATTACAATTTCAAATATTTACCGGAAATTGTGAAAGAAATGTAATATAACTAAAAATATCAGCATTCGATATTGCCATTTCGTTATCGATATACCTATATATCAGAGGAAAAAATTTCACGATAAATATCGATACATTTAAAAAGATATATAAATATACCGATATTTTATCAACAGCCCTACCCTCAACACGGTTGCATATATGGAAATTACTGACACTTTTGTGCTCAACTCACTGAATATGAAAGACGTTACTGCTTCGTCCAGCAAGATGGGGCAACATGTCACATGTCTAAGGTAACCCTGGAAAAAGTCCGTGATGTGTTCACTGAGGAACAAACTGTTAGCAAACATTTGTGACCATTACGTTGGACGGATCTAACAAAATGTAAATTTTTCGTGTGGGGACACTTGACGAGCAAGGTCTATGAAACAATTCCTACACAATACAGGAAATGAAAGACAACATCAGCCGTGAAATTGCCGCCGTCGATATCCGAACTTTACACGGATGTATTTGAATATCCTTAGATGTGCACTGATGTTGCAGGAGGTCACTTTCATCATTTTCTACAAATGTACATTTCACTGTAAATAAAGGGTTAGTCTACATCAGTTCTTCGTTTATGTAACTACAGTCCATTTCCTCGCTACTTTTATCTGCGCCATGTTGTACCTAGTGCACGTATACTACCATCATATATGTATGGGCATATCGCTACACTATCCCATGACTTACGTCACACCCCAGTGCATAAAGGTCGTTGCCACAAAAAGTATTTCCCAAATTTGAAAAAAATATTAGCGATTTGGAATTACATGAAAAGCCAGACGAACGGGAGAGTCACAGAGGAATATTCTTCCGTGGCACAGTGTTCAGAGACTTTTAATCAGATTTTCTCCGTTTAAAGAGTTACTGGGACCACTAGAAGCTACTATGTACCCAGGTGTGACTTCTTCACTTGATAAACTGAACTTCTCTAACACTAGTTCGAAATTAAAATGTAGCTCATTGAGCAAAAATGGGCCAACATTAAAATGATGGAATTGGTGAATGCAATTCCGAACACACACAGTCGTCTGAGAAAGCTGCCGTTTGCTATCTTCGAAATATTTTCATCTACCTATGTCTGGGAGTCATTATTTTCTGAAATGAATAACATTAAAGACGCGTCAATTAAATACTTCATTTGTGTGGCCATATTGTCCTACAATTAGAAGAAAATGCGAGTTTTTCTCACCAGACGTATTTTGCTCTATTGAGGTAAAGCATCATGTGGTCTGTAATTATAGATATTTACAATCTGATTTGTTTTTAAGATCTAATTGCCTGGAGCTCAGCTTGCATTCTGCGAAAAGTTACATTGCATACACCTCATATAAATTATTTGGCATCGTATTTGCAACAGCAGAAATAACATAACTTTTTCTTTCGTTTAGTTTCGATAAACTAAAAATGTTTATTTTAATATGGCTATATAACAGTTCTGTTTCTGATTGCAGATAAAGAGTATTAATATGGAAGTACTTAGTTTCTTTCATTTATCAGAAGAGTAGAAATTTCTTTACGCTATCAAATCTTAAAATATGCATGCATTTATCACTGTCACATTATAAACTTTTACAAAATAAGCAAGGCAAAAAATAGTAGTATTCAGTATAGAAATTTCGTTCTACGATTAGCGCGAAGGCTCGTCATGGCCGTATTAAACATAGCTTTGAAAAAAGGCACGTAGACGTAGAGAGTTTCGCTATCCCTGATAGACGCTCTTACACCTGTCATCCTGAAACAAAATGTTTAGCTGTGTGGTTTAAAAACAATCCTTGAAATATCCCTACGCTTTGACGTTACATTTTTCAATGGCTCCTATTAATGTAGTCAAATATGATTTCAAACCCTTTCACTCGTTTTGTGTCCGCGGCGTGCTTTCAAAACTGTCTTATGGGAAAAACCGTGGTTGATACTTGATTCTTTACCAAGATACTAACGACTAAGACTTAACAGTTTGTGGGTTTCTTAATTAGTTGGCCGATGACAAATTCTTCGGCTGCATCTGCCCTTCCAGGTGGAACGATGTCTAGTACTGTGTAATTCAATATCAGATGGTTATTTCGTACTGTAAGATTGGTACATAACGTACGTAACACTCCTTCAAAACAATTCTAGTTTCATTTCTTAGAAATGAGCAAATTTCTATACTTCCTAATCTGTTGCCAATGCTCTTATGCTGCAGTTCCTGGCCCTGAACCACGCGTTCGCGCTACTGTCGCTGGAGGTCAAAGCCACTCAGTGAGTTAACGTAGAAGACAGATTAGAAAGAATAAAACTTGTCTATGGACAGGAACAGAGAACGTAAATCAGCTACATCATGCTGCAGCGCTGGCAGTACCACAGACAAGCTGTATGCTTGTCTAGTCGCTATTAATTTCGGCACACGTCATAGGAGCGCCGAATACGTGCGCGGGATGTGGTTCCCAGGAAATGCTAAAGTCACAGGATGACGCCAACGCGTCTGCCCCCTCCCCCCTCCTCTTTTTGTCCGCTTTTGTGGACGGAATGCGGGCCGGCGCTGGGATAGGTCGTGGCAACATGGCCAACACTGCAGTAGCTGCACGTCCGCAAGGCTGCCACCACAGCTGCACTTCGCGAAACACAGGCGCCCGTGGTAACAGCCGTCTGCGATAAGAGTAAGGCGAACGCAGATAAAACTAGTCGCACGATTGCGTGCTATATACAGACAGTGACCTTAGATTTACCGCTTGTCGCTGCTGTCACTTAATTCAATTTCTAGTGAAACAATGATTATTCCTTATTGCAGTACTGCTGTAAAAGCAAATAAAATCCCTTCAAAAACGATAATTCGAGCATTTGTGTTTGTTACAATAAAGTAATCTCTGTATTTCCGCCTGTTGTGTTATCTAGAAAGTATTAGGTACTTTCGTATAGCCATCAAATATTTGGGCTGGAGAGTTATTCTCGCATTTATAGTTACTGGCCCAGGAAGACAAAGAATTTTCGGTTTCCAAGGTATGGAACATGTCACTTACTATAGGATGAAGACTTACCTACAGTGAACTAGTTACGGTGTGTCTTGCTCACGTTAACAATGTCCAAACCACATGCGTTACGCGTGGAGAATGAAGAACATATATCAAGTGAGTATACCACAATAGCACTGGTCACGTCACAAAAATACGACTACGACACAACTAAACTCATGATGCAATGGCAGATGCTTCACGGATTTGTATCACCTTAACAGACATTCATTGTTCGTCCAAGGTTTCCAGGTGTGTGAAATGCGTACTAACGAATGCAATATAATTAAGCATTAGAAATTAATATTTAACAACCCACCTTCCAAACATCTGATAGCACATGGTTTCCATCGTAATGACTGACGTTAAGCAGCCAATGGAGCACAGTTTATTTTCAATGAAGCACTTCCATTCTCACTCGCGAGACACATTTTCACAATGCTTGCTGACTGTTACCACCGCCGGCAACATAATTCACACGAATAACTCGCGTTTTCCTGCAACAGCACGGCGAACGGTGAGGACGTGGAGCGCTGCACACGCGAGCACGAGGGGCCCGAGGGGCGACTGGCGTGCTCGCGCGCCGGCCTGCGCTGTTGGCAGCCGTGCGCGCGCGCGGCCATTTTGTGCAGGTCATGTCCGCGGCGAGCGGCGCCCAGGGTCACCGACCCACGGACCAACAGCTGCCGCCCGAGGCAGCCTCAAGACTCGCCGCCGCAGCCACCGTGTCGCTGCCATTGATAAGCCACAACAAAGGATTACGTTACATTTTCGCATGTCAAACGTAATACCGCTTTGGAATTAATTAACAGTGACACCGATTAAAAAGTGTCACCATTAATATTTCTACTCCTTACTATTGTGAAGCTGTCGATTTCAGTTGCTACTATTATTACAATAACGATTCATATTTAGAATTTGTGTAACTGCAATTTGCTTTGTTTTATATCGTTCATGTTAGATCGTGATACTGAAACTCCGTCGCTGTTTCAATTTTTCTTTGACATCAGTTTTTATAGACACTTTGCGTCTTACTGTAAAAAGTAGTGAAATAGTTGCAAAACGCGCGCGCATGTCACGTAGACACTAACAACTAGTGACCGAAAACATCTTGTGTGCTGTGTTAATGCGTTTTTATATTACAGGAAACAAAACGGCAGCTTTATCAGCAGAAGAGCGAGAGCACACCAAATGTACTGCAACGTTATATACTTTAAGCAATAAAAAAAAAATCGAGTCAAGGTGCCAGAACTGTTTAAAATGTAGAAATACAAATGTAGAATATTAAAGTTAATTTTTTCGTCGTGGTCATTTCGCGATATATATGTGGGAGAAGTATTACGTTGTCGGACTCTTCCCGGAAAGTGTTCTCTCGAAATTTCAATAACGATGCACAACATTTCAGGCCGCTGATGATGCATCAAATACAACGAAGCGCAATCCTTGTTGTATAACATAATTTACGTTTACTCCCCTGCACACAGCCATTAACTTCCAAATCCCACATATATTCGTACACTGTTTATCTCATAAAGAAATTACGTTTTATTCCTGTTGCACATGCAAACTACAAAAGATTGCGATTTTCTTACTATTGTAGTTGTTCTGCTTTGAGCTCTTTATGTATGTAGCGTTTCCTAGCAGTCAAGGAAGCTGAATTCATTGTTTCTACTATTCACTAGTACAGTATATGATACCACCTACTATCTACCACGTGTGTTAGCTGCTCCGTCTCGGTTATGTGCCGAAGCAATTAAACCCTCTTGTTTGGTTAATAAGCAAAATTAGATTTTCATTTACTGCAAAAGGGCAAATGAGCGAAAAATGTTGGCAAATTCTCATTATGTTAGTAATTTTATTGAGAACTCTGGCCCCTAAAAGTGATTTGACAAGGTAGGACCAAGACCAACACAAAAGTAACAACAAAGCGTCACTGAGCTGGCGTTCGGCCGGCACAGAGCGGGCGGTGACGCAGCGGCTCAGCTATCCCGTGGGCCGGAAATGCGCTCGCGGCCTCTGCCGGCCACACCCGGCCCATCCACTCCCTGGGAATTTGCACACTCTGTGGTCGAGCGACATCACTCGCGTCTCATTATTTGATTCAAGACGGTTAGTTCGGCGTATTTGTTGCGCCGTCCGAACAAGACACAACCAGGGCAAAAGCACCACAAGCGCAAAGATGCGAGCTGGTGCCAGCGCCGAAGAGACTCGCCAATTGCCAGCTCAAGCTTGCCAATTCCACCAGCTCCAAGGGCGGCGCTGAGGATGAAGATATCGACTTTGCCTCGGTCAACTGCCAGCCGAGTACAAGCTTGCCAATTCCACCAGCTCCAAGGGCGGCGCTGAGGATGAAGATATCGACTTTGCCTCGGTCAACTGCCAGCCGAGTACAAGCTTGCCAATTCCACCAGCTCCAAGGGCGGCGCTGACGATGAAGATATCGACTTTGCCTCGGTCAACTGCCAGCCGAGTACAATCCGCCAATGACTGGACGACAACGGACGGAAGCCTACTCGGAAGATAGAAGAGTAGCTCTCGCCGACTTGGTTGTCGTTCAGGGCTGACTTAAGACAGGGAACGTCGTTTAGTGAATTCTGAGAAGTGGACAGACAGTCACTGTAAATTGCATTTGCTAAGTTTACCTACGATTATTTGCACTTAGCCACTGAGGGCCTTTTTTGTGTTGTATTACAAGCAGTGTTGCAGACTTCATTATCCAACAGGTCTCTGAAATAAGTAAACATTGTAACTCGTTTGTGTGACTTTGTTACAATTTGTTAGTGTTGTAGGACCTTCGTTCTCCTATCCTGTTACCTGACCCTGGGGCACAGCTGTGTAATAGTGGCAGGGAGAAATTGTCTTAGCAGTGTACTGAACCAGGAGCCGGTCACGAACTCACAAACTCGGCCTCCACAGCAGTAGCGACGAGGCTTTCGCAAAAGCATTGCTGTTGGGTTTCGCCTCGGAATCTTTGACCGACTTTTGTTTAAAGGTTTTTTTGACGTTCCTTGCGCAAATGGGCATGATAACTTTATAAGCCACCTTTCGCTGTGTATCAGAATAACGAGAAGGAAAATTAGCGTCGGTTAGTGACTCGAACCCGGATTCCCCGCTCTATGCGAGCGGTCGCCTTAACCGCTTCGGCTTTCCGTGCACACCCAAACTTCCATATGTCATAGCCGTGCCACAAACTGCTACGAATATTCCCCTCCAGGAACGGCATATTTGTTAACAGTCCAGGGCAAGGTGTCAGCGAATAAATGCCTGTGTTATGCATGTCGGAAGGAACACTGCGTGGTACTTCTTAATAACACAGACATTTCTATTTCTTATTTACAAACCGTCCAGGAACATCAGAGAGTGTAGGCAAAAGACAAAAAGGACCCGTTCCAAATGTCGTGAGTGTACAGAATGACCTGCACACGTGCAACAAAGTCCATGTTATAAGGACCACATCGTCTGTCAATACCAGGACTGTGGATGATAAATTCGCCAACACGCTTGTTCTCGCTGTGGGAAAGAGCCTCTTCAGAGGAGCCACTGAAATTCATACGCATGACGATGGTTCTAACAAGAAAGAGACAGACAGGTAAGCAAATCCTGCGTTCCAGTGCTGCACAGAACAACCATTGCAGATGACGAGGGCAGAACTGGGGAAATGCCCTCACGCGTTGATTCGATAGGTACATAAACTCCTGCCGCGGTCTCGATTCCAGCCTACCACCAGCAAAGGAGGGTGAATCTTTGACAATGCAGCTACACGCGCTGCTCCACTACTTGCGCTGCTGCGACGTCAAAAAAAGTACAAAACAACCTAGACCGAAGGTACTCATACGAAAGCCAACGAATGGCCAGGCAAGGCTCATCAACTTCGGTTTTAGTTTATGCTCCGGTCAAGCTCCTGGCCACTACAACTCTTTCGAGTTCCATCTGCGTAACTTAAAAACATTTTCAATACTCAAACGTATTCTGTAGTTGTCTCCTATCAAAGTAGTAACAAAGAGCGACGAATTCCCTAGGTTCTGGACTTTTTTTTTTAAATTTTTGTCCTCCGAACACACACATAATATATATATATATATATATATATATATATATATATATATATATATATATATATATATATATATATGCCAAGAGGTTAAACAGCAAAATAATAAATTTTTGTATATCATCACATCCTTAGTTGTTAATGACGTCGTCACGTAAATCGGTAATTAATGTCCACCTGACTCTCCAGTGACAGTTGTTTTTGTGATAGTTGCGGCCGACCGATGATGATGGAGCCGGTATGAGAGAAGAAGACCAGTGCTTCCACGGAAAAATGTTAGCTGGTTTTCACTGACTGCATCTTCTCTAACAGCAATAACGGGCAGCATTAAACTGTTTTTAAGTCCTACACACAGCTCAAAAACGTCTTTCCAGAGACAATGCTGTAATCATCAGGTTGTGAAAATCAGCTCACAAGGTTAAAGCACTAAGAAGTAGACCAACGCATTTGCAGTGTTCGCAAAAAATAGATGGAAAAGACTTTAGACTGTGGGTCACCATCTATTAGTAAAATCGTCCACTTAAGTCAATAGTTGTCGCACCCCACACCGGCCGCTTCCTCATCTGATGTGGGCTCCAACAAAAGTTTCAAACTGACGCTTCTTCAGGTTTCTGGAAGTAGCTATGAGCAAAAATGTTCGCGGTATCTCTGTGTGAGCGCAAATATCGGCTCAACGATAATGTTATTATATTCGTCACCTACGTTCGCTCATTTCCAAAGACGCTACTTGAGTGCTTACGATCGTCAGCTTCCAACTGTTTCGGCAAAGAAGGACTGCAAATTTTTAATTACGCATCTGCTTTAATATAACAGCCGCTAAGAAATATCTTTCCGTTGTCCCTTACTTGTTCGTTCAAAAAACTGCCGTGCTTCTTTTCACGACTTGTAGTTTCTAAGTTCTTGTAGCATCCAAGACAAAAATCCTTTTCAAAGGGAAAGGAGAAACCAGCAACCTGGACTCATCGAAAACACATCTTTCAACATTTTTAAGGATATGTTAACTAGCAGGCTTACCGCTGAAGTAGATGCCCGGATACTATAAAACTAACTTGGTTTCAGAAAGTGAAGAAGCACCTTACAGGCAGCGAACTGCTTAACAGAGCAATCTCAAGACACACTAAGACATCAACGTAAAAGCGTTTTGTAGTCTACATACTACAGCAAGCCCTCGACACTATCAACAGAGAAACACTCATCCGAAAACTCAGGGTATTAATTTGTGACACAAACCAAAGAATGAAAGTACTTTAAGACATCCTAAGATACAACAGCATCCAAATATCTGATGATATCACCGTATCCAAGAGCTTAACGTAAACAAGCGGAGTACTGCAAGGAGTCTGGATCAGTCCGACAGTGTGACAGCAGACGTCACGTAGACCATCATGGACACTCAGTATCTCATACTTTACACGGATTTACAAATAAATCACAGCAAAACCAAATAGATTTTCAGAAGAGCTGCTTAAATCACACCAAAAGACACGCTGATTCTTCAACACAAACTGCTGAAATGGTGCCAAAATACAAATGTCTAGGAGTCACGCTAACATCATTCAGCACCCACGTGAAAGAAAGAGCAGCAGCAGCAATAAAAGCAATTTACAACATCCAACGACTTCAAAAACTCTCAATAAAACCGGCAACGACACTACTTGATAGGGCCATAGCACCAATAGCAACTAATGTGATCCACATAATCTGGGACAAACTAAAAGTCAACGACCGCGTAACATTACAGAAAGTCAAATCCTGCTACATGAAACGAATCCTGGGCATTGGGAAGACAGTACTTTAACCAATGGTTTACGTTTTAACGAAAGAAACCTTCTTCATAGAAGGCATCCGAATGCAGATGCTCTCGCCAAACACCAAGGTCTACGAAAACATTCCGGAAATACTCATAGGAAAACACAGCTTTATTTGGAAAGACTTCTTCTCAACCGAAGCCATACTGACGGAAGAATGAAAACAGGCATACGATGAACTCCAGCATGTAACACGATAAGCAACACATGGTTTTCATCACAAGTCCTGCCAAAGCAAGAGATTCCACTAGCTGAATGAAGAGTACGTGTGTGTGAACCCTGCAGTGAGCACTGTGTGCAGAAAAAGAGGAATGTCAATATTAAAACTAGTATTAGACAAAATATCTGTTTTGTATTTGTTTTGCATTTGCACATTGTGCGCGTTTTCTTCAGTAAAATTCTTCTAGCAACTCACATCTTCGTCCTTCATTTTCCATTTGCAGGTTTTGTAAGCATCTTCTATTCCCGTAAGGAGATGGCTTGCTTCGTACACCTGGTTCGAAACAGCTGGTTTTTCATAGTTGCATCACAGGTCGCGCAGTGTATTTTATAACATTCCGATGTTTGTTACTAGTTATCTTTTAAACAACATCATGCTTGAGAGTTGTACCTCATTAAATTAATTGCCTGGGACGCTGTTTGGCAGTTTCATGGAACGGCATCATAACCACTTTCCCCTTTTTCTCGTTTAGTTTATTTCGTTTATTCTTATTACTTTCCAAATGGCCGCTTTCGATCAAAAGTGTTCCATTTCAACGAATGTGCGACAGATTGCAGTTCACACAGGAAGAATTTGGTTTTCCTGATCTAACGAAAATGCCCTTTATGTGCAAGAGCTGGAAACGAACTCGTCTCACGTTGTCAGAGGGGTCTAAATGTCATAACGGCAACTTTTCGACTCACTCTTTTTAACGGTACGTGAACGGAAATTCGGATATGCCCATTTTGCAAACGTGGTTAACAACTGAGCTCTGAGACAAGGGAATACAGAAGGACGGAGGTCCAGCACACTTTGCTCTTCATATGTGCAAATTTCTTCGACAAACAGCTGCGAGGCCGCTGGATTGAGAGTGGTTCAGTAACATCTCCAGCGACAATGAGATGGCTGCTACGAAGAATAGAACTTACCACCCGAGACGAGTAATTATGCAGAACCTCACATGTGGCTCAACTTCCCTACGAGACTGAGAACAGCAGTAAAGTGTTGAACAGCAGTAAAGTGTTGAAGAAGCTGTGGCAGTTGGAAGCATGGTGCAACGCTACAGTGGTGCAGGGTGGCCCAGCTGATGACATGGGGAAGATGATGTAATGAAGGTGGACACCAGCCATTTCTGCACAGCACGTAAACATCGTTCCAGCCACTGCCGCATGTTGCCATGGTGTGTGTCTTGTTACTCCCAACATGAGAGGTCAGTGTGTCCCCAGTGTTGGGCCATCTGTTGTAAGTGTTGGAAAAAAGGCCACATTGTGGTAGTTTGCTTGTCAATGACACAGAAAGCAGTATCAGAGAACATCGATATGGACAAGAGATGCTACGCGAGATACAAAGGAAGGCGAGGAGACGCATAGCTATCTGTAAAGCACAACGGTGGACCCACACATCCACTGCGCGTAAAGTTTTGTTTTCGAATAACCAAATATATAACATACCGTTTGTACCTAGAGACGAAGAAATGAATCGGACACCAACAGTGGGGGGCAGAGTGCGCCGACGGGGCAGTGCACGATTGGGGCGCTGCCAACGGCCTGGTGCGTGTGCGGGTGTGGTACGCGTCACGGCGCAAACGAGATGCAAGCGCTGCTGCCAGCCGCTCTCCTACATTTACATGTGCGCTTTGTAATTCAAAGCACGGACTCGACACACATTAACTGTTTGATTGAAACCACTTGTTATTCCATTCCCTAACAGACTGCGGCTGATGCGGCCGTTTATACATTACTACAACCTTAGGCAATACGTCTCACACTGTGCAACGACTGCAAGGCCAGTAATAGTTTCTGCCTTAACAGAGCATGGGGCCTTGCATTAGACGGCACTTACTACCACAGAGGGTCTGTCTCTAATCAAGCAATGAAACTATCGCTGTGTTATGAGTTCTGAAAAAAGCTGCGCAAATATTCACTCACATCTTGATAAGATTTCACAATGGTGCAAAGAAGGGCAGCACGAATGCTAAAAATAAAACTTAATCTGCAGAAGCTTGAAGACAGACGCAAGCTAACCCGTGAAAGTTTCTGAAACCAACTTTAATCCAGGAAAACACTACTGTTCCCAGGTAAAGTAAAGCCCATACGGACCGCGAAGGCAAGATTAAACTGACTACAGCGAGCACAGAGCCGTTTAAGCAATCATTCTTCCTGCGCTCCACACGTCAATGACGTCCACACGACGTGACAGGAAAAAGCCCTATTAACTGGTGCAGTGGGAAGTACGCTCTGCCACGCGCTTCACATTATACATGAAGATGTGAATACGTTCCACAGTGTATTTTATTTATTTTAGGTAGGAGGGGTATCTGTTGAGAGGCCAGACAAACGTGTGGTTCCTGAAGAGGGGCAGCAGCCTTTTCAGTAGTTGCAGGGGCAACAGTCTGGATGATTGACTGATCTGGCCTTGCAACATTAACCAAAACGGCCTTGCTGTGCTGGTACTGCGAACGGCTGAAAGCAAGGGGAAACTACAGCCGTAATTTTTCCCGAGGACATGCAGCTTTACTGTATGATTAAATGATGATGGCATCCTCTTGGGTAAAATATTCCGGAGGTAAAATAGTCCCCCATTCGGATCTCCGGGCGGGGACTACTCAAGAGGATATCGTTATCAGGAGAAAGAAAACTGGCGTTCTACGGATCAAAGCGTGGAATGTCAGATCCCTTAATCGGGCAGGTAGGTTAGAAAATTTAAAAAGGGAAATGAATAGGTTAAAGTTAGATATAGTGGGAATTAGTGAAGTTCGGTGGCAGGAGGAACAAGACTTCTGGTCAGGTGATTACAGGGTTATAAACACAAAATCAAATAGGGGTAATGCAGGAGTAGGTTTAATAATGAATAGGAAAATAGGAATGCGGGTAAGCTACTACAAACAGCATAGTGAACGCATTATTGTGGCCAAGATAGATACGAAGCCCACACCTACTACAGTAGTACAAGTTTATATGCCAACTAGCTCTGCAGATGACGAAGAAATTGAAGAAATGTACGATGAAATAAAAGAAATTATTCAGATAGTGAAGGGAGACGAAAATTTAATAGTAATGGGTGACTGGAATTCGAGTGTAGGAAAAGGGAGAGAAGGAAACATAGTAGGTGAATATGGATTGGGGCTAAGAAATGAAAGAGGAAGCAGCCTAGTAGAATTTTGTACAGAGCACAACTTAGTCATAGGTAACACTTGGTTTAAGAATCATGAAAGAAGGTTGTATACGTGGAAGAACCCTGGAGATACTAAAAGGTATCAGATAGATTATATAATGGTAAGACAGAGATTTAGAAACCAGGTTTTAAATTGTAAGACATTTCCAGGGGCAGATGTGGACTCTGACTACAATCTATTGGTTATGACCTGTAGATTAAAACTGAAGAAACTGCAAAAATTTGGGAAATTAAGGAGATGGGACCTGGATAAACTGAAAGAACCAGAGGTTGTACAGAGTTTCAGGGAGAGCATAAGGGAACAATTGACAGGAATAGGGGAAAGAAATACAGTAGAAGAAGAATGGGTAGCTCTGAGGGATGAAGTAGTGAAGGCAGCAGAGGATAAAGTAGGTAAAAAGACGAGGGCTGCTAGAAATCCTTGGGTAACAGAAGAAATATTGAATTTAATTGATGAAAGGAGAAAATATAAAAATGCAGTAAATGAAGCAGGCAAAAAGGAATACAAACGTCTCAAAAATGAGATCGAGAGGAAGTGCAAAATGGCTAAACAGGGATGGCTAGAGGATAAATGTAGGGATGTAGAGACTTATCTCACTAGGGGTAAGATAGATACTGCCTACAGGAAAATTAAAGAGACCTTTGGAGAGAGGAGAACCACGTGTATGAATATCAAGAGCTCAGATGGCAACCCAGTTCTAAGCAAAGAAGGGAAGGCAGAAAGGTGGAAGGAGTATATAGAAGGTTTATACAAGGGTGATGTACTTGAGGACAATATTATGGAAATGGAAGAGGATGTAGATGAAGACGAAATGGGTGATACGATATTGCGTGAAGAGTTTGACAGAGCACTGAAAGACCTGAGTCGGAACAAGGCCCCCGGAGTAGACAACATTCCATTAGAACTACTGACGGCCTTGGGAGAGCCAGTCATGACAAAACTCTACCAGCTGGTGAGCAAGATGTATGAGACAGGCCAAATACCCTCAGACTTCAAGAAGAATATAATAATTCCAATCCCAAAGAAAGCTGGTGCTGACAGATGTGAAAATTACCGAACTATCAGTTTAATAAGTCACAGCTGCAAAATACTAACGCGAATTCTTTACAGACGAATGGAAAAACTGATAGATGCGGACCTCGGGGAGGATCAGTTTGGATTCCGTCGAAATGTTGGAACACGTGAGGCAATACTGACCTTACGACTTATCTTAGAAGAAAGATTAAGAAAAGGCAAACCTACGTTTCTAGCATTTGTAGACTTAGAGAAAGCTTTTGACAATGTTGACTGGAATACTCTCTTTCAAATTCTAAAGGTGGCAGGGGTGAAATACAGGGAGCGAAAGGCTATTTATAATTTGTACAGAAACCAGATGGCAGTAATAACAGTCGAGGGGCATGAAAGGGAAGCAGTGGTTGGGAAAGGAGTGAGACAGGGTTGTAGCCTGGATTCGTGATTTCCTGTCAGGAAGGTCGCAGTTCGTAGTAATAGACGGCAAATCATCGAGTAAAACTGAAGTGATATCAGGTGTTCCCCAGGGAAGCGTCCTGGGACCTCTACTGTTCCTGATCTATATAAATGACCTGGGTGACAATCTGAGCAGTTCTCTTAGGTTGTTCGCAGATGATGCTGTAATTTACCGTCTAGTAAGGTCATCCGAAGACCAGTATCAGCTGCAAAGCGATTTAGAAAAGATTGCTGTATGGTGTGTCAGGTGGCAGTTGACGCTAAATAACGAAAAGTGTGAGATGATCCACATGAGTTCCAAAAGAAATCCGTTGGAATTCGATTACTCGATAAATAGTACAATTCTCAAGGCTGTCAATTCAACTAAGTACCTGGGTGTTAAAATTACAAACAACTTCAGTTGGAAGGACCACATAGATAATATTGTCGGGAAGGCGAGCCAAAGGTTGCGTTTCATTGGCAGGACACTTAGAAGATGCAACAAGTCCACTAAAGAGACAGCTTACACTACACTCGTTCGTCCTCTGTTAGAATATTGCTGCGCGGTGTGGGATCCTTACCAGGTGGGATTGACGGAGGACATCGAGAGGGTGCAAAGAAGGGCAGCTCGTTTTGTATTATCGCGTTATAGGGGAGAGAGTGTGGCAGGTATGATACACGAGTTGGGATGGAAGTCATTACAGCATAGACGTTTTTCGTCGCGGCGAGACCTTTTTACGAAATTTCAGTCACCAACTTTTTCTTCCGAATGCGAAAATATTTTGTTGAGCCCAACCTACATAGGTAGGAATGATCATCAAAATAAAATAAGAGAAATCAGAGCTCGAACAGAAAGGTTTAGGTGTTCGTTTTTCCCGCTCGCTGTTCGGGAGTGGAATAGTAGAGAGATAGTATGATTGTGGTTCGATGAACCCTCTGCCAAGCACTTAAATGTGAATTGCAGAGTAGTCGTGTAGATGTAGATGTAGATGTAGCCTCTCCCCGATGTTATTCAATCTGTATATTGAGCAAGCAGTAAAGGAAACAAAAGAAAAATTTGGAGTAGGTATTAAAATTCATGGAGACGAAGTAAAAACTTTGAGGTTCGCCGATGACATTGTAATTCTGTCACAGACGGCAAAGGACTTGGAAGAGCAGTTGAACGGAATGGACAGTGTCTTGAAGGGAGGATATAAGATGAACATCAACAAAAGCAAAACGAGGATAATGGAATGTAGTCCAATTAAATCGGGTGATGCTGAGGGAATTAGATTAGGAAATGAGACACTTAAAGTAGTAAAGGAGTTTTGCTATTTAGGAAGTAAAATAACTGATGATGGTCGAAGTAGAGAGGATATAAAATGTAGACTGGCAATGGCAAGGAAAGCGTTTCTGAAGAAGAGAAGTTTGTTAACATCGAATATAGATTTATGTACCAGGAAGTCGTTTCTGAAAGTATTTGTTTGGAGTGTAGCCATGTATGGAAGTGAAACATGGACGATAACTAGTTTGGACAAGAAGAGAATAGAAGCTTTCGAAATGTGGTGCTACAGAAGAATACTGAAGATAAGGTGGATAGATCACGTAACTAATGAGGAGGTATTGAATAGGATTGGGGAGAAGAGAAGTTTGTGGCACAACTTGACTAGAAGAAGGGATCGGTTGGTAGGACATGTTTTGAGGCATCAAGGGATCACAAATTTAGCATTGGAGGGCAGTGTGGAGGGTAAAAATCGTAGAGGGAGACCGAGAGATGAGTACACTAAGCAGATTCAGAAGGATGTAGGTTGCAGTAGGTACTGGGAGATGAAGAAGCTTGCACAGGATAGAGTAGCATGGAGAGCTGCATCAAACCAGTCTCAGGACTGTAGACCACAACAACAACATGTTGCACTATCTCCTGTACTAAATGTCAAGCGGCAAGAAACTCAAATTATAATTTTAAGACTATTTCGTCTGAACCACACTGACAATGTTCATTTCTTTAAAAGATCACATTAAAATTGATGCCTTTCGGAACGGCAAGCTTCCACCTTCAGTTAGTCACCACTACGGAAGCCAGAGTACATCATAGAATAAAATAATGAACTTCAGACTACGCTGTGTTTGTTTTACATCATTTCGTAATCTTCTCTTCGGCCACTATCTCCATCGTCGACCTCTGAGTGTGTTGAACCATGTAGCGTTCCTGGTCAATGCACGTACTGGCAGAAGTAAAGCTGTGAGGACGGGGCGTGAGTCGTGCTTGGGTAGCTGAGATAGTAGAGCAATTGCCCGCGAAAGGCAAAGGTCCCTAGTTCGAGTCTCGGTCCGGCACACAGTTTCAATCTGAGAGGAAGTTTCATATCAACGCACACTCCGCTGCAGAGTGAAAATCTCATTCTGTAACGCACGTATTAATCGTCTTGTCCCTCCCTCCAGCACCTTTTCTCCCTACAGGTCAAATGGCTTCATCACATGCGCAAATCTCCAGTCCAGCTGCGTCGCCTCACATTTACATTACATCGTGAGGTAGCTACCAGCCATCATCATACTTGCAAAACTAGTCAGAGATATGTAGCCGACATTTGTAGTACGGCATCAGCCCATGTTATGCATATTAGTCTTATTTGACGACAGTCCTATCATGGTGGTGCAACTCTTGATTGACGCTGTAGCAGCGTTACAGTTTATACGATTTCCTTAAAGCTTTTGAAGAAATCATTTGCCCTGTTGGTAATTTCTTCGTTCAGAACGTTCTCATAGTTCGTGCTGGGCACTGAATATTCCAATCTTGCAAAAGATAAGATTTTCTACTGTTAGGTCCCGGTCAAACAGGATATCTCCGGCAGCCCGCAGCACCATATTTGTTGAAAGTTGTGACACAGTTCCGGTCTCCCTATTCCGTGACTGTCAGCTAGCAGGTTATGCTTTTTGTGCAGAAACCACGACGGGCAAGTGAGATAAATGCCGGAAGTAACGGAAAAAGTTAACTGATTTGACGAGTGCAAACGTATGTTTGTGCGATGCACGCCATACTGAATATAAACATGTATCTAAAAGGGCTGTACGTCGAAAGAAATAAGTGCTTGTACGTGTATTTGTAAATAAATGCATACTTGAATGGTTCACTTTGTGTAAATATCGTTAAAGTGATATAGTATTGCGCAGCTAAATTACATATTATAATTATTCTTATGTAGTAACTAGACCTGTATATTGTAATAATGCATTAACACTTTCAAGAAACATTTAATTAAATTCTCGCCGGCCCTGGTGACCGAGCGGTTCTAGGCGCTTCAGTCCGAAACTGCGCGGCTGCTACGGTCGCAGGTTCGAATCCTGCCTCGGGCATGGCTGTGTGTCATGTCCTTAAGTTAGTTGGGTTTAAGTTGTTCTAAGTTCTAGGGAATGATGATCTCAGATGTTAAGTCCCATAGTGCTCAGAGCCATTTGAACCATTAAATTCCCGTAATCTTTTTCCATTTTCGTGTTTTGTTTAGACGATTAACGATGCACAATAGGAGTTATTCAAGATTTATGGCTCATTGGGCTTGTATAAAATTTTAAATTGCGCAAGAGACATGCAAATATAACTGAAGAAACTGTCTTCCCTAGACTGCAATTCCTTTCAAAGACGTAAAAGTTCACTACTGTTTTCTCGTTTACTGATATCATGCACAAACTTTATTGTGCAAATAAAAAGCCAACAGTTGATCATCATTAGAACTACTACTCAAGTCTACAGCGCGGCAGGTGACTCACTAGCAAAGAGCGCCTTTCTACAGCCGGATCTCTGAGCCTTGACCGCACCGGGCAACCGCTCTTTCTTTAGTCGCTACTTACCCACATTAAAACCTGTCAGGGGTTAATTCCTGCAAGTGAACGCCATGTTACATCTAGCTATGGATCAAATTAGGCAAATTATAATTTCTGAAAAATCTGCTCTTTAGCAAGTAAGGGTCTACACATATGAAGAACTTCAAGCAGCTTATTATTGTCATGCCCCAGGCACACGTATTGGCATCCTTCCTTTTTATGATGGATATTATGAATCTGGCATTCAATACTATCAGTAACCTCAGATCTTTTACAGGTGATGCTTCTCTCCATAATGACAAAAAGTTTCACGTATGATGTCAGAGCTTGACAATGTTTGCAGGAGGTGCAAAAATTGGTAGCCTGCTTTAAATGGACAGGAATGAAGTAAAACAGTGCACTTCGCAAAGCACAGGAAAGAAGTATCCTACGAGTATAAAATCAACGGGTCCTGCAATCAGTTAAGTCATAAAAATATCTGTGTGTAGTTACTTGTGGAGATATGGAACGGAAGAACCACATGATCAGTCTTAAGTAAAGCAGTTGGCAGATTTCGATTCATGGATAGGTTAGTGGGAAAATGCAACCAGGCTACGAACGAGATAGCTCATTGACTGTGCGACCCATGTGTGTGGTGTCAATACGAAACAAGGAATGAAGAAGGAATGGAGAGTGGCACGAATGGTCGCAGTTTTGTTTGGAGGTTTGAAAACCTGAACTGGCATGCGCTTTAAGAAGCAGACCACATATCTCACGAAAGGCTACTTACAACGTATCATGAGCCAGCATTATGTGGCGAATCTAGGAATATACAACAATCTCTTATGTATCGCTCCCGTAGGGACAAGATCAGACTCATTACAGGAAACAGAGGGATTTAACCAATTATTCTTCACATGTTTCGATCGCGAACGGAACTGGAAGATGCCCAAAATAGTGGTATAATGTTATACACTAGAGTGGTTTGAGAATACAGATGCAGAGAAGACGCCCGTTATGTCTAATACACATAGCTGAGCACTGCACTGAACTACAGATTTGTCCAATATTGTAATATTTTATCCATGATTCAATAGTGTTTCACAGAAAAAGGTAACCAGCGTTGGTGACTGGCAATCGGAATTGCTGCTGTCCGCATAAGCCTTATTTCCGTGATTAGGGTCTTCCCGGAAGCTCTGCGCGGCCTCTGCCTGCTACACGGTCGCTAGCTTGTCCTCAAATCGATCAAAGCTCGTCCTTCGAGCAGGCGCGACGCAGTTCCCCGCAAGAGCAGCGCGCGGCAGAGCGGAGAAAGCAAACTTGTCTCACTTATCGGGAGCACTTGCGGGATGAAAGCAAACGAATCCCTTCTTTCGGTCGAATACGTACATAATACATCTTGCGTTGCGCTTCCGCACTGTTCAAAGCTTCGGTGGTCGTGCAAATCTGTCAGTCATCTGCACCGTACGTTTAGTCGAGCTTTTAATTCCACAGAAAACTATGAACATAAACCAAAATGTTTTCCGTTCGCGACACCGAATTATAAACAATAGTGTCTCTTAGAGAGCTAGATATAAGTCTTATGTTCGGGATTAGAATGATGGGACTCCCGAGTTACTGTTAGTTTCGACGTACGTTCGTGTCATCGTTGATTCGCCGTCTCAAAGGTCGTACAGTGGTTTGACTGGTTGCACGATAGGGATTCTGCACGAATGCCGGTGGCCAGTGAGATCGCAGGATTAAATCGCACTGAGTGTCTGCGGTAAGTTCGGCATCTGCGTTGCAACGGGTTAGCACCTCCAGGTAACACAAGAGCGCTGCATCACGAGAGGCACGAATTCCCCAGGCGCTCGTCGATCATCTCGTCGCGTCCGCGTCAACCACACAAATCCTGCTGCTTCAGCGCATGTCATATTCCTGAGAACCGGCTGAGTAGTACGACGTTCTTCGCGGCTCCTTTATGCCCACACATCCGGAACTATATCGATTCTAACGAGATACCGGAATTAACAAAGACTTAGAGTTGCATAACAGTAACGCAAATCTAATCATATTTATCCACGTTTAACTTACCTCACACGCACTTTCCGTACTTTCAGTGAGGTACTTTTGAATTAATGTCACTGTGAATCAAATATGTTTCCATCAATTGAAGCTATTCATACAATACAAATACTTCTTTTACAATGTATTCTACTCCGTTTGTAAACTACCAACATATCTGAGTACGTGTTTTAATCCTTCATTAGCATCCTAATCTATTTGATGCCAACCGTAACCAAAGAAATAAAACTTGAAAAAGGGCGACACGTGACCAGTGCGTAAAATACATAATATTCTAGTATGTATAGGAATTCCCTTTCTCTCTGTGTGTGAATTGTCTCTTACTTACTGTGTGCTACTGTTTGGTTGTCTGTCAGTATCCCCTCAGAAAACAGCTTATTTCGCCTCACATCACTCGCTGTCCTTTGTGCAACAAGTCCAGTGCAAAATTGGATAGAAGACTGAAGATGGACAGTTGTGAGACCAATGTCTCGCAGTCATCGGTTCATATCAATATACATTGGATGTGTAGCGTACGATATGAACGGAGTAGTGTTCGCGATTGGGTTCTTCCGGCGTGGACTTACTTTTAGAAACAATATCATTCTCGACAACTGACAATAAATAACACAACTGAACTTAATCTGCAGCCAAATTACAGTTTTAGAAAAGCAGGGCTTTAAGTACGAGGGTAACATAAAGTTCTTCAGCACAATATGACAAAATTTAAACTAGACCTCACCCCAGTAAGGAAATTTGGCAAAAGATCAGAGGACAACTCCATGGCTTAAGTAGGACTAACAGAAGTACTGAACTAAACCTAGAACTACGAGGACTCAAACCACTACCTAGCCACCAAAAAACTAATACTAACTACAGAAATTTCAGTGTACAGTACATTTGCTGTACAGTAGCAGATACAAATCAGTCACTTTCACAGCATAAAATATACTTACGATATTCGTCACGCTGAATGCACAGCCTGCACTCTTCTCTGTACACTATGTTGCGTCACACAAGCGACCAAAGCACCTTGCTTCTGCTTCTCTTATTTTTTATTGGTATTTAGCTATCGACATACAGCCACCATCACATTTACAAATAATCCTCCTTAGTGATTATTCTACTATACACTTTTTGAACCGCTGTTTACAATAGAATAGGGTATGAATAAAAATGTCACTACTATAAACTAGTAACATAGTGATTACACCGTAATAATAATAATAAAAATAAAGAAGTCCAGAATAACTCTAACAGCTAGGTCACACACATTCAGGAGGGTGAACGCTATCTGGAAGCCCCTGGCTGCGTCACCTCTGGAATCGCCACCTTCTCCCTGGGGGCACACACCAAGTGTCCCACAGGGTTGCTCGTGTCCACACTGCGGCCACGTCCAGCGCTGACCAGTCGTGAAGTCCCGGACTCGGCTCCTCGGCGCACCAGCCTTTGGAGGCGGCTTGCTGTTCTCGGTTGTCCAATACACCCTCGACTCGTCAGCTGCTGGTGCCGCACCACCGAGCACAGCTCGCTTCAGCAACCTCGGCCGCCGCCCCTGGCTGGGACAGCGCCCCGCGTTGACCACCGGCGACGCGGCGGATTTCCCGTCCCCGCGGTCTCAAGGCGCTCGCTCCTGCGTCAACGCTGACAGCGCAAGAGGTCACTGACTACTTCCTTCTCGCACCTACCACGCAAGGGGGCCAGAGTTCGATTCCTGGGTGTTGTGTCATTCATCATCATTTTCATCATCATTGACACGCAAGTCGCCGAACTGGCGTCAACTAGAAAGACTTGCAATACGGTGGCCGAACCCTGAAAGGGGATATCCCGACCAATGAATGCCATACGATCATTTCATTTCCTTCTCGCGCCCCCATCAAAGCTCGGAGTGGCGCTCTAGCAGCGCCAAAAACGACGCCGGCTGCTCACCGCCTCCCCCCCCCCCCCCCTGCCTCTCCCCCACAACCCACCTAGCAAAGCCAAGCCAATTTCTGGCGCGAGAGCAGCGCTAACGTAGCCGGCAGGACGGGACACGATACAAGAACCGCCACGGATTGCAAATTCATCAAACAGACGCTATTTCAGCAATCTGGTGCATTCTAAGATGGTGTCGTTTCCAATGCTAGCTCGTAATCGTCAACTGTGGGTCTTCAAAGTGACATTGTTACCTGCCTTCAAACCTAAATGAAAAATATTAGAAACTACTCCTAATAACCTTGGTTCTTTGCATTGTGGATCACATAAACACTACTAATTTCCGCATCTACAACATAGCCCGTACAGCACAGGAGATATACCTCAGGAAATTTGCTTGTGCTTCGCGATGAAATCTGGTGTGGAACAGAACCTCTTATTTCATAATACTGTGGACTTACACGAAAAGAATATCACTCCGAATAGCGTAACACAAGCATACTATCCCCCCCTCCCCCTGTCTCTCTCTCTCTTTCTCTCTCTCTCTTTCTGTGTGTGTGTGTGTGTGTGTGTGTGTGTGTGTGTGTGTGTGTGTGTGTGTTGGGGTGGGGGCACGCATATGTGGCATGTGTGCCTATGTGCACTTCCCACATCAGATAAGCATCCAAGTGTGTTTCTGATAGTCTAGACTAATCCTACAGATTTATTTTTTGATTCAGGCTTCACGACAGAATCTTGTGGCAGTTGTGTAGAATCTGGTAGGTTACTGCATATATAATTAATAGTAAAACAGTCCAATGTAGAACTAGGATTTCATGAGACACAGTGAAAATAAAATGCTTCCTTATGACTGCAAACAGCCAAGAAGCAAATGAATGCCCATCACAGTAATTACTCCAAATCAGCACACAAACATAACACAGGATACAACTGCCACAAGACTCGAACTGGTCTTCAAATATTACATAGATTCAAGAAGGTTATGAAAGGTACTTACGCAAAGAAGGAGAAATCTTTACATATGGCAAAAAGTGTGGAAGTACATAGCTCATAGATAAGCTACAGTTTGCATATTTCTCTAATATAAAAAACCTAATTACTAATCCTCACCTTCAAAGAAAACTGTGTCTGAATATTTGTAACATTATCTGTGATTAGTGTAAAAAGCCATTCATTCCGTGTTATTCGTTGCCTTCGTGCAATTCAAGGACGCCAGTTAATGGACATTAATTGGGGATATGTCCAGCCTTTGCCTTTATGGCGGCTTGAACTGCACTGGGGACACTTCCAATGAAGTGTCTAAATGTCTGGGGAGGAATGGGAGCCCCATTCTTCCTCAAGAGCAGAAAAAGCAGCTTTACGCCGGGATCTGGAGCGAAGTCGACTACTCTTTCACCGAAAGGTGTTCCACTGGGTTCAAGTCGGAGCTCTGCACACGCTAGCCCATTTCAGTAATGTTATTGTCCATGGACAATTGCTTCGCAGATGCTCATTTATCACAGGGTGCATTCTAATGCAGAATCACCGTCTCGGGACAGTTCCTCTACAGTACACAGCATTCATATTCTTCCGCATTCAGTGTTTTCTCTTACGTGCGGTAGAGGAAACACACCCCAAGCCACGATAATCACACCAACACCGTAATACCACAGTCTCCGTACTTCACTGTTGGCTCTAGGCACTATGGGACTTAACATCTGAAGTCATGGGTCCCCTGGACTTACAACTACTTAAACCTAACTAACCTAAGGACATCACACACAGCCATGCCGGAGGCAGGATTCGAACCTGCGACCGTAGCAGCAGCGCGGTTCCGGACTCAAGCGCCTAGGACCGCTCGGCCACAGCGGCCGGCCAGGCATTCGCCAAACCGAAACCCTTCCACCGGGTTGCCAAAGAGTACAGCATGGGTCATCATGCCTAACCATTCGTTTCCTGTCATCCAGTGCCATGTTTTTTGATAACCTCAACAGCCGCTTAGCATAAACTATGTAAATGTGTGGCTTATGAGCGGATGCTCGACCACTGTACTTCATTCTTTCTAAATTTCTCGGCAGAATACCGACACCTGTCCTCTTCCTTGGCACACGTCGCCAAAAACAACAACAAACACACTGAACCTGTCGCGTTTGTAATCACACAAAATAGAGTGTAATTAATAGGTGTGCACCAGAAGATGGCAGCATGCTGCTAAAGTAAATACTGGTATGTAACGTGACTGAAGCAGCTACTGTGTTGTTTATAAAATAAATAATGAACAATATCCGTCGTTGTACATGTAAAACTGCACCGTTCTGCTTTCACTTTGGTTTACATCGCGCAGTAATGAGACGGAAGGGCTGCGGAGCGGAGCCGGATGCGCCCAGTTTCCGCGACGGCGAGTCGCAGCGAAACTAACCCGTCCCAGACCCAGACCCAGTCAACCGGCGGCAGCTTGAGTCCACGGGACGCCCCTCCAGCAGGCCGGCCGGTTGCCATCTTCTCTCAGTACAGCGTTGCCACGTGGCTCCGCCGCTACGCACCTGCCGGCGCAGTTGTCTCCGTTTTCGCTTCCCAGTTAGCGTTACGTATACAAATGCTCCTGGTACACACGCTGAGAAAAACCGCGTAGTTCCGTAACTCGGAGCAGCAGTGCCGCAAGCAGAACGACTTTTATGGTCTGATTTATTCTTGAAACTCTGTCATATATATAATGAGTCCACGAATCAAGATACTGTCGCTAATAGACTCAAATATGCAATTGTGAAACCACTGTTCAAAAAAAGGTAATAAAGCTAACGTTCCCATTCAGCGGCCAATTTACTGTTAAAAAGTCTCTCTAAAATCCTAAAGAAACTAACATTCAAGAGAATGATGAAAAATCTTAATAATTAAAATCATTAATAAAAATAAGTTTGGATTCCAAAAGCGTACTTCAACAGAGCACGTCATCTTCTCATTTGTTAACCAACGTCTTGAATCCATAAACTACAAAAAGTCATCAGTTGGAATCGTTTGTGATCTGTCTTAAGGATACAACTGTGTGGAGCGTAAAATTCTACTTCTGAAGGCTGAGCACTGTGGATTAAATGATGAAGTAAGGATGTGGCTTGACTCATATCTAGACGACAGAAGGTAGTATTGAACAATTCTGCAATGGCACCTGCCTGCTCTGACTGGGGCACAGTAAAATGCCATAAGATTCGATGCTTGATCTCGTACGTTTCCTAATCTTTATCAATGATCTGCCATGCGTATGACACAAAAAGCACACTTCACGCCAATTGCAGTCTAGAGAACACTGCGGCCACTGTATTCAAAGATGCTCTACACCGGTTCACTTCAAATGGTCTGTCACCCAAATGTGAACAAGATTAAATTCATTCAGTTTCAAACAGCAAATAAAATACGGGAAAAATATTAAAATAAAATGTGGTGACAAAGGAACATTGAGAGTTGAGTTTTCCAGATTCCTGGGATTACACATAAACAACAATCTAAATGGGTCATTTCACACCAACGAACTGTGTAAAAGACAGAAATCAGCAGCATTTGCTCAATTTCATTTGTTTGTAACTTGGAAACAATTAAAGCTGCAGACCTAGTGTATTTTCATTCACTTATGACATATGGCATCATATTTTGGAGTAACCAGTCACGAGCAAACTAAGACTTTATTGCACAGAAAAGAGTCATTAGGATTCTTGCTAGAGTGAACCACTTCAGATGCTCTTGTAGAAACTTACTGAAACAGCTCAGGATCCTCACTATGCCATCTCAGTACATTTTTTCACTAATGTACTTTGAGAACAATAATCATACAATTTAGAAAACATACAGTGCCTATGATACAAGAAGTAAACATGATCACAAAGATATATAAAAATCTCAGCATGGTACAGAAAGGAGTACATTATTCAAGCATTGAAGTATGCCATAAACTTGTATTTCATGTTAAATCAATCATTGGGGATATTATTAAATTCAAAAAACAGCTGAAACTTTATCTTTTGAACAGTTCCGTAACAATTAGTACAATGTACTTAATTTTAAGCATTCCTATAAGAACTCATTATGTAGCACTGGCATATAAATTGATGACATATAATTTGTTTGTGTAATCATTATTACTATTATTATCTGTGTTGTTGTTTAAACACTTGAACCTCATGTATCATGTATCTGTTTATATATGATTTAGTTTGTAAACCTCAAGACCATTTAGATATGGTTATTACTGTAATAATCTGGCACGTTCTACATCCTAGCGATACATTTGCATCAACGAGCTATGGAACACGAAAATAAATAAATGAAATAAGAAATAAATAATTTAAATTGGTCCGCAAACAGCACTGCGTCCGCAAGGGCCATAAATTGCTTCCAAGTCTCTCCCTCTTCCAAAGTTACGTAAAAAAACTGAAATTAGCGTATGATATACCTCTCTTGCTTTCTCTTCTACGTCTCGGTTTTGTCTGCTTTCGTCGCACGTCGTCAGACACGACAAACTAAATGTTACACCAACCTCCCTCTACGGCGGGTTAATCAAAATTTGCTCAATTTCATTTGTTTGTAACTTGGAAACAATTAAAGCTGCAGACCTAGTGTATTTTTCATTCACTTACGACATATGGCATCATATTTTGGGATAACCAGTCACGAGCAAACTAAGACTTTATTGCACAGCAAAAAATTAGGATTCTTGTTAGAGTGCACCACTTCAGATGCTCTTGCAGAAACTTACTGAAACAGCTCAGGATCCTCACTATGCCATCTCAGTACATTGTTTCACTAATGTACTTTGAGAACAATAATCATACAATTCAGATGTTAAACACCATGAACTTATAAGTTAATTTCAATATTTCTTATCTACCAACATTTTTAACATCTTACAAAATAACAAACTTACTGAAATAAATATTTCTGTTGAATAATAAGGTTCAAATTCAAGTACTGTGATCTACAGAAGTGAAGGCGCGCCTTCAGTTGTACCCGAAATGTTTGTGGCTCTCGAAGACGTACGTAGCTGAGGTTGCTGGCAGAATATCAATCGTATAACCTTTGTATGCAGCCACAGTTCCTACTCTGCTTAACACTTCCGATGGAAATCTGTAGTTTACGCAACACTTTCCCACCCGACTAAACCCTGTTTTTATTATAATTACTGATTTTAGCACTTACGATGACATTCTACTGGGCAGTTTGTTTTTCACAATGTTCATGGCACTGAAAATTCTTTCCAACTCTGTATCTGATCAAGGCAAAACCATTACAGAGGTTGCTACATCCAGTAAATACTCAACCGGATTAACATCTCAAACATTCTTACAGTTCGATACCTTATGCCAAAAACGTAGGCTCAGAACTTTCTTATGTTAAATCTTGCCACTAAAATTCTACTTTTGTGATCGCTTCGCTGGAGACTTTTAAATGTTTCATTATTGGTGTAAGTGGTACTTTGACTAGTCACAAAGAATTTGAAACAGACAACACTGACATTAACATTATCAGAAAGTCTTGCTTGAAGCCCGTTATGTAACTTAAGGAGGTAAATAATGCATATTTTCCTAAATTACGTTTCTTCCTCTGTACACAGTCTTAAATCGTGTAGTTTTTCTCTGTTTCAGGTGTACGTAGCTTTCGAGATTCGCTGTCAGGAAGTCCTTGTTGCAGAGGACAATTTTCTTTGCAATGTCCTCCACTAAAATCATTAAGTATTCCAATACTTCATAAGGACCTGCAGCCTGTGCTTCAAACGACTTATTTCACCCTTTGCACTTCGGTCAAAACTGAACGAAGAAAAATGAGATATACAAAATTTTTTTGATGTAGCTGCTTGGAATGTAGGGTAAGGTAGTATAGTCCCTCTCCTTCCACTTCGCATTGTACAGTGCTCAGGCTATTGCCCTACAATTTGAACAACTGCACTTTCGATCGAAAGCCATCTAATATTAAAAAGGAAAACACTTTCCAATGTTCTGCAAAATTACATTTATTTGGTCACAATCCGGCTTTCGGGTTCTCAAGTCACCTTCAGTTGAAGACTGCCTGAGAAGCCGAAAGCCGGTTCGTGACGAAATAAATCTAATTCTGCAGAACACAAGGAAGCGTTTCCCTTATCCATACTATGATGATGTTTAGCCAAGCAGCGATGGAAATTTCGGTTAATGTTAGAAAGCCATCTAGTGTGACAAACCTGGACAACTTTTCTACACTCTTGTCCATCATTTATTGCGGCAAGCACAGCATTGTAATACATACCGGCAAACAACAGAATGGGCAAACCAGTTATTTCTCGTACGAGAAAATGTAAGTTCACTGGCAAGCATTCCGAAGCTGACGAAATCGCTCACTGTAGTAACGGCATACACATAAAACCATGATGAGACTGGGGCATTCATTTTGCAACCTGGCAGCACGAACTCCGTTGTTAATTCCCGTCAAAACTGACGTTATCAACATCCTTATACTTTCATGTTCTTCATATTTAGTCCCTTGTAGTGTAATGCTTGCAGCACTCTTGGCGTCACAGTGTGGATCTCAGAAAGTGACAAAAAAAGCCTGTCGTACCCGTTTTACTACGACATAACTACACAATCGCTATTCACAACGTTTTGCTAACACTGGTGGCATTACGTTCATCAGCGAGAATACTCAAAAGATCCATGCACTATATCCTGTAACAAAAATTTTTCAAAATGAGGTGCCAAGACTATTTCGTTATTGCACTGCACTTTGTTCTATGGATTTTAATTCCTGCTGCACTTGAGCTGTCGTTAAACGCACTTTTGCAAAGTTCACTGAGGTCATCAATACTATGTACTGACGACAGGCATGCTTCAAAAAGGGGCAGAGAAGCTACAGCTCATCCTTTGCTAACGTTGCAAGTCCGACTAACTTCATCGACGACGCGGTTATTCTGGATGATGAAATGAGGGTTTTTTTTTCCTTTTTGTTTGTGCCGCTCAATGTTACTGTGCTTGGCGTGAAAAACGGATTTTTAAAATTTACATTTTGCCTTACAACTTTGACCAGTAACTTTTGTTAGCCGGTCTTTGAATAAAGGATCCTTTAACCAATCTTTGCGGAATCTCTGCTGGTATTGTGGAGACATTTTAGATTAACGCGCGTGTACTTTCTGCTTGTATTTATATGTAGTAAATAAAACGAAATAATTAGCAGGGCTTGATACAAAAATGATTCAGGAATCACTAATAGCTATCAGGTGAGTAACGCGTTGCTGGAGGGAGCGAGGCACGGCGGGGAATACCCTATCCACGCAACAGCGGCTCTCTTACGTTAAGTTGATGGATTGTGGAGGCCAAAGCGTTTTGAAGCTAGAAATTCAGATCTCAATGAATGCATCGAGATTATTTACATATAGTAGTATGTTTTATCCTCCTCCTTGTTGGTTAGGCCATGTTACACGAGAATAGAAATTTATGATGAGTTATTACACACAAAAAAAGGATCCGCCGCAAGAAGCTAATACGTTAGACATCCTGCAACGCAGGATTAATTATTTTTACCAACAAACTCGCCAATGAAGTAACGCATATCTAGCGGGTAAAAAAGCTAAATTGGCAACACTGCTGAGAACTGGCAGGAACCATACTGAAAGGGGGCTATTGTTGAGCAGAATGCTATTATCGGTAACTAGCTGTTACATTATCTACTCGTACATCTACACCCATGTTCTGCAAACCACTGTGGTAGTGCACGGCAGAGGGTTCTTCATATTGTACAACTCATTAGGGTTTCTTATCGCGCTCGTATGAACGGCGATTTAAGCATGCTTCACAAAATTAAGACAGTGTGAAGTAGCCGTCCGTTCTCTCTCTGCCCCAGTGAGGACTTCCCACGACATGGCGGAACTATAGGATCCGGAGAAATGGATACAAAGAAGAGTTCTTATCTCAAATGGAACTTTTGTTGCTGTTTTTGAGTAAACTTTGTCACTCGAATGTAATCTGTATTTCTCCCTTTCGCAGGCAGTGCATTTACCAACAAGGCCACACGCGCACGCCTCACAAACCCCCTCACAGTTTCAACTTGACACAGTCTCCTCTACGTTCCTTCCAAATTCTCTCCGCTGCGCCCAATATCCGTATTCTCTCGGAGGAGATAGGCAAGCAGTATCGTGGGAGAATCTCATGGAAATTTGGAAGGTGAGGAGAAAAGCCAGCGGTAATTTGATCTTCTGTGATCGGGTGGCTCAACAGGTAACAGCACAGCCGATTACAGGCTGTTATCCGGGTTCGGGCTCCGGTGCGACACAGGGTAAAATCGTCACATTCCACTCTTACACTGCATAATCTGTAAAGATTAATAGGCATTCCGTTTCTAGGGGAAAGCTACGAACCGTATCTGTTAGTATGTTACTGCCGTCCCACTGCTTACAACGTCCTTCGTGTTATTACTCTGGTAATGTTTTATGAAAACTCGGTTATTTACACAGTTCTACGAAAAGGCAGAAGACATACACTAAGACTCGCAACACGGCTGTGTAATCAAATCCATGTTTTCGTACAGCGGAACAGTAAGTACTGTACAGCCTAATTAAATGCACTTTCTCGATTTACAGACAGTATTGACAAACTGGAACTCTACCGTCGCAGACTCATCATCTGGCGCTGATAAATGCGAATTAGAGCTCTCGCCGACTTCGGCAACGCGGCAGTGTGTAAATGACATGACGTTGGGTACACAGAGAGGTGCTGGGCAAACAATTAATTAGCTAGTAGCGGTGGGGAGGGGCTAGAACGGTGCAAAGCTGTAGCTCGTTCGCACTCAGCGAACTCTAGGGCATCAGGCGAGCTGTGTTTCAGGGAGAATACTCGGACGCTAGGCCACGGCTGTGGCTGGCACACCGCAGTGCTACTGTGCTTCTCTTACGCCTAGGGTTAATACATGCCAGTTCTTGAAATTGGGATACTAGATGACAGCATTCTTTCGTACACACGGGCCCTACCAAAATCCCGTGTGGCACATTGTCTTCAAATTTTGATATTATTTTATGTCACTTAGAAGCCCTGAACTGAGAAGCCATGAAAGGTTATTTGCATAAAATAAAGGAACAGATTCAAAGCTGAGCTACTAGAATCAGTTGAAACGGCAGATTTCTATTCTACTAAATTTGTATTATACGTACAAAATTAGCATTTAAATTATAAAAGTGATGCAAAACAGGCATAAAATATGCTTTTGAAAAGAAAGTAGGAAATCAAATCATAAAAGCTGCTACTCCTCATTCAAGTAGTTGTTCAGTTGCCATCGAGTAGATCCAGTGAACCGCGATCCCGTCATCCCCACAAAGAAAAATCCCTGGTACTCTGATCTCCACGTAGGAGACACGCTCACGCCGAACCACTACACCTACATGATTACTCCGCAACTCACGCCCAAGTGTTTGGCAGAGAGTTCTTATAGCACTTTCATATTATTTCGCGACTGCTCCACTCTCGAAAAGCATATGGGAAAAATGAATTTTTCCGTGCGAGCTCTAATTTCTCGTATTTTATGCTGTGGCCATTTTCGCATTCTCGGGAGAAAGATAGTGATTGAAATTTCGTGAAAACCGCCTTTGTTTTGAGGACTGGCACATTAACTCTTCGCCAAGTCACTTCACGCAGTAAATCAATTTCATGATGAAGACAACGGTACGTAGTGTATCGTATCGACTGGTAGCTGTCCCACAACAGGTTTGGTTTCACAACTTTCAACTCAGCGATTTCCAAACCACGGTTATCTCAAACTGATGTATCTGCCGCCCCCACCACCACTACCACAAATTTCTACAGTCTTTTCTTATACATACAGGTACGTTAAGATATTCTGCAGACTACAAAAGACAATTCGAGCACAGTGCAACTGTGAGCCGTTTGCTCGCTCAGATTAAGATGCCGGCGTATGACTGACTGAGGTCTCGGCAACTACTTTGCAGCTAAAAACAGGTGCATTCCACAGCAGGAGAGCGAGAAGGATGCAGTCTCGAGGCAGCGGTTGTCGGCTTCCGCAAAATTACAGGTGCGTCGCCATGAGACAGCGGGCTAAGTACAGTGCCGGAGTAGCAATTTAGCGAACGTATTCTGCGCAGCAGCTCCGTCCGTCGCATTTGCGAGAATTCTGCACGCAACTCTCCGCGCGCTCCGTCTACCAGCATTTTATATAACTGCGACCAGTCGCACCAACTTCTCAGCCGAGTTTCATTTTGACACGGGTACAGATTTATTACTGAAGTGTGACGTCACAGGCTAACCTCGACATTCAAAGACCTCGCCTTGGCCAATAAGTCAAACAGTGGTTTTTGTTTCACCATTTGAACTGCCTTTAGTCTTCCCCAAGCTGCTCCAAGGTTAGGTTTTCCGTGATTTCCTTCATTAGTTCAAGGCAAATTTCCAGATACGGCCGATTTCCTATCCCCTTCGCCTACAGTTTGCGTTCTGCCGTCTCTAACGACCTTGACATCGATGGTCAGTTGAGTCTTAATGTTCTTCCTTCTCTACATAGCGCTATAATAATTTATGAACTCCACATATGAGTATAAATTCAGTCTGTTTTATGATAAACCTCATAGAACAAAGCGAATCGCTTACGCGCAAGTTATGTAACTTGTTTGTGAAACTGTATCTCAGCAAAGAATACATCTGCCGCAACTGGAGCAACTATTATACGTCATTTACGGCAACTCTAAGCTATGATAATTAGTCTTTCAAAGAAGACACCTGTGGCTAGCTACGGTGTGCTATGAAATAACATACTGTCGGTAGCCACAAGTGACTTCTTTGAAATATTTGTGTTACTCAAGACACGAGAATCCGTTTCTCAGTCCGTGCGCTCTATTACGTTGTTACAACTGAAAGATTCGTCTGATAAAACAAATTTCACGCGATACTGACTAGACAGTGGTTCACATTAATCCATGTGTAGGTTTCTTCCGCTTGTCTTTGTTTTGTTATGAATGCAGTCTCCATGAAATGCGCTAAATGACTGACGAGAAATCTGTCTGCAGCACAGTGATGCAAGCTGCACTGCTTTTACACTGATTACCTTGTTGCACAGAAATGACGCCACTTTGAAGCGCTAAAACTTCAGTCTTGTTGACTCTTTACACCTCTGAAAATCTAAGTGAAGATTGCCCCGCATGCTGCGGTCGCAGGTTCGAATCCTGCCTCGGGCATGGATGTGTGTGATGTCCTTAGGTTAGTTAGGTTTAAGTAGTTCTAAGTTCTAGGGGACTGATGACCACAGCAGTTAAGTCCCATAGTGCTCAGAGCCATTTGAACCATTTGAACCATTGCCCCGCAGATGGTCATATATCACGAACACTACCTGCAACAGGCCACCACAAATTTTTACCTTAATCAATTCGACTATTAAGCAACCATCATTTAGCCGCTGTCTGGGTCAGTGTACATTACGATTAAAAAAAAAAAAAAAAAAAAAAAAAAAAAAAAAAAAAAAAAAAAAAAAAAAAAAAAACCGGAATGTCCACTAATCAGAAATTAGCTGACTTTCCAAATTGCCTATAATCTGTGAAATACTACATTTCCGGTGACACTGCAGCTTCAGGACGGCCATTCTGCACCAATCTACTAAGAATGGTAACACAGTTGAATGTTTTGCTTTGTCACCTTCAAACTCTGTGATCCCGTTTAAATTCATAAGGGCTGTGTAATCTTGCCTGGCATCCCTTTTGTATACATTCATCACTCCCTTACAACGGTGACTTTTCATACTACATCTGTTTTAAGACACTGTCCACGTGAACCCTAGATCTCATATTCCATATGCACACAACTAAAGCCTTTCCCTCTATTCGTTAGTTAGTTAATTACATGTTCCACGGATGATCTTAACGATTTTTTTATCGACATGATATGGAACAATTCAACCTATAGGGCACGTATATATGTGATTAGTTTCAGTATATACGTATATGCTGGTCACTTACAAATTCCTAAACGGTAAGCTGGCCTAAATTTAACATTAATAACCATGTCACTCCTACTAAAGCAACTACACTTAAAATCATGGCCGAAGAGAGCTGGGTCGAATGCTCGCAGGATTTTAACCATCTGACGCGGCTGGAAACCCCAGAAGATTTCAGTAACACCAGTTGTTTTAAAATTATTTTAATGGTGACTAGTTTCTAAATGAAAAATCGGTTATGGTATTGAAGGAAAAAGAAATGGTTTTAAGCTGAATTTAAAGCTTTCTTTACTAGCTGTCAGGCATTTTATGTTATTAGGCAAACGATCAAAAATTTTCCTTGTATATTGAGCTCTTTTCTGAGCTACTGGCAGCTTTAATAATGTGTAATAAAGATCATTTCTCTGTTAGTGTTGCAGGTATGGACACCGCTACTAATCATGTTTAATATCTCGTACGAGTTCTCATCTCATCTTCAGTGACATTGGATGGATAAATTTGTGGATTTCTTTGTCGGAAATGCTCTCTTTCAGTGTCTTTCTGTTAACCTATATATAAAACAACTTAAAAGGTTACTGATTGCTGTAATTCTCGTGAAAGAGTCTTCAGATTCACCCTTTAGTGGATAATGTATTACAAAACGTGAGCACGCTTCAGTTCCGGTCCGCTCAGTTCAACATCCACCCGGAGAATCAAGTTAGTTCTGCCTCGCCCACTTTTCATTTACGTCAATAAAATCGAAAATGAGACGTCATCAGAGATGAAATACCTCAAAAGAACGCCTATTTGGCAGTAAATGATACCTGACGACAAAAATAAGAAGGGAAATCGCACACAGAACCATTAACCTAAACCTAAAGAATTATACCGCAGCAAGAAGAGGTGTGATCTATTACAGAGTGACTTTTTCGACACTCATTTTTAAGTCTCCGTGGAGAGTGAGCCTGACACTGTTTCTCGGATCAAATGGATATTTACTATGAGAAGGGAAACTGACATACAGGAAGATAGGAAACACACCGGAAATATCATGGAGGGTAGTCACACTGAACAGTGTCTTCTGGCAAACTGAACTTTAGACTGTTAGGATCGATAGCGGAAGATCTCCCGTCTGGAATAATAAATCCAGTGATACGACAAATGCAACCGTGAAGCAAGAAGGGCCTAAAAAAATAAGAGTACGACCTGTCGCTTCACCACTGACGGGCACTGCAAAAAGAATGCTGCTGGGCAATCTTCCAGCTTATAAGTTCGTGGTCCATAAAACTTTTCCGTTCCTAACATTTCCACCGGAGATGAGCTGGACATCTTCAGAGGTGCTCTTGGTTCTCGCCAAGTATTGTCCTGTTTCGGATTTATGTGGTTCTGTAACCATCCTAATACAACCATATCGTCTCGATTCATGAGGTTTTATTTTATTTAAATTACTCCTTCCGAGTTACTTCCGCTGTTAACGAGCTTAATGTGTTTCCACTCTACGAATCAAACAATAAGTATCATACGTTGTGCCTATATGTCAAGGAGTTTTGCAGTCACCTAGTTTGGAGCAGATGCTTCATAAACTAATTCTGAATATCGAAGCAGAAACATAATAAAGCAATATACTTGGCCTATACTTCACGTGGCTAATCGACTACTAATGAATAATGCTCCACGATTAGAAGTGTGTGCAATAGCATTTGACAAACGCGTGATTTTAAATTGTCACGAGCTGTGATCACCAATATCATAGAAAATGATACGATACGTATAAAAAAATATAAGCTATTTGTCTTGGGGGTAAGATTATGAGTTACTCGCCTTTTGTAAACGCAGCATTTCTTAATTCTTTTTTTTAACGAAACGAGTTTCGTCCAAATATTCTTCTCCAGTGATCCACAAAGGAAACCACTTTTGCTTTCAATAAATATCCTGTTCCGAATGCTTAAGCTATCAAGTGTTCAACAGCAACAGTTTAGGTTACCTATTATTTACTCAACTAAAATAAAAGAGATGAAAATGAGCCAGTAAAAAGTCACTACTATCGAACACTGAATATCTGAACTAAAATATTCACTTAGACAAGTAGTTAGTATAGCAATTGTTTCCACTGCAGACCACTGAAGATGCCTAGATGAAATACGCTTGATTCAGAAAAAAATAATTAATAGAGTAAAAATGGTCACATATTTCCCGAAAAGTGTTAGTGGATCATGATAATGTGTTACTGAACACAAGTGGCACTAGACAGTGGGCAGAAAAAGCTGCTTTCTCATTAAAATTTGTGCTACAATTCAAAACAGCTATCGACTATTTGCAATGGACAACCGATATGACAGTGCAAAAATTTAGCTGTTGCTGAATATAACCATGTAATGTGAACCTTGTATAAAGAAACTAGGACCAAACGTCAAATAAACATATACCAATATTTCTTTGTCAATGAAATATTATATTTATACATTTATTATCAGTCCATAATTATAGTTCGCTGTCTACTATTATTTGGTAATACATGTACGAGGATCGGTATCGCGTACAACGTACGGAGCTAGAAAAACAAATGGTGCAATGAAAAAACTGAACGTTAAGCTGCAGCAGTTATTTGCAGATGAAGAGGCTTGCACAGGATATTACAGTAGCGGGGAGAGTTGCATCAAACCAGTATCCGGACAGAAGACGACAAGAACAACACACTATGCCACAGTAAATAGAGGAAAATTTCCATTTCACTGGAAGTCAGATCTACCCACGCACTGTTCTGAGCGTTATGACCACAGCCAGAGGGGAGAAGCTCCTCGTACTTGCTACCTGTCAGTTGGCGCCCGTTGGAGCCCCGCCTGCAGTGTCAAGGTCCAAGGCCCGCCCGCCAAGCCGCTGGAATGCACCAAGGCCGCAACACTTACCTGCAACAAACAAAAAGAACACAACGTAAGGCATCTTCACGTCACCACCTGGCATCGAGAACAACGCATCGCAAGTTCCGGTTGCTCGCTGCATTTTCTGTCTGCAACAGCAGCTGCTTCGTAGAATGGATAGTTCTATTTCCACGTTCCACTCTCTACAGTATACAAAATTTTGGGCCGGATGAAGTAGGTAACTAATGCCTTCGACGACACTGTCCTTACACATCTTATGGACAGCTTGCATCTCATTCTTCCACGCCTGTTCTAGTTTTCACTATTCACTCAGTTTGTCTCGTTATAAGAACACGATGGAGCCGCTAAATCTAATACATTTTTGAGGAGGATGTAGAATCATTACATCATATGATGCAGGATTTTTGAGGAGGATATAGGATCATTACATCATATGATGCAGCCTGGCGATCTGTTTGATTATTACTAGCGAGATGCAAGAAGACGTTCATAGGGTCGACGTTTGGTGCGAGACTTTACAGTTGATCCACAACACACAAAAATCTAAAGTATTCCGCATAAGTAGACAGAGCGGCCCGTTACTGTACGACTACACCATTGTCAAATAATCACTGGAACCATTCGCATCCATCAAAAATCTGAAAGTGTGCGTTCTGGTCGATTTGAAGTGGAACGACTACATAAAACTAATTTTTGGCAGTCATACGCCAGATAGATTGAATGGATGAATTCTTAGGGCGTTGTCTTCCAACCACGAAAGAGCTTACAAAACCATCATTCGACCCATATTGCTCCTCAGTCAAGAATTTTTATCGGGTAGGATTCACAGACGATATGGTGAAGATCCGCGGTTTCATTTAGCAATCGGGAAAGGGTTACGAAGTGTGTCATCTAAATCCAGTACAGACGCTGCAAAAAAATCCAATGGCAGACGTTGCAAGACGGACGCTGTTGTGTGCCACAGTGTGTAGGTTCCTAGAAGACTGCTTTCTCCTGTATCTACCCCGTAAAATGTCCACGAAAGTAGAATAAGGGACATGTGAGCTCCTACGGATACTTACCAGCAGTCGTCTTCACGGGCTTCATTCACGAGTTGGACAGAAAAAGAAAGGAGGGAGCAGGAATGGGATGTGGTACACGAAGTACTCCCCACCTCGCTGCTAGGAAAATGGGCTTCAACGGCATGAACGCGCGGAAACGCGCAAGCTGCCGCCTGCGATGTGCGCTCAGAGGACGAAATTGGATCAGTGAGAGTTACTCGGAGCATTTCCGCTGAGGCGGATTAGCAGTCAAGCGCCGGCAGTGAGACATCGTTTTCCTGACGGGGGAACAAGGGATGGTTATAACGCCTTTTTTTCAATAACAACAAAACATATCTCCTAATACAAGACACTATTTGTCTACAGTAGAGTCACAAAAGTATACAGCCTTCGACACAGATATACGTACAAGAGCTGCATAAATTTTTGTAGCATGTTCACCAAATGCCGAAGGGAAATAACAATGTAGCCACAATTCCACGAGAACTAAATTTTTTATGGCGATTGTAAACTGTAAATACTCTAGCGCAAATAGATACAGCTACAGTTTTAGACTTAGTTACAACACATCTTACTTGGGAGAATTCCAATAACTCTTGTCTAATTTTCACATCCGAGTTCATCGAAAGGGAATACAAATTTCTGGTTATAATGATGCTAATAACTCCAGTAGGAAAACAAAAACATTTAACGGTGTCAGTCTTTTGAGTCAAATACGGAAGAACTGGCCCTCATCAGTCTACTGCGGATCTTTGTATCATTACTGGAATCTTCATCGTCGAATTCGTTTGCGTAAGCAGAAAAAGGGAACTAGATGAATTTGCAGTACGGGCTTTTTTTAGGCTGCTTTTTCAAAATAGTATTCCCCGCAATCAATGCTTCCCTTCATGTTTGGAAGACATTCCAAAAACTAAAAAATACCTCCCGAGAACACGGGACACTGGCGCTCTGTCCACAGGAAAAGTCGCAACAGAATAATCTCGGTCGCAATCCTCCACCGCCCCTTCCCTTTCCCACCAGTCATCCGTTGTGGGAACTAAGTCACCTGACACACATCGGTACAACAGGTAATGTCCTAGTTCTTTGAAACCTGCTGTGCCTGTAGAATCAGTATACGTTCCACCGATGCGCCCTGGTGTTGCTGTGATGAAAGATCCAGAGACCAGCCTCTGATCTTGAACCATCACTTTTTACGGCGTGCTTACATCATAGGAATTCAAAACGGAGCACTAGTTCAATTGGATACGAAGGTGTAGGGGGGAGGCAGAGGGAGGGAGGGAGGGAGGGAGAGAGAGAATATCCAGAAATTCATCTGAAATGACCGACCAAACATCAGATGGGTGGATAAAGTCACACAAGCGAAGTAAGTATTGCATACTGGGCCCTCCTTGGCTCAATCGCAGGTGTCTCCTCTCGCGTTGTTCGCACTGTATACCCTTAGGTCAGCCCCTTCATAGTCCAGAATACCATCAGTCGTTTCTTAGTACACTGTGGACTGTATACATCAGTAAGGTGCGCTATATAATTATTCTTAATTGTCGTAAAGCACTACAAAAGCTTAAAAATTTATATCAAGTGCAAAAAATATGTTATGCTTCAAAATGAATATCGTAGAACAAACGTCATAGAAACTGGACACTCTTGTAAAGTTTGTCTCGCTCAAAACACGCTAAGCTTTCGCTACGTAGCGCTATAAAGAGGAGCTTTTCCATTGTTTATCGGTCGTAATGGTCTGTGTACTGCAACAAGAAACCGCCTTCTAGTACCGCAGCATTCAATATGCCAAAGGTTTCTTTTGATATGAAGCGTCTACAAAATTGCACCGCCCACCGCTGACTTCTAATAAGACAGCATCAGTTTATTTGAATTGTGATTCAAATTGAAATATAGATTTACGATACGACAGTAGGCATTTTCCGCAAGTCACTTTGCACTTGCGATTTACGCAGTAAGCGTTTCTTCAAGAAAATGTACAAACAAATTATTCCTCCACACGTCTGCTTCAGGCGAAAGGCAGCCAGGAGCCTAGTTTATCCACAGAAGACAGTGTTCGAGAGAACTACTTACATCAATTAACAAGTTTGAAAGAGAAACACTGTGGTGGAAGAATCATTGTGCAAGATATTCGGATGAGAGTGGATCCAGTGTTAAAAACAGATCGCACATTGTAGTCCTCAACTCTTTGTAGTTGATCAATTATTTGCGAACGGTATATTGCCCCATCATAATTTTAATTGTTATGTAGTAAAGAAAAAACTTTAGAAAGAGCCGACAGCAGGCGATGAAGGTGGTTGTGACTGATCAAGGAGAACCAGTAGCCACGTGGGAAGCGAAAAACAAACCACAACCGGATGACCTTCGGTCGACGGAGAAGGAACATTCCCAAAATGCAAAACAGGAAGAACTGGCACAGCTACAGAAGAGAATAAAGCCATAAAAAATACGCGGTACGAAAAAAGGATGTTACACGTTTTTGTTCCATCCGTAAGCGAAAGTTACAAACAATGTAGTCACGTGGACAGCAAAACAAAAATTGGAATACGGAAGGAGGACACCAACAGCTGTATGAAACCGGTTTTGGCACTAACGGTAACACAGACATAGTTCAATTATTCAAACGATCAGCAAAGGTAACGGGCATGATGTTCTGTTTGCGGCACAAAAACCAGCACTAACAATGATTTGATTCCGTTACACTTGCCCATTCCCGGAACAGAAAAGCTACTGATGTGACAGCAAATAGGCCTTTAGTAAATTATATACCTGTTCAACCCTTACGAGAAAACAGATCATCATCACAACATCACCTTCATCTACAGCGCGTATCAGTGTTCTCGGAAAAGACGGGCACTCATATCTACAATTTATAGTTAATGTGGGACAGAACGCACATCTTGTTTTTTGTCATGCGCTAAACAAGATACGAACTTAAAGAACGTAATGCCTAAAACAGTCAAGTACGTAGTGTTAGTTGGAATTTCAGAACAGGGCGCTTCCGGTCTACTACACGTGCGCTAATGCAATATGATCAGACAGTAATTTCTGTGGCTCTGAAACTGTTGATAGTAGACGGGGGTAGACACACGTCAGCAAGTTGTAAAGAGACATAAACAAAGTTGTAGACTTATTAGCGCCTGTTTTTACAATTGAGAAATAAAAGTAAAAAAGCGATCGTAAACAAAAAGGGATGTCGTTTGTATTAATTCAGTTAACAGAAAATCATGTCACAGACTGTCACATTGCGAAAATGTTGTCAGTTCACAAATACAATGCGACGTTCCGCCAACCAGAGTGAAAAAAATACTGATAAGTTTTCAGATAATGCTTCTAGCTGTTTTACTCTCTAGGCCAATTTCACAACTTATAAAAGTTTACACCAGCTCTCTCTAAGCGAACCGAGTATGCCAAAGTAGAACGAAGCCCACCAGACAAAATATGTTACCACCTTAAAAGGGAATACCCGTTTACTACAGACGGTGTAGATAGAACTGGTACGAACCGAACATGCGCCCTCCACTGGTAAGTCACGACAACGAAGTGGGTCGATGTTGAAAAGTGACAGAATGGTAAGAAGGAGCTCTTCGATTTGGACGTGCCCATGACCGCACCGTGGATGAAGTTGTCCGATTCGCGGATGTATCAATGAGGACTGTCGAAAGTGCCTACAGGGAACGGTGTACGCCTCGCACCCATGTAACACGGCGTAATGGCGGTGGTCGTAACAGCAGCCACGTGACCGACAGGGACCGGGGACGCGTTGTCAGTGACAATCAACTCCAGAACCGACAGGAGTCGCTCGCTGCTGCCAGTGACTGCAGGTCATCTCAACCAGTTGCTGAGCGAACACTGCCAAGGGAACTGCTTGCAAAGGACATCCAGGGTCGGGTACCTGGCAGAAGGCCACTGCTCGCAGCAACACATGAAGCTGCACGTATTCCACGGATTACACAACGAGAAAACTGGAGAGTAAATGACTGGAGGAGCATTACGCAATTCTGTACAAATGACGCACGGCGCCGGGTCCACCGAAGGCCCAATGCAACTTGTGGAGGGTGTGTTTCAGGCCATATGTGGTTTTGTGAACTTTTGGGGGTGCTCGTCGAAGTAAGACTTGGGTCTACTCGTAGTGGTTACCGTTAATACGAATCACGTTATTTATTTCAGCGTTCTCAGCATCCTTTTTTCTATATCTCGATGATGAATACGTTGCGGATAATCCAGTCTTCAAGTACACAACGTCACTGTTCGCACTGCTACACGCAAACACGTTTGATGAACACTCAGGCGCATAATCCCGACTTGTTCCACGAGGTAAATCACACGAGCCTAATCCCATAGATAAATGTCTGGAATGATCTAAATCTGCGTATGAGATATAGCAATCAATATTCTTGCAACCTATTAACTCTACGAGATATAATGACCAATGAGTAGCTTCAGCTCGATACAGCATACCGATGAAACTTGTGTACTCATTTTTTTCCCCTCGCCGTACTGAGGGCATCATCGAGCCTTTAGTTGACGTTACACACTATTAGCGAGATGTACTTCGGGGAAGGGTAACTAATATTTTGTCCAGGGTGTTACATCACCCTCAGATGAGATGGAATTTCAGTAGAGTGTTCTGGAACAATTTTGACAACAAATCAATTATGAAAATTAATTAAATTTATCGATTATTCATCCCCCCCCTCATGTGACATAATCCGAGATGGTAGCCCAGGACAAAAAGGCGCGAAATTGAAATTTTGGTGGGAAATTTAAAAAATGGCGGGAAAATTAAATTTATTTGCAGGAATATCAGGTTTTGTTTGTTTACCTTGAGGTTGGGAGACCAACCGAATTATTTCACAACATGTTCACCAGAGGGTACTGTTGGCCCTTCCCATCCCCACCACCCACCAGCTCTCCCCCAATACCCTACATCTCCTCCCTTTCTCCACTTGTGAGGAAACTTTAGTCTGACGGGACAGATGTAAGTCTTCATTATTTTGTACACAGTTTGGAATATTGTTTATTTAAACAATTTTAGTTGTCATTGATCGAGCTAGACGGTAGCTCCATCCAGTTTCAGGTAAGAATAAATGTGTGGTTTAAGCATATGGAGCTCCAGTTGGACAGTGCCAACAATTCTGAAGTACTATTCTCGTGTCTGGTGTCAGAACCCCGAAGGTACTGGCAACAGAGAAATGATTGTAGAGCGTAAACACAGACATTCCTAAGGCCACACGGTTCTGCATTTAAACACACTAAAATGTTTAAGCCACATGGTTTCCGAAATAATAGTCATGTGGAGTGCAAAGCTCCTAATAGTCTAATGCAGGAGATAATATGTCCAACATTTGACATACAGCCACCCTGCAAGTTTGCTATCGAACTTATTATGGTAGCAAACTTTAAGATGATAGAACTACTTCCTTCTACACCACGGAGAAACGTAGATTCTTCGTGATACGTGCACAATATACATTCCAGAGGTGTATAGTGCCAAGTGCTCACATCCAATTATGGTTCAAAAATTAGCAGGGGAAGGGCTGGGACTTCGCTGAGGAGGACCTACTACATGATGGCTACGAAATACCAGTGACATCATTACGGGGTGGGGGGGGTGGGGGAATTAATTGATTAATTTAATGAATTTGCACAACTAATTTGATATGATAGGTGTCCCAGAAGTCTCTTTATCCCGCTACTACGGTCTCATTCCTCGTACGTAAAACGTTGTAGAAATAATACAATTCTGAAGCGACGCTCTTGCTATCCCCTCGGCGCACTGTACGATTGCGTTACTGGCGGAAGAAAATGCGCTGGTGAAGGCGTCGAGGCCAAGAGCGTTTCTCGGCCGCAGGAGGCTGCCCCCACCTGCACGGCGCCCTCAAGAGCAGGCTGGAGTCCAGCGCAGGGCCGCAGCTGGCCCAGGAGCTGTCCAGCAGCTTCCATTCGGATGCAAATACGCGGGGCGCGCCCCATCCGCCGGCGCCGCTGTCCTGCCCCCGGGGCCTCGCATGCCGCACCAAATAGTGCCACCACTACTATGGCATTAAATCATTCGAACGTTCTGGTGAGCTACTCTTCCTGAGCTCAAAAACATTCTGCTTTTATCGAAACACAGCTTCATCTTTTTTCACTTATACATATTTGAGCACAGTTTCGCCATCATAACCAGGTTGTCCTTACTTTTATTGTCAAAAAATGAGATGAACAGTACAATGTTCTATTAAAGTACTTTGTTGTTAAAATGCTTCGAATAGAATGGCGCTTCAAAACTGTATGTATTCTCAAGTAAGTTTTCCTTTTTCTTCGGCAGAAAAAAGTAAAGAGAACTTGCTGATGAAAGCGAAACTTCACAGAAACATGCTTGGGCGAGAAGAGAACAAACAGTGTTTTGCTCACGGCAGAATATTCGCAATTTCATTAACAGTTCACTGCTTTCTCTCTCCTATGAAACCGGTCTCTCCAGGAACGACGGAAGAATCCATTAATATCATGCGTAACCTATGGGATGGATCCATTGAAAAACTGGAGCAATCTGACGCTCCACTTCTCTCCACTGTCAAAAGAAGGCCAAAAAAGTATAAAAAGTCGTACGTGTTCCTCGGTATCGGGACAGACGATACCTTGGATCGACATCATTTTAGTGATCAATCAGGGTCGTGAAATTAGGAAAAGCCTCCGGTTCGATGGTACCCATACCAAATTCCTCTTACATTTCGGTAACTATACAAGAAAGTGGCTTACCAGGTTTGTAACCATTGTCCTGTAGACAGGCAACGTTCCAGTGTCAGTGTCTGTGTGTGAAGACTCTTAGGGAATACATCCTCTTACACAACGCTGATCTAAGGCCATACTACGCGATGCAGACTATGTAGAAAAGTAGTACATTTAAAAGAAATGTTAACTGACATTCTGATCTAATTGTAACTCTTTAACACCAGATACCTTCAGAAAAAAAGTGTGAGGAATTTTTTACTGTACGACCCTAACATGTTACTATACGTAATGTCTACTGTATACTGTCAACTGTATTAGTGATGTATAATAGGTGTTAGTTTCTGCATAAGAGGAGAACAAGTAGTCTATAAGCAAAAGTTATTTCCAAATTCACCATTAGCTATACAAGAATAAATATCAGTAATAACAAAATTGCGTTTTGTTATTTTACAATAGAGGCACCACAACAGCGCAGCAGCTCACGCATCACTCCTAAAAATTTAACAATTCACGAAAAATGCACTTGATAAGGGAATCATTTCCCGAAACATTATTTGTAAAAAAAAAAAAAAAAATAATACAGAAAAACCGTTACTAACAGCAGCAAGTGTTATTTTATAGTTAAACCACTGTTTTATGGACACTGGACTTCACCATCCATTTCCAAAGGATAAAATACAAAATACAACACACAGCAGTTCTTCGCCTTTTTTTTTTTTAACGCAACTCCATAACGCATTCTCTCCGAAGCGGAATTCCAGAACGATTTGTAACAAACTGAGTGATAACACTAACAACATTTCAATTTCCTCTACAGTGTTAGACAATTCCCGGAGATATCCCTGACTTTCCAGTAAATCAATTCGCCGGAGTATTCCGAATTTTGGGACAAGCCTCCACCCCGTCGATGCAGTAAACGTACCAACGAAGGTTGTGTGTGCCCCGGGAATGTCGGCGAGGGGTGCAGGCCGTGGGAACGGCCGGCGGCCAATTGTGGGGCAAGCAGCGCGGTACGCCGGGTCCGGCCGCTCCCTTTGTGCACGGGGTCGCTGCCGAGGGTTGCCGGGGCCAATCAGGGCGCGCGCCTCTGCTCCGCTGGACGCCCAATGGAGGCCGCCGCCAGATGTACCGGCTCCCGGCTGTCGGCCCCACAAAAAACAGCCGCGGGGCAGTCTCGCTCTCGGTCTTGTAACCGAATTAAAGCAGCTTGCAGCCGACGTCGCCTCGGATGCTGCTGCTGCTCAGGCGCGGCATGCTATGGCCTGCCGCCCGGCGGGACTCGTATCCGGGAGAAGAGCTGTTCGGGCCCCCTTTCATCCATTACGTTTAACTGTCCCGTGATTTCCCAACATCGAATTCCTTCCCTATCGTTCCATAATCTGAGCTTAAGCTCCAGCTCTAATAACCTCAACGTCGACGAGACATTAAACTCCAACATGTGTTCCTTTCTTGTCGCGCAAGACCGACGGAAAGTATAATGCCAGCCGCGATTTCCTTTGCGGATAGCTATCACATTTCGTTGGGAAATACACTGATAAGCCAAAGCATTATCAACACCGGCTTAACGGTGTGTTGATCCAACTATGGAACGCAATGCACCAACGATTCTGCGCGACACGGATTTGACAATTTCATAAAATGTGTCACCAGATGTCACTACACACATCAAGAAATCCCGGTGGCTAGCATTTGCAGGGCTGACAGCGTCCCTGATGTGTTCCACAGGGTTCAGATCATGCGAATTTGATACCCAGGACATAACCTGATTACACTATCAAACTTCTCAAGCCATTGTAGTACATTTCTGGCCTTGTGACACGGACAGTTTTCACACTGAATTATTGCACCGCTGTCGGGGAATGGGTGGCGGTCGTCCGCAATAATGCTCACGTAATCCACAGCTACCTTGGAGCCTTCGATTATTACCACGGGGTCGCATGGACGCACATACCACAGTACTGCCTCCAATGGCCTGCGTCCATCGCGCGGTGCACATTTCCAGCAGCCTCGATGGGAGCGTATCCGAACACGACCAGCGACCTGATGTAATAAGAAACGTGACTCATCAGACCAGGCCGGCCGGTGTAGCAGAGCGGTTCTAGGCACTTCAGTCTGGAACCGCGCGACCGCTACGGTCGCAGATTCAAACCCTGCCTCGGGCATGGATGTGTGCGATGTCCTTAGGTTAGTTAGATTTAAGTAGTTCTAAGTTCTAGGGGACTGTTGACCTCAAATTTTAAGTCCTATAGTGCTCAGAGCCATTTGAACCATTTTTCATCAGACGAGGTGACACGTTACCACCAATCTAAGATCCAATTTCGACGATAACCATACAGACATGATAACGAAATGGTTTTGTAATTTGTTTTGATCTTTACTTGTTTGACTTTGCCAGACGATAAACGACAGCATCATCTGCAAACAAGCCAAGATGGCTGCTCAGATTGTCTCCTAAATTTTTTATATAGATAAGGCACAGCATAGAGCCTATAACACTACCTTCGGGAACGCCAGAAATCAGTTCTGTTTTACTCTATGACTTTATCTCAATTACTACGAACTGTGACCTTTCTGACAGGAAATCACGAACCCAGTGACATAACCGAGGCGATATTCCATAAGCACGCAATTTGACCGCAAGCCGCTTCTGAGATACAGGGTCAAAAGCCTTCCGGAAATACAGAAATACGGAATAGATCTGAAATCCCTTGTCAACAGAACTCAACACTTCGTGTGTGTAAAGAGCGAGCGGTTTCGTCGAGCGAGCGGTTGTATATGGTTGTTGAGTGTGGAGCTATTGCATCAGCATACCCCTAAAGGAACCTAATTGCTAAACAGTCTGGACCAGAAGACTTGCTTTTATTATCACTATTTCGAAGTTACTTACATTGGCAGCCATTCTCGATTCGAATTATGGAATATTAACTTTGTCTTCTTTGGTGAAGTAATTTCGGAAGAATCTAACTCTACTTTAGCCGCGCTCTAATAGTATTTGCATTGCTATCGCGCAGGAAGGCATTGATTGTGTCTTGCCGCCAGCATACTTTACATAAGAACAGAACCTGTTTGCATTTTCTGCCAGGTTTCGAGACAAAGTTTCGTTGTGGAAACTATTACAGGCACCTCGCATTGAAGGCAGTGCTAAATTTCGAGCTTCTGTAAAAGATCGCCAGTCTTAGAGATTTTGCGTTCGTTTAAATTCCGCACGAGTTTTTCGTCGTTTCTGCAGCAGTATGCGCTGAAGTATGAGAGTAAAGATTTTTGCCTGCATCTCCATTGTACTCTGTCACCAGACACGCCACAGATCGCCGCCTATCCTGCTTTACACAGCGGACAAGCCACCGATATTCAGTTCTGTGATGGAGGCGGGGTCGTTCAATATACTGTCGCGTACTGGTGGTTTCATCTTCTTTCAACCACTTTCCGTAGATGCTCACGAAAGCAGTCCACGAATGGCAAATCAGTTTCGCCGTTTCTGCAATGCTCGTTCCCAGGAGTTGGGCCGTAACAACCTGCTCTTTGCCAAAATCGTTTATGTCAATAGATTGACCCCAATTTGTAGCCTATATTGTTGCTAGAAAGATTCCCCCATTCATCTTTGTCCCGTTTATGCACTTTCATCGCCGCGGCACGTATCCACATCATAAATAAACACGGCATTCAATCTCGCGGTGGGCACTTGTCATAAATGAACCGTGTCATAATATATCGATTATTCTAAGTTGTGATCGAACCCTCATTCGGCTGCTACGAAAATGAACTATGCGTTGCGTTATGTATAATCGCTAGACAGAGTAAGAAGGGAGAGGGCAATCACAGAGTAAGTCAGAGGTGGGTACTGAGTAAGAACTGGGAGCGTGGTCACAGAGAGTGTGCTGTTGATAGCAGCGCCAAATGCCGAGATTGCATGCATGAATTTGGAATGCATTCATCATGAATGGTGAACACTGGCGCTGATGTTCGACTACATTGCGCAAGGAAACGGTACGTTAACCTTGGGAATCTTCAAAAATAGTTGTAAATGTTTGAAGCAAGAGTATCGCTGTTATGTCACACCAGTAGGAAAGGTTTATATTTCAAAACAACCGAATTGTATTACGGACATTTTTCCGTACAAGTCTAACTCTGGGTCTGATTCACTACCACACTTCGTTAATGTTAAGACCAGAGAGGGACTGTAGGAAACCTAACCGTTTAAAGAGAAATGGTAGATATTAAGAAGACGGGTTAATTATTTTTTATCGTATAGATTAAGGCTAAACGCAGATTGAATATGTATTTGAAAATTGTTATTGGGGATAAGTCTGTTAATAACAAAGGTCCTTATTCAACATTCTGCAGTGCAACACCAATAAATATTTTGTTTTAAGCTCGTTTCTAATTCCAATTTGCATTTTTAATAACGTGGGCAAATCAGTTTAATAGACTTTCAAACAGGAAAAGGTTTTATGTCTGTGAAGGATGATAGTTACATCTGACTGTATTTATGTACAAACAGCTAGAAGTGAGCTTCAGTAGGTTCCTATGCAATCTGCATGGTCAAATGTTAGTGCACTCTGTAAGATATAACATTAAATTGTGAGCACTAACAGTGATGTGATAGAGGATGGTGTAACTGTTCAGCAATGTATTTATATCAGGTTGCTGAGAGTCAAATAAAGTGTTTAAATGTATTTCTTTGACACCAGTAATCATGCAGTATGTTCCACTTTCCGAAACCCGTGTCTGGCTGTAACTAATCCAATCTTTTGTGATAAGCGATGGCATAATACAATGAGCTGTCAAACGAGATGTGAAGGTAAAAAGATAGAGAGTCATATGCAACGCGTAGGCTTCACCAGCCCAAGGCTCACTTTTCCCCGGTAGCTTTTGGCCACACGGCACACACTGGCGGTTAGAAAAGTGATGAGACACAGATCACATTGCAGTACACACATCTATGAGCAATGACAGCCGGGTAGTAGCGACGTCTCGTACGTTAAGCGAGAATATGCGGGCTGACACGACGGACGATATTCGTAGCTGTCAAAAAACGTATACGTCTCTAGTGAAAGTTTTGCGACGGCCGCGGAATAACTACGAAATAAAAATGCATAATCTGTTACGATACTGTTCTTGGAAAGTGGTTGCATCGAGATCTTATAGCTCAGTGGGAATGTCTCTGGTGAGAATTATACGAACTCTCAGATATACAAAAATAAAAATGGCATAAAACGGGTAGGCTGCAGCTGGGAAGCAGTGCTGGAACAGAGTGGCGAGCGCAAAAAGGGTGACGTCGTGCGGCAAGCGGGCAGGAAACCGGTATTTTGCCTGGGCGGTTTTCCCGCGGCGGCACGGCACTGGTCAGCGGCGGCCTCCCACAGAGAGGTGGGACGGATGGAGTGGAAAGTCGGATAATGGGGAGGGGGGGGGGGGGAGGGAGGACGAGAGGAGAGGAGAGGCCGCCACTTCATTACGCGCACGACTCATGCGAGGTACAGGAGAGCGGCGACTCGCCGACGCTCCTACTCTTCATTACAGACTGCGGAATGTCAAAGACCTACATCCCTCCCCATCTCATATTATCAGCATCACGCTACCGCCTGCTGATTAAAGTACTCCGATCTTCGTTATCCTACTTCTTTCACCCAACGCCGCATCTGTAATCGTACTTCCGTCTGATTGTTTATCACGTGACCCGGAACTGGTACACCTTTTCCTTGACAGTATTTACTGGATTTACTTTCACTGATCTTATTTCTACAGGCACTGGCTTCTCATGTACCGAGCCCACATAATCAAACGAACGGTGTTTCAAGTGCTGCACTGCGGGCTGTAAACATCACAGGACACTGAAACAACGTAGGTATATTCATTAAACCCTGCGCTCACGGAGTATACTAAAAAAATAACAGACTTTCAGCCACTAAGTAAGAATACGGCGCTATAAGATATCAGAATGTGAAACGTTCTCTGTCTTAACGTCAGTAAAATGTTTGTCACTTGACGACATGTGTTGATTTCTTTCGGGAGATGACTGTTGGTGCAATGGGTTAAGGGGCTTGAATATTGCAGTTCAAGGAGAAGAAAGGCCGTGCACTTCCGGTGAAGTCATCTGATCAGAACGGCTGTAATAACGGCCTACAATGCGGTAATACCGCCGACAGAAACAGCCGGGAAGAGGACCCACGTCAATAAACGGGCTAAAGATTATGATAAAGAAATCTGAAGAAACAGATGACGTTAGTGATGCAGTAGGGAGAGGGAAGCGGCCCACTACAACGACGATCGTTGATGAAGTTGCTGTAGATGCACCCTGTCGCGGAGCGCATGCCTCAAATTATGCAGACAATGCTCAAGCTGTGTTACCGGCATTTTACACTGACAGCCGTACAAGTTTTAGAATGTTCATGAAATGAAGCCCCAAGGTACGCTACAACGTCGTGAATTTGCCCTTCGTTATTTTGGCATGCATGGAAATGAATGACAAGTGGCCAGGTAAAATTCTTTGTACGGCTGAGGCACATTTTACTCTGCACGGTGCCATAAATGCACAGAACTGTCGCACATGGGGTAGTACTCCGCCTCAAGTTGTGTCGGAACATCCATTGCACTCAGCTTATATGACTGTGTGGCGTGGTTTCACAAGTTCCTTCAATCTCGGTACGTTTTGCTTCGTTGAGTTGACACCTCGCGGGCCTGTTAGGTCTACAATGACATCTGCACGTTATAAGGACCTCGTTGTGCAAGATGTGATACCAGCTTTATACCATTTTCATGCAAGATGGAACAACAACACATATCGCTTGCCAGGTGAAAGATTTGCTTCAAGAAACCTTCGCTAAGGACGGCTTCATCTCTAGGCAATTTCAAGATGTATGCCCCTCCCGATCCACCGACCTAAATCCACGTGACCTCTCATTATGGGGATACCTGAAAGGTCGTGTCTACCAGGCATGTATCCGGATATGCTGCGAGCAACTTTGACTGGCGTGTTAAGGATGCACAATGTCGCTTAGTGGGGAGACCAAACTGCACACCTGTTATAACTTGTGGCCATATCCTCATAAACATGCTAGAACCGCCGTTATCATTAGTTTGATCGTTCCTCCTCTTTTCCTGCTGCCACACCACATTCTGACTGCTTACAGTGCCGTATTTTCACCTGGTGGCAGAAAGTGGAAGTATTGTTTTCCACCATACTCTGCGAGGGCACTGATTAATGAACATGCCTACAATCTTCCGGCGTCGTGTGATGTATGCAGCACACACTGCTGCAATTGGGACAGCGTCATTAATTAGAACCACCCAGTACCTCACAGACACCAAATATCTACCATCCGATTTCCGTTCGTTTCCGTGTCGTCCTCAAATAGTTCTCTATTTCATTATTGTTTTTATTATTATCATCACTATTAATATTCTTATATTATTATTAGTGAAAGGTTTGTAATGTATCATTCTCACTTGCGCCTTGAGGGTCATGCTCTCGGCTGTATCAAGCGTGGAGCAGATAGGCAGGTCATTCTGTAATCTAGCAGTACTAGTAACTTTCCTATGACTGCACGTGTTTTCCATGACCTGTAAAACACTGCAAAACAATGTTGTCAAAGATGTTCTATAAAATATTTGACAGTGTACTAGGATATTTTTATAACACCAGTTAATCAAGTTAGTGCATGATCCTGTCTCTTTATATAAAGGCAAAACAAATAATAGTTTAAACTTTTCTAGCCGGCCGGAGTGACTGAGTGGTTCTAGGCGCTTCAGTCTCCAGTCTGGAACCGCGCTGCTGCTACGGTCGCAGGTTCGAATCCTGCCTGGGGCATGGATGTGTGTGATGTCCTTGGGTTAGTTAGGTTTAAGTAGTTATAAGTTCTAGGGGACTGATGATCTCAGATGTTAAGTCCTACAGTGCTCAGAGCCATTTGAACCATTTGAAGAAAACAGGATAACAGTTTAAGAAGCACACTTCAACCCTGCACGGAAACATACGTGATACACAGGATTCAGATCGTTACATTTGATAAACGTTACCTCCGCCTAGCTAATAACTCCCGTTGGCTTTCTCTATCCGAGAAATATCTTTATTGGTAGCGAAATATCAAACTCTCGACTTCAAAAATGTTAAACGCTTTAAAACACCATTTCCGCCCCGGAGGGCACCCAGACCCATTCCTCCACACAGACTGGTAAGGAAATCGCAACTATCGGTGACCAACGGATTTTTCTGCGCATTTGTTATGTGGTAAAGCAGGGCGCTTGCGAGACAACAAGTGCTAAATATTTTCCTGGTTGACGTGAGAAGAAGCAGATTCTTATTAGTCTTGTATTTATCCTATTTTAAATGCGCCGCGCACGCCGAACAGCCTTCGCATTATCTGCCTAAGACGGAAGGCCACTGGGGCCACGTGCAACCCTGAACCGCTTCTCCAGAGAGACGTCTTGGCAAGACATCCTTGCTACGTGCCAGGTTTTGGTCCGTCGGCCTGTTACTGGTTTTCAGCTCCTCTCAGTTCCGTTTAAGAACACACCTGTGCTCAGCTTACGAATCTCATTTGTCTTCAGTTTCAGCCTTTGATCATATAGGAAATATGAGGAACGTATCAAACGACGCGCAGACACTACACAGCGTGTGATGATCCTGACTCTCTCTTCAAACCGGAAAACGGACTCCTCACGCAAGCCGTTAAAAGTTCAGAATTCACAATCAACAACAACAGTTCAATGCAACACACAAAAATGCTTTTGCCACCGTCCTTAAAAAGTCGTGTGGCTGTGTGGTAGAATGCCCGTCTATTATGTGTGTGACAAAGGTTCCATTTTAGCCCTACCAAAATTTTTAAACAACGGTTCATTTTCCATGAACATTTCCATGCGGATTGATAAGAATTTCATTTTTAACGTTTTTCTTTAGTTCAAACGATCTTTTATATAAGAGCAGTACTTAAGAAAGCATATTTGAAATGAGTACTGGACTTTTGTATTGTGCGATATGTTGTTAGAAATATGAAGAGGCGCATGTTTCATAAAAATAGCAATTAAATATCTGTTAATCAACATATATTTGATGAATTTTATAATTAAATAGGGTACGTATTCGAAAAGAACGAAAAAAACGAGTATAGTGCTCGAAACGTGACTCAAACTAGCGATTGCAAGTCTCAGGCGCTACTGATTTTTTCCATCTTTATGTATTTTGATAGTTGGGCCGGCATCTCACTTTAACAATTTACATCAGCGGAGAGTCGAACCTATACCCCCTTTGTCGCAGGCGAGCATTCCACCACACAGCCTGTCGAGAAAAATGTCTTGCTCTAGCATTTTAAGATATCGGAAAACTTCAAAATCTATTTTTCCGAGAATTTTTCACAGTTGCCTCGAAGTAGTTTGGTAGATTAATTCACTCCAAGGCAAGCAAAAATAAAATAAAATAAAGATGGACTAAAAAGGAATTATCCGAATGAGCGGAAGTCGTTAAATGTAATGTACACGTACAGATACAAAGTTCTAATTTCAGGAACACTGCGTGATGTATTCAAGAGAAACAGCTTCACAAATTGATCAAGTCAAATAACGCATTGGCCCACGTTCGGTCCTTTAGCAAGCAGTTATTCGGATTGGTATTGATTGATAGCGTAGTTGCGTGTGCTCCTGAGGGATATCATGCCAAATTCTGTGCAACTGGTGCCTTAGATCGTCTAAATCCTGATCTGGTTGGAGGGCCCTGCCCAAATGCTCCAAACGTTTTCAACTGGAGAGAGGTCCGTGGATCCTACCAGCCAATATAGGGTTTGGCAAACACGAAGACAATCAATAGATACTCCGCCGTGTCAGGGCGGGCATCACTTTTGTTCAAATGTTAGCCCAGGATAGGGCAGCAAAACGAGGCTTAGAATGTTGTCGACGTCCGCTGTGTAGTACGGGTATGGCAGTTGACAACCAAATGCAACTATGCAAAGAACAAGCACCCCAGACCAACGCTCTTGGTATGGCGAGTGACAGTCAGTTGGTTTCCTACCGCTGCCCAGGATGTTTCCAGATAAGTTTTCGCTGGTCATAGGGGCTCTATCCGAAACGAAGACGCATGTGGTGACGCCGCGGGCAGCGGTGGGATACAAACCTGAGTGTCGTCCGTCGTATGGCCCGACAACCAGGAGTGATGTTCTGGAGTGGCACTCAGTTTCACATCAGAACCCCTTTAGCGGTCATCCACATAACTCTTACGGCACAGCGGTATGTCGCCAGTACGGCAAGCCACATTGGGCCTACAACTCACCAAGATAATGCCCTTCCGCACACGGCGAGAGCTGTTAATGTTCGTCTTCGTGCTCGCCAAACCCTACCTTGGCCAGTAAGGTCAATGGGTCTCTCCCCAGCTGAAGACGTTTGGAGCATTATGGACAGAGCCCTCCAACCGGCTCGGGATTCTGATGATCGCACGTGCCAATTGGACGGAATCTGGGGCGATATCACTCACGAGGACATCCAACAACTCCACGAATCAATGCCAAGCCAAATAGCGGGTTCTGAAAGGGCCAGTCGTGGACCAACGTGTTACTAATTTCCTATAAATTTGTGACGCTGTTTGTCTGATATAAATCATCCAATTTTCTTGAAATTGCAATCATATATTTGGCGGTGTACTTACGTTACGTCTACCTGTTTCCATCCCATTTGGATAATTCCATCGTGTTTCATCGTTTTTTCTGTATGAGAGTTTATCTGACTGCTAAATTTCACGAACAATTAATATAAAAAATTACAGAAATCCGATTACCGCATGGTCCCTTGGTGAGTAGAGACCACGCAGCATATCGCTCTATCATAGTTCTGATGACCGCCGCTTGTTAGCAGCTTCCTTTGTATTGTTCCTCGTACCGGAGACGTTATATTCAACACGATTGCCTGCAAAGTGTATTGTTTGCTATATTTGTCGTTCAATAAACTGAACGCGGAAATGACGTCGGAAATCAAAACCTGGGATACAATCTAGTCACCTCAAACTGCCCCGAGTATTTACCCGTCCTTCAAGGTGCCAAAAATTAACACCGCAACTTCCTATGTAGTGAACCGAATCAATAATTTCCGGTTGTCGGCTGATGACGTCGAGATTCAGCAACGGCGCCCGCAGAGGCTTTCAGAACATTTAGAATAATTTCGTTTTCTTCCGCAGGAGGCATCTATGAGCCTTTCAAGTAATCCCGGACGCTGGCGAGTGATGCGGCGCGAGCTTGAGCAGGTGGGAACAGAGTAACTGCAGGCGGACATGCAATGGACGGACTGTGTGGCGCGAGCGCATTAGTCAGCACATAAAGGCCGCCACTGGTAACGGCCAAATTTATCCAAGGCCGGCTCCCAAGCGCCAGTAAACACGTACTCTCGCGTACTTGCCGCCATTCACTCCCTCGCTGCCAGCCTTCAGTAATGAATGCGACGAGCCTCGCGCCCGGCTGTGTTGTACAACCCTGGCCAGTACCCATAAGGACGCTGGGAAGTGGTAGGAGTGTTCCTTCTCGGTTATGCTCGCTGGGCAGTTGTACCCATATTTCGCTTTAACGACTAGTAATTAATGGATCATCTATTTACTGTTTACTTGTCTCCACAGCCCTAAAGTATTTTAATGACAATTTTCGCCTGGGCTAGATTTACATTTTATATACTGGCAGAATTGCCAATGCTAAATAAGTGTGGGAATTGGATATACGTGCTAATCTCCTGCTGCCCCTTCTCTCTGTCCATCTCCTCCTCCTTCCTCTCTCTCTCTCTCTGTCCATCACCACCCACTTCTCCGTCGATCTCCTCCTTCCTCGCCCCCCCCCTCTCTCTCTCTCTCTCTCTCTCTGACCTTGTCTCTTATTTATTGTCACAGCAAACGAAACGTTGACTGGGAACTGAAGTTACACAGAGTAAACGGGTAAACTGGTTGGGCCGCTCGAAGTGGCCTAGCGGTTCTAGGCGCTTCAGTCTGGAAGCGCGCGACCGTTACGGTCGCAGGTTCGAATCCTGCCTCGGGCATGGATGTGTGTGATGTTCTTAGGTTAGTTAGGTTTAAGTAATTTTAAGTTCTAGGGGACTGATGACCTTAGATGTTAACTTCCAATCGTAAGGTCCGTGATTCTATCCTCAGTTGGTACTGGTTTTTTTCTGTCACTTGTTTTTCATCTCTGGCATGATCTCTGTACGTGATAAATGAAAACTTCCACCACATTAAATTGTAAGTGGGCATTAATTGCATGGGTAAGCCCTATCCAAAGTGCGGAGGGAGCCAAGGGCATGGCAGCTAGGGTCACGCCTAGTAAAGCACTGTGGTGGTCAAACCAAATTTTTCTCCTGCGACACTGAAAACACTGCCTGCAGAACCACAGGTAGCTCGTATCGCCCATGCTACGCGCAGAGACATCTCTTTTTCTTTAGTACCATTTCTAACTCAGAAGCGACAGCCTTAAGTAACAAAAACAGGATACATTATAAGTAATGTGAAAGATGATACTCGACATAACCTTCTCATAAAATGATGTGCGTCAAGTTTCCTATTCAGTTTACGTTTGGTTGGTTTCGCTGCCATGATAGAGCACTGAACTATTCTTCGCAGAATGGAACTCGACCTGTTCGCTGACAACACGCCTACTCCGTTCTCCGTTTACTGTGCAATCGCTTCCGCTGCAGCCTTATTTTTTGCACTGTAACCGGTTTTTGATTGCCTGACTGACCAAGAAAGTACACCATAGTGTGTCACGTTTAACTTACAGCACTAGATCATTTATACCTTCCGTCAACAAGTGTAACGTTTGCTCGAAAGGACACAGATCCGGTCCGGAGTTGAGTACGGCCACCGATTTCATACTCGCGTGACATTTGTGAGATCCCAGCCACACGAGTTGGCACAAGTTCCTCCTCCTTACAAGGGGACGCAATACGATATTTTCACAAACAACATTCAGGTGTACTTTCTAAATGAGAAATCCCCTGCATAATATCTATAAATACAGGGTGTACACAAAGTCCGGGAACAAGTTCAATTATTTATTGCACAAGAACCAAACATTGCACAGATATCATACATGTCATTTTGAAGGGAACCGTCACGGCGCAGTTTGGTAATTTGCCGATATTGAGCGCTAGTCGCAAACATGGCCGTGCTACAGAAAGGGGCAGCTGTTTCATGAAATGGCCTCCGCGATCACCAGATCTCACTCCGTGTGACTTTTTTCTGTGGAGACACATTAAAGATCTGGTGTATGTACCACCCCTACCACGTGATGTAGCAGAGCTCCGGGAGAGAACAAGGGAAACGACTGCGACAGTCGACGATGCGAGGCTGGGACGGACGGCCGGCAATAATTCGATTACCGGATTGACATCTGCCGGTCACATGGTTCGCATATCGAATGTTTCTAAAAAAACTATAAAATAAAATTTAAAAAATTTTGGCGCGTGTCGGGCGAGGTACGACCCATTTAGGTTAGCGTTGTTAACAGGCAGCGAGCGGTTGGCGCAGCGGACCGGGATAACACTCGACATATCGCATCTGATTTTATGACACCCTAAGTCCAGAAGAACAAATTTCTTCTGTTAATTGAGTCGTGGGGAGGACAAAAAAATCCCCATGTGTACGATGATATTTTTCAAGATGAAGGACTTCCATCGTTTAGTATTAAAGTGATCATCCCAAAGGCAAACAACTAATGCAACCCTGCGATATCTATTTTTATTGTCACCTGAGGAATTCAATTAAAAACTTCAAAACGGCTCTCATCCCGTTGACAGAGGGGAAAAAACAGCCACATCCCGAAATGACTGAATCAGAATCCATTCCACTGTACATCACAAGCTATCCTCACCGATATTTGGCGAAATGATACATTAAGCAAGGTTTGCTGCTAAACTGTACGATGAGAGAGAACCTTTTGAGAAAGTAAACCAAGATCGTTTTTGTATAGAGACTTGAAAACAACTACGTAATTGCAAAATGCGCCGTTTATAACATGTGCAAGATGCAAGAAAATTACTACTTGCCTGGTTTTTTTTCCCCTTATGGGTACTACCCCTGCAGGTGTAAATCATCAATTGTACAAAAATAAAAGTATCTCACGTTATATTCGAAGTTCTCATGTACGCTTTACAATCGCTTCCCCGAAATTTATTTACAATCCTAAATTTTCCTTTTCATTTCCTCTTCATGTCTTTTACGAAAATCTTTATAAACACAATGTATTGAATAATTTCGCTTTATTTTCAGTATAAATAACACAAGAATTTAAAGAAAAAGTTCCCGAAGAGGGACTCGATCCCACGACCTTCGAAATACCGTTCCATACTCTTTTTGCTGCACTACCAGCTGCCTGGAAACTACCGGAACGTTAATGACTCACGTCTCACCCGACCCACGCTAAAAATGCTGTTTTCTTCTAAACGCTCAGCCAACTGGAGTTTCCACTTCTGTCACTTTCACTTCCGCCGATGACCTGCATGAACCGTAAATTTAGACGAAATCGGTATTGTCGAGTAGGCGCGGTACTCTTGTAAGTGCTGTCCCTGTGAAGGCGCGGTGTCGGTAGCTGACGTTAACACCTAGGTACTTCGTGCGGTTGTGCAGAAATACCAACCACCCGCATATCCAACACTTCATGCCGCACATCTGTTCCTCGCCGCCTAAGCGGCCAGTTACGTATCAATGCTGTGAGAGGAACTGCAGAATTTGGGAGAACGTTATACAACATGCCACTAGAAGTTACACACAGTGATGATAATGATGATGGTCATTGGTATTTAACGAGTCAGGAAATGTCGACGTCCAAGAAGCTTTTATCAGTGACTAACAGTGCACATGGCAACGAGGAAACTTAAGGCGAGCGTACAACGTTCCGTCTCGAATGGTCGTTTTGAACAGCGGATAAAAAATCTACTTTCGGTAACATCGATGGCTGCAGTGGTAGAGAAGCAAACAGCATCATTGGTTTCCACGCTAAATGTAACAAGTGTACCTGTGACCGAATACAGCTTAAGCGAACTTGGTTGGTTTCGAGTTTGGACTGGCAAAATCAGGCGAGTAGCAGGCGAAGCTACTAAAACGTTCGCAACAGCGTCCTTAGCTGCTCTGAGCAAGCAGAGCGGGCACCGCCGGGAAGGGAACGCTGACGTCACGTCGTGCCGACCTTGCTTATGTAACGCAAGCACTGCGCCGCGCTTCGGTCAAATACGCGTTGCACCAGGAGCGCTGCTGCTTGCTTCCTGCACAAAAAGAACGAGGCGTTCGGTTATTAAACTCACACTGCCCCATTCAAAGTCGGCAAAAGAACTGATGCTTTTCAAAATGCTCTGTTTTTTTTTTGACGGCGAATGATGCCAAATATTGACAAACAAAGGGGGACGTTGTGATTGAGGATAATGATAATCATGATAATGATTCAAAAATATGCGAGTCCGATGCTATCCACTGTTGCGCATACGCCTGTAGAGCTCTTGTTTTACTCCATAGTACTGTCAGTGGATGGTAATGCAGGAAGTAGCGACTGATGTTAGACTCATCCCAGAAATTTTTCTCACAAAAACAGCAGTTCTGGAGCGCACCACACGTCAGATCATCAGGAGCCTCTATCATTTCCAACCTAATCTCTGTGTTTCACCGATCGGCTTTAGCACCTAATTTCTGCCGAGTCAGCATTTTATAGGGGAGTAAATTCATAATCCGACGCTGGAAGTTTTGCACCTAACGATAATGCGGAAAAAGCGCACTATCAGGTCGGACTAGATACCATCCAGATGCTTAGGACTTGTCTGACCGACGTACTATACCGATTCCGCGTCGCGCTAAAGGGGGGAGGGGAGATGGGACGAGCGGAGGAGACAGCCTGGGGATCATGGGACAAAACTCACAGCTAACTTCCAGAAAATGAAATAGCATGAAAATAAGTCTCGAAATAACAAGGTAAGTATAACACAGCATGCTTTTCAGTTACTTTCTTATGGGCCTGTCCAGTCTGAAGAGTAGTGTTCACAACCTTATTGCTTGGCGAAATACAGCTAATGTGTTTGACCACTTCAATTTTATATAGTGTAAAACTATAATGTTGTCAGATTTGTGACAGTTTGTTGTTGCTATATCTGAAATTAACTGAATGACCCAAGTACTCCTCAAATATATGGACGAATTCTTTTCAAATGTTATATTCCTCTGAACTTCCGAGTTACTGAACGTTGTACTAAAGTAGTGTTTTAAGCAGTGATTTAAACAAATTATTCATCTGTTTTCCTCGTTTCGGCTGACTTGGAATCACGTCAAATCAACTGCCTCTTTTTTCGAGTTCTAACTGCTGCCCAACGTCCCTGCATTTGTTTCCCGTGTTGTTCTTTTCTCTCTCGCGTCCATGCCTTCCCTGTCTTCAGCTTCGGTTTTTCCTGGGAACCTTTGTACGTACGCAGTTTTTTCTTAAGCGAATCGTTCTCCTAGATATCTTTAGAAATTTCCAGTGCTCGTAGATCTTTTTCCAACTTCTGTGATCCACGCCCCTGGTCTTTTTATCTTTGCAACATGACAGCATCCTTTCACATATCCTTCATCGGCTTACTTGTGCCACTTAACCATAAAAGGCAATCCTCCTTTTCCGAATCATGTCACGTATCTTCTCCAAATACTTAACAGTTTGTGGTCGTGAAACCCTCTACACTCGCCAGTGCTTTAAGGACCCAGGACTTTCTCAATCTCTGAATCATGCAGGGCTACCAGTCGAATAACAATGCAGTAGTGTTTAATTTTAGCGTTTTAGGAATTCAATCCCTTATCGTAATTGCCTTTAGTTAGTTGGGAGGCCATTCTCATTTTTTAATACGGACGCGGAGATTTCTTTCTCTGATACGTTAGGCACTATCCAATCACCCGAGTATTTAAACTTTCGTGCCATATTAATTTTTCCTAGTCCGAATTACAGTTCCCTTGGATCTGATTTTATGTTTGTCATACAGTGCATTTTCTCGAAGGAGATTTGAAGCCTTGTCTTCGCTGCTTGGTCTTCAGTTGGTTAGGCTGTTCTGCTGCCGTATCTATGGAATCTGAAAATATCACTGGATCATCTGTAAAGGCTAGATGGTCGACGGTAGCCTAGCTTTTTTCCACCCTCGAACTGTCCATCTCTTGCCGTCACTCTCCGACGACCACTTCCAAAACTAAGTTGAAGAACATAGGCGCTACTCCAACTCCTTGTCTCACTCCTGTCCTAATTTAAAAGGCATCATACGTTTCTCCTCTGACGTTCACTTTGGAATCGGCGATAATCAGGGTTTTTTGGGTAATCGCTTTTGTCTTGTTACAGATACCAACACCACGTAAGTATGCATCTATCCTTGATGACCAAGTCCCCTAGATACGGTTTGTTTATCCTCGGTACGATGGCATCTACCTGCAAGACAATGCTACGTATCACACAGCTCGCAGTCACGTACGTGGTTCGAAGTATGAATTTACCCTCCCCCCCCGCCCCCTCCCCCAACCATCAAACTCTCCGGATTTAAACCAAGTCGAGAATCTATGGGACCAAAGCGATCGGGCTTTTCGTGCAATGGATCCTCAACCGAGAAACCTAGCGCAGCCGGCCACATTACTGGAGTCATCACGGCTCCATATCCCGGCCCGTAACTCCCAAAACCTCACTGACCCTTTCGTTGCACGTCTCGCCGCGGTCCGCTGGACAAAAGGCGATTGTTGAGGCTTTTGGCAGGTGGTTACATTAATGCGAGTAGGCAGTGAATTTTCACCAAGGCAATTGGACATATTCAAGGCTACGGGACAGTCAAGAGGTGTTGCTCATGTCAGCGAGAAGGGACCCCGACAACAGACTTGGAGAGGCGGTGAGACTGCTGATCGCGCAGTCACTGGAGACAACCAGGCGGCGAGATTGTTAGGCCGCACGCCGCACACAGCGCTCTTCCTGCAGCGTACACTTCCTGTCCCTAGTACGCATAGAAATGTCATTAGCACCTGGAGCAGTACTGACACTCCCCGGAAAAAAAATGAATCACCAAAGAGGAGCAAGAAACAAAGTGAAAGGCCACAGGTTGAGAGGGTACATCATGTTATTTTAATGTTACTTAATCTAGTTAAATTTGTAAGAACTCAGCAGAATGAATACACTAATCAGTACGACGTTGCACCGGCGAACTGCGATTAACTGGACAGCCCCACAACCGAGGCCTTAATCTTTTTGACTTTTGATGTTAATACTGCATTATACCAAGCCCTCCCGTTCTTGTTGCAGTGTATAGCACTCGATGATGGAGCTATAGCCTCCTAAACTACTCGTGATAAGAAAGTATCACTTGCAACTGAACGGGGTTTCTCAATGCTTAACAATATGATCCTCAGTTGTGCTTCGTCACCAAATCATACTTTATGTATACACTCCTGGAAATGGAAAAAAGAACACATTGACACCGGTGTATCAGACCCACCATAATTGCTCCGGACACTGCGAGAGGGCTGTACAAGCAATGATCACACGCACGGCACAGCGGACACACCAGGAACCGCGGTGTTGGCCGTCGAATGGCGCTAGCAGCGCAGCATTTGTGCACCGCCGCCGTCAGTGTCAGCCAGTTTGCCGTGGCATACGGAGCTCCATCGCATTCTTTAACGCTGGTAGCATGCCGCGACAGCGTGGACGTGAACCGTATGTGCAGTTGACGGACTTTGAGCGAGGGCGTATAGTGGGCATGCGGGAGGCCGGGTGGACGTACCGCCGAATTGCTCAACACGTGGGGCGTGAGGTCTCCACAGTACATCGATGTTGTCGCCAGTGGTCGGCGGAAGGTGCACGTGCCCGTCGACCTGGGACCGGACCGCAGCGACGCACGGATGTACGCCAAGACCGTAGGTTCCTACGCAGTGCCGTAGGGGACCGCAACACCACTTCCCAGCAAATTAGGGATACTGTTGCTCCTGGGGTATCGGCGAGGACCATTCGCAACCGTCTCCATGAAGCTGGGCTACGGTCCCGCACACCATTAGGCCGTCTTCCGCTCACGCCCCAACATCGTGCAGCCCGCCTCCAGTGGTGTTGCGACAGGCGTGAATGGAGGGACGAATGGAGACGTGTCGTCTTCAGCGATGAGAGTCGCTTCTGCCTTGGTGCCAATGATGGTCGTATGCGTGTTTGGCGCCGTGCAGGTGAGCGCCACAATCAGGACTGCATACGACCGAGGCACACAGGGCCAACACCCGGCATCATGGTGTGGGGAGCGATCTCCTACACTGGCCGTACACCTCTGGTGATCGTCGAGGGGACACTGAATAGTGCACGGTACATCCAAAGCGTCATCGAACCCATCGTTCTACCATTCTTAGACCGGCAAGGGAACTTGCTGTTCCAACAGGACAATGCACGTCCGCATGTATCCCGTGCCACCCAACGTGCTCTTGAAGGTGTAAGTCAACTACCCTGGCCAGCAAGATCTCCGGATCTGTCCCCCATTGAGCATGTTTGGGACTGGATGAAGCGTCGTCTCACGCGGTCTGCACGTCCAGCACGAACGCTGGTCCAACTGAGGCCCCAGGTGGAAATGGCATGGCAAGCCGTTCCACAGGACTACATCCAGCATCTCTACGATCGTCTCCATGGGAGAATAGCAGCCTGCATTGCTGCGAAAGGTGGATATACACTGTACTAGTGCCGACATTGTGCATGCTCTGTTGCCTGTGTCTATGTGCCTGTGGTTCTGTCAGTGTGATCATGTGATGTATCTGACCCCAGGAATGCGTCAATAAAGTTTCCCCTTCCTGGGACAATGAATTTACGGTGTTCTTATTTCAATTTCCAGGAGTTTATAATGATGTTTGCTGGTATAAGTCAAGATTTTCTTTTATTTACCTCTACACGACGTGCTTTGGGAAATAATTCCCACTTACAAGTGCAGTTTTTCCTGTATATTGCGCTTATGAGGTGGGTTTCGATATGGATGCTGCTGCATTATTCTATTGCCTTTCCTGCATTATATCAACACGCACCATATTGAAATTAATGATGGCTCTTTATATGCTGTTAATGGCGAATGTGGAAAAAAATTCTTTTACTTACAATTTTCTTGTTCTCTTACGTAGAAATTAAAAAACATGAAATTTAACTCACACAATTTACAATGTATAGCACAAGTTGAAAAAAAAGACACATACTAATAAAAAGTCACAAAGATTTTTACATATGATCAAGGTAGAGAATGCTGTAGATCGTCCACAGGTCGTGTACACTATTCTTTAGTGCAGAAGGTATTTTCCGTACGTAATCTGAATCATTATTTGTTTATATATTAGTAACGAAGACGTTTATTTCTTTGTATCACTATTTTATTTACTTATTTAAGGAAGACACTGCAGCATGTGAAGAAATTCATTGAGTCATACTTTCTATGTTTTCACTCAATGTACTGTTTGCATATTTTATGACCTTTTAATCGTTGCAGTACTATACCGTTTTGCTCTACATGGACTTCAGTCTCTACCTTGTGTATTTTGAAGATATTTGCAATCTTTTGTAATATTTGCAAATGAGGGGGATGCTAGATACAGATTTGCTTTTATCTTTTTATTCTGTCGTTTGGTCTGTATCAGGATCTTTCTTTGCTTGGCCCAGTATTGAGTCAACGAAGCAAAAGCAGTATCTATTAAATATAAAACAGTCAGGGTGGTAAAGTTTTTTTTATTTTAAAAAGGACGCGAATCGCCGTGGTTAGAAATCATCAGGCAGTCTAAAATGATGATGCCTAACACTGCGAAACGCATTGCTTCTAAATAAAAATAATTTTTCAACGGTGACTATTTTATTTTTAATATGACCACGAAAACCGGTTGCTGTATCAATCAGCCCACGATGGAGTGGAATGAATACGGTACTACAAAAGGAGTGTAGTAATTGACAATTGCAATACCTTTCACTTTCTTTATTTCCTGTTGCGTGTTTTCTTAGTTTAGAGGTATTTTTATTTGCCCTGTATAGCACTGACGTTTATGTTGCTTGTTCATGAATGTTTGAGTGTTATGGAGTTGTAGGGATTGTGGTGCTGGTGATCCTGTCTTTCCTGTAAGTTTTGCATCTGCACGTTCTCCAATGTCTTGTGATACTTAGGTGCAGGTAACTGATATTTTCGCCGTCTACATTTGCAAATGTAAAAGTAATAAATAAAATAAAAGCAAAGAAGTCTTTTTATAACAAACCAAACCATTGATTTAATCTTGTCATAATTGTATTCGGCATTAGCTAAGATCTCTTTTTTCCCCTCTGCAATTACCACACTCCTGTAATGAAATGGAAAACTGGAAATGGTGATATAACATTACAGACAAATTTTTAGCAACAGTATCATTAGTTAATTTATGTTATGAAATGAGGCAATTCTAATTGTTTATTTATAATTTCCATTTCTCTTTATTACCATTTTGCAATGGCCTTGCCACAGTGGATACACCGGTTCCCGTGAGATCACCTAAGTTAATTAAGCGCTGTCGGGCATGGTAGGCACTTGGATGGGTGACCATCCCGGCCGCCATGCGCTGTCGCCATTTTTCGGGGTGCACTCAGCCTCGTGATGCCAATTGAGGAGCTACTCGACCGAATAGTAGCGGCTTCGGTCAAGAATACCATCACAACGACCGGGAGAGAGATATGGCCCTCCTATCCGCATCCTCCATGAGGATGACACGGCGGTCGGATGGTCCCGGTAGGCCACTCGTGGCCTGAAGACTGAGTGAGTGCTTTATTACCATTTTACAACCAATAATAACATTTTATTCATCATTTGTATTTGCAGCTCCTTGTGTTGTGTTTGCAGTTAAAATTGTAGGATGTGAGGTCCGCCAGTTATGCAAAACACCGTTTTTTCTCAGTGCCCAAACACGTTTCAGCACCACTGTGCCATCATCAGTGGGTTTCCGTTTTATTTATTCTTTACACTTGGTGCGCACGATTTTTTCGTAAAACGCAAACCCACTGATGATGGCACAGTGGTGCTGAAACATGTTTGGGTACTGATAAAAAAACTGTGTTTTGCATAACTGGCGGACCTTACATTCTACAATAACAACATTTTACTTTAAAAGTAGAAATGCTGGTTTGTTTTACAACGCTTTAGAAGTAAAATAACATCTACATGCTATGTTACAGTGCAAAAACGAAACAATTTCTGAGTTGTAACTGTGTGGCAAAAGGTGCACGTGGTTTAAAGTACGCAGGAGTGCATCACAAGCAGTTATCATCCTCCTAGTACCGTCTGGCAAATTAAGTATCCGTGGTTACAAATCTCTGTCGCCATTTCCAGAAGCTGGAACGGCTTATTTTAATATTGTTTCAAAACGTTTGTTTAAGGTAACGGCTAACAACACTAAGTTAAATAACAATAGCTGAAACGAGCGTTGTGCGAACAAAACACGCGTGTTGGCGTTTATGCATACACTTACGCATCGCCAAACTATTTGTTTTCACCAAAGTCAATGAAAATGTGTAAGGCGATGCAGTTCGTATTTTAAATAAATTAAATAGTCTCATCCCAGAGGGAGAGCACAGATATTACTCTAGGGCAGCACACATGTAACTGACTGAAGATAAGCCATCGTTATTGGGACAGCCGTAATCTTAAAATGAGTGAAACCAAGGCCACTCTCATGGACCAGTGCTGGCGTATTTCGATATACGGGTAGGTCGTTCACTGTCACGTCCGCTACTTTTTACCGACACTTGATAGTATAGTGACACGGCGACTGCCGGGTACAGTGGTTTTCAATGTTTCGGCGGTGGAACGGATGGCTTGATGGTAACCGACCGGGCTGTCTTAGCCAACGTATATATGTCACAATGATAACCAGCAAAGTGACGTGAATACGTCAGTAAGTACAGACAACCTTATCAGTATAGCCACTGCTAAGTGCTGTATATGCCATTCCCAATACGTCCAGAACAGATACAGGCGAAGAGGTGCGACTTTCACGTCGGACGAAATGGGGGATTTCCTGTGGTTCGCAAGTAATTTTTATCGTTTGTAATCTTCGAGTTACGGCACCGACTGTCTTTCTTTTCTCATGGAGCCATATACTTCTTTTCTATGGCATTTGAAAGAAGCTTCTAAGAGAAATTCAACGACATAACATGCATCTGACGTGATCAAATAGTATCAAGAAAACAGCGTCTCACACCACTGTCTCGCCGTCAGGAGACGCGGTTCCATAAACGCCTGACGTGTTATACAAAATGGTTATGACAAATGGGAAAAAAACTCTTGAGATGTAGCATACAAGACTCTCCTTCTTGCTTTCAGAGTCGGTGTGCAAGCAAGTATAATGCAAGAACCTTGTCTATGTACACAGAGTCGGTTTTTTTTTTTTGAAGATTTTTATGCCCTGGAAGATATTGAAAGGCAAAAGATTTACTTGATGGGGTTGATGCAAGTATCGCATGTTAAAAGATACGTCTTGGCAGCTACTTTGACCCCGCACAGAGGAGAAGACAAGGAACTGTTCATTACACTGTTCCAGATGGGCAAGGTGACTTCGTGCGAGTTTGCAGATGAACATTTGCTGGAATATCTTCGTTAACTCAGAAATAAAAATCCAGGCAGCACTAACTGAAAAAGAAGAAAAGATCTTACCACATACAAGGAGACAAGGGGTAATAAAACGCAACACAGAAAATTCAGAGGTCGAAACAGAAAATCAAATGGTACAGCATGTAAAATACTTTCCTAAGCGCGAAACTGGAAAGGTATATCTCAGATCTGAACTTGATGTGCATCGTATGTTCATTATCTTCAAGAACATCAAGTGTGATTCACACTTGCGACATACTCCTTTTATTATGATACTTGGAAGAATCGCTTTTCACCATTCTCATTCATACGCATGTGATCAGTGACATGCACAGATTCTCATTAACCCGCATGAGAAAAAGGAGCTAACAGCTTGTCTGGAGTTACATCAACGCAAGATCGATAAACCTTTGACTATGATGAAGTAAGAGCAGAATGAACCCCAGAAACCAAGTAGTGTTACCTGTAGAGCATCCACTGATTTACAGCGAGTGCTGTTCTTTCCAACTTTGACACTTACATAAATGTTTTACCTCAGACGGCTCGCAGTGTACAACTACGGTGTGCATATTGCTGACAACAATGCTGTATACGATACTCTATGGCACGAAGGTGTCACCGGGCGTGGTGTTAATTAGACTGGTTCGCCAATGACACACCTTTTAAAAAAATGATAATCTGTTGTGGCTAAAACAAAAACAATCATTCTCTTTTTCTGGATGTACCTAGTTATAACCGCTGTTCTTGAAGAAATAAACCACAAGTTCCTTGCATTAGGTCATTCGTTAAATTGCGACAGGGATTTCGCCGTTATTAAGAAATGGAAAAGAGTTACGAATTGTATTGTTCCAGAATATGTAAAGGACATGATACAGCAGTCAAGAGAGGTTAAGCACTTTATTATCAGTAACTGAGTGCATCTGACTCCTTAGACTTCAATAAACCAACAAATTGTAATATAAAAGCCGCTAAACTAAACATTTCGAAAGCACAGTGGCTACGGCTACACAAATATAAACTAGATCCATACCATGCTCAACTTTCAAATGAAACACATTAATACTGCAGCTGTGACCCTTCATTACCTTGTATATTTACAACTCATTTCTATCACGACTCGCATTCGGGAGGACGACGGTTCAAACCCGCGTCTGGCCATCCTGATTTGGGTTTTCTCTGATGCCCCTAAATCGTTTCAGGCAAATGCCGGGATGGTTCCTTTGAAGAAGCACAGTCGACTTCCTTCCCCATCCTTCCCTAATCCAATGGGCCGATGACCTCGCTTTTTGGTCCCCTTCCCCAAATCAACCAAACAATCATTTTCATCAAATTCGTGAGCTTGCCACTTACGAGCATCTCGTCTTTCAAGACTTCAATTTTTACCATTCACATTCCCGTCCATCGCCAAACTAGCGACTACTTGATGCCGCGCAATGTGTACTATGAACCCATCCCTGGTTTAATCAAGTTCTTTTTCTCCAATTCCATTCAGTATCTCCTCATTAGTTACTCGATGTACGCATCACTTTTTCAACATTTTCCCGTAGCATCACATACCAAAATCTTCTGTTCTCTTCTTGCCCCATCTGCTTTTTTTGTACAGGGTGAACGTTAATAAAACCGACTGGCATGGACGGATTCCTGACTGGAAATGGAGACTAAGGAAGGCCCTACGAACATGTGTCCGGAAATACATCGTTGCCACGGTAGATGGAACTGACGAATGACACTTCCTCTAACCACGTGCCGTGTGTTCCTTGTGTGTCGCAGGCTGTTTGATTGAAGCAGAGCAGTGTAAGAAGCACAATGCTCCTCCGGTATTCATGTTGGGAAGAAGCTGAGATGTGTTTGTGTACGGCCAAGCAGATGGAAAGCCGTGCGACTAAACCGAAACAAGTACCCTTACAACATCAACCACATCGCACAACATTTCAAGCCCTTTTTGGGCGTTTATGTGATCACGGGTCCTCCCAGACAGACGAACGTGCACGGAGGAGGTGGACTGTGCATACACAAGATTTGTAGGACCGGGTTCTACACGATATTGAGACGAAAGCAAGTGGTCCGCCAACATGCTGTAAGCCAAAATGCGGTTATTTGTATTCTGCATGACAATAGCAACGATTCCTGTCGCCTGCAACGAGTGCAAGGTTTATCAGTAGCGGATTTCCCTGTTCGGGAAGGATTTTGTCGATGGTTTTTGCAGCAGATCATCATAATTATTGGATTTCTGTCATCACTCTTCTTTACACACGAAGTAATCTTTGCCAGAACTGGCATCGCCTGCGTAATCGTCACCTGTGGGCTACAGAAACGGCACGCGGTCAGAGGAACTGTCATTCATGGACGCCATGTCCGTCCCTGCAGTATGTCGGTTTTGTTATACGACTTTACTCCTATGTACGCTATGCGACAGCTCTGTAGCGGTAACCATTTGCCTACCCAGCAAGGAGTACACTTGCTATGTGTCGCGTGGCGCGGTGTTTTTCGGGAGCGGGTCGTGGCCAAGGTCGCCTCGCCGCTGCCGGGCTGCGGCACTATTTTTAGCGGCGGCGGCGGCCGTGCTGTGCCGCGCCGGGCCGCCAGCGGCAGCGGCAGCGGCCGTTCCGCTGCGTTGCGCGGGTCGGGAGTCGGGACCCAAACAGCCGAGCCGGCAGACGCCCGTATCGATCCCCACACCGCCGCTGCGTGACCTTGGTTTCGCACTGGGTCACCCCGGCCGAGGCGCCGCAGTTTTCAGCCCGGCACGACACTCGCTGTTCTCCGAAACTGGCCGACCACTTCCCGTCACGCTACCAGCGTACCCCACCTGTGGCGCACTTCCGTGGTCATCGTCATCAGAATGTTTAAGGAATCTTTTACACACCGGTACCTCCAATGCTTCGGAAAACAGGATAGCAGGAACTCCCCGCCCAAATCCCCCCCCCCTCCTTATTCGGCAACCTGTCAAACCTTTTATGAACGCGTTAAACGGAGCCACATCACCGTGTTTATTTGGACAGAAGCACACTCTGGAATAAAAAGAACGAAAGAGGTGATGAATTCACTAAAGATGCTATCTGTAAAAAATTATTATTACTTGATACTGAACTTCCGTACACATCATTTAATCGCGTTCTCAGGCAGGAAGCTATGTCTGAGTGACAAAAAAGTAGAGAACTATAGATCTTGCTTCGAGAGAAGCCATTACGCAGGTATCTCGACATTATCTGCCTCCTGTAATTGCCATAATAAGGCAGTTTCTATTAACTTTACGATGAGACTCATTCGTGGCAGTTTTCAAATCCGTCTGGCTTCAGCCGCGAGAAGTGGTAGCAGTTCCAGTTTGTACACTTCTATGGTGAGTGGTGTTTGTTGACTCTTTTCTAACATCGCGCACCCCTCAGATTTACTGGTAACATGGCCACGTGGATAGTGCTTCAAACATGAAAACAAGCAGAAGGTGTACTGAACTGTGAAAAAAGAAGCAAACTAGAAGCAGTGAACGGTCCAAGCTCAAGATGTGCCACATAGTGCGAATTACAAGAACCACGGCTTCGTGGTTGTATGATCACGGTTTAGGACTGCAAAACGGGAGGTCCGTGTTCAAATCTCCCTCGTGCACCCCTTCCTTTTCACGAAATTATGACCTCTTTGGTCTTCTTCTGTATTCTTGGCAATTGTCATGCTATAAAATGGTAATAGAATATGAGTTCTCGGGTAAGAGCATATTACGTTGCAAGTAAATGTGATGAATAGTGTGAGCAGGCGAGATGCCACACAGACCTCTCACAGAAATGTAAACAACAAATAAACGGGTGTGAACTAGGTTACAATAACAAGAAATTCAAGAGTCAAAACTTCCAAAAGGGAACGCAAGAGTCATAACGTGTGGTACTTGTGTAGAACAAATAGGAGGTACGTAAGCCTGGATGTCCCTTCCTTACAACTCGCTATTGCAAACGAACGTTACCCCACGACACATATTTGAAAACAGCAAACAGACATGGCAATCACCGGACGGAAAGTTCATAATTCTGTGAAAGAAAAATATTGGGCACGAGAGAGATTTTAACAGTTGTCTCCCACTTCGCAGTACGTCCAACAACGTGACCACATAACCACAATTCCTAGACTTTTCAATCTCGCTCAATGTTGCATTTCTTGATCTTGTATCCTTCACTGTTTCCAGTTTGCTTCTTTTTCCACGGCTCATTACACTTTCTTCCTGTTTTCATGCTTAATATGTGTCCCGTTTTTGACGGACTAGCCTCTTATCTGAGGGGGGTGCGATTGGGAGTTTTATCTTTAAATATACGTTAGCATGTTTATAGGGGCGGCAGTGTCAGCGGGAATAAAATTAGGCTGCGTTACTGTGAAACACTAAAACTTACGTTTCGACCACATTTGCAGCGGTTCTCTTCAGTGCACTTAGTTATAGCAGTGCAGTTAGTGATAGCCGGAAGCTGCGCAACAACAGTGGTTGGATAACATCTAGAGACACCTTGACTTGTATCATTTTTGCTTAGACGAATGTAGGTTAAAGATAGATAGGGAGTGAGTCTGTTGTATTTACGAATGCTGGGGGATTTGGGATCGCCTGGAAGAAGCAATGGACACTACTCATACGTTTCAGACTCCTGCACTGTATAGTGGAAGCGTTGACGCGCCTAAAGGGTAGAGGAGAGGGGGAGAGCACCTGGGATTTCGTAAGTCGTAGCCTTCAGATACGCTAGACCTGATCCAGTGCGCACTGTTTAGTACAAATGGCGACCAGTGGTGGAGATCACGAATAACTGGGAGGAGCGAGATGCGTGTACTGGTAGCACAGTTGTCTGCTTAAGCCTCACATAAGGTTAGACTTCTTGCCCACACTGCTCAAGTAAAGCAGGAGACCCCTTGTCTGTTGGGAGCAAAGATCCGGACTAGTACAGAGGCTGCTGTCACTGGGAGTTCCAACTTGGGTGATAGAACCCCCCCTGGCGACACTGCAGGTATGTCGGGAAGGAAGGGCAGTGTCTGCACACTAAGTGGGAGGGGGTGTCCGAGCCGAGATGTGGAAGGGGCTCTGCCGACGGTAATCTAGAGCACTCGGTGCAGCCAGTTGCAAGTCAGATCATCTAACGACGACTACATAAATATTCGAAACCGGTTATGCAACCCTTAGTGTGATCTGAGTCTGCAAAATATATTAAAAATTTCGTTTACATGACGATCACTTTATTCCCCTAAGGCCTTACCAATACTCTGGGGAAGGAACAGGGTTAGAGCTTAACCTCACCTCGACAGTGTGGCCATTAGGCACGAAGGACTAGCTCCAGAGATGTATTCAAAAGCAATCGGCGATAGTCTTCACGGAGAACTAACTGAACCATCCCTCTCAAAAGATTTAGGAAGTCGACGGATCGTAAATAAGAATGGTCGAACGAGGATTTGAAACCTGCTTCCTTCTGAAAGTGTGGCCTAGGACTCCACTGTACAGGACGCCAATCACTCTTCACGGACAAAACGGTATCTGTTTCCGATAATGACAAACCAGTTTTAGTAAGATAAAAACAGCTGTCGTTAAAAGCCCAAAGTGCCACAAATAAACTCAGAAAAGTAATAAAAATACAGAGTTCCTCTATAGCAGGTTTGGAAGAAACAAAATACTTAAAATTTTATACACTCTGTTATCAAAATTATCCGGACACCCCCAAAAACATACGTTTTTCATATTAGGTGCATTGTGCCGCCACCTACTGCCAGGTACTCTATATCAGCGGCCACATCGTGAGACAGCAGAATGGGAGCTCCGCGGACTTCGAACGGACCAGCTGATTGGGTGTCACTTGTGTCATACATCTGTATGCGAGATTTCCTCACTCCTAAACATCCCTAGGTCCACTGTTCCCGATGTGATAGTGAAGTGGAAACGCGTAAGAACACGTACAGCACAAAAGCGTTCAGGCCGACCTCGTCTGTTTACTGATTGAGACCGCCGACAGTTTTCAAGACGGTCGTAATGTGTAATAGGCAGACATCTATCCAGACCATCACACAGGAATTCCAAACTGCATCAGGACCCACTGCAAGTACTGTGACAGTTAGACGGGAGGAGAGAAAACTTGGATTTCATGGTCGAATGGCTGCTCATAAGCCACACATCACGCCGGTAAATGCCAAACGACGCCTCGCTTCGTGTAAGGAGCGTAAACATTGGACGACTGAACAGTAGTAAAACGTTGTGTGCAGTGACGAAGCACGGTACACAAAGTGACGATCCTATGGCAGGCTGTGGGTATGGCGAATTCCCGGCGAACGTCATCTGCCAGTGTGTTTAGTGCCAACAGTAAAATTCGGAGTTGGTGGTGTTATGGTGTGGTCGTGTTTTTCATGGACGGGGCTTGCACCCCTTGTTTTACGTGGCACTATTATAGCAGAAGCCTACATTGATGTTTTAAGCACCTTCTTGCTTCCTGCTGTTGAAGAGCAATTCGGGGATGGCGACTGCATCTTTGAACACGATCTAGCACCTCTTCATAATGAACAGCCTGTGGCGGAGTGGTTACATGACAATAACAGCCCATTAATGAACTGGCTTGCACAGAGTCCTGACCTGAATCTTATAGAACACCTTCGGGATGTTTTGGAACGCCGACTTCATGCCAGGCATCACCAACCGGCATCGATACCTTTCCTCAGTGCAGCACTCCGTGAGGAATCGGCTGCCATTCCCCAGGAAACTTCGCAGCACCTTCTGAACGAATGCCTGCGAGAGTGGAAGCTGCCATCAAGGCTAAGAGTGGGCCAACACCATACTGAATTCCAGCATTACCGATGGAGGGCGCCACGAAGTTTTAAGTCATCTTCAGCTTGGTGGCCGGATATTTTTGATTACATAGTGTATATTTCGTTGTATATCTCTAAGGCACAATCACTAAATAAACTTGGCAGCTCGGTATTCTGTAAATAAATTATAAAATGTGTCAGTTATTTGGCTAGGAATCATTCATCTGGGGGGAAGGCAACTTCAGTCCACTGCAAAGTATTTTTATTGTACAATTACAGAACACAGAACGAACTGTGGCTATGATTATCAGTCAATGAAGCATCTATGGGAGAATCTTTATATTAACTGTTAAGGTTCGCTATTTAATGACAATGACATACTCGAAAAATTCGACTGAAGACTTCTGCTTGTTATTCAACAGACTCTGGAACACAAAAGAATAAAATGCAAAATGCAAAATAATCTGCACACCGACGTAACGGTCAATAAAATCAATACATTTGGATAACCTGGGTAGAAAACACTACTATTGCCAATTTTATAAATTGTTTACGATAGCCCACTAGCGCGGAACTTACCTAAAACAATGAACACGATTGATAAAAGAACTTACGTTAAAAAATCCTTTTCTCTGTATCATTACTCAGTCATTACTGAATAAATATAACTACCTAGCTTATTCTCACGCCTAGATGTTCACAAAGATCCGAGCACGAACAAGCCCTTACAAACGCTTTTCATACGGCTGAAGAGACAGGTTTGGCTCCGATCCGCAAACTACGGCCATGCCTTTAGAGCGTGATCACTGCTCTAGCCGTAAAAGCGACAACGGCGTGTCTTCAAAGACGTCACTGGCCACCATGCTTACAAAGCAGCGCAATACAAATGCTGAGAACCTTATAAAGTTTGGAGGGAGGTCAATATCCTAACTGTGGGCGAAAAAATTTTTTGATATAGAACCGGTGGAAAACATTCGTAACTATCCTGTGAGTTCCGCGTGTATTCCAGTGAGAGGGAATCTCATACATCAAAATTTCCTCGTAAATGGAAGGCAAAGACAGTAATATTATTAAGTTTCACGACAGCATTAAAGAGACTTTAATTAATAGAAATCTTGACACATGAAGATAAACTTTGTCTTGTACTCTACAACAAGGTTCGAAACATGACTGCGCACACAATAAATACCCGTTTCTGCTTCATCAGTGAAGAGAAGGAGGAGGAGCGCAATATCGACTTGTGGCACCAGAAGGAACGCAGGATGATACGCTCTCGGGTTCAGCTGTGATAAACATTAATCAACAATGACTGCATGGGGACTGTCGCAGACCTGATCGTGGTTTCCACTACAAAACTACCGGCATGTAGGAAAACTACCGGATGTACTACTTTTTGAATTCAATGTAGACTGGTATCTCTCCCCATATAAGTAAGGGCCTATCAGCATCCCTCCATAGGATTTAGCCACAACCAGAACCATCTCTACTCTGCTATATTTTAAACAGCCTCAAGGCTGGTCGAGGTCTCTACTTCTGGTGTCCTGTTTAAATCGAGAATGTTGCATGACGTCCTTAGTTCTCATGACAAAGAACACACCATGTTCGATCCGCCAGCTCATAGACGCCCTCTGTACATCATTAGAATGAGAGCACACGTTAAGGCTTCATGCTGTAGTTTTACCGCTGGATAGACTAGTAAATGTCACATGCACAGTATTGGTTTACCGCACATATGAAAAGTCAACTGACAACAGCACTGAGGTGAATATGTAGTTGATGCTGTCAAAATGCGACTGACCGGGATTCTAATCCGGATTTGCTGATTTTTTTGAGAGATCACTTTCACCACTCGGCTTTCTGAGCAAGCATCCGAACATCACTGAAACTTTCGTTGTGGTTGATGTTTCCTCAAGCCAGCTGACTCGAATTCGTAACATCATTACAAAGGAGTTTTTCGAATTTTGAGTATATTTCAAAGCATATTTATTTTATTTATTTATTTAGTGTACGGCTGCTTAGATGATGTAGTTTCATGTCACTGTAAAATTCATCCTCATTGATTCAATACATTTCACGTCAGTGACCTGAAATCAGTCAGGATTAACATGAAGATAAGAGACAGTATACATGAAGCCGCTCTTCGATCCACTTCTTTTCTCAGTGGCTAATGAAGTTAAGAAATGAAGCTGGTGATTGTTTTCATTCAACTGTTCAGCCACGTGAACAACGACCATTAATAACTTCAGTGTGTTAAAAGCAGGTATAACTGAGACAATATATATATGAGAGAGAGAGAGAGAGAGAGAGAGAGAGAGAGAGAGAGAGAGAGAGATACTGGTAACTACAGATTCTAAATAATAAACTTAGTCACTTTCATTTACTTGTCACGATCGCGTTTTTTACTAACCTTGGAATTAACGGTTACGACAATTTTTGTTACCATCAGATGGCCTTTTCTCTACTACTGTACTGTTATGCTACGATCAGACGCCATTACACATGGAACACTAGTTATATCTACAAAACTGCTAGCGCAACGGTCCAGCATAGCAGTTTTGGTGATAGTGATTCTGGCAAGACTATTTTGTAGGCTTAAAAAAATCCAAAGGTAAACTACTTTAAAAATGTTAGTACAGCTCAACTGTGGTCGTTCTTATTCCTGTAGTGGGTTGACTGATGCATTAGCCGAAGGCTACTGTCATTCTCTTTCGTAAAATGCTTCGCAAGCACAGAAGATGCTCGAAATCTTTTGCGTATATTGCGTGACGCGCTAGCCGTGCGGTCTAGGGCGCCTTGTCACGGTTCGCGCGGCTCCCCCCGTCAAAGGTTCGAGTGCTCCGTCGGGCATGGGTGTGTGTGTATTGTCCTTAGCGTAAGTTAGTTTAGGTAAGCTTAGGGGCCGATGACACCACAAATTTCGAAATTTGCTGACACGCTGACCGGAAAACATTAGCATCATCGAACCGTTATCCACTTGTAACGAGTTTTACTAACGAACTGGTGGAAGCCATGAAGTTAATCCATTAGTGAAATGCATAAAGAGTAGCAGAAAGTGAGCTGCAGCCACCTCGCTCTAGATCGCTAAGTTCTGTCAATAACGTTCGCGACACACGACCCGAAGAAGCAAAAATAAACAGTTAAATGTTTCCGATGAAACAGCGATTCTGTCTTAAGTCACCTTCCCGCTCTCGTCGAACTATAACGTATTTTACTAAGAGCACACTTTAAGTTAACTCGAAAATTGTCATTGTAGAGAATGGCGCCATGGTACTTCCTTCAGACAGCGACCAACGTACATGTGGTAAAATATCTGTTATATACGCAGTAAATTAATGAAGGAAACTGAGTTGACCGCTTATCTTGTGAGTCACTAGTCACTAATCGTCAGAGTGTAAAACACATCAACATCAATCGTCGTGTATTACTGGCAACACTTTACGTGTTGTCTTTAGTTAGAAGACTGTTCTGGTGCACTCTCCAAGCTAGTGTATCCTGTGCAACTATCTTCATCTTGGCCTACAGCTACTGCAACAACATCCGTTAGCTATCTCTTCCTCCGTGGCCCTCTGTAACAGCCTGCAGAATACGTGTTTTGACACAACTGAAACCGTTCCGCCAATGCAACTTGAGTTTCTGCAGACTTCCTTCCGAACAGTGTTTCTGGACTGCAGACGTCACTGCAATGGACGATGAGTCATGGTCGTTACTGTTTACAAGAAGTGTTAGGAGGTCGTTAGTTTCGAGGGAGCTGTCAAACGTATCCCAAAACTTTCTGATGACACTGGACTGGTCCAGGCGAAATTTAGCCAAATGCGAAGAAGGGTTTACAGCTGCACCTGTATTTTACGCGATGCGTAAAGAGGCACCATTAGCAGAGTTGCTGGAACAATGCAGTTTGATACCACTGTGTTGTAAACTAATGCATTCCATTCCACATATTTTGGAGTACGGATGTTCTGGGCAGCCTACCTGTTTATTTTTGCAACACCATTTATTCTTAAAATAAATTCATTATTAATTAGTTACGCGGTCCTGAATGCCGGAACAACGAAATTTTTCTTTTCTATGATCTAGTAATATCTTTTTTTTCTTTTTTTTGTGCTCGCTGAATGGGTTTTTCAATCAGTTCAGAATGTGTTTGTGACTGCTCTCTACATCCACACACAAATATTTTTCCTTTTCTGTACCCCGAGAATTCATCATTCACAATCGAAACTTGAAGCACTCGAATTAAATGATAAGACAGGTTTCTTCTTCTCCTCAACATAAAAGTGGTCAATTCTTGGAAAATTATTTTTAAAAAGCCAGAAGAGATGTAACATGAACACGTTAAGTAGTATACTACATACAATCACTGAAATGGTTACCAGACGCCATTCGTGAGAGGATGATTGTTTTCTAGGGCCACATTACGAGCATGAATCCTACAAGATAGAGCAATCGCGTCTTCAGCTACTATCTCAATAACGAAACCAAGGAGGCGCGGTTCATCTGCAAGAAGTGGGGACAATAGAGGATGATATCCAAATGCGTACGCCGCTCAAGAAGAAATACAAGAGCACAGAAATACAGAAGAAACATAAGAGCGCTCGATTTCCAAGAAGAACCAAAACTAAAGACTGGCAACGGAGGAACAGCACAAGAAACGACAGTGTGAATACTGTGCTAAAACTTGAGCCCCGGCGCAAGGATCATTACAGAAGAAATAAGATGGTCCGCAGATGGCGGATACGACAAGTAGAAGAATCCACGTGGAACTTGTGTTCAGCTTATTTCAGGATCAGCTAAAAATGAAAGTGTGTGAGTATTAAATCAGTCAGGCGTTCGAACTGAGAACACGAAGAAAAACATGTGTCACAGCGTGCAGCAGTGTGATACGCGTTCGTAAGTCTTCGCGGGACGAACCGAGGTTAGAGTTGAACGTCCCACCGACATGGAGGACACTTGGATCTAAGCAAACAAACCGTCATTCGTTTCCCAGATTGCAACACTTTGAGTGCACGCTGGTGCACTTCGCGGAAAACATTCGCCGTACGTTCAACTCTCCACGTGGCTCGCATTAAAGCGATGAGAGGTTGCGCTACTAAGTGACAAGCCGTAAGCTGTGAGAAGTGAGGCGGGGCAGTTGGCTGCCACGCGCGCGCGCTGCGAGGGTTCGCCGACCCGGGGGCTGGCTTTCATAACCCGCGCACTGCCTCATCGCAGCCAGGTCGTAAACCGCCGACCTGCTGGCATCCCACGGCCTGCACTTCGCCCGTGCACCGCGCCCGCGCCAGCGCACGCCTACAGCCGCCGCGCTGCAGGCGACACTTCAGAAACAGCGATGCGGACAACTACAGCAGGTCAACGTCGCACTCAAAGCGCCAAATTGATCGATGTGGGATACACTCGAGTGTTTACACGGTGTAGTCTTCAAACCTGAACACCACAAGAAATAACAACTTCCGGATGGCAAGTGAAGTCAGTTTGATGAAAGAGTGAACTGAGTGGATACTACAAATTAGAACTTACGAAAAATTACACCTAAGCACGTCGGGTTTCAATTTAGAATTCAGTCTATGCAAAAAAAAAATTCCATTCTTTTTTTGTTATTTTAAAAACTTACCGTTTTCTTGCGAAACCACATACAAATGTAAGTGCGCTTCTGACTTTCGTCCACTCGAAACGGCTGGTAAAGGGCAAGAGCAACCCTCAAAAATTTTAATTCGTTTCGTGACATTTGAAAATGGAAGCAGAGATGTAATCGATAGCGAAACACACATAACAAAAAACAGCACTACACGAAGCCGAAGGGAGTGCATTATGCCGCAGCCGGGAGAAGTGTGAGAATACAACATACTTGCGCCACAAGTATGTCTAAAATTTGTGTTCTTTCTTGCTATTTCTTCCGTTCACGATTCAGTGAAAAGTAAACTTACAATGCCATGGATTCTTCACATATTTTATTTTTCTAGTGACTCTTTATCTTACTATTTCTGTATCACTGTGAGATTGTTTAACCATTATACCGTCTAAACCTGGTGAGTCGTAAGTGACATTGATACGAGTGGAAATGTTTAGTTTTTACACAGCTATGAAGCAGTTAGTCATGGAAGAAATATTGACCATCTATATGAAAAACTAGCGCATAAACCTCCCGATAAACACGAAGCAATGTGGTGTTTAAACAAACCTTGAAGTTGATAGCACAATTTTATTTTTTGTAAGTGATTTCAAATCGTTTAAATCCTTACATTCCACTGCCACTGATTTTCACAGGTACAAATTCCATAACGATTAGTTTATCTGCTTTCTAACATGTAAAATCAGGGGCACGAGGAAGAAAGCTTCAATGACACGAAATCGTTGATCTGTGTTCTTGAATAACCCATTTGCCACATGCTAGAGAGGAAGACAATCTTTCGATTCTTATTTTATACACTACAATTATAACTCAAAATGGGCATGTGAGTGTCATACTGTACACTTTTTACGTGAGGTCACCGAGAATGGCCTCACTGTCTTCCAAGTGGTCATGATGCAAACATCATTTGACACGTCGCCTTCCTCATGTAATGCTCCTTAGTACACCGCTCTGCCTACGGCAGTACCTAAATTTCCGTAAATATGACACTTAGCACCTTCGCACAATTAAGTTCCCTGTTCATACAAATAATACAATTTACAGCAACAACAACGACCGGCTACTTCGTACTGTCAAAGTTTCTTCCGTATTCCAATGGCTCTGAGCACTATGGGACTTAACATCTGAGGTCATCAGTCCCCTAGACCTTAGAGCTACTTAAACCTAAGGACATCACACACATCCATGCCCGAGGCAGGATTCGAACCTGCGACCGTAGCAGTCGCGCGGTTCCGGACTGCGCGCCTAGAACCGCGAGACCACCGCGGCCGGCTGTGTATGTGAATGGTAGGAGTTGTTTCCTATCGTCAACGTTTGAACTGTTTGTAGGTCTTTTCAATGAAACAGAGGCAAACGCTTGTGAGAAATCACACGAAATGCAATTGCTTTGCTCACTTGACGGAACTGTCGACCCGTAAAACAAACGTTATAGACTGTACCGCAAACTAAGAAAGGAGTCGGAAATAGTGGTCATAGCTCTCAAATAGAGCAGCGGTCTAAAGTGTTGGTTGGAAAGCGAGCGCGCGCAGCCGCTTGCTGGCCGGTATCCAGCTGCGCTGTGTGTGTGTGTGTGTGTGTGTGTGTGTGTGTGTGTGTGTGTGTGTGTGTGCGCGCGCGCGGCGGGCAGAGCGCTTCCCACGCCCCGCTGTGCCGCTGGCATTGACATTTAGACGTCTCGCCTGTTCTGGCCTGGCCTGTCCGCTTCTTATGCCTCCCCGACAGCAGCTCGCGCACAAATGGCTACCGGCCGGTTGCACGGGCCTCAGCTAAAAGCGAGGCAATGCAATCGCTACAGCATCACGCTAATATCGCACTAATTTGGGTTCGATATGAAGGGCTCAGAAATGTGAAACACTAACCGCATTATTAACATACACGCAGTTACCTTTATTCAACGAAGACAAGACTTTTTCTGTCGTGTGCTCTCATATTTCTCATATATTCATACAAGACTGTCCATGTAGAATAACTTTATGTAATAGAACTAAGGATTACAACCACATATGTTACTTGCTAAACTAAAAGTATGGGGTTTCCTTTCTGATCTGAACATATAAAAGGATGAACTAAACTAGTTTCCTGCAGAAAGGAAACATAAATTCGATACCAGCTGGCTTCACACTGAGGGAGAACAGTATTCATACACTGCTGCAAATGTAAATGTAGAAACGACCAACTAACCGCTTGCGCCAAGGAATGCCCCCAATAGCAAGCTGCACTTCGTGCATGTTAGTTCTGATACGCGGTGAATGCTGTCCAAAAACAGCAAAATGGACCGCAAATATAAGGAAACAAGTGTAAAGGAAAGGCAAATAGTTACCTCCCAATATGAAAAGGAAAAAACGTTTTCAGAAAAACCTTATCTTCTTGGAAGAAGTCGGGCAACTGTGAAGTCCATCATCTCGCAATTTAGAGAAAGAAGTGCTGTCATTAATAGCGAAAGAAGTGGTCGACCACAGAAGCTGACGCAAAGAGAACGAAATATGTTAATGATGATGGTCAAAAAAGATTCTAAATTGACAGGTTCTGCTTTGTCTGCGCATTTTAATGATCAGTTCGGAAAGGTCGTCACACCAAGGGCTGTTCGCTATATTTTATAGCAGTTCAGGTTATGGCGCAAGGGAACATAAAAGATACCATACACCAGCAAAAAGAACAAGGATTTGAGACTGGAATGTGCTCTAGAGCCTAAGCAAGAACGTAACTTTCTGGAGCAAGTTACTGTTCACAGATGAAAGTAAAACTTTGGTGTGGAGACAACCAAACGCATTCATCCCACACTATAGCGCGGCTACGAAGGAATTATGGTATGGGGATGTATGGCTACATCTAATGTTGTGCAACTTTTTTCTTTTTGTTGAAGGTAACATGGGCAGATTTCAGAATTTAAGTATCCTAAAAGAAAATCTGATACCTACTTTCAACAATACAATGGCCCTAACAATACAGTAGAAATTGTTATACCGTACTCCCCTCAGTCTCAAGTTACCGGCACAGAGCGCAGACCTAACTTATATTGAACGTCTTTGGATTATGGTGAAAGGGGGTCAGAAAACAGGAAACACGAAGTAAGACTGCTCTGAAACAATGTCTACAACAAGAACAGCAAAATCTTACAGCACAGAGGATCAAAAAACTCTTATTTCAAGTCAAGGAGGTACATTTTAATTTTCTTTGTACATGTGAATACTTTTTTTTCCACAATGTGTGAAGCCACCTGGTACAAAACTTTTATTTACTTTATACAAAAGGCTAATTTAGTTAATCCTTTATACAAAGATTAGGGAGGAAACTCCATACTGTTAGTTTAGCAAATAACATCTCTTGTTTTTATCTTTAGTTCTAACAAATACAGTTACTCTACACGGGAAACGATGTACGAACACTTTTTTCCCATAACTGTGTACGTGAACGCACTCACGGATGCGGTACGGAGTGACGAAGAGAGCGATTCACACGCACTGACAGTCACCAGTTATATTAATTCTTTGCAACTGATCGTACTTAACCTTTGATGCATGACACCAGACTCATGCGGGGCCAACGATAACATTTGTTCCGTATGCAGACGGCGTGAGCTGTATGTGAACAAACTATCAGTTTCAGTAATTTATTTGACTCGGATCATTTTAGAATGATGTAGGATCCGTCAACAAAATACAGTGTGGCGTACGAAAAACCGGCCCCGAGTAGACTGCCGCCAGTTACGCAGATACAAGAAACTGACGTGCATGTAATAGCTAGATAATAAAGAAATAGTAAATAATCTAATGCCTGATGACAGCTGGCGGCAGACAATGAGCAGTCTAGAACTCGAGGTCGGTTTTTTCGTGCGCCAACCTGTACAAGGAAAACATAAGTGATATACACAAAGATATGAATATCCAAACGTCTTTAACAAGGAGGGAGCATGACAGGTGTTCCACCGTGGCTGTGACTAAAGGAACCATTCCGGCATTTGCCTGAATTGATTTAGGAAAACCACGGAAAACCGAATTCAGAATGACCAGGCAGAGCATGAGCCTCCATTCTTTACAAGTGCACGACCTTAGTCGGTTATTCTAGTTGTTGCACATTTTGTGTTGTATGAGGTACTCAAATAGTCACTTTTGTTTTTTTACCTTTTCCACCGTTTTTTGTTCCTTCTGTATTCTTAGAGATTTGGTCATCCTATCCAACTAAACGAAAGGCTGTTTGGTTTGTGTCGTACGAGGTTGAGCGTCTTTTCGTTTGAGAAGCATCTTCAGTGGTCTGTAATACTTGTCTGTTTATGTACATAAGAACTGCGTCATATAATAATTATATATTCTTCAGAACAATGGTTCCTCGTAATCAGTACTTGGCCCCATTACTTTTACCTGCAGGACGACGATAAGAATCGCTTCCCATATCCAGTCCTGTCTCAGAGTGAGGGCTGCTGGGAGTAAACGTTCTTTTCTCTCTCGTTTCTTTTTTACATTAATGTACTTCGGCTTATGTTTCCGAGCTCAAATCCTATGAAGTGCCCGAGCACTAAACCTGTTGGTATGGCATGTGTGCCCACAAGCTCTAGTAAATCCCGACCGAGTAAAAGCTTTTTATGCAGCAAATCCCACTCTTGGAGACTGAGATTTAAGCTAGACGAAATGCGGTTATCCGCCTCACGAAATAAAACGAAAAAATGTCAAGTTACAGCGTCACGTGTTTTAGCGGACAGTGTCCAGATTCAAGAACAACTTCGTGACTAAGGATTTAGCGATCTTACTAATAGTTTCTAATAAAATGGACAGCAGGCAATCTGTAACTAAGACAATGATGGACTAGGTCACTGTAATGAGTCATCCTGCGGTTGGGCGTTGCGAACAATTTAACTGCGCCAACAGTCAGGTTTTTTTTAATTGTTTTATTGCTGATTAATTTTTGACGTCACTGATACTAAAGTTAACAATAAAACTCAGCATCAGTATTACTTTAGCTATGATGCAGGCATTAAAGGCGTGTCTAAAGAGGAAGCTTCGTTATTACAGAAGTGTTCAGGGGCAACTCGATTTTGCAATCGACTCACCGCTTGTGGGAACTGATTGTGAGTCGCGCGGCATCGCAAACTAACGTTATGAAACTAGAATTTCTAGAAATGGTGGCTGTGAATATTTTGTAAACTACTAACTACCGGAAGCGTCAGTGCTCGGATCGTGTAGCAAAAAACCACGACATGCTTTAGTTTAAAGATTCGAGCTATAACAAGAGCAATTCTGTAATGATGTGGAGACTTGCTGTCCAACTGCATTTGATGACAATGCCAGAAGCGTGCCACCACATGCCTACTGTCGTGGAAATACACAGAACATCGCATTCTTGAAGACAAAACGAAAGGTAGAGAGTGGCAATTATTTAACTATACGAAAAAAAACGTAAATTAGTTAAAAACTACGGCGTGCACACACTTTATTGAACATATAAGCGTCACCACAGATTTCGGATTTAGGTTACGACGTGGACTAATAGCGAAATTCTGAGGAGCAGCTAAATTGTCGAAATATCGATGCTGTCGATGACCTAAATGGCTGTTTTCAGTCAGCAATGGTTTTGGGGTTATTGCTGTGCACATTGTCTTTAATATAGTGCCACAAAAAGGAGTCGCATGTGTTCAGATCCGGAGAATAGGGCAGCCAACCGAGGCCCATGCCAGTAGCCTCTAGGTACCCCAAAGACAAAATGTGGTCCCCAAAGTGCTCCTCCAAAACATCAAACACTCTCCTACTTCGATGACGTCGAGCTCCGTCTTGTATGAACCAAAGCTTGTCAAAATCGGACTTGCTTTGGATAGTGGGGACGAACTCATCTTGCAAAGCATTTGTGTGCCTTTCGGTAGTCCCCGTGCCATCGAGAAATACAGCACCGATTATTCCGTGACTGGGCTTTGCACACCACACAGTCACCCGTTGATGGCGAAGAGACTTCTCGATCGTGCAATGCAGATTCTCAGTCCCCCAAATGCGTCAATTTTGCTTACCGAAGAACCGATCCAAATTAAAGTAGGCTCCGTCGCTAAGCCAAACCACGTGCATGCGCATACTAATTGCCATTATGTCCCGAGGCCAACTGTGCAGTTTAAACGTGCTAAGGCAAATCGTTCAGAAGTTAGAACGATTTTATTTCATGTAGTTGAATAATTGCCGCCCTATATGTTTCAGTTACGTATTTCCATACCGTATCTACGAAAGAATTGTGGAACAAACAACGTAAAATTGTAATAAAATATGTTGAAGCAATACTGTTTTTTCTCTGATATTACTAAATATGGTCCACTATTTAATTCGTAAGAATCTTAGTGTCATCCTGACGTCAAATGTTAACAAAAAGGGGGTGAGAAGGGGTAGCATGAGAGACGTGATAGGCAAAGTACGCACATAATGTATAGAGATGAATAACAGAATTTGTGGAGGACCATCTAGCTAATATGTAACATATGTACTAAATTCGTTGTTTAGGACTACTGTGGCAATCCAACGACGAGCCTTTTCCATTACAATGTCGTTTCATGAGTACTTGACCAATGGTGTCTACGCAGTACTACACCAATAATGGGTAATACAACCTAGCAATGTAATGGGTAAGTTTTGTTTCGGAGAATGTCAATTTCCGATAAAAGTAAGACATGTATACAGCACATTAGTACTTTTTTGTGCCAAACCTATGAATTTGGTGAAATTAAATACAAACGCATTTTTAATAAAGTTCGCATCAAATTTACTATCTCTCAAAATTAATGTACTAGAAGAGTGGCTCAAAATGATTACTTTTGAAGTTTCCTGTATGGAACACAGGAAACCTAGCTCTTGCTTTAGCTCGATTTGGTGGAACTTATTTCCATACTATTTACGTATAAAACTAAACCACCTTGACTGCGGCGTAGTTATCGCGTCATATATCAAGCTTGTACAAGGCTTACACTGATGAAATGTATCTCCTCGATTATTGCATACTTCCACTGACAGGTGAAGTACGAAAAGTTTCTGTCATCCGAAAGTGACCTACGCTTTCCTAAATTAAAATTCGTCATAAGATTAGTTCTTCCTATAGTACTCATGTATTTATTACCATATTGACGAGACAAAAACAAAGCGGCAGAGCAAGGTCAGATTTGAAGTATAGACTGTATTTTTGAATTATCTTGAAGTGTGACCATATAAACCAAATAGCAGGAAAAGCAGATGCCAGACCCAGAGTCATAGGAAGAATTTTAAGGAAATGTAACTCATCCACGAAGAAAGTGGCTTATAAGGCGCTTGTTCGACCCATTCTTGAGTACTTTTCATCTACCTGGGATCCCTGCCACATACGACTGATGGAGGAGATAGAGAAGATCGAACGAAGAGCGGCACGTTTTGTCGCGGGATCGTTTAGCCGGCACGAGATTGGCAGACGTTACAAGAGAGGCGTTGTGCACCACGGAGAGATTTACTATTGAAATTTCGATAGAGAACTTTCCGGGAAGAGTCGGGCAACATATTACTTCCTCTTAAATACGGCTTGCGTAATTACCATGAGGAGAAAATTCGACAAATTAGAGCCAATACAGACGCTTACCGACAACCATCCTCCCCACGTGCTATTCGTGAGTGGAACAGGGTGGCTTACGGGGTATGCTGTGGAAATATGTAGATAGATTTTTAGTTAGGTGAAACGTGGCCGATAAATAGTTTGGACAAGAAGAGAACAGGAACTTTCGAAATGTGGTGCTACAGAAGGATGCTGAAGGTTAGATGGGTAGATCACATAACTAATGAGGAGGTATTGAATAGAATTAAGGAAAAGAGAAATTTGTGGCACACCTTGACTAGAAGAAGGGATCGGTCGATAGACTCACCAATTTTACTATCGGGGGCAGCGTGGAGGGTAAAAATCGTAGAGTGAGACCAAGAGATGAATACACTATACAAATTCAGAAGGATGTAGGTTGCAGCAGGAACTGGGAGAGGATGAAGCTTGGACACGATAGCGTAGCATGGAGAGCTGCATCAAACCAGTCTCTGGACTGAAGACCACAACAACATCAACAACAACAACACTGAACAAGCAGTAAAGGAAGCAATAGAAAAATTTAGTGTAGGAATTAAAGGTAAGGGGAAGACATAAAAACTTTGAGGTTTGCCGATGACATTGTAATTCTGTCAGAGAGAGAGCAAAGGACTTGGAAGAGCGGTCTGAAAGGAATGGATAGTGTCTTGAAAGGAGGATATAAGATGAACATCAACAAAAGCAAAACGAGGATAATGGAGTGTAGTCTAATTAAACCATATGATGCTGATGGAATTAGGTTAGAAAATGAGTCATTTAAAGTAGTAGATGAGTTTTGCTATTTAGGTGGCAAAATAACATAGGATATCAAATGCACACTTCCAATGGCAAGAAAAGCGTTTCTTAAGAAGAGAAATTTGTTAACATCGAATATAGATTTAAGGGTTAGGAACTATTTTCTGAAAGTGTTTGTAGAGGTCGTAGTCATGTTCGAAGTGCAACATGGATAGTCAACAGATTAGAGGAGAGGAGAATAGGAGCTTTTGAAATGGGATGCTACAGAAGTATGTTTAAGATTAGACAGGCAGATTAAGTGACTAATGAAAAGGTACTGAAGAGAATTGGGGAGCAAAAGAAATTTGTAGCAGAACCTATCTTGAAGAAGGGATCGGTTGATAGGACACATTCTGAGACATATGAGATCACCAATCTAGTACTGGACGGGGTAAAAATTGCAGAGGGAGACCAAGACATCATTACTGTAAGCAGATCCAGTAGATTGCAGTAGTTGTTAGGAGATGAAGAGGCTTGCACAGGATAAAGTAGCAGAGCTGCATCAAACCAGTCTTTGGACTGAAGACCACAACAACGAACACGAGATGAAACGACGTGTCGTCAATTTATCAGGTGCTCGTGATTCTAACTGTAGCCAGGGCGGAGACGGAGGTCCGTCAGAGACAGCGAGAAGTAGCACCACTCCAAAGCCAGACAGCAAAGAAAAAACAAACTGATAAAATGGAAAGAACGGAGAAATGGTAGGGGAGGGAAAAAGGGCCACGCGCTGTTGACAGGATCGGTGCTTTGTAAACAGGCGCCCGCCCGCTTTGCCCCATTCGATTGATTAACCGGTGCTGGGTAAGGTAAACGCGAGGCAGGCAGCTGCCTGCCGCTGGCTGGCCGGCTGTGTCGGCCAATTAGGCGGGAGAGATTTCGGCGAGTGCGGAGAAACCTCGTCGACGTGGCAGCTGCAAGCGGCGGGCTTCACTGCAGTACTGGTACTTACTGCTGCGACGTGCCCGCCGGCTTCTTACGTAACGGCTGCACCGACTCATGTGCTAATGCGGACGCGGGCAGACCTCAATGGCTTTCGTCGACACAGATGCGAGAACTGGGCGGCTCGAGGGGCTTTATTCCCCCAAATAAATGCCAAGCGTGCTCCTTTGGCGCTCCCGTTGCTTAGATGTAACTGACTAGCTTAACGCCCGCTGCTTCGTTCGCGTAGACTATTTGGCGTGCACAGAATTTTGTATTCGTTTAATCGAATTTGTATGTAGTAACGCCCATTGCTCAAGTGCAAATCTATATGCTATAAATGAGCTAGTGGTCCTTTAAATGGCGGCCAGTCTTTGCATAATTAAAAGTGTTCCAATGAGTTTAATTCCATATAGCGAGTTAAAAAAAGAAAGAGACAAACCGGGAGTTCCATAGTTATTTGCGCTAGTCTTACACTCTGTACTCAATTCTCTCATCTCTAACGGACATCCCACTACATGGAATCGCATTTAAAGGTGGTATCTGTTTTGTGATCAGTAATGATTACTTTGCGTAGTAATTACAACAAAAAAGATATATATCAGGCCGAATGAAAAATTAATCTAGTAAAGATCCGTTTCTTTTACTACGCTATTTTGACAAGGCCGATTTGTCGTGGTGACGGTGACTGTTAAATAGTTTCATTGGTTTAATTCAGAAATTGTAGCACCTAAACTTTTCACGCCAATCATGCCTAACTAATGACAAATTTTCAAAAACCCTTTCGTGACCTATTTCAACCCCTTAGGGGAGGAAGTTCGAAAAATCCCTTCTTAAACTATGCCTACAGTATAAGATCAACACTCTCTCCGCCAGCATTTGAGGCTGAGCGGTTCTAGGCGCTTCAGTCCGGAACCGCGTTGCTGCTACAGTCGCAGGTTCGAATCCTGCATCGGGCATGGATGTGTGTAATGTCCTTACATTAGTTAGGTTTAACTAGTTCTGAGTCTAGGGGACTGATGACCTCAGGTGTTAAGTCCCATAGTGCTCAGAGCCATCTGAACCAACACTCTCTCCAAATTTCAAGTTTCTATCCTTAGCAGTTTGAGCTTGAGGAGGATGAGTCGAACAGTCAGGACATTCATTTTTCTATATTAACATTTCTTCAAAACAAGATCTTTGAACTTACTATTCGCTGGTGCGCCAGAACTCATGGATCCAGTGCAACTGGGCTCATATTGAATCTTCATGAGGTGTTAGTTATACCTCGCGATTTGAAGAAGTTGTCCTGTCTGACACAATCATACACTGCTGACCATTAGGGAGGGACATTAATGAAAAACACACACAATATTTAAAACATTCACCAAGTCCACAATTCTGAAGATACGGCAATGAAATGCTTTACATAAAATTAAAACATTTACTATTATGTAACTTTTTACAATGGAATTTAAAAATTTTATTTTCAAAAAATAATGTATATGCCTTTTCCTCAAAACTATTCAAGAGATTTCTACAAAATTTTCTCTGTTTAATCTCTCTGCGTATGATAAGCTTCTGTCATTATGCTCTTTTAATATATCGAATGGTAGAATTTTAATATTTTTTAAATTATGATTCTGTAAGTATAATACAAAATTCACGCAAAATTCCAAGCACTTTGATCCATACCTCACCTTACAGTCAGAATTTCAAAATTTACTCTTGAGACATTTATTGAGTTTACAGAAATAAGTATACAAAATTCCGTAAGTGTAGCCTTTACAAATTCCGAGAAAAAGATATATAAAAAAATTCCGTAAGTGTAGCCTTTACAAATTCCGAGAAAAAGATACATAAACTCTAAAAAACATAATTTCCAAGAAATGCAATTGAAAGTTAAACTTAAAGTTTTTTTTCTTATGACATCTCTCCAGAAAGCCCTAGACTTGTACTCAGGGTCCGCTTTCCCTTCAAGGTTTCTCTTCTGTTTTCTTATTTTCTGCTTTCTTTCCTTTATCGGGTCTACACCCGATTTTTCCAGCTGCACAGATGCGCTGTATAACTATTTTCCTCAAGGTGTCTTGAATGAAATTTCCTACTATCGTAATGCCCATTCTCCGTAATAACTTCTTCCTCTCTACGTTCTCCTCATTAAACGCAAAGATATGAATGATAAAAGAATCGAACACCTGCGTAAATCTTCGTCAGTAGCACAACGTAAAACAAGAATTCATAAACAAAGCACTTGGTTTCTCATTTTTTACGATAATGGAACAGAGTCACAGATGATCTATAAAACCAAAGAGAGTATATCACAGTCTTCTAGATGCTTGAAAGTAATTCACGGAATCGTGCTATTACTGAAGTGTTGCTTCAAAAAGAGGGCGTGGCAGGGAGGTTGCGTCACACATTTAATTATTTTTCAGAAACTTCGGATGAGATTTCTCATTGCAACTTTGAGAACATATTGTCCATGAGTTCTCGTAATAAATAAAAAATGAAAATTTACATTTTCGGTAAATTTCATGAACGTCCCCCCTTAAGAAAGGACCGAATATACGGAATAGGTCTTCAGATATGTGTGCGCCTGTGAGGTACTTCAGGAATTTTTACCACTAGTAAAGAATATTCCAAGCGTCTGGACACTTCGTAAACCAATGGATTAAGTAGGAAACAATAAATTTTATGTGAATAATAATCTTTATCATATTTTAAAGTGAACAATTAAGTTTTCCTGGACGGTGAGTCTTCATCAGAGACAAAGCTATCGTCAGGAATTCTCCGAGGGAGTGTGATATGACCGTTCTTCTTCTCCATGTGTATAAGCAGTTCGACGGATAGGGTGAGCAATCATCATCAACTGTTTGCTGATGACGTAGTGTACGGTAAAGAGTTGAATGAATGTGGGAGCATACCGGATGACATCAGCAAAACTTCTATTTTGTGTGATGAATGGCAGCTTGTTCTAAGTAGTACGGGAATATGTAAATCAGTGCAGATTAGCAGGAAAAGGAATTCGATAATTTTCGAATACAATATATTGGATGTACTGCGTGACGCAGTCACGTCGATTAAGTATCTGGGTGTAGCGTCGCAAAGTGAAATGAAGTGGAACGAGCACGCCAGGTCGTTTGTGGGGAAGGCGAATGGCCGACTTCGTTTCATTGCGAGAATTTTGAAGTGTAACTCGTCTATAAAGGCGACGGCGTGCAGAACACTTCTGCAACCCACTCTTGGCAGCCCCACCTAGTCAGATTAAGGGAAGACATGAAAACAATACAGACGCAGGCTGCTAGATTTTGTACTGGTAGGTTCGATCAGCAGATGAATATTGCGGAGATGCTTGAGGAATACTTTATGAATAAAAATTGATCCACTGTCTGTATTTCGGTTTTTATTTCCTATACGTATAATATCTTAACTGAATCTTTGGTGATGGTTCTTTCGCTCCGAAATACTAATAGGAAATAAAAATGTACTTACAGACAAACAATCGACAGGCTTTTATTCGTCAAATATTTATATTTATGTGTGTGTATGTGTGTGTGTGCGCGTATTACAGATTCGTTAAAACAATTAATATACCGGTAATAAGTTTAACAGTGAGATTGCAGTTTAACGATAATAAAATAGTAATCAGTCTGATAGCAAGGATTTATTACAAATTAAAAATCGCACCTCAGTTTTAATACGTCCCGACGATCACGAGTGATTAGTATTTTAATTATCTATCAGATCGCTGTTGATTCCCAGTAACGTTTTCAAAAGTGTCTAACTACAATAATTAAAAAAATAACGTACAAAAGTATATCGGGAAGAAACTTGTTCAAGGTTCAAAGTCGAGGCTGGATGGGCGTAAACAGAAAATTGAAAACGGGCAGGAATGCTTTTGATAAACTAAACAATGTTTTCAACACTAAGCTTCTGACGCTTCCGAAAATGAAAGCCTGCAGTCGGAGTGCGTTGTCCATGTTAAGATCAAAAGACCTTACACAACTTGAAATAACAGAAATGACTGAAAAGTTACGCCAGTGAGCTGTACTTGTAACATAAAAGCCATTCAAAACCAGATTTTCTCGCCGAGAAACGTTGGGAATAATTAATAAAGGCAGGACAGGAATTGGATAAGGGACACAAGGAATGTATTTATGATTGCATTGACAATGAAATGGACCTGGCACGACGCCAGCCACACGAATGGATAGCAAATGAATCATGGCGGTCGGATGGTAGATTGGCAAAGCAAGTTCGTTGCTGGATTTCAAGAGATAACAAAACAACGAGACGACCATTAAAAGGAGGCTGCAGGGACGACGTTAGAAAACAGGCGGGAACAACACGGATGAAAATCGTAATGCGTGACAGTCTAGTAATGGCTTTATCCTAAAGTGGGTGTCCAATGGTTCATGATTTATAATAACAAAAATGTCAATATTAGGAGAATGTTAATGGCGATCCGTCCACATAACGAGGACAATACCTATTTTCTGGTACACTCGTTCCACATCACCTACTATTTCTCCTTCCTGATGTTATCTATGGAACCAATGAATGAAAGAATGAATAAATCGATCAATCAATCAATCAATGTCGAACGCCTTTGGGGTATCTGGGAAGACGTCACCTAGGTGCTCACTTCCGCCTTCTGTTTGGAACTCATCCTCCCATCTAAGACGAACACATGACTGAAAGGAAACAGACTGGTTAAATCAGCAACAGAAACAAAGAGCATAAGCACTCATCATTGTCATCCACACTAAAACAATCGCCAATGAACCCCTTTGAAGTTCTAGTTGGTCTTTTATGTTGATTCATCTCGGAAAGACACAGATGTTGAAAGACGCCATGGATTTGATGACCGCTAACGAAGCTCCAGTGCCTTGCAGTGCCTGTTACCATTGATAATGTGCACAGAGGGAAACAGCTGGCCTGATGACACACGTAGATATGATTGTGGAACAACCGTCTTCAATTGCATTATTCTACTACTGCTGCTGCTGGTGTTGGTGGTGGTAGAAGTCGGGCGTGCACATCGCAGTTTTTGGGCAATATACTTACATAGTTCTAAGTACGCACTTGCACTTCACGCATACTCAGACAACGATGAAGAATTCCAGGAAACCACTTAGGGGAGGAGTTTAGCTACGCATACACTACAACAATAACGTAGTTCGTTCGAATAAATACTGTCGTTCAGTCATTTTAGGTACTTCACTCAAGATAAACGTGCTTTCGTTATGCTGCATTCACAGTGTACACTAACAGGCAGTAAAAACACTATGTCTCGATTAAGTTTCAATTGTATATTGTATAATTAGCAGTTGTTCACTTTCGGGCGCACAGATTGATGTCAGCAGTACTATGGAAATAAGTTCGCCACGCAAGCACGCTATGACGGTCTCCCCACTACTTTCTGAATAGTAACTTGTCGCCCCTGAAGGTACGCCACTTCACAAGCTCCCACCACGATGACTCCCTGCTGTGTCTCGATAGTTCAGCTGTCGGCGTCGTGCTACATTTCTCAATCGCAGCCACTTGACTGAGAACGTTCAGTGAATGTTAACGCAACCATCTCAACGCCCGTCACTGCTGCTGCTCTTCTAACCAGCAATGACGTGTTTACTTCACAAGACAGGAACTCAAACGAATGTGCACACTACTCCAGTTCACTTCGAAACCTCGATCTCTAGCGTTGTCTACAAAATATCGATGGAATTACTACTTTTAAAAATTTACACGGCTTTTCGTTTCTTGTACCCTGCTCTCTTCTTTGTGACGACTTCTCCCTTATTTCAACTTGTAACACTGTAGCAACCACGTTTATGAAAAATGAACTTCCAAATTCCACGTCCTGTATTTTCAGCGAAAATGGGTATATTAAATGATTCGTACGAACGAAGTGTGCTGGTAATAGTCGAAGAACTGAATTACTATAACAAATAATCACATTTTCCATGTATGAAGTCATATACTTTTCAGTCTGACACAATACCTTATCTCAAATACACTTATAACGTAATCGCCTTAAAATCTGATCACAATAAAACATGTGTTGCGGAAGACTCAGGATTCTATCTTGCAGATACACACCACCACAAGTATTAGAATTCCTAATAGAATAAAATTTAGAAATCAGTAAAACAGACAGAGTAAGGTGTGTTTGCTGTACAGCACTTGGCTCGTCCTATAGTCACATTTCCGTCCTGACCGTACAGTATCCAGCGTCCCTGGGGAATAGTCTGTAATATTCGACTCGTTACCGCGATTTACGGCAGCCGGTCTTCCTGCACAGCCAATAAACCAAGATCGCCGAGTCCACCATACGAGCACATCTGCAGTCGAACGTGGAACTGTGAGGGCAGATGCCCGCCGAAAACACACACGATCTCTACACCGATTTAAACTGTGTAAGGACTACCGCGACTGGCTGGAGATAGACAAAACTAAAATGGAAGGCCGCAGCAGTCGGCGTTGGGAAGAAGCGCGGGCAGCTCAGCGCAGGCCTGGCTCGCCGCGGAGGGCTTACCACTCCATCAGAGGCGGCAGCCGGCTCGGAGCGGCAGCTGCGACATGCCTGGGCACACTGGAGCCGGCTAGAGCAGGCCCGAGCTATTATTCGGGGACAGACGGGGTGAGCGGCGAGCACACCCTCCTCGCTGTCTCCCCTCGCAGCAGCAGCAGCAGTCAGCTGACGCCGCGGTCGTCGACCCCCCGAGCAAACAGGGGTGGCTTGGGGCGCGCACTGTTAATGACGGCTCTGCTTCTTCCCCTTATGTTCCCGACCAACGAGCGAGAGACGCCGCATTGATCCACGACAAGGAGCACAGCATCCCCGCGTCTTCTCCCCTTCTTCGGCGGTATTTATTCTGCTGCTCGCATTGCGCTGCCCCTCCGGGGATAGGGGAATCCAACCTCGTCCACCATCGTCGTGCAGTTATTATACAACTTGGGCATGCAGTAAGCATCCATCACTGTACCAATCTCTCTGTTCCATCCTCCATATTATTATTGACTTGCTTCACTTTAGTTTCCCAGCATTCTACCTGCAGACTTCTCACATATTTTCTGGAATATACTTTGTGTAGTGCGTAAATACATTCATTCCTGGGACAGTATACGTGGTTTATTTTGGTGTTGTTCATGACGGCATGCTGAAAACTGATTCCTCCAATTTTTTATGCGAAACTCTTACAGCTTTTTAAATAAAACGAATGTTTCTATCCTTCTACATTTTTATTCTTGATGTCTACATCTTTGCAGCCCTCTACCGTTAGAGTGCTCCAAATAGTAGCGTATAACGTGGCGATGCATGACGTAAATACGCCGGTGCGTAGGAAAGCCTGTTGTAATCGAGTTTCTAATAGCAGAAAACGTGCTTTCGACTGAAACCCAAAGAAGAATGAAACCTGTGTACGGTAATGGTTGTACCACATCAGTCATGTGCGATGTTGCGTTGTCGGTGCTCGTAATAAAGGAAACGGTCGTGACAACCACAACGTGTGTGGCAGAGCTCTGAGTTGACGACTGCGAACGGAAACCGACGAGGCTCAGCGGAATATGGTTGACGAACTCGTGAACACAAATAATGCCGGATCACACACGAACACCACGGCATTTACAACAATTCGACGCCTTGAGTTCACTGATCGGTCATCCCCCATACAGTCTGGACTTCGCCGCATCCTATTTTGAACCGTTCCCAAAACTTAAAGAACAACTTGGAAGACTTCACTTTGACAGTGATGAAGCGGTGTAAGTAGAGGAGAGGTTGAGGCACCGTCAACAAACATTCTACAGTTATGCTATCAACCAACTGGTCTCTCGTTGGGAGAAATCTGTTCGTCGCCAGGGTGACTACGTCGAGAAATAAATGACGACATGAAGAATAAAGATGCAGAATGTTAATAACGTTATTTTATTTAAAAAGCTAGAGTTTTCACATAAAAAATTCGGAGGCATTACTTTCGAGCGCGCCCTCGTGATAATTCCAAATCGATGAAATTTAACTTGTTCACCATCACACCTTTCTCATAGTTAGGACGTTCTACTGGAATTTCTCGAAGTTAGAACTTCTATATAACAATATCTCACTTTTGCACTCCCATGAATACATTTGCATCAACTACTGTCGCTATTATTATTATTATTGTTATTATTACTATTATTACGTAGTAGTAGTAGTAACAACAATAATTACGTAGTAGCAACAGCGGTAGTAGTGACACTATTTTCCTTGAAACCGGTTCCTAGTCAGTATTATTAGTTCAAATGTTCTAGGCACATGCAATCTTACATTACAATGATTACTTTTTTTTGTAAACAGTGCTTTATATTTTTGTAAGTAAAAATGTGCCCATCTGCATTAATCTATAAACATGTCACATATATTTAGGTCCCTCTCACTCCACAGATATTTGCAGCAAAATCAAACGTCTGTATTGTTGCCGAAGTTGGACATTACGATGTTTTCAAGCACAAAAGCACATTACAGTATACATTCAATCTATAACACCTATGATACGTTGCGGACTGAAACGCAATGCCACACGCCCCAACAAAGATTGACACACTGGTTTCTGTCCCACATCTGAGATCAGCCTAGGGCTGGAGCCTGAATAATGTAAATTGAGTGTATTTTTATGAAGACACCTACTTACGACTACAGTATGACAAGACAAGCGCACAGGGAGGCGAAAAAATACTGAATATTTTATACAAATCCTGATTAATTACTGTGTCAATCAATGAACGAATGTTTTCATCGTACAAACCAACAAAAAGGTGATATTATGCTGAAGAAATTCGCGTGGACCGCGGAACATCCTGTAAATGCAATGAGGTTTACGTCAAAGGATAACGCTCGTAGGAAATCACGTCAAATAAAAGTTTCAAACCGCATATAGTATCCAAAAGGCAAGTCATGACACTGCATCTTCAACATCTCCACCACTGCCGTGAAACAGTGACAAACTATTGCTGTCACATAGGGGAAGGTTATTATCGATGGGTCACCTAAAAAAGGGGGTGAAAAATCCTCTGATATTGTAGCAACACTACATTTTCAGTGTACCGTGAACACATTTTACACCAGTTAATTCAGCGTTAATGAAATAGTTGAAAAATAAAATTACGTGTCATCGTCCCATTCAACGAAACAGCTTTCCCTCATTGGTCCAGGCACTGTTCGTGAATGGGCTACTGTGTAATAGCTCTCAATATACTACACACATCTAAACTGGTGTCGATACATTTCATATTTTTAATTTTTAGGAATTCTTTTGTTGGCATCTGTAAACGAATAATATGTATTCGACACCAAGGAGGCTGAAGTAGAAGTGTCGCCTTCGAAAGTATAATACAAAAAGGACATCATTTGACCGATTACGAAAGAACTATTAGAAAACATATAAAGAAAACCATTCTTAAATTTTGTTCACAGTGGCTTCCAGTTAAAGAGTACACAAAATTCGAGGTGACTTATTCAAGGCAGCGCGTCACTTAACAACACCTACTACTTACATCACGTAACTTCATATTGTGAACAGACAACATGTTGTAAAATGATCGTTCTTTCCAACGATGGTTGTAGAAATTTAATCACTATTACCATATCACTACGACGTTTGTCATTAATATTAATCAATTAGGTGAACATAGTGGACATGACGTCAGATGTTAAGTCCCATAGTGCTCAGAGCCATTTGAGCCATAGTGGACATCTTACATTTTCCAGCATTTCTTTGTGTCTTCGTGTGACAACTCACCACTAAAACAGCCAACGTTTGGCAACAGCGAGTACACTTATTGACCGCTAGAATGTACCTATTATCAATACCTACAGAGAAATCGATCCGACCCTTCGACGGAGCAAGCGCATCGATAGCTACCCTACCCCTATAAGGCCACCGTTCTCAGTCAATCATTCCATTTCGGGTTATCAAGCCCATCGTCTGCTGCAGATATTCTCTGAAAAGACTCTACAAATGAAAAATGCTCTGAATTTTTTGCTGCAGTTACTGAAAGGTCGCAAGTTTTGCATAGCTGCGCATAAAAGCATTAGTTCCGCTACAAGCTTCACTTTCATTCCAGTGACAGAGGACCGGAACTCAGCGGCCGGAAACCGGACAGCGGCAGATGAAGGCGTATAATTAAACCTGGCAAGCTTTTTAGTTCGTCCAACACTGAATCTCACAGCGTGAAGCTGTCATGGTAGAAACTTACACGTAACTCGGAAAAGCTGCACTAAGCCCAAAACTTGGGATTCGACTGAAACGCTTCAGGTGAAAAGGAGTACGTTTTCTCCAGAAATGTCACTCGTAATTAACTTAACCGTAATTAATAAAAAGCCGTTGTTGCTCTTTGTGAACGAGTTTGCTGAATTTGGAAAAAATGCGCTCTACAGTAAAACATAGAAGTGTAACTCAGTTATCGCGATGAGTACCGGACGTTTCTAAGAGATTCAGTCGATTTCACAACATTACATTCTACATTAATCAAGACAGAAACTAGGTGCAAATTTTAATTTACACATCGAAACTAAAAGTTTACCGTGATGTCGCTTAACGCGGTTGCCGATAGGGTCTCTCTAGTGGCGGACATCTCACTCACTTGTTCATGGACTACCCAGTTAGCGTCGCGAGAGTCGTAACAGCGAAGGTTAAAGGTGTAAGGGGGGAGAAGAACTTGGTTTGTGTGCCCCCTTGCTACAACATGGCATAAACTCCGACGCCCCATGGAAAATACGAGTTGCAGCAACTCCAAACATGTCCGCAAAAGTGTGGGATGAGTTTGACTATCTTCTAGAGTTTTCTCGTGTACGGGGAAGGGCATATCGATCACTTCTGAAAGGTAAATGAAAATTTTCATCCTAAGCGTATTGTAAATGCTTTCGCTAAACTTTCGCTACCTGAGAGGGCCCCGTGTAAAACGAGTAATCGAAGGACAGTGAAACATTGTTCTAACATATGTATGGACATGCGAAAAGAAATAACAAATAAACCATTGAAAGAAACGCATTTTAATTTCGAGACGAGAAGGTAACATTTGTCAATTTCGCATCACGTTTACGTTCCAGGTTACAGACGTTGCTCAATGCGAGGGCCATTTCCATCCACGAAAGCCAGGAACCGCACTAGAGACACCACCTCGCAACTGTCCGCTACACTTTTCGAACAGTGGACTACGGAATGATCAGCTGTCGTGACACAGCTCGTGCACTGCCTGAAGACTGCACATTCCTTCCGGCGATCTCAGTCATAGCAACAGCAGCTTCTTCGACAGTTTGTGGTGTAATTCGCCGTCGGCCTCTCTATGGAGTAATTACCAAATCGTCAGTTAAGTCGACTTTCAAATAATTTTCTTCGACTTCGGGGCGGATGAGGATTTCTCCGTGTTCCTTTAACGGATCGATACTCGGGAAGAGCTGCAGAACTATGGCGGTCCTTCTGATAGAACAGGTTTACGCGTAACGCCCCGCTAACCTTGTCGAGACCCAAACTGACTGACTGCAACTGTACTGTTCCTTGTGTTTCAACCATAACACTGTCAACAACGTAAATCCTGCAGTGCACAGGCTGAGCATCATTCCCATGAAGTTGGGCACCCATGCGGTACCGGTAAACAGTTTTCCGTCTACAGTGGCTCAAGTAGTGAAATTTAATTATAAGCGCCCTCCACCTCGTGGTTGCATGAGCGACGATGTATAAGATACAAATTTCTAAAATCGCATAGGTTGTGCTGAACATAAAAGTTCGTAGTGTACGTGTAAGTTGAAATCTATTCCAATTTTCTATCTACATTCATGCACAAGATATATTATTCTGAAACAATACGAATCTTGTCGGAACACTTTATTTATTTGCGAATATAACGGGGAAATGCAAATGCAGACTAATAACGAACACATATTGGAGCAAAGCAGCGAAAGACTGGACGGTCGGAGCGTTTCTGTTCGGTTTCACGCGTCATCCGGATTCACATCGCCTGTGCCGTTTCGTATTTTGCGCCTGTGGTTGAACAGGAGATAGACGCTGTACTTAGTGCGACTTGCGTTTCGCTGATTTCTATCGTTTCTTGCTCAGCTGTGTCGGCTACCTAATGGACCACTTTGGCACTACCAGAAGAAAATGAAACGCTGTGTAGTGTTACGGCACTGGAGCGTGCAGAAGAGAGCTGGCAAGTTTTGCAGGGGAATTCGCGATGCCAAAGAACGAGCGAAAGCTTGCCGTGTCCAGAGAAGCGGCCAATGCATCCGGCGGCAATGGCCCTCCAGCAAACGCAATACAAACTCATCTGCTGTTTAGTACATTTCTATAGCAGACTGACGACAGTGCGTGTGTGGGCAATGTAAAACATTTTATGAGCGGCTTTTCCCATGAATGTCTGAGTGGGTGCTAGGAGGACAGCCACACTCCACGTGGTCCACTCCATTCTTCTACCGAGCGTGGTGGAGAAGTGGTTAGCACACTGGACTCGTATTCGGGAGAACGACTGTTCAAAACCGCGTCCGACCATCCAGATTTAGGTTTTCCGGGCTTTCCCTACATTGCTCCTTTGAATAAGCACGACTTATTTCCTTCCCCATCCTGACACATACAATCTTGCGCTCCGTCTCTAATGACGTCGATGTCCAAGCGATATTAAACATTCAATCTTCCTTCTTTCCTTCTTCTAGTCTTCTACGCTGTAGAATTTTCGAACTGTGAAACAAATGTAATTTGCTTGATACTGCCATGAATTTTGGTGTTTCTATTTTTAGTGTGTTATTCTATCTGTCTAGCCAATCTTGTGGATAATTTATATTACTGGCCATTAGCACCGCACCGTCAACAGAGCACATGTTGTTGATGCAGTCAGCCTTAGCTCCAGTTGCCATATATTTCTCACAAAATGCTCTGAAAATGTGTTTGCAAATAAAGGTTGAGGAAAAGTGGAGATAGCATTCATCCCTGTCTTACCACATTCTTCATTTGTAATAAGTTGGACAACTTACCATCAGGGTTTACCTGGCAGTCTGGTGGAAGGCTTCGATACATCGGATGTTCTTTGGATCTATATATCAAGTTTTGGGTAATAACTCTGGATAACATTTCCGTTGCGATTATAGCTTTTCTTGTTTCACTCCTTGTCTAAAAAGAATTGTCGATTTCTTATGACTCTTCCACATTTGGTTAATGTTATGTATTTTAAAACAATCATGTTTTTTTCTGCGATTTCTTTCTGATCATCAGGCTGAGAGACACTTGGTTGATCAACCACGTGTCTTTCGGGCTCGATGATCAGAAACAAATCTTTAAACTTTTTCGTATAGCTTTTCTGCTTCAAGTGCAAAAGGGTCAGAGAAATCAGTATGAAAAATGACGATATCACTGAGCTACCTACCCCCTTTTTCCATGTAGCTACTGGAATAGTGGCAATGAAGCAAGGCAACAACACTATTAGCGCTCTCCACATGATGGATAAAACTATGTGTGAATTAACTGATCGCATGAACTTCCGTACACTAATAATGCACAGATTTCGAACAAAGGTCAGGAGAAAAATGGTTCAAATGGCTCTGAGCACTATGGGACTTAACATCTGTGGTCATTAGTCCCCTAGAACTTAGAACTACTTAAACCTAACTAACCTAAGGACATCACACACATCCATGCCCGAGGCAGGATTCGAACCTGCGACCGTAGCAGTCGCGTGGTTCCTGACTGAGCGCCTGGAACCGCTAGACCACCGCGGCCGGCAAAGGTCAGGAGAAACGTAAAAGAAAGAACACAACAACGAGTAAATGACACGTTATTTAGACTGATTAAAAATCAGTAGCGATCCTTCTGGTCGTATGTAGACGTTCTTATTGACAGTGAAAATTTTATTCCTCCGTAAAATGATTAAGAGTGGTCGAGAAAACGCTCTAATGTTTTCTACTATAAAAACATTCGCCTGCTTCTATTGGGATAACGCCTCCGTAAACTGGAATCGCGGCTAAAGCTGATCCTGGTGCGTCTCGCACTCGGATCAAGTTCTGGGTGTGGAATTGGGTAGCGGCAAAAGCGGTGTAGCCGAATGTGCCCCTCCTCATTGCAGCAGAAGTAGCGACGCACTACCGGGAGACATGATATACGAGTTTATTCCTATTAAAGACGGAAATGTCTTGCAAAATCAGCTACACTCATGCTCATAAATTAAGGATAAAGCTGATACATGGTGAAACAACGCTCTGGTGGGCTGTTTGCGGGTTTACATCACCTCGGGGTATGACCATGCGGTGCATTTGACCTGCGGTCGTCGCACGGTGGCGCTGGCAGCAGTCCACATACACAGAGGTGTGTTGGTGCATGTCAGAGTACGGTGCAGCGAGTAAGTGCACAGACGTTTTCAGACGTGCTAATGGTGACTGCGTGTTGAAAATCGCTCAAAGAACACACATTGATGACGTTATGAGGGGTAGAATAATAGGGCGACTGGAGGGTGGTCAAACACAGCAGGTCGTAGTACGGGCCCTCCGTGTGCCACGAAGTGTGATCTCAAGACTGTGGCAACGATTCCAGCACACAGGAAACGTGTCCAGGCGCTACAGTACGGAACGTCCACAGTGTACAACACCTCGAGAAGGCCGATATCTCACTATCAGTGCCCGCAGACGGCCACGGAGTACTGCAGATAGCCTTGCTCGGGACCTAACAGCAGCCACTGGTAGAGTTGCCTCCAGACGACTGAGCAGACAAGGTTTATTCGCCTGGAGACCTGTAAGGTGCATTCCACTGACCCCTGGTCACAGGAGAGCCCTTAAAGCCTGGTGCCAAGAACACAGTACATGGTCATTGGAACAGTGGTCCCAGGTTATGTTCACGTACGAGTCCAGGCATAGTCTGAACAGTGATGCACGCCGGGTTTTCATGTGGCGTGAACTAGGAACCAGATACCAACCCCTTAATGTCCTTGAAAGGGACCTGTATGGAGGTCGTGGTTTGATGGTGTGGGTGTCAATATGATTGGTGCATGTACACCCCTGCATGTCTTTGACAGAGGAACTGTAACAGGTCAGGTGTACCGGGACGTGATTTTGCACCAAGATGTCCGCCTTTTCAGGGGTACAGTCGGTCCCACTTCCTCCTGATGGATGATAACGCACGGGCCCACCGAGCTGCCATCGTGGGGGAGTACCTTGAAAAAGAAGATATCAGGCGAATGGAGTGGCCTGTCTGTTCTCCAGACCTAAACCCCATCGAGCACGTCTGGGATGCTCCCGGTCGACGTATCGCTGCACGTCTTCGAACCCCTAGGACCCTTCAGGGGCTCCAACAGGCAATGGTGCAAGAATGGGAGGCTATACCCCAGCAGCTGCTCGACCACCTGATCCAGAGTATGCCAACCCGTTGTCCGGCCTGTGTGTACGTGTACATGGTGATCAATGCCATATTGATCTCGAGGTACATGCGCAGGAAACAGTGGCGTATTGTAGCACATGTGTTTAGAGACAGTTTTCTCAACTTATCACCAAAACCGCGGACTTACAGATCTGTGTCGTGTATGTTCCCTATGTACCTATGCCATTAGCGCTAGTTTTGTGTATTGCCACGTTGTGTGGCACCACATTCTGCAATTATTCTTAATTTATGAGCATACCACTCACAAATGAATTTTAAAAGGAAGCAAAGTAAGGGAAAAAACTGCAAAAAGTAAACGCACGCTGAACAGAATGTTGACATCAAGACCACACCGCGCCAAGGACTGCCGCACAGACGAAACTACGAGCTCTGGAAGTCGGCTCGGCGGGCCGCCCAGACGGCGTGATTCACGGCGCGGCACCCGCTCTGACAGGCGAGGTGAGGTGAGGTTCGGCAGCCGCCTCGTCTGCTGCGGCCGTGACTCACCGCCTTGTTGCCCGATTGGGCGCCACACCGCACCGCAGCGCGTCTCTCCCGCGACGCCGGCGCTCAGCCGGGGGATGTAAGGCTCCTCCTCCTCCTCCCCCGCTCGACCACTCGATTTCCCCCCGAGCTGCCCTGCAGCCGCCAACCACACTAACGTCTACTTCTTGTCTTCGCACTGCTGCAGCCATTCGCAGCTCTCGTCTTCCTCCCCGACGCCGAATACAAGGTGTTCCAAAATTACGTTAACTTTTATTGTAAAATCTTTACCTGCCTGTCCTCATTGTCCGTAACATTACGCTAGACATTTGCCCTATCCGTAGTATCGCGTTTCTAATACTGTGTTATAATTAAAAGCCACAATGTTAATATAAATTTTATACTAATCTATTGTCCTTGTGCTTTCTGGCACTGCTGGTGATTTTCATGCGTCAACTGATACAAACGCCTAACTATTATTCACGTTACCTTTGTCTTCATGATTCGTTTCTTATAGCTAAATGCAACTGAAAAAAACACAATTTACGTTTTTACTATAGCATATAGCCTACATTTATTTAGACATTTTCAGTCGCCTGAAATACATATGCACAGGGTGACAATTACTGAACTGTATGAAATAAAATCGTCGTTAACTTTCGAACGGTCTGCGTTAGGACATTCATACTGCACAGTAGGCCACGGGGCATGATGGGAATTAATATACCCATGTACGGTCTGGTTATGCGACGAAGCCTACTTTCATTTGGATGGGTTCGTTAATAAACAAAACTGGGGCATTTCGGGGACTGAGAATCAGCTTTTCACGATCGAGAAGTCTCTTCACCCTCAACCGGTGACTATATGCAATGTCCAGTAACGGAGGTTTTGGAAGATGATTTCATCCCCATTATCCAAAGTGGCCTTGATTTCGACAAGATGTGGTTTATGCAAGATGGAGCTCGACCCCATCGAAGCCGGAGTGTGTTTGATATCCTGGGAACCGCAGTCTGGCTCTGGGGTATCTAGATGCCGCTGCCATGGTTCTCTATTGGCCGTCATATTCTCCGGATCTGAACAAGTGCGACTCATCTTTATGGGGATATATTAAAGACAAAGTGTAAAGCAATAAACCAAAAACCATTGCTGAGCTGAAAACACCCATTCAGGATGTCATCAACACCATCGATGTTCCGTCACTTCAGCGGGTTATGAGGAATTCTGCTATTCGTCTGTGTCACAACATCCCCAATGATGGCAGACATATCGAACATGTCAGAACCTAAATCCGAATATCTGTAGTGACGTTTACATGTTGAATAAAGTGTGTTCATGCTTTAGTTTGTAACTAATTTACGTTTCTTTTTCCATATAGTGCAATAATTGTCACCATATATTTACGCTTAAATGCAACACATTTAACTTACATGCTGTGCAAATGTACTTGTAAGCTATATAAACTTTTCGCTCTAGCACTCTGTTGATCATTCAATATGTTCCATTACTAATAACATGAGGGGCGTTTGAAAAGCCCGTGACAGTTTCAAGAGGTGGCACCACCGGCGCGTATCGAGGTCGTGTTTAGTTAGTAGCATCTTTGAAAAGAACGCATACCACGTTTCAGCCATATTGGTCTATTTCTTTGTGTTTGGCATTCGTGTGAATCAAGGAAGTCGAGTAATTGTCAAAAAATGGACGAAAAAGAATTTCGTGTGGTGATTAAACATTACTTTATGAAAGGCAAAACGCCCTAGGAGACTAAAGAGGAGCTTGATAAACATTACGGTGACTCTGCACCTTCGATTAGAGCAGTTTGTAAGTGGTTTCAATATTTTCGGAGTGGCCACATGAGCACAAGTGATGCTGAACGTTCCGGACGCCCTGTGGAGGTTACAACTCCAGAAATCATTGATAAATTCCATGATATGGTGATGGATGACAGAAGAGTTAAGGTGCGTGAGATTGCTAGTGCTGTGGGGAACTCGAATGAACGGGAACATAATATTTTGCATTAACATTTGGACATGAGAAAGCTATCCGCAGCAAGATGGGCTCCGCGATTGCTCACGTTTGACCAAAAACGGAATCGTGTAAAGTGTTACAAGGATGGTTTGCAGCTGTTCAGGACGAATACGCAGGACTTTACGCGTCGTTTCGTCACTGTGGATGAAACATGGATACATTACTATACTCCTGAGACCAAACCACAATCTAAACAATGGGTTACCAAGGGAGAATGTGCACCAAAAAAGTCGAAGACCATTCCTTCGGCCGGAAAGGTTATGACTGTCTTTTGGGATTCGCAAGGGATAAGCCTCATCGACTAACTGGAAAATGGTAAAACTATTACAGGTGAATATTATTCATCGTTATTGGACCGTTTGAAAACCGAGCAACAAGAAAAACGACGGCGATTGGGCCGCAAAAAAGTCCTTTTCCATCAGGACAATGCACCAGCACACACCTCAGCAGTTGTTAATGGAAACATGATTCCAACTCGTTTCACATCCCCCCTATTCTCCAGACTTGGCTCCCTCGGACTACTATTTGTTCCCCAATTTGAGCAATGGCTGGCGGGACAAAGATTTTAGTCAAACGAGGAGGTGATTGCATCAACTAATAGTTATTTTGCAAACTTGGACAATTCCTATTATTCGGAAGGATCAACAAATTAGAACAGAGTTGAACGAAGTGTATAAGTCTAAGAGGAGACTATGTCGAAAAATAAAAAAGGTTTACCCCAAACACGTAAGTAGTTTTTATTTTTGCATGGACTTTTCAAACGCCCCTCGTACGTGTCCGTTCTCTCCAGGTGTTCTTCCTGGTCTGCATGTTAAGTTCCCTGCCACCACAGCCTACGAACTGCACATCCACCTTTAACTACTTTTTTTTTATTACATAAAGTCCGGGAGCACTTTCAATTATTTATTGCACAAGAACACACGGATATGGAGCGGGATGGAGCGATGGTCGGTAAGGACATCCTCCCTCCCCCAAAAAATGACCTTTTTAATAAATGTCTTTATAATTTTTCACACATTAGTTTCAAAACCACTGAGCAAATTTTTGGAGAATAAAGTAGCATCAAAACTGATACACTGTTAAAGATTGGGAGGAATTCTAGAAATTACGAGCTATATTTAACGAGGGTTTTTTCCGTTGCTTGACTATGGGGGGGGGGGGGGGGGGGCACAGACGGACAGGCATGCGGTCTGACAAAGCCCAGGAGCCACGTGAAGGCGCCCACGGAAGGGTTGATCTTACCATCTGGCAACAAAAACCTGACACGGTTCGACAGTCGACAGGCAGAACCGGCAAACCGCAGGATGTTGAGAAAGGCACGTCGAAGAACAAAAGATCGTCCACTAAGGAAAACACAACAGAAATAAGACTGCGAGAAGGTAAGCGGAAAGGGCTGAAAGAAAGTGCATGCCCCTGAATTACACAGAACTTGTAGCCATAGCCTTCAAGCCAGTATTCACAGATGTTCACTTTTATCATTATTAATATTAATATTTATCATCATTATTTTATTATTATTATTATTTTTTATAACTCTTACAGCTTTTTAAATAAAGCAAACGTTGTTAACATTCTACAGCTTTATTGCACAAGTCTACATACTCGTATGTAACTCATTTTTGCCAACGAGAGATCAGTTTGTTTATACGTTCACGGTTTTCTGATGGTCTCGCAGTATGTTACAGAGGATATGGTGGAGCCCCACGACTTCCACACGTTGAACATCCTAAAACTCCTGAGTTTGGCTTTATCTACTAATGGCATCGTTTTGAACTTTATTGGCGTTGTTGACCCTACGTGGCGAAAGCACCACTGATCCTGTGTTTTCGGTGTCAAAATAGTGAACCCAGTTTTCATCACCTGTCGCAGTGTTGTTAAGGTACCCATCAGAATACACAGGTTTCCCCCTCCTGTGGATTTCAGTTGGAGGCACGGTTAGAAACAATATTACAGCACGCTGCTTCTCACGCACCGACGTTACACACAGCCATGTTACAGATTACAAATGTGAGTCCTACAGCGGCATAGGGTTGCAATTTTCGTCAGCGAAGCGGGAAAGTCAACCAAATAAACATTGGAGACTCGATTAACCGGATTAAGTTTCATAACTCATTCGCATAACCGAAAATCCGGATAACTGAATGTGTGAAGGAAAGTGATTTTGTATTAATAACTCTAGAAAGATAACGTACATCGTCCGCGTATAAAGTTACTAAAATCAAGGAAAACTCATGTTCATTAAGGAACGTACATATTTTCTTGAAATTACTAGAATACGAAAACTGTTATCGTGAAAAGAATGTCAGGTCACATACGACAATCGCTGTAATATAATCTCGCTTAAAATGCTGCATCTACATTAGCTGACATTTTGTCTTCTCCTATATCCGATTCGCGAATTCCATGACATCTATATCTGTACAACCATCTATTACTTGTCACAAACGATTCGTCGATACCTACTATTTTATTCAACTGCAGTGCTTTTCACAGAGCAAAGGACCTCATATCGGTTGTCCAGTATATCGTTTTTGTAAAAACCAACAATACAAAGCTTATTCCAAAACTTCAGTTTTGGGTTTCTTCATCACATTTCGATGTTTACTCCCGTCTTTGCAGCTGTATCTCAGAACTGTTGGGATATTCTTAATATCGCTTATTGTAGAAGTACCTACACCATACTTATCGGCTACCTTACGACCAATTTCTCCTTTTTTAAAAAAAAAATCAACAATGTTTGCTTACTTTTAAGCGATAACAACACTCTTGCGCACTGACATTTTTTAAGCACAGACTCGACACGGCGCAGAACGGTAATGATCGGCAACTGTCCTACTGAAACAATAAGGAAAAGCGTGGAGCAGAGATCCCGCGGAGTGTGGGTGGGCAGGGCCAACGCGACACGTCCGTACACGCACGGAGTAGTCTACAAAGACATTTGCTCGCGGTTTACAAAACGGATAATCGCGAATCCGTATAACTGATGTCCAGATAATCGAATCTTCACTGTAAATGACATGTAATACACCTCAGCCGATAACGAGAACATAATAAAATATCCGGACGCTTTACTTTTCAGCACTCTTGTTGTGATAACAGTAAACGTAAAAAAATGAGTTCAGTAGGCTAGATTTCATATTTCCTCACTACTAGGAAACTGCCTAAGCATTTAGGACTGCATGATTTATCAGTGAGTAATTTGTGGAATTTCCAGTAACGTGGCTCTTTGTTACTGGCTGTTGGATTATTATTATTATTATTATTATTGTTGTTGTTGTTATTATTATTATCAGTAATATGTTGATACACTTGTTTTATTGTAACTATATATATGATGTGTGAAGATATAAATTACATCTGGAATTATTGACTACATGATACATGATGTAATTCTGTGAGTGAACACAGAGTTCAGCACTTCAAAAGTGCTGGCGCTTGTTGACGGGGGCTGGATGTGTACAGACGAACAAGTAAGCTAACGTTTGTTGTGTGAAGAGACGACGTGGGGCCTAAGTGTGGAACTCGGTCAGCGGAGCAAGAGCGCGGGTCTGCGGGGAATTGAAACGCCACTAATTCCGGAGCTGCGTGCAAAAAGACGAGGGCTGGCACGCAGGCGGCGGGCAGCGGGTGTCGGCCATAAAACTGCAGCGGCAGCGGCTGTGCGCTGCAGCCGCGTGCGTATAAATACACGGGGGAGGGGGCACGGGCCGTGACCTTGGCTGCCCGCTGCTATTCCTGCCGCTCGACGCGGCCGCCGCGAGCGCCTCTGTCGCTGCCGCCCGGCTCACGCACGCCCCGTCACACCCAGCAGCGCAGACTAGCGCACGCGCTTCGCGGAAAAGTACCGCGCCGGCAGACACCCACGCCACAACGTCTCGCTCTAGCCTCCGCTTACAGTGAATAGCGGGGCAGGGGTGAGGGATGGAGGAGGTATCAGGTTTCGCTACTCGTATAGGTACACGAACTCTCGGAAAAGTATTTTTTACTTCAGTATCTTCTCCGCTGATATATGTTACAAACAAATAAAACAAGCCTTTCCACTCCCGATTTTCGTGCTATACAATCCATGCAATGATGTCATTAGGTATGTCATCTTCGTGACCACCACCACCACCATCCCACATTGTTTTTTGGATAAATGCTTCCTCTAGATTCTTTCTTCAGCTAGATGCATCCCTGAATCTCCCGCGTGTTTTCTAATATCATCCACATAGCCTATCACGCATAACAGCTCTTGCCGTCTTATACTGCCCACACGAATTTTAAAAAGCCTCTAGTCTCTTCTTTTAAGACGCCCATCAATGATCACAAAAACGCTTAACAGTCGAGAGTGCAAAATGATACGGAGGAAGATATCGTGAGGCATCCTTCTCCATTACATTTACATTCGTTGTTCTTTAATCGCGTCAGACAAAGATCAGACAACGTTCAGGCTAACGATTTCCGTGTTCTCATTTGTCGAAGTGTTCGTTCTTCTCTCTCTTCGCTCGCAGTTATACAACAATTGTACAAATTAGTCTGTGGAATCGTCAAGTTCGCGAATTGTAGTAGTTTATCTGACGCGTGTCTTCTCTAGCGTACTGAACGGTAACTGTCATTGTTGAAAATGCAGTCAAATTTTTCTGAGATGCGACTATGCTTTCTAAAACTTGCCGTTACAGTTTAAGCGTCATTACAATACCCTGATGAGTAGCAGCCTTTCGAAAGCGAAATTCATTTACTTCACGTACAGCTACCACTATAGTTACTGTTTCTGTTATTACCATTTTTAAATACCTGACATATTACCTAATAGCAGCTTATGTCAAACAGTTATCATTAACATGAGGTATTTCAACCGACTAATTGTCAAGCCTTCACGTTCAGTAGTATCTCTACTACAATTTGTAAACCATCTTTACGACCGATGGCATAGCGTATTCGGTCGCTGACACTTTCACACTCTGGGTGAACACACGAAAATGGGTTTTTTAATCCGAAACTAACAGTTTAAGTAATAAAACGTGTAATTAATTTTACGGGCAAAGCGGAAAAATGTCGTCGGCGTTTAGGAAACGGTTGGTTGCGATGTCCACTTCGAAGAAGGTGTAGAGTCAGTAACTTGTCAATCCTTCCGAACTTCATGCTTACACGATGTTATCTCGCGCCGAATGTATTAAAAAGATCACAATGGTATTTTTGGTTGGTATATTCGGCCAACAAAGAGGAAAGGTTTCTCTCTTTCGCAAACTGTCACAATTTTATCTTGTCTGCAGATGACTGTGATTGGTGCTCGTGTAGTTTTAGCGTCACGACTTTTGTTTTCGGTGACGACGAGGGAAGGGAGGGTGTGAACCCTGACGCCGGCACACTGTCGGCTCCTCTCGAAAAACACCAACGGTGTCTGCGAGCTTTAATGTCTCCATTCGCCGGCAGAATCACCATCACCGTGTCGCATCACAGAGAAGAGTGGAATCGAATTCAGAATACCGGCAGGAAGCCTGATGACACAGAACTTGACGCCAGCACGTCTCCCTCGTTTTGGAGTACAACTTCTTCCGCCAACGGGATTCGAACCAGCTGCGTCAGAAGCGAGCGCCACATCAAAAGCTCGCATGAAGAGTTATGGTAACTATTACTGATACGTATTGAACGGGCGACATAAGAAAAAGAAGGAGGAGGGGGAGGGCACAAAGGACGTGCCTTATGAGTGTCTGGCAGCCGAGCCAGCGTGGCGCGTTAGTGGGCCGTCGTTCAGGAGCCCGGTAGCTCCATACTGACGCCCTAGGCGGGATGCCAACGTACGTTTTAGCACGACCGCTATAAATGTCACGGCCAAATGGATAGTGAATAACAGCCTGTACCCTGCCCACGTGACTAACTGCATCTGCCATTCAGGAACAAACAGTACGTTTCACCTACAGGCGTAGTTCACAAATGAAACAGCCGGTCCTGTCACTGGTGCGTATCGTAGGATAATTAAGACATTTTAGCAACGGGGACCCCTGTCTTGTAGAATCATAGTTCTGATCCCCAACTCATGGCCACGTCAATCTTCACCTGTTTTAAAGTACCGCCCAAAAACTCCTCAGGGAGAGTCCGAGAAACTAATGGTACTCTATGACACTCTGCTAGATGATAAGTGAGAAAGGAAATTTCAATAGCACAATAATACACAACTTTACAATAATACCTGATGAAGAATAAAATACAGACAATCATCCACATGTTAATCATAAACAAGACCACAAATACTGGACGGGCCTGACAGACTCCCAAAAACAATAAAGACAGGCGGCGGCGCCAACACGCGGAAATAACGTAAACGCCCATAATAAGAATATATTTCAGTGCACCAGAGAAATGAATTTTATTGTTTGTTTTGTGATTAATGACTTAATCACAAAACCATTGTCATTAATAATAAAAAGAAATCGCGAGAACCTCCACTGCCGGGAGTGGACTGCTCATTTGAAAAACATGTTCTTTTTCCTTAGGTGTCAAATCAGCTCTCATTCTTACATTTACAGGTAGAAACACTGGCAACCGTTTATGTTTAAAGTTCCTGAAAACTTCAAGAAAAGTTTTGCAGTGTATAACATAATCACTGTACGCGCTCACAAAGCGTACAAGCTGAGCAAATAAAGTAACGAGACTGGTACCGTAGTGTTGGATACGCCAACGCTGACGACGGCGGACTAACGAGGGGAGGCAGGTGAATGTGTGATACGCTTATTACGAAGTTCCCTGTGCTTAGCGCCTTTTTCAGCGAAGAAGATTTTGCTTATGCGTTTTTGGCAATGACTGCCAGGAGTTTAGAGCAACGGTGTGCGATCTGATTTTGCTTCAGACCTCGACAACGGGAACTTAGGCAGGCCTTGTGGACTCCCGTTGGCCTTGTGGACTGAGCGGCCTGGCTGTTGTTTTTAGGCGGTTTTCCACGCTAGTTTCGCCTAATGATGAGCAGATCCCCAATTTCTGCCTCAGAAGAGATCATAATTAGAGAAACGGTGAAATACAATAACTCACAAAAATAAAGTTTACACGATTCACAAACAATTTGGACCTCTGCCACCTACGCCAATGAGCTGTGAAAGTTTGTGGAATATTCATGTCACAATTTCAAATGAGGACAATAGCTGGCAATTACACAATTGTCAATTACTACTGTACGAATATTCCATGTTAATACTACTTCTCATTCACATGTTAGCTACATAAATTAATTTGAAGAGTAGTGAAATAAATTTCCTTTACCGGCCGTTGATTGCAGTCCGAAAAGGCCAAAGCGAAAGTTCTCTCTCTTATCGTACATATGTCGCAAACTGCAAAACGAAGATATTATAAAAAGAAAATACATTTGTCATCTGATAACTTAAGCCGCAACGAAGGAGCTGTTCTTAACAAGGAGGAGGTGCACGACAAACAACCACACACCTTGCTCGAGTTAAAGGATCACATCTGACGAGAAACCACCATAAAAAGGTACCAGGATAGCTGAAGGTAGCCGCGCTCGTTGCACCAAAGGGGGAGAAGGGGGAGAGGATGTTAGCAACAAGTTTTTCCTTTACAGTGCCCGGCGAAAAGGGACTCTCGAAAAATAACTCAATATAACTGTATGTTATTGTGCTTTCTCTGGCGCTTCTAGCATTGAAACCAAGTTGTGTAAAAGAGAGCTGACTGTAGAAGGGGGAACCTTCTTTGCACAGTTCCCTGGATCGTCATGACCAATGCCTTCATCCGAGCCAACCAAAGGACGACGTAACAACATCTTACAAAAAGTTGTCACACAAAGGAAGTACTTCGTGTCACAGAATATGTCAACACAGTTCATGGACAGGCGAATCTCAAGACCGGAGACATACAAACAGCTGCATTCAACAGAAGAAGTCCCTTGTTATAGCATTGCTAAGTTTTAACAAGGTGACGCTGCTAGTTTTCTTCGTCTGCACCAGATACTCTCCTTCCTCATTTATGTACGTAGTTTTCAATACTTGAACATAGCTCGTCCAATAATGAAGCAATAGTTGCTAAAATGTAAAATGTCTGTACCTCTTGTGATACAACGTTACGACCCTTTCGTATATGGGAAATTGTTCCGTACTAGAGCCAATGAATACTTCTGAATATTCATTATTTGCCACGATCTTCTCCATCACTTTGTATTTGCAAGTTCTTAGCCGATGACGTATTTATTTCGGAAATAAAAGTTCCACAGCTCAACTTTAAAGTTTCTATTTCGTATTTGCATTTAATTTTTTGCGACTACTTTCGCGGTCGCGTCCCCATCCTTTTTCTTGTTTACACCTGACGAGCTGAAACACTGGACCATCACTTACCAAAAAAAATTTAATATTTACAGTTAAAGATAGTTTTATTGTAATCAGCGATCACATTAGAGAATATCAGCGCCGCGCCTGTTCTTTGGCAGCTTTCTTACTTGCGGGGAAGAAGGAAATTATTTATTAACTCCCATCTTGTGTACAAGTAGACGTGAGAGGAGATGGATAAGTCTTGGTATCGAGTCATTACTGTTGAGAAGACAATATTGTTGTGCCAAGGTATTGTGTGGAATAGTCTCAACGAAATTCGGAAGTAATTAATCATTCAACTACATATTAATCGTTATTAGGCTGCAGTATCCCTTCTCCAGACAAAATGTTTTATATTCGCCTGTGGTAAAATAAGCAAAGTGTTCAAGAAAACGTCAGAAGCAGCAGAAAGAACGAAAACTATATCCTCCTCAGTGTGTCGTCCTGTCGCTCGTGGACTTGCGCTGACAAGTAGTTACGTGGAAAACACATTTCACATCACACTTTAAAGTGTCAGAACAGAAAAATAAGCAGCCAAGTGTAGACACAGTGATGCGTGCACGCACTACTCCGTTCGCACTGGCCTTCCGTCTCACAAAGATGGGCTGTCTCAGTCCGAACTTGGCACCTTCAAATCGCGGAACAGCGGCCCTTTGACCCTCGCGTTTTTGCCTTCGCGCGGAGTAAACACTTGGCAAGCGCTCCTTCCGAGCCGAGATAACCACTGCCGTGCGCAGCCGTCAGTAGCAACGCTGCTGCCTTCCTCGAAAATAGTAGCCGCTTCTGAGACCGGTGATTTCTGCAACCCTCTTAGACCTGTAAAGCACTTAAATCCGTAGCAGCGCTCGGAAAGAAAAACTGTGTACCATATAGAAAACCTACCTGGCGAAAGCTCTCCACACGAAAATATGTTTCCAGCGGACATGGGGGCAATCGCAGAGGCAACGAATGTTTTGACCATCGCTAAAACTCCCCTCATGCAAAAACTCTCATCAGTTTCTACACTAACATCGGACTACAGTTCAGGAAAAGGCAGAATGATCAACGCTCTCTAACGGGGACATTAAATTCAGAGGTACTAACAAGCTGGCAATCTAACAGTCTGTACTGTTTCACTGTTTCTTAAATCTGGTCTCAGGAGCAGTAGGTCATGACTCATGACGGTTAGGAGCAGTGCACATGCATACAAACACATCGAAATATCCGTTATATAGGTTGACTCTTACACAGAAGATTACAGCAACCAGCCACTTTTTATAATGCTATTTATTTACTTCAACAGCGCCGTTACCGGTTTCGAACCGATAGGTCCATCTTCAGACGGCAAGTTCACGTTTCACATTACATTTCGTGTTTTGTTTCCCCAACTGATGAAACTTCTTCGGGGTGTTGATGTCCTACAACCAAAACAAGATGTGAGACAATGTATTTTTATCATAGAATGAAGGCTTTCACGACAGGTGTTGTCGTCACTTAACATTTCCGGGCTGGGATGCCGTGGTCCGTACATAAGACTCTCCTCTGACGTTTCGCCTTCGACTGTGGAGGATGCCTCCCGCACTCGAAGACGAAACGTCAAGGGAGAGTCTTATGTACGTACCATGGCATCTCAGCCCGGAAATGTTAAGTGATGAATGTATTTTTAATTGTAATTTTAATTGTAATTGCTGTAGTCTTCTGTGTAACAGTCAACCTATATTTGGTACACAGCCACGGGCGCAATATGTCAGTTTTTGACAAAATATCAATCTAAATACCAGCTAAAGTAAATACTCACTCCGACTTAAGAACACTGTGCAGCTAAAGAGAACATCTTGTACTCTTTTGGACTGGAGTGGGTATTGTTACGGCGTAATGTTAGGCGCCGGCACGCCGGTCGGGAACGACACAGCAGAGAAGGCTGCGAGAAGGGGTCAGCCAATCGCGTACTGGCCGACCTCTCTTCCAGGACGACAACGCGGCAGCAACGGCCCCTGGGTGAAGGGGACATGAGCGCCGCCTCCGACTGGTGGCGGCCCAGTTCGATAGCAGATTCAAGATTACCCACTTGGATAGCAGCGTCAGCGCTAGTTACTTCGATAGCAGTTCAGGAAAGACTTTCCACAGTTAGAGACAAGCAGTCACTGCATACGCATTTCGTGTGTCGCCCTTTGCTTGCGACACATCCGTATAAATGTCAAAGTACTGTAATTTTCTTATTGTAATAAAACCATTAATATAAGTTGTTTGATTGTTTGTCTAGCGAACCGAATAGGCACAATTCCTATACACAAGATCGACGACGAGTCTGGTCCAAAAGAGGTGCAGTACAACAAAGAGCAGAAACATTACACAAAGTTCTCAAAACTGTTCACTACGCCGGCCGAGGTGGCCGGGCGATTCTAGGCGCTACAGTCTGGAAACGCGCGACAGCTACGGTCGCAGGTTCTGCCTCGGTCATGGATGTGTGTGATGTCCTTAGGTTAGTTAGGTTTAAGTAGTTCTACGTTCTATGGTACTGATGACCACAGCAGTTAAGTCCTATAGTGCTCAGAGCCATTTGAACCATTTTTTGTTCACTATTTCTTACTTAGGTTACTTCTAAGTTTGTTGAGTAATATAACTTGTAAACGCATTTGTATGCTCATTGGATGCTGTAAAAGAGAATTTTGTTTCCAGAATTTTATGTTGATTTAAATTGTTATTTCTTACTAACTGCTTTGTTCATGCAGTCAATAACTTTACAGTTTAAAACTTAATTCTTAATAGCACAGTGTCCAATATGTTCTGTATCCTAAATGAAGTAATTTCAATTTAATTTTCTTGAGTGTCTCCTTAATTTTGGTGGCTGTTCACTAAACCATTCATTATCAAACGGCACTATTAGACTATAATAGGCGAAGGAATCAACACTTTTGTCCCATAGTTGAAAATCACATAGGGATACTGCATAGAAAAGAAAACACGCTCATCAGAAACAATGTTTTATTATATTTGAAGTAAAATGTTACTTAAAAATCTAACTTGAGAGAAGGATGAAGCTTTGCTTCCTTTACATTAAAATATTTTCATTAGTTGAGAGGCAGATGACATGGCATCGCAGATTACGAACAGAAGCATACTAGATGGTTAAAATGGCTCTGAGCACTATGGGACTTAACATCGATGGTCATCAGCCCCCTAGAACTTAGAACTACTTAAACCTAACTAACCTAAGGACATCACACAACACCCAGCTATCACGAGGCAGAGAAAATCCCTGACCCCGCCGGGAATCGAACCCGGGAACCCGGGCGTATGAAGCGAGAACTCTACCGCACGACCACGAGATACGGGCATACTAGATAGACAGGTGAGCATGTTCATCACTAATGTGTGGCAGCAGTCACGCCTGTATTATCAAATTTTTTCTAGTGGAGGTATAGAAACACTACGAACCGAATTACCAGCACTCGATTATCAGAGGGGTAGAAGAAGGAACAAAAGAAGGAAGATTAGCGTTTAATGTTCCGTCGGCATCGAGGTCATTAGAGACGGAACACGCTCAGAATGTTTCAAGGGCGGGGACGGAAATGGGCCGTGCCCTTTCGAAAGAACGATCCCGGCATTTGGCGGAAAACTAAATCTAGATGGCCCGACGCGAATCTGAACCGTCGACCTCCTGAATGCCAGCGTAGTCTGCTAACAACTGCACCCTATGGCTCGGTATGGAAGAAGTAAAATTCTACTGTAATGTTATCCAACAGTGGCATTACGGATGTGCCCGACTGCTGCCTCCGAGAATCGGACCGGAGGGATGGAAACAGTAGAAGGCAGCACGTGGCAAGTGCTTACGCGACTTTTCAAGATGGCGACAAGTTAAATAAATCGTATTAGAGTTGCGCATCTCGCTCAATCGTTTGGGAACATCAAATAGACTAATAAGGGAGTTCCTGCAGAGGACGACGTTTCGTTCGAAAATAACTTTCGAATGAGTAAAACTAATTTCGAAATCTTTTTGAGCCGTATTTCTGTCTTTATACAAAAATCTAAAGGAAGTGTACACTACGCCACGAAGGTAAACGAACGACAAGCAATGTATTCGGCCGATCATTCGTCGCAACGCATTGGCGGCCTGTCGTCTTAACCAAACTAAGGGGTGGGATCACGGTATTCGGTCATGTGGACTCGCATTTGGCTCTGGTAACTTGTCGACATCGGTCGCACATTGTTACTGTTATAAAACAGCCTTACAATAACGGTTTCGGAAGCCGACATTGTCAGAAAAGAAAAGGAATTAGCATTCGTTGGCTGTGCAGCATTTATTTTACTATAACAAACTGGTCATCAGGAAACGAAGTAGAAGAAGAAACGTCACGGATAGAGAACCTCACTTTTAGAAAGTCCGATCTTCTCAACTGTAACATGGGCTATTTCGTAATTTTTTGCTAATGAGAGCCAGAGATTCCGAACTGTTATCGAAGTGTGTGGGCTCCAAAGTTTCGAAAGGCGACGTATCTTTTGGGAAAGCAGTATCTGCAGCAAGAATATACCCATAAAGTTTCCAGTTTCTTTTTCACATCGTGCATATTATTTTCTAACATCTCACTTATTTCCCTCCAAGAGCCCAATCTTTTCAATTTGTTTTTACAGTCGCAGTTCGCAGGGCCCTATAAGCATTCCCGTTCACGATAAAATTATAAGCTTTATTGGTGTTCCCGTATTCCACTGAACACTCCAATACTTTGAGACACGATAAATACATGCTAGTTCAACAGACACAGCAAACTGCTACTGAACCAACCAACAGTTGACCCGACGTCCAGCTAATAGGTCGGTCCCGAGCGTGACCACCGCCAGCGCTTTGATGTTACCGCCGGCAGCCCGAAAAGCAGCCAAGGCCAACCGCTTCGTTGGCTCCGATTTGCCGCCCTTACACACTACGCAAACTTGGACCAACGAAGCGGTTGGTTGTCGATGTTCGGCCTTCGTTGGTCTAGTCTGTACCTGCCTTAAGACTTGCGAGATGCTGTGCCAGTTCGCATTAAATTACAAGTGACAAATATCTGGGAAATGGAGTCACTGCAATGTACGTATTGCATTACGAAGAGCACAGTTTTTGAAGTTCTATGTTACGTGCAACATACTGAAGGTACGTCGGAAAGTAAGGGTTTTGTCTCAACAGTTCAGCTTTGTTCTTATTTTCACAGTTAGTCAGCGTTCTGATAGGTCACAGGTACTGTAAAAATATACGTTTGTTTTACTGGTACGGTAGTTAATTTTGTAATGAAAGTTTGTATTACTCTGCAGAACTGTCATTACTCAATGACAGCGCCATAAGAAGATTGTTATAGTGGCTGGTTGCATATTTCCAGCAGTGTAACTTACGAAAATAGCTGCGGTGTTCTCTAGCCAAAATGGATAAAACAAGCTTTCATTTCACGGTAATATTTACTCTCAACGACTAAAACAAAACATCACCATGATTATAATGAAATAAAAAAATACCTTTACAGAATTGCCTGTTCTGCAGTAATACGAACCTCATCAAGTTCAGACGCTCAGTCTGAATACTTTTTAAGCCATTTCGTCACTACAAACGATGGTGTGTTGGTTAATAAAAAATAAGTGATTATAAGAAGTTGCTGCAGAACATTTTGCCGCTTTCGAAATGACTTATTTAGTCAGTTGAAGAAACCCATTACGAGTATTTTGGTATGACGCTAACTGTCCGGGTATATAAACAAACGATTGTAGATCTGTGCTGTCGAACAAATCAGAGCAGAATGACAGCAGATCCACGAATGGGCAGCTCGTAAACGCTGGTGGGGGGGGGGGGGGGGGGGGAAACGACGCCGTGACGTGGAAAGTACGTAGAACGCCTTTTAACTTTCGAAACATGTGCGTAAGTTGGCAGTGCAGCGCAGCGCGCATTGGGTGTTTCCACACGCAAGTTGACTTAGGCGAGAGGTGCGGGCGTGCAGTTGCAGGAAATTCGCGCCTGAGGAAAGCGCGCCCTTGCCGAGGCCCAACGGCAGCTGGCAGTAAAAGCGGGCCGCGCAGTCTGCTTGCCTTTATAGGCCCCTTACACACGCCGCCGGCTGGCCTTGGCCAGCGGCTGCCCAGCTGTTCGCCATACCGCCGCTTTGTTTTGCCTCCCACAACACTCCAATGCTCTCGTTACCTTCACTTCTCCCCTAACCCGCTAAACATCACCATTCGAAGGGGCTCTTCACTTACAATTCGAATTGTTTAGCTAGTTATCTGCATGTTCGTGGATCATAATTCCGACCAGTCGCTATTATGTGGAACGAGTCAGGTTTGCTGTCATAATACCCTCGACTTTCTCAATGGAAAAATGGCAACACCATGTCTTAAGCTACTTTTTCTAATAATATAAACAGTGATTTGTACGTAGCTACAATATGGACAACAGCAATCTTACAACAAGTTCAGAGCAGGGTTGGGAGTGCAGAAATGAATCAAATTTTCTAGAGCGGATTGCACTATTGTGAAGCAATAGCCATAGCAGCTGTAGTGTTTCGCTGTGGTTGTTGCAGTCCGCTTCAGTTGCAGCCGAGCAATTTACTAATACGACCTCGCAGCGTTATTTCCTCGCGCATTTCGGCAACCCATGTGAAACTAAAGAGCCGGGCACACTAACGCGTGAAAACCCGATAAGATAACCGAAGACATGGGCGGAAAAACGGGCTAGCCCTCAAATGTCAAATCTCAGAGATAAGAGTTGCCGTCTGTTGCTGTGTACGGGAACTATCAAAACTGACATTGTGATATTTATGGGTGAGACCATTGTCAATTTTTTACCCAGCAACAGATGGCAACACTTACCTATCCGCTTTTACATTTGAGGATTAGCCCGTTTTTTCCGCGCATGTCTTCAATTGTGTTCGGTGGCCACTGCTGCGGCGCAGGGATCTCGCCGATCGCCGCGAATCAACAGTCGTCGTAAGCTCGGGGGTAAAACTCATACACGGACTTCCGGTAACACGCCCTTGGTTCTGCCACACCACTTCGAGCGCTGCTCGTTTATCAGCCCACCATCACGGCTTCTTATAGGCTGATTTTTAGTCTTCCATGTTTGTTTTCGTTTCATAGTTAACAAGTTAATTCCATCACAGTGGGCTACTGATTTGTTTCTTGTACAAAAGAATCTGCTTTCGTTGCACTGACTTCTGTTGTTGCTAACGAATCTGAGTTCTAACTGCTCGATTTAAATGCACTGCGAGTATACTGCTTGTATTTTTCGTTATTTTTGTTTGCATCCTTTTTCCGTACTTTCTCGCATTTAATGATCAACTCCTTGTTGGCACGTATAGAGAGTATTGATATTCAACTTGACTACACCTGCCAAGGATGTAATTCTGCTTTAAATGGTGTTGCTTCTTGCCACTGAACCTCATGCATCTCACATGGATGTACGTGAAGAGTAGGCCTTATGCTTTGTAGTTTTGGTGACTAGAGAATTGTTCCTTGCAAATGCCAAAATTGCGACAATAGTTACACAAATGTTTTCACACGTTATTAACAATTACTACAAATAGTATATTTTAATAGTGGTCAATGAAAATCCAGATGCACACAGTTGAGTGCGTGACTACGAAAAACAGATACTACCGAAAATAACGTACAATATACTTAACAGTTCATTTGAATCGAGCCGTTTACACACTGATTAATAAGCAGTAACAAATAGACATGATTCCACAGAGTACCGTGAGACGAAATCAGTTTCTATTTCATATGAAAGAAAAGGAAACATTGAATCATTTACCCCACCTCATATTACGGATGAGAGCAAAAATTATGCACAATACTAGCAATATAGTTACGTTTCAATTCAAGGAGTACACTACGCAGAAGTTGTCCGTAATCAGGACCACAATTTCCGCGCCGGACGAAGTGGCCGAGCGATTCTATGCGCTTCAGTTTGGAACCGCGCGACCGCTATGGTCGCAGGTTCGAATTCTGCCTCGGGCATGGATGTGTGTGATGTCCTTAGGTTAGTTAGGTTTAAGTAGTTCTACGTACTAGGGGACTGATGACCTCAGATAGTAAGTCCCATGGTGCTCAGAGCCATTTGAACCATAATTTCCACTTGATAACAGCCACGCAGTCAAAACTGCAATATTCTGTTGTACAGATAAATACAGTTTACCAGGCGACTACCCGACCTGCCAATAAAGTATAAATGAAAAAATACAGTTTACCAGGCGACTACCCGACCTGCCAATAAAGTATAAATGAAAAATACTATCATCTAGTACGCGTATTTCGGAATCAATTATACCACGTCATATCTCTCGTACTCAGACTTCAATGCCACGCAGCTCGGAGCGCTGCTGTGGTCCTCCGTTTCCACGTCGCGACATGGCTCTTGCACTTCTGATATTTTGGTGTTCTGTGGTTCTAAATGAATGAGACAGTGCACACATGATCACAATTCCAGCAACAGCTGCCACCAGCCTGTCATGGATGCAGCCGGTTTCGTCGTGGAATTGTTCACTGAAGAGGTGAAAAAGCACTCAGAAGTATGGAACACATCTCACAAGGAGTATCATGATGGAATTAAGAAGGGAGCCTCTTGGTTTCAAATGTGGTAAAAGTTTTGTGAACGTCCTGCTGCGAAACCGGATCAGGAGAAAAATGCTATAGCTAAGTATAGCTTTTAAACTATTAGGTGTATGTGATCCAGCGGTGGCGTTATTGTTCGAATGTGGCCATTCAAAACTCGAAATACCGCAAAACTTCAAATTCTTTCCTCCCTGGCGAGAGCCCTTTTATACAAAAGAACAAATCTTCAATTAATAATAAGTCGGTTCAATGAAGTCAACACTTTATTGTATTTCCAGCTACAAAATAAAGGATTACCCACATTTCAATAGTGATTTAAGTTCTACAGTCTTTCACATTTGGCAAAAAAATCGGTCCAGTGTTTACTACGATGTTATTATTATTACCGATCAGATTTACATTTATTATTGTCTTGCCATGGTACTTTTCCAGCATTTTCTATAAAATAATAAGCTGAAACATTTCTTCTGTTGTTCAGTAAACTTACTCGTTTGACTGCTGGCATTTCACTATCCAGATCACTTAGCCCCTTTATACTTAAAGTGTTTTCAAAATAACAACCATCTCTCGAATGGCACTAGTTGTGAAGGACACACTAACGTCTCATAATGCAAACAGTCAAGTTGAGCTTCACAACGACATGTCTGTGAAATATTCTCCATTTATTCGTTGCAATTACAAATGCACACTCTACATACCTCGAGGTACGCCTCACATAAACTGTAGTTCCTTGTAGGAGAGGAAAGTTCCTGTGTACAATCTCATCACAAAATTAGACAGAGAAACTGCTTCATCCCCCAATAATTAAAAGGGCACAGAAGGTTCTGTATCCTTGGTAGTGGCTACCCTTCTGGTATGCTCACTCGGCCAATTTATATCATTATACACAACTTAGAAGGAAGTGCTGTCAAATACGCTACCACGAGAATCAACTTCAACGTAGTTGAACGTATAGTTTGCATCTGCAGCCACGAACAGAACTACAGAATGGAATTTGTCGTAGTTGAAGAAATGAGAACCACTGACAGCTGGTCTAACTACTATCGCGTGCTTGTGGTCCAAGGTAACAAAGAACTCTGGCAGGTGCATCACAAGGGCTTGGTGAACTAACCAGTCGGTGAAGTAAAACCCTAGGCTGAGTTCCTCAATTTACTCACGAGCGAAATAAGTAAACACTGCCTGCTTTCTTCTGTCTACGTCCACACTGGTTCGCTCCCAATCTAGCACTGCTGCGCGATGACCGCTGCGATACTGCCTTGTGTGCACCGACGTCTGACGCCGCGGTATCTCTGCGACCACGCGCTGCAGACATTTGCTAGTGTGCTTCGAGCCTAATAGTACCACATGTCCACGTCTTACTACAGTGCTACTCCTACAGTACAGCTTATTTTTTTACCAAATTAATAGCATTACTGTACTTTTGGCGTAGCTGAATAAAGCTTCGTCAAGTAAACACGACAAAAAACTCACATAACCATCCAAACAGGAATTTAAAGTTTGCTTAACTATGAATATTCAGCTTAAATTTCTTAGTTCGTCTAGTTGCAACGCACGCGCACTCGTCCTTGACTGGCAGTAGTTTTATAGGCGTAGCTCCAGATAGGCGCGCTTTCGACCTATGGTTATTTGCAAAATTTTTCTCTGTTCGACGCCATCTACCTTGCTCTTACCTTGCTAACAGATTTTTTTGTATCCAAAGTTTATTTTAGTATCTATTAAATTATTTACATTACTAGGTAGGTGCCTCGGGCATGGATGTGTGTGATGTTCTTCCGTTAGTTAGGTTTAAGTAGTTCTAAGTTCTAGGAGACTGATGACCGCAGATGTTAAGTCCCATAGTGCTCAGAGCCATTGAACCATTTTTTACTAGGTAGGTGGTAAAAAAGTTTCGTGTTGGGCAAATCACTCCTTCCTTTATCACACTTAAGATGAGTGGTGGGTAGTGAGTCATTTCGTTTGAATTTGATCCCTACACGTAGCATACAGTACAGACTTTTCACCGACGAGTGTTACGTAACACAGGGGACAGGTTAGTCCAGGTTTGATCGTCTCGTTCTTTAAGATTAGCAAGTCTCCACTAGAAATGCGGAAACTTTACCATGGCATATAAAGGCCGCCAATTTTCATCGGAATGTGACAGCGCACTTCTTTAGTATACCGATTATAGACCAATCTTAACAAAGCAAGAAACATACATCTCCGCCTCGAAAAAAAGTTCATGCTGATTGAATCTGACAACCAGCAATAATAGTGAGATTCCGCGAAGATGGTTCACAAGCCTGGAATTTTCCATAAACAGAAGACGGCTCGTTCGTATTTCGTAGAGGCAGAGTTGCACACTCTCTCGGAAGACAACAGATTTTTAGAGTTGGAATAATGGACACAAGGTCCTAACACACAAAGACAATTTATGAAGCTACAACAACCCTACGTCTTTCAAGTCATCAGCTGATCCTCAGAATTCGCGATGTCTTCGTAAATCAATTATGTCTGTGTTGGTGCCCAGTAAACGACACAGACAGTGATGACAGATAAACACTCTTTTTTCGCCAATGCATCTACATGGGACCCTTTGACTAAATACAGCATTAATAGATGCTACGACATCGATATTTGAAAAATGTTGCTAGTTACGTATCTAATGGCAGCTAACTCACTTTAGAAAACCGATTAACCAACATTATCACGCGCGTGCACATCCTATTGCTTGAGGTTTTAAGGAATAAACTTCTGGGGAAGGCCGTCATGCCAAGTAACTTGCATATACAGGGTCTCTCTCCTAAGAGCTGTCAGAAGGCGCATTTGCTCTGGTGTCCCGGCAGATGTTTGCCATTTCGTATTTGCATTGAGTAACTACACTCAGCCAAAACAAGTACTGCTCATTTAGTGTCTCATGCGATGCCCAGTGTCGACACGAAGCGCCGGTTTGTTTCCCGTCCCGTCCCACACAGTGTTACTGTTATTTTTAAAGCGGAATTTTACGCGCTTATTCGACAGAGCGGTCCCGGATTGCTCTAGTGGGATATTTGTTAAGGGGGACAGGAAAACGCGATGAATGACCGGTACTCCAGCACCGGCTGGGCAGCGCTGCTGCGTGGCGGCAGCAGTCAGCGCGGGCCAGAGAGGCGCTGTCACTGTTCAAGCACTGTTAATACACAACGAAGAAACGACTGTCGCACTACATTGACTTGCGACTGAAATTCTGGTTTAAAAATCATTTTGTTTGTAACGGGAGACAAACCGAAGCTTTCCGTTGACCTGGGCATCGTATGAAAGACGTAATGAGCAGTGTTTGTTTCCGCTGAGTCCAGCAAACATAAAAATGGAATTATCTGTTGAAACACCGGAGCAAATGCGCCTGACGATCCCTAGGAGAGACATCCTGCATATACAATGCCCACATGACCTGTACTCCAATGTACTGCTTCTCGTTACCTGGTGCAGAGTAATGTCTGGAAGTCAGGGCAAGCTGGTTTTAGGTTGTAGTATTAAACGGCAGCGTAGTTTCGTACTACCAGCAGCAAATATGGTACAAACGAGGTCCTGAAACACCAAATACTGCTCATGTACTGTAGAGAAAATTTGGACATTTGAGTGGAAATATCCTTAGCGGCCTGTCTCTATCCTCTTGGTTTGGCATCCTGCGACTGTAACCTTCCCATTCAGTCTGTCTTTAACCCAACGTTCACCTCTCAACGATGCGCAGAGTCGCTAGAAACGACACGTGGTTCGTATTCCATGGTAAACTGTGGACCCTCCTTTTCCAATTGGATAAGGAGGGTAGGTTAGGGACACGCAAGTCACCGAAGTGGGGTCCAACTGAAAGACTTGCACCAGACCATTGAACCACACGGTATTTAATTATTACAGGTCTATGAAAAAAAAAAATCGTTCAAATGGCTCTAAGCACTATGGGACTTAACATCTGCGGTCATTAGTCCCCTAGACTTAGAACTACTTAAACCTAACTAATTTAAGGACATCACACACATCCATGCCCGAGACAGGATTCGAACCTGCGACCGTAGCGGTCGTGCGGTTCCAGACCGTAGCGCCTAGAACCGCTCGGCCACCCTGGCCGGCGGTCTATGAAAGAACAGCAGCGAAATCGATGCTGCGAGACGCTAGATAAGGACAAGAAGGAAGTGCATTCGGCGGATTGTCAAAAACAAATAAAAATTAATATTTATGGTAAGTGAATATTTGTGACTTTAAATATGACACTCGTAGCGACAACTGACCGACGGCTGTGCAACGCAAAGATGTAAGCAAAAAGCAAACTTATCTAAGAGGGGGATCGCAACTACTCCTCATCACCGATTTCGTCCATATTTATGATGCATGAAGGGCTTGGCCAGAGATAAAAGCGACAGAAGTGGGAGCCCTACATGGTCACGTGTACAGAAAAATAGCATTTTTGGCGCCGGTCGGGTGAGCCATGAGCCACGTAGGTTCGCGTAGTTCTCGGGCAGCGGTTGCCGCAGCGGAATGAGTGAAAAACGGTAATCCTCGAGTCGTGGGCTCGAGCCACTTTGCGGAAACACTTTTATCATCAATTTTTATGTTACTTACACTGCAATTAAATGAAATATGCTTAATTTATTGTATCTGCGAGGTGCCGCGGCTAGCAGGGTGTTTAGCACTAAATTCAGGTACAATTCGCATATGGAAATTATGCCCTAAGCCCCCCCTTTTCCTTACTCCGACTTTTGCTGTTGCACATGGATTAAAAAAGAAACGATTGTGATCGACCCTGTAAGTGGAGTAGAGAAGAGTTTGGCACCTGCAATAATTTAATTTGATAAAAATTAATTTGACAGTGGAAAGTTTAATTAATGTCGTGACAGATGAAACGGTTACTCTACCTAACTATAGAATAGAATGAAAGTTCTGTTCAAGATAACAACTGGATTTATTCTGACTAAATTCAAAACAAAAACTACATGAAACATTAACAGGTAATTGCTCTAAAGGTGAAGTTGTCCATAAACTAGCTTGTGACATTTATGACTAAGTGGTACGTGGAGTCAATTGCTTGCAACTCAAATCTTAAGAAAAACACCCAGCAAACCAGACATTAATTGCGCTGCAATAGTAGTGAAAACTCAAGACAAAAAACAGGACCAAGATAGAAAGAACGGAAACAGGCGCGCTCTGCTCCGCTCTGATTATCACGTAGCACAATTCCCTAATCTTCCGGTGCTGCGGACATACATTGCCAGGCTGTCTTCTTTACTGCAGGAACACAATCTGGCGTACCGGCGTACCGGAGGCGATGGCTGGTTGCTTCGAAGTCCCGTCGTGGTGATGATAATGTCGCGAGTATAGCCCGATACTAATTTCCTGGCCTGGTTGTTCCAGTTCAAATGCGCCTCTGAGAGAGACGAAGAAAGCTCGCCACACAATCACTACCGTGATTGATTTTAGCGAGCGAAGTCTCACAGTAACTCCGATACAGTCAACTTAGCCAAAACTGCTCAAGACGGACAACATAAGCCGTTTGTACGCAGACGCTCAATTGCTAACTGTACTCGTAAAGTTACGTTCAAGCCGAAACTTCGGCAACTTCGTCACAGAGGTACTATTAAAAAAAGATGTTAGACAGCCAACGGAAGGCAGACTGTCAAGAGCAGCGAGTGCTCAGTCTTGTAACCTACTCAGACTGAAAGGCGAGACTAGACTCTTCCACAGAGCATCCGTACAAGCCGAACCCAGTACATTACCATCCCCACTAGAGCGGCCGTGGTTAAACGTGCCAATCAGCAACTTGATAACCGATGGGAAAACTCCACTCTATTGCCGAAGCACATCTACTACACCAATAGAGATACTTTGCGCCAATTTCTGCGCCGATTTTGCTACGTCGCGGAGCTTAGCCCTGAGCAAGCCAATCATACATAGGCAATCTTTTACAGAAAACGCAGGAATTTGCCCACGAAAACTGTCTGGGAACTCGCGTCGTTCCTACGCCTCGCTCGTAGCTCGCCAGAAGGTGTGTTTACCGAATTTCCGCGAAGAAACGGAATATCTCACCCCAGGCGCTCCCTCAGAAACCACCGTGGGCGTGTCGCCCCGCTCTTTTGACAATGTCAGCGTCGGAGCAGCATCCACCCCATTCAGCCAGTGCCTCACACCAACCGGCATAAGCCTTTCTTGACCAGCATAACCCTCCTGTCTTTCCGGAGCACCCAGGCACGAGAGACGACGCGTGGGAAGGAAGAGCAACTCTTCACCGCACTCAATTAGAGAGGAAAGCATTCATATCTTCCGAGTTCTCAATACCAGCATTGTAATGGCCATTCTCGGCTATACCTCCCCAAATCGAATTACTAAGAGTAAGATGATTCCTGTAAACATAAGAGGGGGCAGGCCACTGTGTGCATCGGAAAAGCATGCCACCTCTCATATTTACTAATATTTTCATAAAAGGTATTATAAGGCATACATGAGAACTTCGTATATAAAATTAGATACTTTTATTATTTTAAAGTTGATAATTTACAAGTGCTGCAGTAATATTCATCATAAAAACAGAGGAAGCAGTAATTTTCTCTGCATCTTTCACTCGTTATAAACGTCTTATTTTTTTCAATTTAAGTTTAAAAGTCGTTTAAAAGTTTCGGTAGAGAAACAAATTTGGTTTACATTCACAAAACCTCACTCATCGCACAGACTTTATATATATTATTAATATATATAATATTATATATATTATATATCAATACATCTTATCGGGACGTGGTTTCTTTTTTTCCCGTAGAGCAATTTTTGAAACTTTATGATCAAATTCTTTAGCCGACTATAGAACTGGATGTCGCAGAGTTGCATTAGCAGAGTGCATTTAGGAGAAAATTACTTTCACAGTGCGAGATGGCAATCCTCTATCTTGACAAATCTCGTGGTGTAACTGCGGATTTTTTTTTGTCCTCCCCACGAGTCAATTAACAGAAATTGGTTCTCCTGCACGTAGCGTTTAATCACATCAAATACTGAGAATCATCTCACTTTTTTTGCAGTGTAAGTACCGTGAAAATTGAAAAAAAATTATGGATAAGGACTAGTTACCACCTCCCTCGGATTACTGTTCCGTACTCTTTCTGCTGCACTAACAACAGCCTGGCAACTAAGCAAACATACATGCCTCATACCTCACCCAACCGGCGCAGAAATTGTTATTTTCCCTTAACGCCTGGACATCTGTGGTTCCCACCCCAGTCACTTTCATTTCTGGTCAGGCCCTGCATAAATTTGGAGGAAATCGGTGATGAATTAGGAGCGGTTACCTTGTAAGACTAGAGCTGAGATGTGTAGTCAAAGGCAGGCAGTGTAGAGCGTCTCAGGAAGTAGCACTGCGGAACGAGACGAGTGCAGAGAGTGGAGAGGGGATGGGAGGGGAGGAGCTGCGAAGAGCCCCAGCTGGCTCGCCAGTCTGCGGTTGCCGGCGGCAGAGTTGGGGCTGCGGCTGCAGCTGCAATCCGAGACCTGCGGCCGAACGCGTCTGCGAGCCGTGTACCGCCACGTCGCAAGTATAGTCTGACTGTCAACCGAAGAGCGAGCAGCGTTTGTGGTGGAACAGGCACCCTCAGCATTATTATTATTATGGGTTCAAAGAGACCAAACATCTATAGTCGTAAGTCTCTCATTCCCCCCTTCCCGCCTCCTCAAGAAGGAATGCGTGTATCCTATTCGTCTGCGTACAGAGTAAATCTTATGTGCAGGTGTGAGGAAGTTTTCTTAATGTTTGCGTAGCGTGTATCTGAGGCGGGACGTAAGTACCAGCCCGGTATTCATCTAGTGGGACGTAGGAAACCGCCTAAAAGCTACATCCACGCTGGCGGACTCAATCCGGGTCAGGGTGGCCTCCTCGTCATACCGAGAGGGACGCGCTAAACCCGTCGGCTATGCGGGCTGGTAGGATAACTAAAAATAAATTTTTAGCAATGCGGAGCGGCGTCTGGGAATTTACGCAGATTCTGACCGTGTGCGTTTCTCGAATTACTTAATACGTCACTAATTTATGTATTTCATGCAGTGAAAACGCATTCAGTGGGAAATAAACACGCCCCTAATTTGTCTGTGCACGGCGTCACCACTGATGTAAAAAGCGAAACAAAATGGGCATAGCTTACACAGCTGTCACTTACAAGACGTGTCGTCCTTTGTAGAGGTAGTCCACAATTCAAAGGACGTTTTTGGTGACAAAAGTTACAGAGAACGTGGGAAACACTCTCACTTGGCCCAGAGGGACATTACGCCTGCTTATCTGTCTATTTATTTCCTATCCGCTTCTCTTTTTTCAAGTTATACTATGACAATTTACCATGTGCCTATACCAGAAACACGTACGTACGTTCGAAATCTTGCAACAGTCACGATAAACAATTCTAAGTACGGTATAGTTGCTATCAACCGAATGATTGGTCGGCATGGCCCTACAGGTAGTAGAAAGCCCTTCCCTTCTGCCGCCGTTTGAACTCAGTTAACCGGCTCAAGTTATAGGAAGGGCATACAGTTTAACTAGGACTCCGAACCAAGGGCCAACTGTCGATTTAACTCTGGACATTTCAATTTTATTCACTATGTTACAGAGCCATGAAAAAAAGTGATAGGAGATAAGGAGATAAACTTGGCACATGTTCCATCTCGTAGCAAAAAGAGTAGGTGTTTATATTTGCATTTGGGTAGGGTGATATATACACTTAAGCAACATGAAACAACCCATGGGGCACGAAGTCTATAATCAACGTCAATCACCACTACTGATTTATGACTGTGAGACATGAAATTTCAATACGAATTCCATTCAAAACCTCAGCGTTGCTCAGCGTGCAAGAGAGTCCCATGTAAATTACTAGGAAAAGCTGGAATACAAACAAGTAAGTCACGGAACAGCTCACAGAGGAAGACATACGCATGGCTGCAAAGAAAATGAAATATAGATGGATGGATAGATGGACCAAAGATTTCTTGCTTGAGTTCCAACAGATGAGAACCAATCAACGACCTAATGGTGTGTAGGTAGATGAAATGAGGAAACATGCCCAGCAACAAGAATGGTGCTGGGAACCGGTCTGCAAGATGCCTTTTATCCACCAGTAGATGTCAAGTAGATGATGATGACGATGATGAAATTGTTATTGATGATGATGCTGTGACGATGCTGTGACGATAACACAAGTCAGACTATAGGGAAGGAGCGCGGTTTAGAGTGTCTTTCATAAGGAAAACAAAGCACTAAACGAACAAGATTAAGAATTAGACATTTGTATCTGATTTGATGTACGAGGTGAACTGACGCTAAGGTAGAGCTGGGTACCGTATGGAACAGAATATAATTACTGTCGGTCCACAGTTCCTGGTTACTGATGCATACGTTTCTCCACCATTACAATTCCTCTTAAATACCCTCCGTAAGCTGTGTGCATTGCTTCAAGCGAGACTGAGTCACAACTAAAAAAATGAAGGCTCTTCCTGGAGACAAAGGGTAGTTCTATTCCCTAAAATTTTCAGGAAGACGCTTCTAGCAACAAAGACCAGCAACGCTCATGAATCACTAATCGCGTTGCATATTCAACTGCCTTTGGAGATTCCTACAACGTAAATTTATCGAATAAAGCAGTCTGTACGAGGACCCGTCGGTGATTAACAGTACATCTTCTCGGTATTGCTCCGTAGCTGTATCCGTTTATTTTACCATGAACGTGGTCGCCGTATAAAAAGTTGCAGCGAAAGTTTGCTACATTGTAGACGAATCGTCAGTTTATGATGCTCATGCAAGCAGCACATGTTCCATAAATCACTCGTGGTCTTTCATGTGCATACCAGGCTTTCGTGGAAAAAAAAGCTCTTTTCTAGCACAATGCGAAACGGCTTAAGCGATTTCTACTGAAGATAAATCTAGACAGGCGAATGTACGAATAATAGCAGCAGAAATAGCAAAAACATTTGACCTTGAGTATCATACAAAGAACGCATAAAAGCTGGCCCCTTGCATAAAATCAGCAGTATTCGCCCTGACATAAATGACGTTGTAATGTTTATGTCCTCTAGTATTAAGGAGATGCCTCTTTAACTTAGAAAGCCCTTACTACTTATTACACTCTCCAGAACAATGGCACAACAGAATATCATCCGTATCGTATACAGGCTTACTGTCACGTAACGTACCAAAACTAGACGAAAATAAAGTAAAAAATGCCCTTCCCATAAAAAAATGGATGTCGAAATGTATTTCATTATGTATAATTTTTCGTACAATGTAGCTTATGACATTTCGGTTGGCTGCGTACGTCTCTGGATCAGAATGAATCTGTGGCATTGAAATAACGTTAAAACTATACACGCTTTTTAAACATACGTGACACACTATTTTGAAACAAGCAGCGACATTTTCCGGCTAAAGTCTCGTATTAAACTATCAGTAATTATTGTTAGCTTTGACTGAAAGCAAATATTTAAATACAGATGATAGTAATTTTTCTACTAGAAAAAGAAAAAACGACCGAGCGGCATTGACGGCCGGGAGGCCCCTTCCGTGGCAGTTCGGACGCCGGGTTGCGAGTATTATTTCAGGTGACGCCACATTGGGCTACTTGCGTGTCGATGGTAATGAAATGATGACGAGGACAATAGCCAGTCCACGAGCAGAGAAAATCTACAGCCTGGGCCCGCTGCATGGCAGAATGCACGATGCGCTGAAGAGACTCGACGTAGCACTCCACCTGGCCCACTGGAGAGCAAACAACGAATAATATCCAGAACTACGTTGAATGGATTATGTAAAACATATCTGAAGAAAGACTTGTAAAAAAGACAACTCCTTGAGGAGCCGTGGAGAATTTTATGTGACTAACAGCGCCACATTACAAAGCTTTCCTAAACGCCGATACTACTTCCATCAAAACTTTGGGCGATAACTCGTAATTTATGTCGCATTGCACCTTCATTTTCTGCACTTAATCTACCTCTGAGTTTGACTAACCCCAATGCGCTTATTCTGATAGAGGTGTTTGGCCTAAATTATTACTCGCCGTTGCCACGATGGATAATTAATGAGAGATCGGAGACCTACTTGCTGCATGTCACGGAAGAATCAGCTACCGTAGTAAGCTGTTTTGTGAGTTACTGGCATACATGGCAGGTACATACCCACCCACAAGCAATTCCACCTTACACAAAGATTCTCGGAAAGACCATAGGTAATATAAATTTACCAGACTCCACTTCTGTTGCGCTTTTTGTTTTCGCTAGTGAGTTGCGAAAGGAAGCCTTTCCTCATGCAGTAGATAAATTCGCAGAAAGCCGGAGCAAACCATTTAATAAATACATTTTCGAGGACAGCAGTTTATTTTTGGATTCTTCACAAGTCATGTCGGTTGCAAAGCAACGAGACATCCGTCTCGGTCTTAAAACAACAGAAATGTGAATGCTGAATAACAGGGACAGGAAAGGCTTTGTTTTCAGATACCGCTAGGAGCCAGAAATGCCGGAATAATTGTCGCAATATTCGGCAGCTGCACTGATATTTTCATAGGAGACACGTATAGTAATGCCAACAGCAATGTCGACGAGACAGCTCTTCCGTACTGCTTTTATTTAATGCAGCTGACATCCCACATAGTTGCTGTGTTCCGAGCAGAACAACTGAAGAGGCGACAGGTTTCGCTTTGGATGTCGAGTCAAAGCAGAGGAGAGGTTTTCTGGTCAGACAACGGGAGGTGATTTCCACAAAGGGCCAACTCCAGCATGCACAGATCCGCTTGCCTCCATGAATGCAGGTCGCATGCCAGCGTGGCAGTTGGCCGGGCTTTAAAGCAGTGGAATTTGGAGAACGTGTCACAGCACAACAGTAGTTGCCTAACTGGCAGGCAGCTTCTGCCTGTCGATAACCGCCGAACTCGCTGCGGGTTCGCGCGCATCCAACCAAACCCCACGGCGCCTAGTATTACTAGCGTCAACTCGCTTTTCTCATACTGCAGCCGGTACAGGCGTTTCGTCGTCGTCACCAAGTTCTCATTTTATAACTTGGTTGAAAATTGCCTAGGCGGCATTTAGCAATTCTGCGCCGGAATACTGATTAGATGTGAATCTAGTTTTGTTACGAACACTGACTGGTCGGCGATGCTGGAGTCTAAGCGATACTGACTGACGCGCTTTCATTGGCACTGCCTGAACTTGGCTTGTCTTAAATGCTTCCATCACTATGCCGATATCTCTGAAGTCATCGAAACACAATACTTCGATTCAATGTTTCGTCTCCACAGACTGCCAATAGCTTATTGTTAATCCTCTCAGGGCAGAATGGTGTAAGTTCTATTTCCAAATTTTAACAGGGGACACCTATATTCTTCTGCGTGATGTTTATTTTGTTGTACTCTAGCGCCCAAAAAATAGTCTTCCTTATTAAAGTATTCAAAATGAGCTTATACCCGTCTGCCCACATAATGTTACCATTATTCCCTCCGAAACAGAATCATACGACCAGTAATCAAAGTTTTAATTACTGCCTCGAAAAAAAGAGAGATAATTAATCAATTAATTTTTTTTCCAGATGCATCACAGTCTCCGTACACGCTGAAATCCCCGCAGTACAATACTGTAGCACGTCGCTACTGGACCAAAAGAAACTGGGGCAGCCCATTAATATAGTGGAGTAATAAGGCAGCCAAAGTTTCGTATTCTAGCCCGAGAGCAACTGTCTCGTCACCCTCTGCCAATGGCGTCAGTGGATGCAGTGTGGAGGGGCTCGCGGTCAGCACACCGCTCTCCCGGTCGTCGTAATAGCTACTAGCCGGTCACGCAGCTCCTCAGTTGACCTCACGTAGCTGATTGCACCCCATTCCCGCCCACCCAACTACGAAAAATTCTTGCCAGTACCGGGGATCGAACCCGGGTCCTCCGCATAGCATTCAGCCCCGATGAGGCGAACACTGTATGGGAGGGGAACAACGCAACAGCAATACATGCTAGGTTGGTGAAAGTCTACTGCAACAGTGAACCGTCCACATCAAAGTGATTAGGCGTCGCAGACCAACAAATCCAAGACTTCACCGCATCTGCTCGCTGTACCCCGTATTCCCAACCATTTATCTTTGCCTGTGCGCTACGCTCTCGAAGCGATCAAGCCACAAGTAATGGACACAGCTTGTAGGCAACAAAACTTAGAAGACACGGCCACCACGGACGCACGCGTCCGTGCCGAGAACATACTGGGGACATATTACCGTAAGAGAAAATAATCCTCTCGTAAGGCCTAAACGGTGGTAACATTAAGAGTGCAACGGGGATTCCACTGTTAAATGTAGAGGAGAGACCAGATAGGTGGAAAGAATACATTGAAAGCCTCTATGAGGGTGAAGATTTGTCTCATGTGATAAAAGAAAAACAGGAGTCGATTTAGAAGAGATAGGGGATCCAGTATTAGAATCGGAATTTAAAAGAGCTTTGGAGGACTTACGGTCAAATAAGGCAGAAGGGATAGATAACATTCCATCAGAATTTCTAAAATCATTGGGGGAAGTGGCAACAAAACGACTATTCACGTTGGTGTGTAGAATATATGAGTCTGGCGAGATACCATCTGACTTTCGGAAAAGCATCATCCACACAATTCCGAAGACGGCAAGAGCTGACAAGTGCGAAAATTGTCGCGCAATCAGCTTAACAGCTCATGCATCGAAGCTGCTTACAAGAATAATATACAGAAGAATGGAAAAGAAAATTGAGGATGCTCTAGATGACGATCAGTTTGGCTTTAGGAAAAGTAAAGGCACGAGAGAGGCAATTCTGACGTTGCGGTTAATAATGGAAGCAAGACTAAAGAAAAATCGAGACACGTTCATAGGATTTGTCGACATGGAAAAAGCGTTCGACAATGTAAATTGGTGCAAGCTGTTCGAGATTCTGAAAAAAGTAGGGGTAAGCTATAGGGAGAGACGGGTCATATACAATAAGTACAACAACCAAGAGGGAATAATAAGAGTGGACGATCAAGAACGAAGTGCTCGTATTAAGAAGGGTGTAAGACAAGGCTGTAGCCTTTCACCCCTACTCTTCAATCTGTACTTCGAGGAAGCAATGATGGAAATAAAAGAAAGGTTCAGGAGTGGAATGAAAATACAAGGTGAAAGGATATGAATGATACGATTTGCTGATGACATTGCTATCCTGAGTGAAAGTGAAGAAGAATTAAATGATCTGCTGAACGGAACGAACAGTTTAATGAGTACACAATATGGTTTGAGAGTAAATCGGAGAAAGACGACGGTAATGAGAAGTAGTAGAAATGAGAACAGCAAGAAACTTAACATCACGATTGATGGTCACGAAGTCAATGAATTCTGCTACCTAGGCAGTAAAATAACCAATGCCGGCGGAGCAAGGAGGACATCAAAAGCAGACTCGCTATGGCAAAAAAGGCATTTCTGGCCATGAGAAGTCTACTAATATCAAATACCGGCCTTAATTTGAGGAAGAAATGTCTGAGAATGTATGTCTGGAGTATAGCATTGTATGGTAGTGAAACATGGACTGTGAGAAAACCGGAACAGAAGAGGATAGAAGCATTTGAGATATGGTGCTATAGACGAATGTTGAAAATTAGGTGGACTGATAAGATAAGGGATGAGGAGGTTATACGCAGAACCGGAGAGGAAAAGAATATGTGGAAAACACTGATAAGGAGAAGGTACAGGATGATAGCAAATAATTGAGGACGTAGGTTGCAAGTGCTACTCTGAGATGAAGAGGTTAGCACAGGAAAGGAATTCGTGGCGGGCCGCATCAAACCAGTCAGTAGACTGATGATAAAAAAAGGCCTAAATACCAACTATGAAGAGGTTCAGGTTCTTCCTACGCACCATTACTGAATGGCAAAGGGAAACGACAGAGGTGCCACAGTAAGGGCTTGCGCACTGCCTACTTACATTGAGGTACTGTACTCAGCTGCGATCTAAACGACCCCGAGAAAGAAACCTGTTAAAACTACATACCAGGTAACAAGCGCACATACTCGAGACAAAACCGCAAAGTACTTCCTACCCTGTCACGTTCCGCAATCAAACGTGGCTTCACTGTGCTGATGTCACAGATAAAGAGCAAAGCTGTTTTTCAAGCATTAATCGTTAATTAACGAAGTTAAAGTTTCAAGGAACAGATTGACCCTTTGGTTAATTCTAAAAAACGTTAACTTTCGTTAACTTTTTCTGAGCCCGTTAAGCGTTAATTACGTACTTACTGTTTATGACAAAAATTGAGCCGCGCCGCCCGCGCAAATCATGTTCTAACAAGTTTACGTCATGGGACTTAACATCTATGGTCATCAGTCCCCTAGAACTTAGAACTACTTAAACCTAACTAACCTAAGGACATCACACAACACCCAGTCATCACGAGGCAGAGAAAATCCCTGACCCCGCCGGGAATCGAACCCGGGCGCGGGCCGCGATAAGTACTACTTTTTGTTAGTAGATCGACTGTGGAAACTAAATCGTGGAATCAGATTGTAGCTCTATAGCTGATGAAAATCCATGGCAGCATTTAAGTTAATTTTGTATCCAGATCTGAGGAACAAATCCATTTCCTTGTAAACTGTGGTAGCCTAAAAAAATCAACAGTTAGCGCTCACACTTCGAACCTGAACAATATGAAATGCATAAGGAAATATACAGTTTGAAGGAACAGTGAAAGCAGGGTCCGGTCGAGGAAAGCCCAAAAGAAAAATCAGCTTGGGTATTCAGATATCGACAGAGGAGTCAGTAGCAGTAACCGGTTAAAAAATTCATGAAGTTTACTGTTACGAGTTAAGAATTAACGATTAATTTCAAATAAATTTCCTGTAGAGTAATGTTTTAACGTTTAACTTAAATAACGTTTTTGGAACGGATTAATGCTTAGTGAAGTTAACTTCTTCACTAAAGTTGCCGAACTATGGCTCCAAGTGCCTGGAAGCCACTGACCAAACGGGATCACCGTATTTCCAGGACGCAGCCGGCATATCGACCTATCCCGCTAAGCACACTAGGTGCAATGCAAAAAATTACAGTTTTCGAATTAGCTCCTCAATCTGAAACGACAAGCGTTGTCTATCGACGCATCTTTCCACAAGCAGGCATTTCCTGACCTTTGTTTAAAGAGACTCCTAGTGTTACTGACGCAAGAAAGGAGTATCGTTGGTTAAGACTTGGAGGAAAAAGCAAGCAAGATTAGCGTCTAACTACGTCGATGATGAGGTGAGCAGAGACGGAGATTGAGACTTGAAATTCATCTGCAGCGAACAGGTCCGTCTTGGCGTGCATAAATTGCTTCTCAATTACCTCTTTCCTCCTCTGTTATTAAGACCACAGTTGTTCGGCTAAAATCACACCATGTATTTAATTCTGCTATATACCAATAAAAAAATTAAAACGTGTTACCAACAATCTTAGAGAACAAATAGCCCGATTACGAATCTACCACATTAGTTCCGCGCCCCTTCGCTCTGGATGACTTAAATTTGATGCTTTTCCCTATTTCGTTTGCACTATTTCTGCGTATTATTTACTGTTCTGTATTATGTAAATCATATGTTCTAATGTGTGTCTCACAGTCAGCGTTAGACAGCCACACAGCTTCCTACAGATATAAAAATTCGAGAATATGCTATATGAGCATGTGGTGCAGCACTTCGCAATCAGGGATTATTCAAACACGAAGTTATTGGGGCGGACGCTGCCAGGAACCGAAACGGTAGGCAATTTCAGTATTGCTTTTAATCATATTTTCGACTTATATAGACTAATAATGAAATGACAATACAATTCCGTCTTTCCTGCAGAATTTACGAGGACTAGAAATAGGCCACCAATTGAGCAATGTTTATATTTTATGGAAACTCAACGTTTCGCACCTGTAAATTTGTGGTAGACGGAATTTAATGGGCGCTGCCTTCAATGACTGTGGTATAACGCGCAACAACGTCAAAAAACAGTCAATATAATCTCTACTTCTCTGACAGCTGTACCTTCTTGCCTTGATCAAATTTTGATCACCAAGTCGTAATGATAATGGTCACTGCCAAACGAAGGACCCCCAAAAAATTCCCGATACTTGTAGAGAGCTCTTCCCAGTCTGCAGCTGGGTGTACTCAACGATGAGGTACTTGTGCGGGAAGCATCAGTTCCGGGGTCTGGAAAGCTGACAAGGAGGGCCGCCGGACCCCTAGTCACCGTGCCGCGTTCGCAGGGGGACACAGCGGCCAGTCGGCGTCGTACACGAACAAAACTTAATGCCTGGGAAGCAAGGTCTGCTGGGCAAGAAGAAATAATGTTAAGAAGCTGCTAGCCGGAAAAGGGTGAGAGAGTCGGGAAACGCAAAAGCTGAAATGTGAGATACTCCCATGTTTGGCTGCGTAACTTAATGGGTACGTACTAGATATGGTCCCAGAAGAAGATGTCCTTGGCACGGAGCTCAAGCTACGATATGGCAAGCAGAATGACAGTGTCCTTTTCGAAAGAAACTAAATTCGCGTGGAGCGATTTCAAGAACCGTAGGAGAACGTAAGGCTCAATGGCTGGATTGGAATCCAAAACTGGGGGGGGGGGGGCGAGTTGACTAGTTCATGATATCACCCCCCCCCCCCCCCCCGAAAAAAATAGGCTACAAATTTAAATTTCCTAATTTCTCAGCTCAGTGTCGAGGAACACAGCAACTTAAAAATTAAGTCTTGAAATAAGAAACGAATTTCGAATTCTAATGAATTTCAGTCACCTCCTCTGTTTCTTATCCACGTGGGAGAGCCTGCAGTCTGATAGCCTGCAGAGAACATTCACAGGCTGGCCATACGTACTGCCCACAATAAATCCGGTGCGGTTCGTGTGTCTATTGGTAGGAAGGGAAAGGCTAAACCAGAGGAAGATGGGTATGCCGAAACAATAAGGGAAGGAAACCTCACCATAATAAGAAAAAATTACAGACAGTCCGACTTCCTGAAGGCGGGCGGAAATGATTAAGGGAGGCAACATTTCCACACGATAACATGCTCGCATATGCATATTCTGCATGCCTCTACTCACAATGACAGTGGTAAGTGGAAGATCATTCATGATGAAGAAACACTTTGATTTTACATTGTGCAAATCTTGACGTCAACCTTGTGGGAATTTGATACTATTCTAGTTCTTAAATCAATCGTGTGATACATGTACTTCTCTAATTTTTGGACAAATGTTTTCAAATGCTGTAGTTATTCCAAGTTATGCACAAGCGATGCAGTTCCCGATGTACAAAAACTCATTTTTATGTTAAAATAATTTATTGTTACTATCGTTGGCGTACATGGCGTGTTAAAAGGTGGCGCCGGGAAGTTAGATTTGGGTTAAAGCGGTGAAGAGACTGTGATCCCACCCCCCGGCCAGAGTCCTCGATTCGCGCCTGACTTGAGCACAGACACAGGGAAGGGCAGGGATCCTGAGAAGGACGGAGTATAGCAACAGATAATGAAATGCTTAAGCCTGAAGCGAGAAATGAGGATGAGATTGTGCTTTCTGGTGGTTAGCCTATCCTGGAGCGGAGATAAAAAGGCGCTCGCGCAGCGCATGGCTGTGTGTGACTGGACCGCGCGCGCTGCGCTTCCACAGAATGGAGCTTACCTGCGTCACTGGCCGCCAGATTACATTACGCACACGACGGCAGGTAAGCGCGTTGGCGGCGCCGAACAATGCCTACCTGTCCTGTCCGATGCCCGCAACCGTGCCCAAACGGGACCAACCTCGCGCCTCTCGTGCAGGTTGCCACGAAAATCTCGCTGCTCCCAAATTACCAATACGCCTGTACCTTACAATGGTTTTGAACTAGAATGATTATTCATTACACTTGAGCATCCTGACATTTCTTGCTGCTTATGGTACATTGTATTAAAAATACAGCGTATCCAACAAGAAACTCCCCGATTTTAATTTTAATAACAGGAAAACAAAGATCGATAGAAGTACACAAGTGGTATAACTGGGAAAACTGTACTCCTACAAAAGTTCTGTCCTCGTGCAGAAGTTTCGAAATAGTTGTAACAAAAGCGGCTAGTAGATGGCGCTTCACCTTGTGCAGCTCTTTATCAGCACGCATAATGAACTCGTCTTCCGTAAGCAGCCTTTGTAGTCACATCATAAACTTCTCAAAATATCCACCGCTCGGAGTACAGAGGTGACGAAACTAACAACGAAACTTCCTATCGCATCTTGTACTGTCTCGACGAAAATGATTTCAGTTACTACACAAATCTACGATCCAAGCTAGCCCAGAGTGATAGTTCCGGTGAACGACGTTTTTCAATATGCCGCACAAAAACGTTTTCCCTAGGAGTGAGACTGGTTGAATATGTAGGCTAATTCATGCCTGCACCAGTACATTTAGGATCATCAACACACTGGCACTTTTCCTGAAGTATTCATAAAAGAAAACAAAAAACGGAAGATGGTTTCGATGCAATGTGGTCGTATCCCATCTCGCATGAATCACTCGGCGTCTGGTCGATGCACCGTAACGTTCAGAAGTTATCGATTCTTGCTTTAAAATGGGGTCGATAATGCCTCTGCTGCATACAGCCCAAACAGTAAATGGAGAATTTCGGAACTCCAAAATCACCAGTTTTGTTTATTCTCGATTCCATTCTGGTGGGAATTTGCTTCACCTGTGAATCAGAATCCGCACTAGATCATCAGCCACTCCGCCTGTCCAAATTTGACGAAGATCTTTGTGAATGGTTTTCGCATCAGGTTTTTTCGGAATATTAGTTTTGAAAACAGCGCCTCGTTGCTATACTACTGTATTCCAACATGTATTCAATGGAGTACGTGATTTAAACCTCTTCCTTCAGTACGATTACGTTTCACTGGTAAGATCGATCGCTCTGGCCTTTGGAGTACTAGTTACAGACACTACGTATTACGATAACAGCGCCATCTCTTAGCAGCTTTTGCAATCACTACTTCGAAACTTCTGCGAAATATTCTTACAACTTTCACAATAATCATATCGTCCTTTTGTATGTTGTATACGGAATTTGCATATCTGCTTTCGAATTTTTGAGACACATCCTAATACCAGCTCACACGAGCTTATTTCTGGGATTCGGTCACACTGAGCTGCATCTACCTGGAACAGAAGTTCTTCACGGCTAAATGTTCGTGCAAAGCTGAATGTACTGCACTCTTCGAGGCGTCTAAGGATGCCTGTCTCTCACATACCGATTATTTTCAGTAATCCTGGGCACAACATTTCTGGCTTTTTTCCAAGTACAGATTTTTGTCGATCTTGGCGAACTTAATCGTTAATGGAGGCACGACCACAAAGACGAAGTGTTCTCAGAGGCCAGTAGCGTCATCTAAAGCACTCCACTAAAATGGTCATAAATTTAGACAGCATTGTACCTGCAGTACAGCGACCTGGTGCCATATTTAGTTTAAATCAAGTCGAAATCGCAGTAATATTTGTTTATTTACTGGTTTCGTCTTACCACTTCAGAACTGTTGGTTCCTTATGGCCGGTGCTGGCGGCTCGTCGGTTCTCTCGTGATACCACGGCTGTACACTGTGCACTGAGGTACCACGGCCGTGCGCTGCGCAGGACGGTGGACGATCACAGTATCACGAGAATACCGAGGAGCTGCCAGCACCAGCCATAAGGGACCAACAATTCTGAAGTTGGCTTTAACATAAGACGAAACCAGCAAATATTACTGCGATTTCGACAGTTGATTTTAACGTACGATTTCTCTATTACTGTTTAAACGGCTACATAACATTGCCAGCCGCATACTCATGGCGTGTTCTCCAGCACAACAGCCAAAAAGAGCGAACTCATTAAGTTCTTAGTTATATTAATTGTGCACATTCAAAAGTCGCAAATGGAAACAATAATAATAACATAATAATAATATAAAAAGAATAAACTTAAGAATTTACTTCACTTTACAAATCTCACAACGGGTTAGGAAAGTGGGAAGTGTCGGCCATAGCTCATCGTAATGGTCATTCCAGCATCCGCCATGAATTATTCGAAAAGAAAAAAAGACACTGATAACCCAAACAATTTTTGGTATTTATGATTTCTTTTTCATATGATAAATTACCATAACACTGTCATAAGGATGCAAATGTATGAGCAGTATTTTCTACTTTTCTGTTTATTTCAGTTAATTACACACATCAATATAAGTTTTGCAGCACACCTTTATTTCAAAATTCATGACACAGAAAATAATAAGTGGCACTGAGGCATGCGTATATATTCATTTGCAATGGGTCCAATCACCAAATAAAAAATCATGTACCGATAACCTCGTCTGTTTACCATGGGGGTTTTTCAAATAACTCCTGAGCAATGTCAATACTTGGTGGTAGGTCCCGTTGCTCGGATATATGCTCGAACCGTCTTGGTATACCATCGATGAGATCATCAAGCCAACTCTCGTCAAATTTTCCGCTATTCAATGGCGATTCTGCATAAGTCGTGCAGAATGCTTCGTCGTTGTTGACGCACAGAAGCAGCCCACTTCAATCGATCCCACACACTTTCAACTTGGTTAATGTCGGGGGAACAGGCAGGCCGCTCCATTCTGGAGATGCTACCATGCTGAAGGAACGTGTTCACGAAAACAGCACGATGGGCACGAGAATTACCATCCATCAAGACGAAATTATCACCGAAATGTTGGCGATACGTCCCCACTAATTGCTGCAGAATGTTGTGCCCATAATGTAATCAGTGAGATGGCCCTCAACAGCCACTAGAGGTGTACGGTGGCCCCGGTCGCGCCACTCCTGAACACTCACTCCTCCATTCTGTTGTTGCTCATGGGGGGAGACAGGGATGGGGGCGTTGGGCGTTCGACATTACCCGTTATGCACGATTTCTTGCTCATCTGTAACGGAGTCCATGTCCTATGATGAACGGCGATGTGCTCGTTATGGCCGTGGGGAATGGAGATTCGCATCACGCAATCGTGTCCTAACAGTTTGATGCGATATATGACGTTCTGCATCCTCTTGGAACGCAGAATTCAGTCCTCGAACACTCAGAACATGGTTCCTTTGAATCAGAAGTCATAGATAGCGATCATATTGTGCACATGTCGAACGGTGGTGGCCTTGTCCTGTGTCCTGTCAATTGGGATGCGATTCCATGTCGTCCGCACCACATCACTTTGATTCCGGCGAACACGTTGAGGAACTTCCTTCTACGAGTTACGTGATAGTGTGGAACCTCTTGACGTGATGGCTTTTCACTCTCCTGTTCAAAGACACTTCTATGCGCCCTACTGGTGCTTCAGTTTCAACTGAAATGCTGCAATGCATTCGAGTGCGGCATTTTACCCGTAGGCCCTATATGGAGCTCATAGTGACTGGGTGCATATCAGGAGTGACACTCCAATGGGCACACGGAAGTCACAACAGTCACTGCAAGGCATATCGAGGTGAGGCAACACTTTTGTTGATTTGTGTGTACATTCCCACAAAAGGAGCTAAGGAAATTGTGCACAGAATAAACAACTTTGTAAACAGAACCTTCTTCAGTTTTCATTTATAAACATACTGCGGTTCGTCCTTTATGACTTTCCGTGCTTGTGTAAGCCTATTAAAAATACATGTTGTAGAATACTGCTTATTAGTCTGAACAGAGGTTACAGATGTTGTCTTAGCATCTGGCTGTCTTTTGTTCGTTGAATGGATGTTGCTGATCCTTTTAATCGAGCTCATGTTCTTAGAGAACAGATCTTATAAAGGTGCAGATGGGTGCAGATGCACATGTTGTTATTGTAATCATCGCCAGCTCTTTCAGTAAATATCTACAGGAGATTCTCGTATTTACCCCATGTATGGCCCGGTTGGTAATCTTTCAGGCTGAAAGTTATCTTGGCGCCTGAAATGATTTGCCCCAAGAATATCCCACAAGACGCAAACAATAAGATGCGAAAAGAGCTAAACGAGTAATATTTTAATGCTGCTCCTGCTTGTGACTATTGTTCTACTAGTTAATATAGGCCTTTTCAAATTCTGCAGGAGGTCGTCAATATGTGACTTCCTTAACGAGAAGCTGAATATTCTGTTATTTACTACATGTAACAGCCTGCGTGTAAGTTGTGAGCCAAGAAACGCTTCGTCCAGAAGATGGTCGACTGTGCTTTGGATTACTACAGATCATTAAGAGTGTACAGAAGTGGGACGACACAGACAACAGACGGAGTTGGTGAGCCGCGGGTCAGCGGCTGTTTCACGGCCATGCCCTTGCCCTTCACCTTGGCTGCAGTTACCTACCAAGGTTACGACTGCCATGAAGCGCACCCTTCTCGGAAATTTCACACACGTCCGCAGCCCGACGCTATCATTAGAGTCCGTGAATACAAATTGTGTGTGTGGGAGGGTGGGTGGGTGAGGAAGGGGGGGAGGAGGAATAAGGGACGTGGGAGCAATGAGTGTGCACATCGCATAAAACGTGACATCACATTAGAATGTCACTTTGACTCGCTCTTGCGAAAGTTATCCACCTACTGTGATGATGACATTTGGCTCATCTGTGCAGTACGCAGTTTACGTAACGTGACACGTCACGAAATTTTCGCGGCGTCCATGTGCAGTGTGTGTTCTATTTGTCAGTACACAGCCTGTTAGCGAAGGATTGTAAAAAACTAGTTGCGACTGTTGCATAACAGAGCTGTCATGCACTAGCCTTCGTCGTGTAGAGGTAGAATGACTGCTGCGGAAAGCTGAGGTGGTGGGTTCGCGTCCAGACTCTGACGTGGATATGAGAACAGGCTGTGTTTCGCACCTAGACAGAGTGTCGACGGATAGAAATGTTTATAGACATAGGGTAACCCAAACCTCTACGGTCCACATTAGGAGTATAAATGCCATTAGAGCCTAAACAGAACGCTCTGAATAAGAAATTAATGGTCGGCAATATATTTTTAATGGTGTAAACAACTTACACGTTATAGCAATAGACTCACAGTTAAGTCTTCAAAGAGACTATCCCCAGTCTGAGTGCTTCGTGACAACGTCATCCACTGATAAATACGAACTCTTGTCGCGATGTTTCCTGATATTATTCGCGATACGGACGTATTGCTGATCCACCAATATTCTGCACAGTATACTCCGAATAGCGCATTTCGCGGACAAGTTGACGCTTGCAAATTGACGAATTTTCTTCCATGTTATCCAACGCCATTTTCTCACTTTCTGTTGGACGAATTAGTCTTTGTGGAAAACGCTGGCCGCTCTCCGGCCGTTTTTCGTGAGCTTCAATAAACAGCAATAAATTTTTTTCAATCACACCTACTCCGAAACCTCTCCTCGGCGCTATGGATACTATATTCTTCTGCAATATGTATAAAATGAAAGTTTACTAGTTCCTGTAAAGAGTAATGCCCCATCTTCCACAACCAGTCATGCATTGTGAACAGCGGTCTAGTCCACCGTTGAACACTCAGAGACTATTGTCTGTTGGTTTTAATGGTAACCAGCACAAAAATAATTGACTAACTACTTAAAGATAATAACGAATCACTTCAGCAGGCCGGAGTGGCCGAGCGGATCTAGGCGCTACAGTCCGGAACTGCGCGACCGCTATGGGCGCAGGATCGAATCCTGCCTCGGGCATGGATGTGTGTGATGTCCTTAGGTTAGTTAGGTTTAAGTAGTTCTAAGTTCTAGGGGACTGATGACCTTAGAAGTTACGTCCCATAGTGCTCAGAGCCATTTGAATCACTTCAATGTGCCTAAAGGGCCGAAATTGCAACAATGTTATTCAATAACACGTCAATGTAGGTCACAAAAATAGGAACATTACCCAGTAGCATGGCACAACTACCGTGTAAAAGCTCAAAGTATCAGAAGATAAATTTAATCCAAAATTTGATTGTAGCACAACACTGTGCCTTCATAACTACGAACACGCGGGTTTTAGAGGGCTACAGGAGATAACAACAAACACTACTTTGTGTGACAAAAAACGTCTCAGTTGCACCTTTTCTATGATGGTTTTGAGGCTAGTGACGTTGAGAGACGGTGATCAAACTGCCGCGTCATGGACATTTTCACTTCCTTTCCTGCTCCACTCGCAAACAGAGAGAGATAAACGACTGCCTATGCGCCTTCGTGGTCTTTCCGCGAGATGTTAACTGACGGCGCAGAGATGTTCTGATGTGAGCTTCAAATGCAGTTCTTTGAATTTTCTACAGAGTGTTCTGCGGAAAGAACATCCTCTGCCTTCCAGCCATTCCCACATCTCCGTAATACTAGCGTCTTGATCGAGAGTACCGGTAACAAATCTAGCAGCACGCCTCTGTGTTGCTTTGATGTCTTCCTTTAATCTGACCCGGAAACTCGAGCAGTACTCAAGAATATGTTGCACTAGTGTTACAGATGACCCACACTTTCCTAAAATTCTCACAATAGACCGAAGTCGACCTTTCGTCTTGCATACTACCGTCCTTACGTGCTGATTTCATATCGCTTCGCGACGATACACGCCGATATTTAAACGACGTGACTGTATCAAGCAGTACACTACTAATACTATATTCGTACATTACGGTATTATTTTTCGTACTCATTTATATTAACTCACATTTTTCTACATTTAGAGCACGCTGTCATTCATCAAACCAACTAGAAATGTTGTCTGTCATCTTGTATCCTCCTACAGTCACTTAACGACGACACTTTTCCGCAGAGTATAAGAAAACACTCGCAGATTGCTGATCAGCCTGTCCGTCAGATCATTTATGTCTACACAGAATAATAGCGGTCCTATCACACTTCGCTGGGGCACTTCCGACGATATCCCTGTTTACGATGAGCACTAGCCATCGACGACAACGTACTAGGCTGTATTGGTTAAGAAGTCATCAAACCACTCACATACCTGGGTATCTATCCCGTTAGCTTTGTTAACGGTATGCAGCGGAACACCGTGTCAAATGCGTTCTGGAAATCTAGGAAATTGGAATCTAACCTCGAAACGTTCATGGACCCCTAGTGGAGAAACGATGTAGACATTTTTGTGATTTTAAAGATTGTTTCTTGTTATCTCCTCTACATACTCTTAAAATTTTGCATTCGTGGTTCTTTGTACACCCTGCATTTCAAATCGCGTCATCAAAATTGCTGTCCTACGGGATCAAGCGATCAAAAAAACTGCTCCTGCGGCAGCAAGGTCCGACAATGCTCATTAAGATAAAGGAGTAACTCAAAGTTCCTGCGGTTCTAAAACCAACATGATAACAAGTATTTTTCAAATTTTCAACCGCTTTCTGAATACGATACTGCTGTTTCCGCGTCGCATCATGTAACTCGAGTTAGAGTTCCAGGAGAAGTGACAACAAATGTCCTCCCACCCCTTTCCCTATTAAAATATACAAAGGGTTTGGATATTATCGTCGCCCACTGTCGCCAAACGGTTCTAGGCTCTTCAGTACGGAACACCGAGCGAGGTGGCGCAGTGGTTAGCACACTGGACTCGCATTCAGGAGGACGACGGATCAATCCCGTCTCCGGCCATCCTGATTTAGGTTTTCCGTAATTTCCCTAAATCGTTTCAGGCAAATGCCGGGATGGTTCCTTTGAAAGGGCACGGCCGATTTCCTTCCCAATCCTTCCCTACCCGAGCTTGCGCTCCGTCTCTAATGACCTCGTTGTCGACGGGACGTTAAACACTAACCACCACCACCACCACCACCACCAGTACGGAACCGCGCTGCTGCTACGGCCGCAGTTTCGAATCCTGCCTCGGGCATGGATGTGTGTAATGTCCTTAGGTTAGTTAGGTTTAAATAGTTCTAAGTTCCAGGGGACTGATGACCTCAGTCCCATAGTGCTCAGAGCAATTTGAACCCATTTTTTTTGTTAGATAACAATACAGTACAACTGTTACGTCACAATACGAAGGGAAACACAGCGAAACATCCATTTGTCACTTACGAGCATTTGTTTGTATGAACATCAAAAAAATTAAATGTTTACATTATTCCAAAACTAAAAACAGTCCAGCATACTCTACGTACAGATCCGTACTGATGCATTACAACGGCAGCTATTGCAGTGGCCTGAAATCGTGCCTGCGGATCTTCCTCTGTCTCTACAGGAGTCTCGTAAATTAAATTAAACTTTGTGTACGACCACACAACTACTAGTGCACGCCATACTGTCTACGCTGTTGTATTCCAGAGCAAGCAACTCCGAGACTATTTTCTTTACCTCAGTAGACGCGACGCGTTCCGCATCTGAATTTAAACCGTCGTAGAACGGAAGCAGTACGTATCAGGACGTGGGTTCCTACTCAAAATATTACGCAGTCACGCCCCTCTAAAAGTGCTAGAAGTCTGTAGAGGGGATTTCAGAGCACGATGTATAAAGCCGTGCGATTTATTGATAGTGAATAACTGGATGCGAGGATCCATTTATTCTTCACTGCAATCCGTTCCGTGAGATACACAGAAAAGAGCGTGGCTAATTACGCGCCGGAGCTGGAAACTACGACTGTACAACTGCAGCGCGAACTCATTAGCGGGAGAATTATTTGGCCGGGACGAGTCACAGGTGGTCGCCCTTGCAGTGACACGTGCCGGGCGAGCCGAGCCCTGCGTCACCCCGGCCTTGCAGCGGAGGCGAAATCCACACGCGTCACGGAAAACAAGCGCCACCGCAGGCATCGCGAGGCAGGCCCTCCTTCACCTGCCACTGTGCGCACCACGTGTGCTTCTGCTACACTGGAGCCGGCGCTTTTTCGACAGCTGGGTTAACGTAGCCAGGGTGATGATTGACGACAGAGACATTTCTTGTACGACTTTTATGTGCAGAGGGGGGGGGTTGACTACTTACATGTCTTATTATGTGTACAATGGGTTTCGGTATTGCATTACACCATTTGCTAGGCCCTTCTTCCACGCACTGCTTGTTGAAATTGACTGCCGCTGTCACCTTCATAAGCTTGATCTTGTTTACTGTTTGTTAGACTGGGGCGACAGCTATCTGAAGATAGATGTAAGCAGACTCAAAAATGGTTCAAATGGCTCTGAGCACTATGAGACTCAACGTTGAGGTCAGCAGGCGCCTAGAACTCAGAACTACTTAAACCTAACTAACCTAAGGACATCACACACATCCATGCCCGAGGCAGGATTCGAACCTGCGCCCGTAGCGGCCGCGCTCTTCCAGACTGTAGCGCCTAGAACCGCTCGGCCACCCAGGCCGGCGTACGCAGATTAACCGTGCCATAACGGTCAATGGAACAAACCATCGAATCCACAGTAAATAAGATCAAGCTCATGAAGATGACAGCGGCAATCGACTGCAAAGGGCAACAATGCAGTCGATTGCAAATACAGTAAGACATCTAAATAAAGCCGAACGTGTCATCCACACTAAACAAATATGTATTAACAGCTACTGGTGCATGATCCATCGGAAGATAGATGTAACGCTGTTTGCTTACTGCAAGTGAGTGTGAAGCAAAGTGCAGCTAGACCGTGTGTGTGTGTGTGTGTGTGTGTGTGTGTGTGTGTGTGAGAGAGAGAGAGAGAGAGAGAGAGAGAGAGAGAGAGAGAGAGAGGGGGGGGGGGAGGAGGCAGGGAGGGAGAGGGTTGGAGGGAGAGGGGGGGGGGGGGCAGAAAGCCGCCATAGGGCATCATCAGAATAACCAAACCATGGATGCGATGAGCCTAGGTCTAGCTGTATATGGTCCATGTAAGATTACTTTAACACGTCGATCCGATGAGCTTGTAGCGACTTGAAAACTAGTTAATGACACAATAAAGTGTATCAAAATTGGCAAAAAAACTGCCTGTAGCGACGTAAATGGCCAACGTAACTCGGCGTTCCCCCGCTGCCAGCCGCGCTCACCTGGCGCCATCGAGCGGCGGGCGGCAAGTGTCGCCATATCGACTTGTTTGCCGGCGTCCGAGCGCGCCGTCGCCTTGGTGACAGGCCGCACCGCGCCGCCCTGCCCTCCCACGCGTTAAACGGGCGCCACGGGGCTGCGGCCACACGTTCCTACCTAACTGCTTGTCACTCTTATTCTGACGTATAAAGTTCTCGCGTGTTTTCATACCGCGCCATTCTATGCAGATTTTTGGAGCCTACAATGAAAAAGAATAACGCGGTACCAAAACCTAAAAAGCTTTTAAAAACTGAAATATACAGTACTAACTTTGCACAACAATATTTCTATTATGTTTCGAAATAAACGAGATTTCGCCTTTCTGGACAGGTTACCATTGTTTTTGGGTCCAGCCTTGGACATATAACTTTCTTTTGTATCTAGCTCAGTACATATATCAGAAATTAGTTAAAAGTCTTAACAGTGTGCCGAAACATTATACTTCACTTATTCAGTTGCACTGACTTTCTTCAGAAATTGCTTGTTTTAATTAAATCATCAAATATACCGCAGGAATTTTCTGAATTAATTTTAACTTTTAGCAGACTTGTAACAATAGATACTGAAAATCTATCTCTTTCCGGAGACCAAATGTTCCCAATAACTGAAGCACACTGGCAACTGGGGCAGATGTCCCAAGGTTTAAAATGGCTCTGAGCACTATGGGGCTTAACAGCTGTGGTCAAAAGTGGTTGGTTCAAATGGCTTTGAGCTCTATGGGACTTAACATCTGAGGTCATCAGTCCCCTAGAACGTAGAACTACTTAAACCTAACTAACCTACGGACAACACCCACATCAATGTCCGAGGCAGGATTCGAACCTGCGACCGTAGCGGTCACGCGATTCCAGACTGAAGCGCCTAGAACCGCTCGGCCACACTGGCCAGCAGATGTCCCAAGTAAAGACATCGCGAACACAAACATTTTAGTAGTATTCCAACAACAAAAGTTGCCTCTTTGGCAATACACTTCAGATCACCGTTATTCTCATCTTTGGATTCAAAAAATTGTCTTACGTTTTGTTAAGCATGAGTATTGATGGCACTCCAATGTTTAGCTGTTTTCACACGGTCATTTATATGATATCGTCTTTACTTTACGTGCAATAGAAAATTCACTAGTAGCCTACACAGTGAGCAATACAAAAGTCCATGGCTACTGTCATTACACAATTAAAAAAAAAACTGTATCCTTGTTGCAGGATAATCCTTGTTAAACACGCATATTTTTTGCCGATTGCAAAACGATGAACCAAAATGCGAATAGAAATAAAATGACCCATATCGTGTAGACGTGTCACATCACACATTGCCCCTGTAGTGTTGCCAAATGACCAGCTGAAAAGTTGTGGCAGAACTGGTAGCCACGCCTCCTCATCGAGGTCAGCGCTTGCTCCAAGGTCGGCAGAGAGAGGCACGGCCGTAAGAAAATGTTTCATAACACGATGTCGAATGATCAATCCCCGACATACATTTATATATTTCCGCAATCCCGGACATTACGCGGACGTACGGTAAGCCTATTTCTAGGACATCATCAGACGACAAGACTGAACAGATTCCTCTAAGTATCGACGGAATATACCACAAGACTTTTAACTTAATCGATAGTGGCCGCGAAAGATTAAGTTCTTGTGTGTCACTCTTTCTTCACTTTTTTTCACTGCTTTTGCTTTGCTGTTGTTGCAGTCATCAGTCGGAAGAATGGCATGATATACCTCTCTGTACGAATCTACGCAGCGCAAGTCAAATTGCCTGTCATCTTTCCGTAACTCTTGCTACTTTCTCCGACTTGCACCTGCTTACTGTTAGTCAAGCTTTAGTCTCTTCACAGCCCCCCCTCTGAATTTCACTCCATCAACAAACTGATTATTTCTTCGCGATTAAGAAAGTGTCCTATGCCTTCTCTTAGTCAAACTGTGCCATAATACGACAGATCCGGTACACGGACAGCATGTAGCCAGTTCTTTCTCGGCAGGGCACCTGTAGCAGCAGACGCGCACGAACGCACGCGCCTCCTGCCTTCAGCTGGTTACGTAAGCCACTGGCCAGCAATCTCCAGAGTACTCCGGAGGGGCCGCTGCCAGTCCAGCGCGGTTTCTCTGCACCGAGCACGCCCTGTTCGTTACGCGAAACTGTATAAAAGTGTAGGCTTCATCTAGCCGCAGGCACCAAATTAATTTCCGTCTACTTCTAAGGTCATCAGTCGCCTAGAACTTAGAACTACTTAAACCTAACTAACCTAAGGACATCACACACATCCATGCCCGAGGCAGGATTCGAACCTGCGACCGTAGCGGTCGCTCGATTCAAGACTGTAGCGCCTACAACCGCACGGCTACTCCGGCCGGCAAAGTGTGAAGGAAGTAAGAAAACCGCAATAAGGTATGTCGAAGAAGTTGTTTCGTTTGATTTAGTCACACACTCGGCCTATAAGTACTTTCTTGTAGTTCGTTATGTTACATAGTAGCAGTTAAGAAGATACATCCAATAGAATGCCTCACATAATCGTTAATTAACTTTTTCTAATGCAGCCTGTTCTTGGAAAAGCCTTATATGGTAAATAACAACAACAACAACAACAACAACAAAGCGAACAATGTCAAGAATGACAATACCGCTATCGTAAAACAAATTTCCATGAAATGTGTTTCGTACTCAAGTATGTAATTTCTTCATACTTTTTTCTGTCTTCCGTCGTTGTCAACGCGACAGATTCTACGGTAGCAAAGAGGAAGGGATGCCACAAGAACCTTGACCGAACAGGCCGTTCTGCCGCCAATGCTTTTATGTTGAAGTACGCAAACGACTGAAAGAGTCAATAAATACATTGTTAACGTAACATCTGACGTGTAATATAGCAACTCAATTATGTACAAAAGGACAAAACAAATAGCGAATGGTTATATTTCCAATGGGATATAAGTACTCGATTCGGTTATCTGGAAGTGACATGATCGAATAAGTGCGGAAACAATAAATAACTTGGAAAACCTGGGTTATTCAAAGCGAGAACGTCTGCAGTATTTGTGAACAAAGTCTATGGGAAACTATTGTTTTCGACAACTGTCACCTATATGTTACTGCATCGGGGTAGAAGAGATTTTGGTCAAATGTTTAAGCGGAGCGAAAGCAAGACTCCCTACAAATTACACAAAGCGTTTTTGTCCGAATTTTCATAGCCAAACGATGAGTAGGAAATGGACAATGGTATCACACTGGCAAGGGGCACCTGTTGCTTTGCAAAACACGGTTCATTTCGTCTAAAGAAATCAGCATAATTGTGAAAAAATTAATTAGTTATTTGAGGGACAAATTTTGTTGTCAAAATCGTTTCCTTCGAATCAGGTATAAAATACAGGGCATTTCAAGGACAGAAGACGCCAGGAAAGCAAATGAAGTGACAATAAGTTCACGCATTATCAAAAAAACGTGAAAATAAAAAAGTTAAGGAAACTGTCGAATGTTTTCTGAAGTGCTTTGCCTGAAAATAAGAAATAAAAGAATTATAAGACATTTGACACGCATCTGAATGATGATCGAAGTCATGTACGTGTAATGTTTGTTTAATCTAGTCTATTTCTTACCTTTAGACACATAATTTCACAAAACATTTGTGCGACTTCTCTTCAGTTTCCGTCCTCTTAAGAATGACAGTGCTGACGCGGTCCTGCGGCATACCGAGCCGAAGTGGGTGAACATCAATGACCACGGTGACCGTATGACACGTCTCTGTTTCGTCGTCACCTCGGGAGAAAGCTGCCAAGGAAATTGCTCGAGCCAAAAATATTCCAGCATACATTTCAATGCGTGTCTTCCTTAAATCCAAACCGCTACCCACGCGTCGCTGAGGGCACTTTCGGCGAATCACTATTCGCGACATCCACAGTTTAATTGGTTAAGGACACATTTAACGTTTATGGTGATGGAAATGTTTGACAGGACTCCGTTCCTACAATATACTGTGGTGGCAATTATTATAAATACACGTGGTTATTTGTGGGAAAAAACATATTTATTTACGTATTTGATATTGCACGCATTTTCTCGTACAGCTTACAACAAAGCAAAACACAACACACCAAAAAAAAAAAAAAAATTGGATTCCGGTTTCACCATTAGAAATAGGCCGAGTGCTTACTGAAAAACGGTGGCCTTTCGGGTAGATACGGGTGGAAGTTGGTATAACGAAATGTCCGCTGGATAAGGCGCACAGTAGTAGATGTCAACAGTTCCCTATAGTAACAGTTCGGAGGTGTGTCTGCTAACGTCGTATTGTGGTAATGGCACGTGGGAAGCCCGTATCGGCTGATGAGCAAGCATATATAAAGGCGTACAAAGAAATGGGCCCGTTTAATCGCCAGACTGCGAAGACATTAAGGCGTTCCAGGTTTGTTATTGACAATTTTGCCAGATTGGGTGCACGGTATGACAAAAATGGCAAATTTGTCCGGACACGAAAACTGTCAGCATCAGATACGCATTTAATTTTGCGTAAGGCAAAAGCTATCTTCTTCTGTTCCTCTCAAATAGTGTCTGATTTGCAGCTATCAGCCATTTACCGGGGCGTTAAACAAATCTGGCACAAGACGTCATCTGGTACTCAAGAAACGGCTCCATAAGCCATCTTTAAACAATGGACATAAGTAGGATCGACTGAAGTTTGAGGAGGAACATATGTCGTGGACCGTAGAATGGAACAAAAAATTATCAATAATGAGAAGAAGTTTAATATGAAAGTGGCAATTGGTTTTCAGAACTACTGGCATGATCTCCGCACAGAAGAACACGTTCGGATGAGTAGAAACTTTGGCTGTGGTAGCGTTATGATCTGGGCAGCATTTTGTACTAAAGGCACGTTTAGCATAGCATGGGTGCACCCCACAGTGAAGTCAGGTAATTACACAGGAATGCTGGAAATCTAACTGGTTCGTATGTATGAGGAATTTGACGATGAAAATTTACTATTCCAACGCGAAAACGCCGGAATTCACGGGTCTTCCAAAACAAAGTCGTGGCTTCAAGATAAAGGCATTGCATTTCTGAGCTGGCCATCGAAAAGTCCGGATTTAAATTCTATGGAATATCTGTGGGGGATCCTAGTACGACGTGTTTATCGCAATGGACGACAGTTTGAGTCTGTGACCAACCTGAAAACTGCAATTCCAATGGGGTGGACCTCAAACTCTGTACAAGATGCCACCACCCTCATACAATCAATGCCTAAGAGGATTTTCGCGGTTATTAAGACAATGGATGTCCGACTAAATACTAGGTCATAGTCCTGATCTATTTACCGTATACGTTAGGTTTTTCTGAAAACAATTCATAAGTGCAGTTCCCACCCCCAAGGTTGTATTGTTTCTTTAAATTTCTTAAGTAGCAATGTCAATAGTAAAATGAGAACGTATTTTGTTTTGATTTGTTGTAAACTGTACAGGAAAAATACGTGCAATACCAAATACGTGCCGCGCGGGATTAGCCGAGCGGTCTAGGACGCTGCGGTCATAGACTGTGCGGCTGGTCCCGGCGGAGGTTCGAGTCCTCCCTCGGACGTGTGTGTGTGTGTGTGTGTGTGTGTGTGTGTGTGTGTGTGTGTGTGTGTGTGTGTGTGTGTGTGTGTGTCTCCTTAGAATAATTTAGGCTAAGTAGTGTGAAAGCTTAGGGACTGATGACCTTAGCAGTTAAGTCCAAAATATTTCACACACGTTATATTATTACCAAATACGTAAATAAACGCGTTCTTTCCACAGACAACCACATGCCTTTATACTAATTTTCACCACTGCGTACCACGTACACCAGCAAAAAGATCTAGAAGAAATTAAGACGGTCGGTCCGGTGTACCGGACATTCTGAGTGCGCCTTTTTCCAAGCCCATTTTGGCAAATGCTGAGCTGGCCCCACCAGTTCACATAATATGCAAAAAGACTGGTGATTTCTCAAACTGGGGAACAATCACGAATGGGGTGCCGCAAGGTTCGGTCTTGGGTCCTCTGCTGTTCTTAATATATATTAACGACTTGCCATTCTATATTCACGAAGATGCAGAGCTGGTAACTTTTGCCGATGATACAAGTATAGCTATCACACCCGACAGACAAGAATTAACTCGTGAAATTGTAAACGATGTTTTTCAGAAAATCATTAAGTGGTTCTCTGCAAATGGGCTCTCATTAAACTTTGACAAAACACAGTACATACAGTTCCACACAGTAAATGGAATGATCCCATTAATAAACACAGACTTCGATCAGAAATCGGCAGCTAAGGTAGAATATTCAAAATTTCTAGGTGTATGCATTGATGAGGGGTTGAACTGGAAAAAACACACTGAGGATCTGCTGAAAAGTTTGAGTTCAGCTACTTATGGTATTAGGGTCATTGCAAATTTTGCGTAAATTAGCTAACCACGCCTATTTTCATTCTCTGCTTTCGTATGGCATCATATTCTGGGATAACTCATCATTGAGTAAAAGAGTGTTCATTGCAGACAGGCGTGTAATCAGAATAATTGCTGGAGTTCATCCAAGATCATCCTGCAGACACTTATTTAAAGAGCTAGAAATCTTCTCTGTAGCCTCACAATATATATATTCACTTATGAAATTTGTTATTAACAATCCGAAAAAATTCAAAAGTAATAGCAGTGTACATGGCTACAACACTAGGAGAAAGGATGATCTTCACTACTCAAGGTTAAATCTAACTTTGGCTCAGAAAGGGGTAAATTATGCTGCCACGAAGGTCTTTGGTCACTTACCTAACGGCATCAAAAGTCTGACAGATAGCCATATAGCATTTAAAAGGAAATTAAAAGAATTTCTTAATGGCAACTCCTCCTACTCATTAGATGAATTTTTGGATATAGTAAGTGGGTAATTTCCCAACCTCCACAAAAAAATGAGTGTCTTGTAATATTTTGTCTAATGTAATATCTTGTATAGACACCCTTTTTTTAACCCGACACGAAGTGTCGTATTCATGATCTATGGAACAAGTACTAATCTAATCTCCGCTTCAGAAAATGCGAACCACAGTTCGCATACAGTAACATAGAGGACAAGACTTACACGATACACAGCAGATGGCGTACACTAGTTCCTTTTCTCAGGTTAAGGGGCGAATAAATTTGCGAATTCTTCAAAAAACAGTGGACACTGTACGACAGGATAATGGCTAAGAAGAAGAGGGACACAAGTAACCGATGTATCGCAGCAGTGATGCCTCATCCACAGTGCCCCGACGAATGGTGAGAAAACAGGTTTGCTAATGTGCTAGGACGGCGAGCTTTAGATTTACATACACGCCGTTCGCCTGGGGTTATGCAGCGCCGAACTGCGGCGCAGTTAATCGGCTGCCGGACGTCAATCGATGCACGTGAGTGGCTTTCAGCAGCGCCTTCTTAAGCTTATGGTACAAGCAACAGGCCACACCGTCTTACGGTAGTGCAGGTTTCTGTTTCCACAGTAACCGCCACACGGTTTTTACCTTTTACTACAGATTACAGCCTCCAGCTTACATTTGAGAACATGGGAGACGAAACACCAAAAGCATGAGCTCAGACGGTCGAATCGGTTAACTTCCTTGTGAAGGGTATTAGACGGTTCAAATGGCTCTGAGCACTATGGGACTTAACGTCTTTGGTCATGAGTCCCCTAGAACTTAGAACTACTTAAACCTAACTAACCTAAGGACATCACACACATCCATGCCCGAGGCAGGATTCGAACCTGCGACCGTAGCAGTCGCGCGGTTCCGGACTGCGCGCCTAGAACCGCTAGACCACCGCGGCCGGCTATTAGACTGTAACAACATAATATTTCGTCGCTCGAATAATAACCATTCTGCAACACTGACTGCCATTGGGCGGATTAAATAACACCCTTGTTTACCACTGACTACTGCGCATTTCTGACTACGTGAACTATTTTCAAGTGATTACATTAGAGAGATTCGATCCCACACGGTAGCTTAATGGCATTCGTTCTTCCCGCTAACCGCACGCGACAGTAAAAGGAAAGGGGGGGGGGGGGGGTGACATTGATACACTAAGAAACCTCCGCCACACACCGAAGTATGGACGTAAGTATGATTAAAACGGACATACTTGGTTAACAGTATAAGCGTTCATCAAAACATGCAACGGTGAAAAAGAATGGGGTCGGCCTGACTTAGAAATAAAAACACATGACACCAACGCCTTCTTGAACAGAAGCGATGTAATGTACAGTTTAGTGAAAGAGTGTATAGGACTACATGCGCGTACATCGACACATAGCGGCTAACTAGACGAGCAGAATATGCATGGCCAAGTCAAAACTAGTGGACAACAGTGAAACCTTATTACGCATTTGCAGCATTATTCGGTTACGTAATGTAACGTGATGCAAAAACTGCGGGACCGATGACCAAGCAGTTTGGTCCCCCCCCCCCCCCCCCCCCCCCTTTTAAACCAACCAACGAAAGAAAGGTGTTCGGAGTGGCAGATGAAACAACGTGTTGTACGTTGTTGGTGTTGTAGTTACGATTGCAAATGCGACTACGGGTCCGCTGTTAGCGAGCTCTCACCGCAGACACCAATCCGATTACAGGTTTAACGGAGAGCTTAGCAGGGGTGAAGCGGGGGCCTGGATACACAGGAGTGGGGGCGCCGACCGCCGCCGGCCACACTGTGGAGCAGTCCCGCATCTTCAAAAAACAAGTTTACTCGGCCCAGGTGTACCTCGGCTGAACAGCGGAGCTACTGCCCTAGAACTCGACCTTTAAGACAGGGTTCCGCTTACCACGTAAATGTTATTCAAGTTCCAAAATGAAATACAAGTCGTCAGGAGAATGGAACAATACACGTATTTTCACTCATGAACGGAGTAGCCCAAGTTACCGTTGATTTCTTTGTCGCAAGCAATAATAATATTATAAAACTCGGGTGCGAACGTGGGTTACGTACATATAATTTCACGTCTCTTGGCAATACTTGTTTTGCTGAAATTTTCCACCGATGTACAAGGGGATTAAATTTTCTCATGTACAGAGATCAGAAGGATCGATCTGTTTTTTTGGTAAAAACTTTCTAAAGCCTAGAGCGCATTAATATATCCTTATCTACAAACAATCCGTTTCGATAAGGTATGACTGCCGAACACATCCTGCTAACGTAAACAGATGTGCTACTGTGCGTTTTATTGTGTACTGTGTTTTTTAAGACGTAACAATCATCTGTGACCGCTACATGTACGGAAATGGCCAAGCGCACAAGGTACTTTTGATTTTAAAAGATTTACTTATGACAAACCTTTATATAATGTGCTGCATTTTATCTATATGATAACTTGAAGTAAGGTTCCAACTCAAAATGGACACATAAGAAAAATGTTTGAAGACCTGAAGATCGCACCAAAATCTGACGAAACTGGTTGTTTGTAAATAAAGAAATATTTAAGTGATCTTTGATGTACAATGTCTTGTATGCTATACATAAGGTAGTTCACTGCTGGACTGGTACGGCGGTCTCAGATAATAAGCGTTCCGCCAAAGGCCGCTATAAATATTCCTACACATCTAGTCACTTTTTTGACTCGAACCAACAGCATACGCATTAAAAGGAAATCAAAGGGTGGAATTTGAACCTCCTCCCATAGACAGCTCCCAGACAAGCAACCACACACACAAATCGCACACAGCCGCCATTTTGGACGCACAGTATCAGCGATGGCGCAAACTTCTTGTTTTCTGAAGCATAATGGCCTCACCTTGTGAAATGAAAAACTCAGGACGCAACTGTCCCGATATAAATTTATTTATAAATCAGCGGCAGTACTGAACATTTGCTAGTTGGTGTAGATACTTTTCCTCATGTAGCAGAGAAAACAGAGAAAAATTGCAACGATAGAGACGAAGCTCCTTTTTTATAATTATCTGACGCCACTAACCCTTTAATCCGGATATTGCGATTTTATCCGACTTTTCTGCGTGCTGTCTTTCACTTTCCTATGTTGGGATTATATTAAGATAATCTTAGAATCTTTTCTGTGTTTAAATAACGTTACCTGGTTCCTAAAGCGGTAGAGGGCAGAAGAGGAAGGGGCGGAGGGAGGAGGGGAGAGAAAGAAAAAAAAAAGATTGAGAGAGAGGGGGGGGGGGGGCAGAGACCAGGAAACATTTCTACGGGCTTAAACAATGTTACCAGAAAAATGTAAGGCTTCTCGACGCAGCTCTGGGCTATAGGGCGACTTGCTGCCGATATAGTAGTACTGTCTCCATGTTACAGTATCAGAATCGTTGATGAGATGTCTATCAGAAATACCATGATTTAACATTCGTTCTACTCAAGTTGTAACGAAACAACTGTAGGGCGAGTTTTATTTTGGCCGCTCTGTCCAAAGTAAATATTCGCCAAATCTTTCGGGAATTTTAAAAACGAAGGCTTCTGCGAACTAAACACGTTTGTCCTTAGGTCCAATACCTGTAGCAACTGAAAGGAATGTGTCCCTCAGTGGAGGAACATCAAGACCGCATTGATTCACAATCACTGGCGGACACTTGCTCGCAGCTCGGCTTGCGCTGTCCGCTGTTTCGGCCAATACTTGACTGCGAGGCAGAAACGGAGGCCGGCCTAATTCCTCGGCGTCCAGCCGCCTGCCACTTAGCGGCGGCACCTCCTGTCTCCGTGAGCCACACCTGTTGCGCTGCATGAATAATGTAGGCAACCACGGCAAAGCGCAGCCGCTACCTCCCCTCACGAATGCTTATCCGCCACTAGGTTCCGCCACACTCGCCTCAGATGGCTGATCAATAACATGGCGTCACGAAGAATTAACTCGCTACTGCCGGTGCGACACGAACTGTGGACTGCACATGTGCAGGTAGTGCTCTAAGTGGCTCTAACACGGCAGTCTGCAAGAGAATGATGGTATACGCAGTGAAAGAGAGAGAGAGAGAGAGAGAGAGAGAGAGAGAGAGAGAGAGAGAGAGAGAGGGGGGGGGGGGTGAAGGTAAAGGGGGAGCAGAGAGAGGAGAGAAAGGGAAGGACAAGGGTTCTGGGAGGGAGAGAAAGAGAGAGAGAGAGAGAGAGAGAGAGAGAGAGAGAGAGAGAGAGAGAGAGAGAGAGAGAGAGAGAGAGAGAGAGAGGGGGGGGGGGGGGTTAAGGTAGAGGGGGAGCAGAGAGAGGAGAGAAGGGAAGGACAAGGGTTCTGGGATGGAGGGAGGCAGGGGAGGGGAGAGAGAGAGAGAGCAATGCGCATTATTACATTTTTATGGCAATGTTTATAAAAAGATAAAACTATAATCCCACATAGGTGAAGGATGACGAAAAAGTGTTCAAGGAAAGGAAGTATATAATAACGAGCTACAAAAGCAAGTACCTGTATTGAGAACATATTTTTAAGCTAATGATAACGTTTAAGCCTTGTATAGAATACACTTTAAAAAGTGCAATTTGTTTATTTCAATATTTTTTCATTGGATGATTTTGCTCTGGATGAATGTTTGTGCTGCTTTGGTTTTCTTGTCAGTTTTTTGTATGGTATCAGAACCGACACCATTTAGCGATATGTCTCTTTGTGATCTTCTCCAATTACTCATAAAAATCTAAAAATTAGCGTAGGCCGATTCAACCACAGAGTTAAAACAACCACAGAGTTAAAAACTCGCGCACGCATTTGTCGTTCTCAAAAGCACAGAGAACTAGTCTTCTAATTGAAGGGCAAGTTTCGGAATTCGGGTACGCTCCTGGCTGAAAAAAGTGCCGAAACATTCCCTCCGCTCAGTCAATAACTACTGCACTCGCCCGTAGCCCCAGCTGTACTTTTCCGTGTGGATGTATTTTATATGACATATGCAGGATCTCCACATGGAGGTCAATCGACGATCAGTGATTTTCTGTTGACCTGTGGCCTTGCGCCATGATTAATTCTGATATTTCGTTGATGTGGTTCAGAGTATTCACTGAAAATCTTTATCACAACTGCACATAGTGGATTCAGAAGTCCTAGTCTTCTGAAAAGTGAAAAATCTCTTTAAGCACCGCGATTTCTTGCTATGTTAGACTCTGTTCACACGCACGGTTGCTTATACGAGAAACGAAAGTAAGCTAAAACTAAAGGCTTAGAGAATGGCTACTGATATTCTTCGCGGTATCCGAGTTTCTGTTTTGTTATTTTACTTAAGTTGCAAGAAGGTGTGCGACTTCCGAGCAACTTGCTGCGACACACCCGTTCGAGACACCCGCCCGCACAATACTACGTACTCCCTCTCATCAACTGCTGTCAGCTGCACCATCGGTTAGGAATGCCACGAAGAATCTCTCACGTATGGATAGACAGACATTCGAAACGTGGTCTAAGGCCATTACGAGTCCCAGCTGTGCCTTCTTACGTAATGGCAGGAATTCTGATAACTTTGAGACGCCATCCACAGACCAACTCCAAGGATGTAAAAGTACTTTATTGTGACAGAAGCGTTTCAATTTTCTCTCTGGAACATAGTTCTATAGCATTATTCTATGAAAGCGAAATTTTCAACTCTTAAATATTTTTGAAAGAACTTCATATCTCACAATATCTATTATAACTACCAGGTTCGGTCAAACGGCAGACCATACTCGGGCGTGATAAAACTACATTAATTAGAACACATGCGCTCAATCATGATACTTTCTATCTAGGTTATCGTTATGCATTAACTACATCAATATTACAGAATGTAGGAAAGTAACCGATAGTCTGTTAACTTGGCGAAGGAAAAGATCAGACTGAAGTACATATTATCTTGCGTAATAAAAACAGTATCAAATACCCTGTAATTAGTTTCGCTTTTTATACTTGAGAATGGTTGTTGCTTGACCGATACTGCTACTTTTACAAGGCGACGTACAACTACAGTCGCAAACAATGATTTCTGAAACAGTTTTATGATACAAGTAAAATGCACCTACACCTAGTATTAGCAATTACGAACAGAGAGCTAGGGCGGTTACAGTCCTCTCGATACTGACACCATTAGCGACAAAAAGCATGCTCACATCCCACATGGAGTGGGTAGGATATATAGGCCGTGGCCTTTTTTAAGAGCCATCCCGGCATTCGCATCACATTACTTAGAGAAACAATGGTACAGCTAAACTGGCGGACGGACAGTTTGACGCGTTCCTTTCATATATGAAAGCAGTGTCTTAACCGTATCACGGCTGGGACACACAATAAAGAGAGAGAGAGAGAGAGGGAGAGGTAGAGGGAGAGAGAGAGAGAGAGAGAGAGAGAGAGAGAGAGAGAGACTACCACGCATCATAGGTGCCAAGAATAAATGCACAGGTGTGTCGATGGAAAGTTAAGTGGTGGCGCAGTATTCCAGTTAGCACAGACGGCCTGTGTGTCACAAACCGGTCTTGCTGGCAAGTGTCTGCGAAAATTGGACATGGCTGACCTCAAAATATTTGGCGAACCCAAGTTCCACATGGACGACTTGCTCAAGAAGGTCAAGAATGCACAGCGTTGCAGTTTCTCTCAGCAATAATTCCAGTCTTCATATGATGTTTACGTAACAAGGAAACGTTTACTAACAAGCGCTCTATTGCTGTAATTCCAAGCAGGTTCCACTGACTTTTAGTGAGAATGTTAATAAATAAAGAAACTAGCTACAATTTCAGAGTTCATGTGCGCAGTTTCGGGCTGCGTCTGGCCTTTTCGGTTGATGATGTGCTTATCAACGGCCGAGATAGGACGAGAGGTAAAACATTTACACTTAATGTTTGTCTGAGTGGTTCGCACCAACTTGTGGCATTAATGAGCTGGCCCGAATTACTTGGCTGTTGTAAGCCCTAACCAAGTGGGCGCTGTGTGGTCACAAATTAAGTAACTTTACATAGACATGGTATTTCAGTCGTTCTATCCAAGCGCCCTATGTTATGCCACGCGTTAAACCAGCCCAGATTTAACCGTTGCTGCCGATGCCTAACAACCGGGGAAAGGGGGAATTGTGAGGTAACAGATTCTTACTTTGCTTTAATTTATTTGTTGATTTATTTCACCTGGCAGTATCAGATCCTCTCCTACACCTAATGTGGTATTCTATACAATTTACGTCATATGTAAGGGAAAGTCAAATGAAAAAGAAACACACGGGAAAAAAATAGGTAAACTGTTTATTATTTTAAAAGTAATAACCGTTGATACATGCATCCCACAGTGAAATAAGACAGTCAGTAGCGTCATGAAAAATGTTTCGGGGCCTACGGAACCATGTTTGTACCTATGTGTGCACCTCTTCGGCCGAAGTAAGCCGATGGCCATAAATGTCTTTGTTCTGAGCTCCAAAAATATGAAATTGACATGGGGAAAGATCGGGACTGTATGGAGGATGTGTAAGGGCTTTCCGGCGACACTTTTGCAGCGTAGTTCAAACGACCAGGAATGTTGACGGACGGTGTCATTCTACTGCAGAATAATCCCCGCCCACATACTGCCAAGGTTGTTTCGACTACACTGCGGAAGTTTCGCTGGGAAACCCTTACACATCCTGCATACAGTTCTGATCTCTCCCCATGCGATTTCGAGATTTCTGGAGCTCCGAGGAAACATTCGTGGCCGTCGATTTGCTTCAGATGAAGAAGTGCACTCCCAGGTACAAACATGGTTCCGTAGCCAAACAAAAACATTTTTCCATGGAACCATTGACCGTCTTAAGATAATAATAGTGTACTTAATTTTTTTCCAACTGCCTCGTTTTCATATGAATTCCCCTTATGTATTAAGGTGAACACGTTATTTTATATTCAGAAATTTTATACTACAATGTTATACTACGTTTAGAAATTAAATATTACAGGGCACAGATAAAAAGCACCCACACGCACTTTATATTCATTAAGGTTTGAGCACGCAGTAAAGGAAACAAAAGAAAAATTTGGAGTAGGTATTAAAATTCATGGAGAAGAAGTAAAAACTTTGAGGTTCGCCGATGACATTGTAATTCTGTCAGAGACAGCAAAGGACTTGGAAGAGCAGTTGAACGGAATGGAAAGTGTCTTGAAAGGAGGATATAAGATGAACATCAACGAAAGCAAAACGAAGATAATGGAATGTAGTCGAATTAAGTCGGGTGATGCTGAGGGAATTAGATTAGAAAATGAGACACTTAAAGTAGTAAATGAGTTTTGCTATTTGGGGAGCAAAATAACTGATGATGGTCGAAGTAGAGAGGATATAAAATGTAGACTGGCAATGGCAAGGAAAGCGTTTCTGAAGAAGAGAAATTTGTTAACATCGAGTATAGATTGAAGTGTCAGGAAGTCGTTTCTGAAAGTATTTGTTTGGAGTGTAGCCATGTATGGAAGTGAAACATGGACGATAACTAGTTTGGACAAGAAGAGAATAGAAGCTTTCGAAATGTGGTGCTACAGAAGAATACTGAAGATAAGGTGGATAGATCACGTAACTAATGAGGAGGTACTGAATAGGATTGGGGAGAAGAGAAGTTTGTGGCACAACTTGACTAGAAGAAGGGATGGGTTGGTAGGACATGTTTTGAGGCATCAAGGGATCACAAATTTAGCATTGGAGGGCAGCGTGGAGGGTAAAAATCGTAGAGGGAGACCAAGAGATGAATACACTAAGCAGGTTCAGAAGGATGTAGGTTGCAGTAGGTACTGGGAGATGAAGAAGCTTGCACAGGATAGAGTAGCATGGAGAGCTGCATCAAACCAGTCTCAGGACTGAAGACAACAACAACAACAACAACAAGAACAACAATAAAGAGTAAGGTAGCTTTTAATTACGAGCGCTATAAGCAATGTGTATAGAAAGAGAGCGCTGGAAGGGGGAGGAGAGAGGAACGTGGTAACAGCATTCATGAATATAAAGGAAAAGAAGGTAGCGGGTCTCACACAGAAAGAAAAATAGAAGGAAGTGTAACTGGTAGAAGATAGGGATTGACTTTACTATACGACAGAGGGAAAACTGACCATTTATGCTAATTTGTGGGAAGAACTAAGAAGGTCACAAAAGGAATTGTTTCAGCTTTTTCTGAAATGTTACAGGGCACTGAATGGATCGGCGGACTAACAAGGATTGTGAAATTGACAAAACAACGTATTTTAAACGACAGAACAAAGACAGGAACGCGGACACAAAGTATGAAAACTGTTCTCTATTGCCTCTGTACGCCCTTATTGATCGCAGTTAACTTCTACTTGTGAAACTACATTTCGATGCCACGGAAAAAAACAAGACAAAAGAAATTGTAAATATATATATAAGTACTGACAATGCTATTTGTTAATTTATTTACCTTCACATTATTGATAAAGAGAAGTTGTTATATTTATCACGTACTGTGATCGTCGCTCAAGAGAGATGTTTGGTTCACAAAGATGGCAGAACAGTGTTTGAACAAGACGTAATCTTATCTTTCGTCGCCGATAGGTATATTTCAGAAGGAATTTCAGCGACATGGGAAACTAGATGGAGATTTTTCGCCAGCATCGAAATTTGCTTTGGACGAAAAGTAAAGCGCGGAACACGCTGAGGTAACGTGTTACTCAAACCCCGGGGTTTTAACAGCATGTGATACAGCCGCCTCAAGAGATTATACACAAGCCCGGGAAACCAGTAAGCAGTCCTAATATCTCCAACCTGTGCGCCCTGTACGAGGAAAACAACGTAAATCTTCAGGGTGTGCCATAATTAATGGCGTAAACGCATACAGTTTAAAGTACACGATAATACAAGAAAAAAAGTCTCAGTAAACATAGGGCAGAAAATGCGCACCTTAAGAGCTACGAGCAATTTTTCATCTTCGATTCTGTGAAGCAAATCTCTTCTTCTGCAAGCTCGTCGCTTTCCACATTTTGGGAAGTAGTTGTATGGACCAAAACAAGAAAAAATTGCCAGTAAACTTTTTCGCAAAAATGCACATCTTAAAAGTTATGAGGAATTGTTCATTAGAAGAGTTGTGTTTCCAAGGAGCGAAGATGAGCACGCGCTCATAGCTCTTAAGGAATGCATTTCAAAGCACATGTTTAGTGGACTTTTTCTTGTTTTGGTCCATACTACTATTTCACAAAATGTGGAAAGCAAAGAGCTTGCAACAGAAGAGATTTGCTTCTCAGTATCGAAGATCAAAAATTGGTCGTAGCTCTTAAGGTATGCATTTTCGACCCCATGTTTACTGAGACTTTTTTGCTTCGAGTACCGTGCACTTTAAACTGTATGCATTTACGCCATTCATTATGATACACTCTGCATATTACACATCAACATCTTTAAATTTCGGAGCTAAATACCTGAAGTGGTATATGACATAACGAGCCGAACGCTACCAATATTTAGTTGTTCTTATTCCCCACGGTGTACAACGCTGTCAACCGAAAACTAAATACATTTCAGTCAGTTTACAGCGGGAAGAAATGCAGCCCTCTAGATATGCCAATATCCAGGTGTAGCTAGATTATACTCTGTTTGTGAACCTCACAATCATGAAATAATAAAAAACGCAGACAACGGAAGAACCCTGTGAAACTCCTATTAAGTCGCATTGTTCAACTTGTTATGGGACGATGGCGCCAGCGTGTCGTCTGCCTCTTGGTATACATCAGAATACTGAAAACCTTGTGCGTACATTTCTTTATCTTCTCCCAACTTCTGAGAGCCGAAGCAAAAAGGGTTATACTCCTCAGGTACTATAGATATGTGCTAATAACGCCACGTCTTGGAGTCTATATTTTTTATGACTTTAGGTTCTCAAGGATATTGGAAACTGAAGATTCGTCTTCGATTACAGCGATCTCCTCAGACTAGCAACTGGATCCCATTATTAAACTCCACGTGTCGTTGACAGAAATAGAGCCAGTCATCGACAAATCAATAAATAACAACAAGAAGATGCGGACTCCAACGCTTGACTACAGAAGATCACACATTACGCTGCTTTAAACGCTAATTTCACATTTCGTATTACCTCCTCTGCAAATACCTATACTCACAATGGAACAGCTGTCCAAAAGACGTTTCTAGACGACCAATAAATAATGAAAGATTAACTACAAATACGAGAACTCAATAAAACAAGAGCCGGCCATGGTGACCGAGCGGTTCTAAGCGCTTCAGCCCGGAACCGCGCGTCTGCTACGGTCGCAGGTTGGAATCCTGCCTCGGGCATGGATGTGTGTGGTGTCTTTAGGTTAGTTAGGTTTAAGTAGTTCTAAGTTCTAGGGGACTGATGACCCCAGATGTTAAGTCCCATAGTGCTCAGAGCCATTTGAACCATTTGATTGGAATAAAACAAGATGATGTTAAGGTAACGCAGTTATAATGAAAACAAACCAGACAATACCACTCAGTTTCCAAAAGAGCAAAATTCAGACATCCAAGCTTGGAAAAAAAACTTCATTTTCTTGCGTGAGAAGGATGCCTTAATGGCACAGAAGTTTTAAAAAATGCTGTGGCGCAAATGGAAAAATCGCGCGTTAGCCGAATCGTGTTATTACATCGTAATGGTTCTTCGTCTGACGCAAATTTTGTGCCGGTGATCAATACGAGCAAATAGTTTCCGTTTATGTTTTCAAAACGGGATTAACTCCCACGTGTAGCTACGACAAAGCTGCGCTGCTATCGGCACGCGCCGCACCGCAATACGCAAATTCCAGCTCGCTTTGACGCCCACGTCTCTCTCTCTCTCTCTCTCTCTCTCTCTCTCTCTCTCTCTCTCTCTCTCATTTTCTCTCCCCCTACTCCACCCACCCCTCTCCTCCCTCTCTCTACGTGCAAATTATCTAGCGAATTTTGCTTTCACAAGCTACGCTCTAAATATTCCTGACTAGATCCAAATGGGATCTACTGCTCGGGGAAAATTTCTTGGTTTGCCCACTACGTGACCGAATCCAGGTTTCTAAATTAATCTTAGAATCGTGAGCTTCTATTACGCTTATAATCATCAACTTTTTTAGCCGCAAATATGCTAATCAGATTCCGCGTACCATTTCTCTGTAACCGATCGACGATAATTCAAGGCTCTTGTGAGACTATCGTGTGAATTTTGAAGTTCACAATACAGCCTAGTCACTGACTCAAAACAGCAGACCAGCTTCTTCCATTTTTTTTTATTGTAGTCAGACCAGACCCTGCCACACGACATCTATTTAATGTATCTGCTGAATTAGTGCATACAAATGCTATGAGGATCCGAAGCTAACTGACCCTCACATATACCAATATAGTACTTTGTGCCAGGAGCCCCTCTCGGCAGACGAAAATGTTAATAGAGGACCGAAAAAAATATGCGTCAAATAGAGACCACCTTATACTTTGCTGGGGGTATTAAATTCTAAAGGTGGCAGGGGTAAAATACAGGGAGCGGAAGGCTATTTACAATTTGTACAGAAACCAGATGGCAGTTATAAGAGTCGAGAGACATGAGAGGGAAGCAGTGGTTGGGAAGGGAGTAAGACAAGGTTGCAGTCTCTCCCCAATGTTATTCAATCTGTATATTGAGCAAGCAGTAAAGGAAACAAAAGAAAAATTCAGAGTAGGTATTAAAATCCATGGAGATGAAATAAAAACTTTGAGGTTCGCCGATGACATTGTAATTCTGTCAGAGACAGCAGAGGACTTGGAAGAGCAGTTGAACGGAATGGACAGTGTCTTGAAAGGAGGATATAAGATGAACATCAACGAAAGCAAAACGAAGATAATGGAATGTAGTCGAATTAAGTCGGGTGATGCTGAGGGAATTAGATTAGAAAATGAGACACTTAAAGTAGTAAATGAGTTTTGCTATTTGGGGAGCAAAATAACTGATGATGGTCGAAGTAGAGAGGATATAAAATGTAGACTGGCAATGGCAAGGAAAGCGTTTCTGAAGAAGAGAAATTTGTTAACATCGAGTATAGATTGAAGTGTCAGGAAGTCGTTTCTGAAAGTATATGTACGGAGTGTAGCCATGTATGGAAGTGAAACATGGACGATAAATAGTTTGGACAAGAAGAGAATAGAGGCTTTCGAAATGTGGTGCTACAGAAGAATGCTGAAGATTAGATGGGTAGATCACATAACTAATGAGGAAGTATTGAATAGGATTGGGGAGAAGAGAAGTTTGTGGCACAACTTGACCAGAAGAAGGGATCGTTTGGTAGGACATGTTCTGAGGCATCAAGGGATCACCAATTTAGTATTGGAGGGCAGTGTCGAGGGTAAAAACCGTAGAGGGAGACCAAGAGATGAATACACTAAGCAGATTCAGAAGGATGTAGGTTGCAGTAGGTATTGGGAGATGCAGAAGCTTGCACAGGATAGAGTAGCATGGAGAGCTGCATCAAACCAGTCTCAGGAGTGAAGACCACAACAACAACAACAACAACAACATTACCTACCGTTGTCTTCATTAACCGACTTGTCACAATAACAACAAGGATAACCAATAGGAAATAAAAAGTAAATCGATCTCTCGACGAGCGGAAGGCACGGTCACAAGTAGCACTCTGCATTCATAGGTAAGTTAACGGCAGCTGCCATATTGTTAACTGAGTTGCGTCTCGATCAGAATTCTGTTCTACCGCCCAGAAATCCCACTCGTTTCATTACGCTGTTGCTCCACGCGGACGCTTGGCACTCTTCGCTGCGCTACGCAGGGTAAAGAGGAAAGCTTTCCGGACAGTTACGGCATGTGCAGGCGCGGGCCAGCACGATCCATAGCACCAAGAGAGAGGAAAAAGAAAGTCACAGCAATAACGTATCTTCGATTACTGCTCGAATGGATTCTCCAGTCAAATAAGCTATTAGCAGACCGAGGTCCCCGACTGCAAAAAGCCCTCCCATACAACGTTCCCTTAATGGAGCGTGCGTGATTTCGCTGAGGACGTGAGCGAACGTCGTGAACACTAAACACACGGCAAATGGGTAAAAACGTGTCACCCTCTCAGTCCAAAACTATTCTCTGTTGGAACGGTCCCATCAAAAAATATATTTTTACACTGTCAGCATGTGTCAACCATTAGCGTAGCAGTCTTTCGCAGCCATATTCGTGACATGGCCATCAAAATTAAACAAACCACGGGAGAGGTCCATAGAACAATTCATAATTATTCGCTACACCACTTCCTTTGGCCTTCGCCTCTTATGTCCTCCGTTCGTTATATACGCCTACTGCACATGGTCGATTGCTTTTTTGTATCTCCACCTCTTTTCTTCGTGTATTTAGTGGTCCTTTTCTCTATAGTCCCACAGTTCATTGTTACTTTGGGTATTTCATTTTCCATAATTTTTGCTGTAATAGCTCTCTGTTTATTTATATGCTCCTTAATATGTTCAATAATACCTGTAGCTCTCAATTCTTGTCTAAAAGCTGTATTCTTTGATCTGTTCTCCTTAATTTCGAGTTTCTTCCCTCGTCTGATTATCATGTCTTCTACATGGTTACTTTGATATAAATGAATCATACTTTTGTCTTCGGGAAGACTCATCTGTGCAGAAGATAGGAATAAATGAGTTTAGTTTCTTAAGCAATAATATTTTCTTACCGCTTATTACAATTATGCTTGGGACCATCTCTTAAACTGTAACAGCAAAAATTAATTTTTATTTGATTCTTTTTCTGTGGTTGGGGGCAAAAATCGTTCAGTTATACATTTGGTAGTTACATCTGATTAATAGATGAACCTTTGGTAGTAACTGACGTTTTCAGTTTTAAAAATTTGATCATCTAAATAAGTTCGTCATGTAAGGTTGTCAGTGCGAAACTGTATTTCCCTGAGCCGTTACCCCAGTATATCTATAATGTACGAGTATATATTAAAAAGAAGGGTATCGGAAAGTAACTGGATCCTTGTCTTCAATTTAAAGCTCTTCTAAATTTAACATCCTCGTGTCCAGCAACGGCAGTTCTCCAGTATTTGTGCCTTTGTTAATTACTTCTATTAACTGATGTGGCATTACTTTCCTGTGTAAAATTTCCTCCAGCATTCACCTGTCTTTTCTGTCACAGAGTCGGATGAACTCTTTAAACGTATGTCGAATAGTGGGACTGCGTTTGTTGAAGAGTGTCGATTGGAGAAATATCTATGACTATCTCAGTGTCCGCTGCCTTGCTCGGGTAGGCTGTGTGTGGTCTGCAAAGATTTTTTTCTTTAATAGATTTTTTATATTGTTCACAAGTCAAATTGCCACGCCTTCTAAGCTTTTCACGATAATTAACGCCAATGAAGTAAAGTCTTTTCCGAATGTACTTCTGACCAAAAGCCGAGTCTGGTAGCTAGAAGCAGATGTTTTTGTTAATCCTGCTTTTTGAGGTCTTGTGCTGATATTTACAATGAAACTTTCATCCTCTCAACCATTTATTTATTTCTGCCGAGAAGTTATATATCAATATTCACACATTTAGCTTGAACAATATTTTAATATAACGGGTAGTGGTGGTGGTGGTAGTAGTAGTAGTATGGTATTCTGCCTTACGGCAGGTCTCGTCATGGGTTAAGCCTCTTCCACTTTTGTCTGTCCATAGCCTGTCTTTTCATTTCTGAATATTTGTCTCCTTTTATATTGTCCAGCATTTGATATCTTCTTTTTCCTCTTCCCTCCACCATTCCTTCTATTCCTTCCTTCAATAAACAGTCCCTCCTCAAACAATGTCCAATCCAGTTCCGTTTTCTCTTTCTGATGACTTTCGGCATGTTTCTTTCTCCTCCAACTCTTCTTAATACTTCTTCATTCCTTACTCGGTCTTCCCATTTCACTTATACCATTCTTCTCCATATCAACATCTCTAGTGCCTCCAATCTTCTTTCATCTTCCTTCCTCAATGTCCAGGCCTCCGCACTATATAGTGCAACGATTCAGATATAACATTTGGCAAGTCTTTTCCTCAGGTCTTTGTTTAGCGGTCCACAAAGTAATTTCTGTTTCCTCTTGAATCCTTCTTATGCCATTGCAATTCTTTTTCTAATTTCTGTTGAGCAATACATATCATCCATTATTACACTTCCCAAGTAATTGAAGTTATTCACTTGCTCTGTTTCTTCTCCCCATAATTTTCGCATGGCATTTTCTCCCCTTTCCTCCAATTACCATGCTTTTCGGTTTCTTCTTGTTAATCTTCATTCCATATTCTTCTAATTTTGTGTTTAGACCATCTAACATTTGTTCCATCTCTCTTGCAGTCTCTGCCATCACAACCATGTCGTCTGCAAATCTTATACACTCCACTCTCCGACCCCCTATACAAACTCCTCTCCTTCCATCAAAACTTTCAATAATAATTTCCTCCAGATATATACGGAACCGTTTTGGTGATAAACAACAACCTTCTCTTACACCTCTTTCCAGTTCAATTTCTTCATTCGTCACACCTCCTATTCTTACTCTTGCTCTCTGCTTCAAATATAAATTTCTAATTAGCCGTCTATCTCTCCAGTCAACTCCATGTTTCCTTAGGATTTCCATCAGTTTGTCCCATTCGACACAGTCAAAAGCCTCCTCAAGAGCAATGAACACAATATACACCTTCATTTTCTTCTCTATGTACCTCTCCCCCTCAGGAGGTCAATGGCATCTCTAATTCCCATTCCTCGCTCGAAACAAAATTATTCATCTCCTATTACGGAATTCAACTTTCCATATAGCCTTCTGTTGAGTCCTCAGCAAGACTTTGGCTGCATGCGATATTACGCTCACTGTTCTATGTTTCTCACACTTTTTGCTGTTCTTTTTCTTTTCTATGGGTATTAGGGTACTTTCCGTATAGTCCTTTGACCGTTTTCCTTTCATGTATATTTGATTACACAATTCAATCAACTCCTTTTTCCCTTCTTTCTCCAATGACTTTAACAGTTCCCCAGGAATCTCATCAATTCCCATTGGCTTTCCATTTTTCATCTCCTTCAAAGATTCTTTAATCTCACTAGTTAGTACTGCATTTCCTTTGTCTTCATCTGCAACTTTATCTTCTTCTACTATCGCAAGATCTTCTTCACGTGGTCAGCTGTCTGCAGCGTACAGCCATTACATATATTCTTCCCATCTTCTCATTATTTCTTGGGATTCACTCACGAGGTATTTTCTTAAAATGTTCATCTTCTAATTCACTCCCATAAAGGTTGAATTTCCAAAAACCCAGAAACAGGTATGTTTTTATTTCTAATCGAGAAGTGAAATGCTAATTTTCATAACTGTAGCTATAAAAGTGCTTCAGTCGTTCTTTAATAACGATTTATCTAAAAAAAAAAAAAAAAACTTTCGACCGCTATTTCATCCGCCTAGTCATTCAGTTTACACAAATGGTGAAACATTATTTTTTTAAATTTTTAACCGAGAAACCAAACACCAACTGTCCTAGTTCTAGCTTCAAAATTACCTTAATATCGACGACATATTTTCAGTCATTATTTCGAAAAATCCTTCGTTAAACGGCGTCTACTCTCTCCTAATTTCGAATTTCTATCCTTAGGGGTTTGGGCTGAGCACTGACGAGTCAGTCAGTGAGGACGTTTCCTTATATATACAGAGTTTTTGCGAACATTCTGTACGAATGTTTATTGTTTTCACAAAAGTTTCGCGTTGCAAACATTTAGCTTCCAGTTACGCATTGACGCCCTAATTGTTTGGGCAATGTAGGCATCAGCTTGTAATGGTTCTCTATTTACATGACCAGTAATATCGTACTACTTTTCTGCGAAGTAACAGACATATTTTTGTGACAATATTCACATTTGGTTTTATTAATGTATAGGTACTCCGATGTATCGATATATTACAGTGATATGGTTCTTGTGTGTATTCATTTCTGTGAGACTGTCATAATCTTTGACTTACTTGTAACCATTTTGGCGCGAATGCGCACAGAGCAGTCTTTGTTTCACTCTGCAGAAGTTAAGTTGTTATTGCGCTTTGTAAAAGAACAGTCAAGTCTTGATTTGTTTAAAGTGGAAATTAAATATGTGAAGATTGATACAAAACTGTTTTCTTGATGATGTGACAATTAAGAAGAAGTATATGTGAATTTACAAGAAGTTTAATAAAAATGTGCATCGTGAACACCAGGTCAAAAATTATTTCTACCATACCATTGTTCTGATCTGGGATTGTTTGATCATTAAGAATTTCCTGAAAAACGCATTTGTTAGGTCTTCAAATATTGCTAAAATACAGATCTGGACCTTCTAGCAGTCAAAGTGGAATCACCCTAGAATCAACAAGATGAGTCATAACAACTTCTACGAAATCTACGTGGGAATCCATTCAAGATAAGTGCCAAAATTAATGACTTTTACACTGACTTCATTATTTCCATTCTGACGATACCATTCACAGTCGATAACTGTTGTTGCCCGATAAAGCGAATATATGCTGCGTGAACAACATTATTAATCTGATTTCTAACCTACTTTGCAAGTGGTGGTATTGTTAGAAGCTGCAATGGAATTCTAAGAAATGTAATAAAGACCTCTGCGATTCCCAAATAAATTAGCCACTGAAGTCCGTACTCCTGGACGAGGACCTACTCTACAGACCCCTTCAAGAGCTATTGAAATTTCCCGTCAGAGTGGGGGAGTGAAATTATATTGCCGTGACGTGTGTACTGGTAGACTACAAAGAACACAACGGCAATTACGGTCGGGCAAGTTGGCGACGCGAACTGTCCAAGGCAGCGGGACGTCAGCTGCTGCCGGCGACAAAGGACTGTGCGCGCCGGCGACTGCAGCAGCCAAGGCGATGTCCGCCGCAGTAATCAGCTCTCCCACGCACCGCGCACAGTCGCGAACCGAATTAGATGAGATCAGTATTTGTGTTGAACACGGAACAACTATGAATGTGCACTGTTGTGGCGTCCTTAGTACAAAAAAGGAAGCGTACGAGACAAGGTGCTCCCGAGTCCTGAATCGGCGAGTCTTTGGCAAGAGGGTAACTAGCTGGTAGTTAGTTATTTCATGTTCAGTGGACCATATCTGCGATAATTAGCTATGGCATGCGACGAGTCATTAAGCTTGTAAGTATCTTCCTCAGTAAAAATTCAGGGTGACAATTATTCAACTGTATAAAGAAAAATCGTCGTAACTTCTGAACGGTTTGCGTTAGGACGTCCAAACTGCACGGTTGACCGCGGGGCATGATGGGAATTAGTGTGCGCATGTGCATGGTTTGGTTTGGTGACGACGCTCACTTTCATTAGGATAGGTTTACCAATAAGCAAAATTGGAGCATTTGGGCGACAGATAACCCACATTTCTCGATCGAAAAGTCTCTTCACCCTTAACGAGTGTCTGTGTTAAGCGACATTCCTTGATGGCACGGTGACTACCGAACGGTACGTCAAGGCTTTGAAAGATCATTTTATCCCCATTATCCAAAGTGACCCTGATTTCGTCCAGATGTTGTTCATGCAAGACGCAGCTCGACCCCATCGAAGCAGGAGAGTATTTGATGTCCTGGAGGAACACTTTCGGGACCGCATTCTAGCTCTGGGCCACCTGGGACAGCCGCGCCGTCTAGGGCGACTTGTCACGGTCCGCACGGCTCCCACGCCGGAGGTGCGTCCTCCATAGGGCATGGGTGTGTGTGTTGTCCTTAGCGTAGGTTGATTTAAGTTAGATTAAGTAGTGTGTAAACTAAGGAGCCGATGACCTCAGTAGTTTTATCTCTTAAGATATTCCAAATTCCACATTTTCTGGCTCTGGAGGTACCCAGAGGCCATTAGCATGGGCCTCGATTGGCCGCTATAGTCTCACGATCTGAACACATGCGACTTCTCTTTGTGGCGCTATATCAAAGACAGCATTGACCTCAAAATGATTGGTGAGCTGAAAACAGCCATTCAGAAGGTCATCGACAGTATCGATGTCCTGACACTTCAGCGAGTCCTGCAGAATATCGCTATTCGTCTCCCTCACACCATCGCCACAATGATGGCAGGCATATCGAACATGTCATAACCTAAATACGAATATCTGTAGTGATGTTACATGTTGAATAAAGTGTGTGCAAGCCGTAGTTTACAATTAATTTACGTTTTTTTCATTTAGTTCAAAAATTGTCACCCTCTAGTTCTACACGCTGTCCATATACGTAATTTCATTTTTACTTTAATGTTAATCTAAAACAAAATTTATAAACGTAACTCATCAACACAAGAGGTTACCTGTCCTGAGGTTCGTCTATGGAACTGATCAGACAAATTTTAGAAAACCTTCGAGCCCAACTACAGGAAAACAAATGGAATTTTTCATGTAAGTAACCTTATTCATAGGAAGTAACGAATACAAGAAGAAAGTGGCAAAAAGACTGCAGAATATGGACCGCGAGTAAATCGAAAAACGACGAAATTAATGAGAAGCGGCAAAAGTGAGAACAGCGAGAGACTTAATATCAGAATTGATCACCAAGCAGATAAACGCTGAGGTTGGCTGTTTCGCGGGAGGAGAGCAATCAGCGCGGTCATCGGTCCCATCGGATTTAGGGAAGAATGGGGAAGGAAGTCGGCCGTGACCTCTCACAGGAACCAACCCGGCAATTGTGTGAAGCGATTAAGGAAAATCACAGAGAACCTAAATCAGTATGGCCGGACTTGGGTTTGAACCGTCGTCCTCCCGAATGCGAGTCCAGTATGAAAACTTAAGGAATGCTGCTACTTAGGCAGCAAAATTATCCATGACGGAAGGAGCAAGGAGAACATAATAAGCAGACTAGCACTGCTTGGAAATGGCAAAAAGGGCATTTCTGGCCAAGACAAATCAACTTGTATCAATTATAGGCCTTACTTTGAGGAAGAATTTCTGAGAACGTACGTCTGGAGCACAACATTGTATCAATATTATAAGGTAGTGAGACATGGACTATGAGAAAACTGGAACAGAAGAACAGAGAAACATCTGAGACGGATGCTACAGAAGAACGTTCAGAATTAGGTGGACTGATGAGGTAAGGAACGAGGACCTTCTCCGCAAATTAGGCGAATAAAAGAACACATGTACACACTGACAAGAAGAAGGGGCAGGTTGATAGGACATCTGTTAAGACACCGTGGAAAATACATCCAGCAGGCGATTGAAGACGTAGTTGCAACTGCTAGTCTGAGATGAAAAGTTGGTACAGAAGAGGAATTCGTGGTGAGCCGCATCGAACCAGTCATAAGACTGATGACTAAAAACCATCATTTCATGTGATATGTTTGAAAGCAAATTCGAATCTTTCCTAGACACAATCCCAAATCTCTAAACTTCCATGAACTCACAATGCCTAAAACATATTTTAGTCCTAAGTAACAAGTAAAAATGGTCCTAAAATTCAATAAATACTCTATACAAACTACTTAATGTCCCCAGTAACTCTCGACAAACTTTCTTCCACTCTCAGTGATCTCGCCGAGCGTCGCTTTGGACGCTGTCAGTGACTGTCACAATGCACTATATTCGTAGAAGTATTTACGTAAGCGGACCACTAGATGTGTCTGTCTTGCAACAACATCGCTGTTTTCATGCTACATGTACTGGCACTCCAAAAAAAAGTGGTTACTTGGGCAGAAACCACTGATAATCAAATAATCAAAGGGTTAAATCACAGTGGAGGTGGTCAGTTATTTTCACGGCTGCACATTTTTCTATTTCCTGTGCAAGAGTAAGGCGAAATAGTTGACAGTGGAGGCTATTTTTGTCTCTAGTGTTATAAAACGCTAGCATAATTTTCCAAGTGTCAATGGATCTTCAAAGCAAATTTCAACAGAGAACAAGTAAGGATGTTGCCACACCTACTTTTTTATAACTGCTGCCTACCTGAAGCCCGAAGATGGACATTACATATTATCTTCGGAGAACTTTTCTGTGCAGTAAATACGTGTGTAATTGAGGCATCTCTCCACGAAGTTATTCCACACGAAATTAATGAACTGAAGTACGCAATGTATGACAACTTTCTGACGGTTATCACCAAAGTCAAAGTCAGTAATTACACGTACTTAAAATGTTATTGATCTGAAGCGTTGAGAAGATCTGTAGCACGCGATTACTATTTCAAGTTCTGATCAATAAAGCCATCCAGAAATTTTAAACGTTCTGTTTTATATTCTTTCTTTCCTTCGTCGGCTACTACTGCAGACTGTCGTATATTGTGCCGTGTACAGAACTGAGTGAACTGTGTTTCTTCTACGTAAAGGTTATTTACCGAAAATTTATCAATATTTTTTTGTGGATATTTCATTTATCGTTCCATCTGATGACTACACCATAAGGAAAGAGCATTATTACTGAACAGGAGCGAGTCAAGTAGCGTCCCTGTGGAACATCAGTGGTAATTTTTTCTTACTCAGAAGATTCATCATGAAAACTGCACCATTTGCCTTTTATCAGTTAAACAGTTACTTTCCGTACCTTGAAAGCCATAAACTACAGGTTTTCCAAAATACTTTGGTAAGTTGCTCACCAGAATTTTCCGTTGGGTGAAATTTTGTTATTGTGATTTTTTATCACACGTTCGGTGAAGGAATATATGACATTTTCAGCGACATTATAATAGAAGACGTTTTACCTCGGGAAAAAGGTAAAGATACAGAAACAGGAAAAAGAGAGAGCATCTCATTCTTAAACAAAATAGTGACACTTTTATTTGAGCAAAACGGTACATGCAGTTTTGAAACTTCAACGAGGAAGATTTTCTTCTGCGTTCACGATTAACGAGCACATACAAGCACAATAAATAACCTTCAGGCAGAAGGATACCTTCGTTCCTCCCGTTAAATTGTGATAACTGGACATACCCTTCTGCCTTAAGAAGAGTAATATCTATAGAATTCAAGTAGAAAGTGTGCAAAAGCCTATATTATGGTAGGTCCGGTTGTCAGAATATCTGCCGGGTGCGTTCTTTCACAGAGTCTCTGGAATAAATTCCGGTTACAAATAAGCATCGCCTGAGATTAACTACGCTTCATCGCCTTTTAGTGACATCATATACACTGTCCTGCAAAGGGAAGAATCTAAGGTATTTCAATGCACTCCATCTAAAGATGTGTAAGAGCTTAAGAACATAGCCTCTTTTTTTTTTTTTTAACCCACAGCAGCTGATAACATTAACCGACTCCTCCTCACTTTCTTTTAATAAGATTCATACATTTTCATAGTCTTCCATTTCAAATATAGAATAAACTACAATGAGTGAAGATTTTTCTTTAACGTCTGATTCAAACAGAGGTTCGAGTCCTCCCTCAGGCATGGGTGTGTGTGTTTGTCCTTAGGATAATTTAGGCTAAGTAGTGTGTAAGCTTAGGGACTAATGACCTTAGCAGTTAAATCCCATAAGATTTCACAAACATTTGAACATTTTTTGATTCAAACAGACTGCAAATTTCTAAGAGAACGTCATATTCTGTAACGCTCAACACTCTAACATACAAAATTGTACGATGCGTGTTGTCTCTTTCAACTATAAAGCATTGACACTCTTGTATCAAGAGGGAACTATCTTCACACATCGCTGTGTGATTAAGGGGGGGCACTAAGTACTGGCGTTAAGTTTATCGCACGTTTAGGAAGTTAATCAGTGATTTGTGAGCATAAAAATCGGGCGACGAATTGCCGGGTTAGTTTATTAACTCAGAAGTAACGCCAGGGATAGTGTGGAAAGCGAACATGGCTCATCCTTGTACTCCTATTGGAAACAGCGCTGCTAACATCTGAGCCAAATTGCTGCTGGGTATTTAGCAGCTCCTTAGCGTTTCGGAGGTTACTGAGAAACGTGCAAGCACTGTTCGTGTCACACGACGCCTGCAGACGGCTCAGCGAATACTTGTGCTGTAAACAATCGCCAGATGCCATTCAGCTGGATGGCACGAACTTCTTTCGCTGAGCCCACAAATAGTCCGGTAGGATGTACATTAATCAAGGCGCGCGCGCGCGCGCACACACACACACACACACACACACACACACACACACACACACACACACACACTACAGGAAGCAACGAGTTTTATTATACCGGTCTTAAATTTGGAATAGATAGATAATCCGAATTATTCGTAAGTGTCTCGATTTACTTTCTAATTAAAAGCCCTTCGTTCGGTGCAGCAATTTTAGGATATTACTCTTATCACAATATCACTAGGAAAATATTATGGTCCAAGTTATCGCTTTTCAGTGACAATTTTCTGGCTGTGAGACTGTAACTTAATGTGTTCTCTTACATCCCTGGTATGCAGCAGAAGATAATTGGATGGATAAAATTCAACAGGACTAGTTCATAATGAAGCCAGATGGTCTGCAGGAATATCTGTTTATAAGCAAAACTCATTTTATTGCTGCATCATTAGTGTTTAATTTCGCCCATGCGTGTTGCCTTGTATGTGATAGGCATTTCCAGCTGATCATTGTAATAGCATACAGTTCTGTTTTTCCACAAATTAATAATAATATTTCATGGAAGCCTTCCACGTAAATATGTGTCGAATTTTCGTAAGTGAAGCGGAAAAGCGTGTTTCAGCTTGTTGATATATCAGAGATCACCAGGTTAAGAATAAAGTCTAAGGACCCTTTTTTCTACAAAAAAAAAAGTATTTCTTTACAAACGAATATTTCTATAGTAGCTGCGGAAAATAAGAGCTCCAACAAAATTTTGAAGAAAACTGATAGCGCTGACATAAATCCACTATAATTAAATGGTGACCTTCTCTTACTTTTAAGCGAATGAGGCATAGCCGAGCGATTCTAGGCGCTACAGTCTGGAATGGCGCGACCGCTACGATCGCAGGTTCGAATCCTGCCTCGGGCATAGATGTGTGTGAGGTCCTTAGGTTAGTTAGGTTCAAGTAGTTCTAAGTTCTAGGGGACTGATGACCGCAGAAGTTAAGTCCCATAGTGCTCAGAGCCATTTGACTGAGGCAAAAACAACGCTAAATGCTTAAATAACCAAATGCGATATCTGAACGATATGGGCGTGCTATGTTTTGCATTATACTGAAAAAGCTTCTTCATCTATTAAACGCGTAACTTAGTGTGAAGAGCTTCGTTTTCATCTCCCGACTGCAACCGGATGACGCTAAGCGATGTTGTTACCCGTGTGCGTCAGTTGCGTCTCAATGCATGATGTGACTGCCAGAAGCACCGCGTCAGCTACTGCATAGTCGTCTCGCCTTAATCGCCAGTCAGCCTGCGTTCTTTCCCGGACAACATTGTACGACTGTCGTTAAGCAACGGCAATGAGAGGTAATAATTCGCTTGCAGAGGAACAGTGGAGTTATATATTACAGACAGTGTGATCAGGGGGGCGATCTGGAGATTATAATATTTGAAGAAATACTTTACAGCTAAGATTGCATTTAAATGTTTATCTTCAATTGATGGCCGTTTCAACAATACTTTGCTGTCATATTCGAATCTCATCTTTTTCAAAATTTCGCCATTGTCAAAATATATGGCATAATTTTGAAAACAATGAAGTCCGAAGGTGAATGCAAAATACGAAGTTAGCGGAGTGTATATCAGGTTTTTTCGCCGAAAAGATGATTCTTAATACAAAAGTGTTTTGAAAAAGCGCCAACTTCAGCAGTTGTTTGGGGATGCTGGAAAAGAGCTGTAGACAGTGGAAACCCCAGTGATGGAATCGTGTTTCAACTGTGAGAACTTATTTGAAAGGTTCTGTTTCTTACAGCTGATTCAGACTGTGAGCATGGCTTTTATGGAAGAGAGTCTGACAGTAACGTATTACAAAGCTCAAAATTTTCTTGCAGTTCCCTATACCCATCCTTTAGGTGCATCCGTTTCGACTTTATTGTTGTGATTGACAGGCAGAAGCGTACAGGAACCTATGGCACTGTAGTTACTTACTGTTATAATTCTATGAAACAGGACCGATCAAGTGTCTAGTTAACATGGTAGACAATTTTTTTTACATCCTGTATTTATTTCCATTATCTTTTTTCTGATGTGGAAAAAAAGTTTGTAGGGGCATATGGGAATCAGTTGCTCCAGCTCATAGTTTCCCCGATTTATGCGAAATGTACTGAAATGGATTTTACAGGGCTCGACATCAGCATGACTATCGCGCCAAACGAGGTTTGCCCCGCAACACGAGGCACTTCAAGGAATGGAAAAAAAGTATCTCGATTAGCGAGCAGTTTCGGTGTACTGCGGTGATTTTCTTCTATGCACCGTGGCCTGGAGACACCATTTGGATGACTTCGCAAAGGGGAGAATCAGCCGCCAACTGTAGGAAGGACGAAGTGTGAAGAGTGTAGCCCAGGAGTCAGGTATCGCTGGTAGCTGTGCTCCATGCGCATAGAAGAGAACGACGCCAAACAGCGGGTGCAGATGCACAGGACTGAAAGCACGCAGCTCACGCCCCACAGTGGAACGGCAGTTGCACAGGGGTGGTCTCGCTGCCCGTGTGTTCCGCCGACGTCTACACATCAGCGGCACCGTTGGCGAGCACAGGGACTCGGACAACGTGAAGTGGGGTCGCGTGCGCACCTTCTCTGACGAGGGCAGATTCAGTCTGAGTAGTGATTCTGGACGCACCCTCATATACTGCAAGATAAGCGATCGCATCGGACTGCAGCTCTTGGACTGGCCTGCCCATTTCCCCGACTTGTGGAGGGTGCGTTGGAGAGACGCACTGCAGCAGTCCCACACGCAGCAGCTGTGAACCGCGCTGGTGGATGAATGGAACGTCTACGACGACAATTCCTTATCAAGCTAGTGGCCAGCATGGGAAGACGTTGCCGAGTACGCGCTGCTGTCTGTGGTGGTCACACACTCTATTATGAACAGTGTTCTACCCTTAGCAATGTCCAGGCAACCATCATAAAACGCAGTGATTTCAGAGTGATTAATGTCTTCGAATAAAAGTGTCTTACCTGTCGCCTCAATATTTTCTTCTTTCAGTTACCTTCTCTACTACACTGTAATAGTTCTTTCTGTTTGTGGTCCAAGTTTCATTGAGGTATGGCAATCATACATCATGTAAAGTTACTTTCGTACATGGCTTTTGAACAGCAGAGAAAATTTGGTGTATAGAAGACACAAATGGAGAATTGTGACTAGCGCCGCCTACAATAACACTAGGGATGCTTGACGAAGTGCTATGTCGTTTTGAGCAGCATGTTCTCGTTACAGTATTTACGGAGAACATTCACATGAAACGACGTTTTTGCAGAGTAACGATGGAAATCTGCACTGAAACATTCCGTTGGTGTGGACGCCCAAGGTCCGAGTGCACCAAACAGCTCGCGCCCAAAATATTAGCTATACTTAATATCTTTGGCGCGACTGTCTCAGACTCCTGAACACGGCAGTCCAAAAGAAGGCGCTGATATCGCAACGAACAGCCGCCGGCTTGGCGCGTCCCAAGGTAGGCGCGACCTAGCTAGCCCGGACGCGCAAAGCGCAGTGCGATGCCAGCTGCTGTACAGCGCAGGGGCACCTGCTGGTGAGCTGCAGTGTGATGGGGAGTGCGTCTAGCGCCGCCGAGGACGAACCCGTAATTAACCGTGAGTGATGTAGCGGCGAGGAGGGGGGCGGGGGGGGGGGCAGCAAGCGCGTGAACTTGCAACGCCGCGCCATCAGCGTTGCATCACAGGGAGTACCAGAGAGCGGCGCCGCCAAACTCGAGCCCGGCCGCTACTTTGTAACGCTCCTGTGCCTACAATTAGCTTCTGAACACCCCTCTACACACCCACTAGTCGCCATTTCCTAAAATGTTCAACGGTTAATGGACAAGATTACTGCAGTGAAATCAATTACAAATGGGTTATAAAGAGAACGACACAACTGCAACAAGATATTAAATAAATGGAACTACTGACTAATGCAGTTGGCTAATCAACTAACTGCTATGCAAACCGAAACGTAATGAAAACACATGGAATCAAAGTCAATAGTTTTCTATTACTTCCTTCTCGATTTCTTTGTTTTTACTTGGGTAAGACCTTCAACGATGACAATCGCATGTGGACACAATACTTCGGGCGCTATTTATATGCAGTCTTTACCTAACATGTGAACATTTTAGGTTAAGCTTGACCGGACTGTTATGAATATCAATTGAACTACGTTACTCTTTCAACTAAACGTTTCGGACGACTACAGTTCCACCACTAGATGGACTTGATACATTAACTTGGCCACGTTTACTGTACACAACCCTCGTCTCAATTCTACAACGTTTACAAAAGCTACCCCCCCCCCTTCCCCACCATCACCACCACTACCACACCCTCTTTTCTCCACGACCAAATTCTTGTTTCATGCCTCAACAGATTCCTTCTTCTAGTAAGGTTGTGGCGTAAAATTCTTTAACCCCAGGTTGATTTTGCAGCTCTTGGACAGTTACTCGAGCTACACATCTAATCTTCAGCATTCTCTCCTTCTCTATAGCGTCTGTCGTCCAGGTTTCACTTTCATCTAAAGCTGTATTCTGAGCAGGTAACTTCTGAAAAGGATTCCTATCTACAAATTAATGTTACCGTCATTTATTCAGCACCAAAACGTGTCCAATACGAGGTCGAGCTGAGAAGCAATGGCTTGGAATTTTTTCTGTAAACAAACTAACTTCATTAATATTCTACACCTGTAGTGTTCGTGTCGACATATTTACAGTATTTCTTAAAATAGTCACCCTGGCGACGAACACATTTTTCCCAACGAGAGACCAGTCTGTTGATACCATCAGTGTGGAATGTTTGACTTGACTGACGGGCACACGACATCACCTCTGCTTGCACCGCTTCAGCACTGAGTGAAGTCCTCGAAGATAAAAAAAAGGGTGGAGTCAAGTCGGCACTGACGACCAGTGACACAGTAACCGAGGCGTCGGATTGTTGCACATGTCGCAGCGCTCGTGTGTGGTCTGCAATTGTCATGCTGAAGCCGAATGTGTTCCATGTAAGGGCGAACCATTCGAATTCAAAACTCGTTTACAGCACGCTCTTACTCGCGCACCAACGAAGTTAGGTTATACACCGCCACATTACACGCTACAATTCGGAGCCCTCTAGCGACAGAGGGCAACAAGTATGTAGACGTTAAGAATAAAGATGCAAAATGTTACCAACGTTTGTTTTATTTAAATAAGATTTAATAATTATCACATTAAAAAATCGGAGGTATTACTTTTCAGCATGCCCTCGTGCTTTTACCATTTCGTTTCCTAAAATAATTTCCACAGTGTCGCCTGAGGTAATTCTAGAATCGCCCATTACCCTTGTAAGTAGGCTGTTTAGGCTTTTTTATTGGTAACGCCACACAGCGCTCTGTATGAAAAATCACTGGCTGTGCTGTGTGCAGTCAGTGGCTGGTTGGCATTGTTGTAATACTCGCCATTGTAGTGTTGGGCAGATGGATGTAAACAGCGCCTAGCACTGCGCAGTTGGAGGTGAGCCGCCATCAGTGGTGGATGTGGGGAGAGGAATAGCGGAGTTTTGAAATTTGTAAGACTGGATGCCATGAACTGCTATACATATTATGACTTTTGATGATATTAAGGTAAATACATTGTTTGTTCTCTATTAAAATGTTTCATTTGCTAACTGTCCCTATCAGTAGTTAGTGCCTTCCGTAGTTTGAATCTTTTATTTAGCTGGCAGTAGTGGCGCTCGCTGTATTGCAGTAGTTCGAGTAACCAAGATTTTTGTGAGGTAAGCGATTTGTGAAACGTATAGGTTAGTCAGCGCCATTGTTTTTGTAGGGATTTTTGAAAGTCAGATTGCGTTGCGCTAAAAATATTGTGTGTCAGTTTAAGCACTCTCATGTATAATTTTTCTAAGGGGACGTTCCACCCTTACCATTACGTCTGTTGATGTTCATTTCATAACCACTTTGCCACCCCGTCCAACAAATTTTCCTAGCCTTTTGCTGTCGTATCGCTAATTTTCTTTACTGCTTACTCAGACTACATATGGAATCATGTGAGAGGTACGCTACAGCCCTGTCTGACTCCCTTGACAGTTGCTTTCATGTTCTTCGACAGTTTGCTTTCTGTAACAGATATTCTTTTCACTCCCTGTCTCTTGTCCCTCACAATCTCATAATTCCAAAGGTTGTGAATACATAACATATGAAATACTGTTCTTTCAAATACCGCCAGACGAAATGCTGCTTAGCAAGTTTTGGCGACGCGTTGCACGGTGAAGCTCTTACGCCTGTACTAAGCAGGTTTTGAAAAATAGCCCGGTTCCGAAAACAGTGATCCACGGGTTTGGCGGCGCAACTCGCGCAAAACACGTCAGAAGTGCGCGTGGTTGTGGAGCGGGCGCGTCGCGCGGCAGTACGCCGGGTCGCCGCTATCGGCAGCCGTGTTTGCCGCCTCCTATCAGCGACCGTAAACTACTTCTCGTCAGGCGGCAGCAACTCAGCTCCTCCCTCCGCAAAACGGCCGACGTTACTCACCCAGTGCGAATACTTCTCTCAGTATGAGAGCAACTTTTACCTGATTTAACGTATCCTGGTCACTATTCACAGTCGCGTAGAATTTTTTGAAGGAATTTCATATTCGCCGTCGACTACTTTTTTTTTTATTTTACTACTCCGATTTGGCTTTTTGGCTATTATCAAGTAGTATAGTCAAAGCAAAAATATACAAAAAATGAAGCACAGAGTGTATACGGGGTGGATCGGGTAAATTTTGCACGGCAAATATTGCGGAAATAGAAAGTGCTATTGATGTGCAGTTTTCAAGGAATGGATTGGTAGTCAGGGGCTCGTATTGTTAGCCAATAAACATACTGTAATAATACTTAGAAATTGTATTTTCTGTGCAAACATACACATTTTTAAATGAAACTATGCCTATTGACATTAACAGCCTAAAAGTAGGGTAAATTCGAATGTCAGTGGTTTTCGTTGCAGGATTCTAGTGCGAGTCTTCTACGGGACATCGTATTTTGAAATGTTCCCACGCCGACACTTGATTGTGCCATTCGACCCGCATAATTGCTAGGTATGATGCTGATATGTTTACTTCCAGTGCGCCTGTGTATTCCTTGAGTGCAGTCAGTTACTGTGAGACAGTCCACGCAGTAGGTCTTGATTTACCAATACCGAAAAAGCAGACATGCATGTGGTGTACAGAGACTGTACGAAGAATGCAGTTCGTTCTTGTACGGTGTATGCGGCAAGATTTCCCAACAGACGTCAACCATTTCGGCAATTAGTTATCAACGTCCTCATCCAATTACATGAAAGTGGTGGTTAACAACTAGACAACGTAACAAAAGGACCGGCTGCGGTGGCCGAGCGGTTCTAGGCGCTGCAGTCCGAAACCGCGCGATTGCTACGGTCGCGAGTTCGAATCCTGCCTCGGGCATGGATGTGTGTGATGTCCTTAGGTTAGTTAGGTTTAAGTAGTTCTAAGTTCTAGGGGACTGATGACCTGAGATGTTAAGTCACATAGTGCTCAGAGCCATTTGAACCATTTTCGTAACAAAAGGAAACCACTGTCGCCAGAAGACAGAAAAACTAGTGTTCATACCACTGTCGTAGTTGATCCGCACGTTAGCTCCCGCGGAATCGCACGAGGGAGTGGCATGAGTCAGAAAGTGTCCTACGCATTCTCCAGCAACATAGGTTCCATCCCTATCACATCTCTTTCCATCAAGGGCTACACTGTCCCTATTATGACAATCGTTCTGACTTCTGCATACTGGCATTAAGACAGGATACTCCAGATGCATCATGTATCTTGTTTAGTGATGAAATAATATTTCCAAATCATGGTCTGATAACCCTTCGAAACAGACCCTGTAGGCTGTTGACAATCCCTCTTGGCCTCGTCAGGTGGAACGTCAGTGTCCATGCAATGTAAACAAAACACTGAACGCGCACTAGTATCGCAGCCCCCCCCCCCCCCTCCCCCCACAGCATCTTACACGGATGCTACACGTTCCTCTGCAGACTAGGAGCAAGATATGGTAACAAAAAGATAGCTGTCCAGCTCATGGTGCACGAATTGTTTCCAAATTGTTGGACTACACGCAGAGGGTCAGTACCTTGGACGGCCAGTTTCCCGGATTTACCGAGAGAAGAGGCGCAATGGTTACAATACACTGGACTCGCATTGAGGGCGACGGTTCAAAGCCGCGTTCGGCCATCCAAATTTAGGTTTTCCGTCATTTTCCTAAATCGCTCCAGGCAAATGCCGGGATGGTTCCCTTCAAACGGCACGGCCGATTTTCTTCCCCACCCTTGACACAATCCGAGCTGTGCTCCGTCTCTAATGACCTCTACGTCGACGGGACTTTATACCCAATCTTCCTTCTTTTTTCCGTGAGAAAAGCTGGAAGATGCTGTCTACTGGGACATACAAACTACAGCCGATGATATGCAGTTAGCTCGGGCATTCCCGCTGAAATACTAGAACGTGTACAGCAGTCGTTCCATACCAGCCTGAAATCGTGTATTGGCGCTGCCGGTGGTCATTACGGGCACAACAAGTGATGATCAATTGTCTCTTAACTGGTCGGAATCCACAAAACGTGTATAAACTTGGACTCTCTTTTGTATGTGCTACCACAGGTATTGTACAACCGTGGGTGTGCGAATTTTTCAAAATACGATATCTCGTAAGCGACTCGCACTAGAACTGCAACGAAAGCCACTGACATTCTAATTTACCCTGATTTTAGTCTATTAATGTCAATAGGTATTGTTCCATTTAAAAGTGTATGTTTTTTTTAAAAAAAAAGTATTATTACAATCTGTTTATTGGCTTACAAGCCCCCGGAGTACCAATCCGTTCAGTGAAAACCTGATGTAAATAACACTTTCCATTTCCGCAATATTTGTGGTGTAAGCTGTGCGTGAATTACCCTGTATACACTGTCGCACAAACATGCCATCAGACAGTAGTAAGTTACAGAAAATGGTGAAAATAACACATCACTTACATTATGCTTCAACATTTGTCAGAATTTAACATCCTCCAATATGTATAAATGTTATCGTCAGAAGAAAGACTATCCACGGTTGAAATTCAGTAAACATTTCACGATGTACACAGATTCGCGCTCCATTGATGTTACTGTATTATAAATGGCTTGAAATTACTGATACTCAAACATTTTTGATGTTACTTAAGATAAATACATTGTACATGTTCATTACATATTTTAGTTGGAATCAGTTCCAACTTGTTCACTTATCAGCGAATCTGGATCTGTAACTGTGATGTTTCTCCAGTTACTGTATTTCAGTAGTATGAACCTTATTATATCTGGGCAACAATCGCCCATTGAGTAGCATCACAACACTGAAACTCAGATGCACTTCCTATTTAAACCAACTCTTGTAGTTGCAAAGAAATTCCTCTCAAATTCTGCAACCTATGACTTTCGGAGTAATGTGTTGTTTCTGTGAAGCATACACCGCCACGTTAATATCTGACTAATTTTGTGCTGTAGTGTATACTGGAAATTCACTTGAGTGCAAACGCAGTGATTCTGTGTCCTGGGTCAATATGAAAAGGCCAAGCAAATCAAGACGACCCGAAAAGGAATAAAAGAACACTGGCTTCAATCATCCGGCGTATAACTGGCTCGTTTATCAATAATTTTCGTAAATTTCGTAGCATTTTTTTGCGAATATCAACTATTATTTCAACAGCACAGAAATTTCAACTATTATCCTAACAGTAAAGATATCACAAATTTTCTGTTTACAGACGTAAGATAATTTTACGAAGATTTACTAACTCCTTCGTGATCTTCACACTAAGAATGACAGTGAAAATTGGCCACCATTTTTTTCTTATCAGTCACAGATTCGATTCACAATTCGTCTGTAGTATATCACGGGCATTATTCCAAATAAGTTGTTTAAGAGTGGTTTCTGCGAATCTGATGGTATCATGTGTTCGCTGCTGACGCGCCTCTTTTCGTGAACACTCATGGCGCACGCAAATTATATAACACAAACCTTTCACTGCTAACCAACCTCCATCCATCCCCCCCACGCCTGCTCACGTGTTTCGCTGACCCAAATACCAGTTATTTGCAAGTAGAAACAAGTGGACCACTGGAGTACCTGCTTCCAGTCGAATGCGTCTAGAGTTTAATACCTTCTACACGAAAGAACCGTCTTCTTGGTAATGTGTACAAAAAGGACGGTTGGAAATGCGATAAAATGAAATCGGCGTTGCCCTAGGGACTGGCCAGACAAGATAACGCCACTGAGTAAACGATACTATCTCGAATGCAAGGTGAAGCACTGCACCGTAGACACTTTTAATGCGTAAACAGATAAAACTCTGGCGACATTGTGGCAGGAGATGTGTGATCTCGGTTTTTAATAATGTAGCTTTTGTTATCGATGCACGTGAAGATTATTGTGAGAGTGAAACAGATGATACAGATTTAACATCATATGCAGATAACTGGGAACACCAGTATTGAAAAAGATCAAATACAACAGAAGTTTGTTAACGTTGTGCTACAGTAATAGTAATAGAATAACATAAACATCAGACTAAAAAAAAGTTGGTTCCGCATGGAATGAGGCGGGAGAATCGATTCAAGAAAACTTTGAGTATTGCTACTCGAGAATGTTCACAGCACACGGATACTTTGAAATAATATATTCTGAAGTTACGAGTTCACAGTATACGAATGCTTTGAAATTATATATTCTGAGGTTACGATTATCGTGTCTATCTTTTACACACTTGTTTTACAGAAAGTGAAATCCTCAACCGGTCACAGACACGACGTGTTAAATAACTTGGCCCATAGCATCTAGACTGTTGTATATATAAATCGTTTGTGACTGATTCGAGTTGGTTTTTGTACTGTCAATAAGTGAGCTTATCCCTGATGCACATTTGTGAGAAAACATTCGTGTCAACTGGCACATAGTACAGCGCACATGCAGGGACATCGAGCATGCCATAATTTACGTCTTTCTCATCAGCCACCTCACTTATTTTAGAGATGACGAACTTCGCAAACAATATGTCAATACTTTATCAGAAGACCGGCATGTCAACGTAATAAAATCATCTCTGATTTCTTGTGGCATCAGTTCGTAGTGTGTCCGCAACGGTCAAGAAGCCATGTTCCCTTCTTCCGCTGATGACAATATAAAGGTGCGCGGGGCGCCGGGACTTCCCGAGGGCATCTAAGGAGCGGACGTGCCTTCCTAAAGGTAGCGGACAAACTGTGCAATGACTCGGCGAGAAACCCTACGACGTGTTATTCCGAGTGTATAAACGAGATTGCTGTTTCGAGGATGAGCTCTAAAAATGCACATTAACAAATGGCTACATTTAGGTCCAAAATCTGGAGCACCTGCTCCGAGATGCGTATTGGTCAAAAGTAATCGATGTATACGGGCTGGTGACGCTTTAATAGATTAAATAAATGGTTTAACTGAGTTTACTCCCCCCCCCCCCCCCCAAAGGTCTAATGTGGTTTTGAGATTGTTGATTGTCCTATAAATTTTTAGACACGTTTTCCCTGTCTATGTGAGTACTTCTCGTGGCATTAGCTGAAATATCCCATCAAATCTGTGTAACATAATTGTTTTCGACAGGAACATTAATGTGTCAACTACAAACAGTAGCTTCTTACAGATACATGAAAGGAACAGTGAAAGAGCTCTATTACGTAAACTCAATAGCTGGCAAGCGAGGTTTTGGCGAGTTAATGACGAAACGCAACTCGTCTACAACAGGAATCGTTTAAGAGAGAATTGTAGGAAAATTTCTAATGTTTCGCTCGAGTGAATGGGATGAACGTCTCCCACAGCACAAACTGCTATCCGCTTCTACAATACAGACACTTGCTTGCTCAGAAATGTCTACCAAATATCTTACTTTATGCGCTGAAAACTGGCAATAACTGTAACTTCCATGAGCGAAAGCAAATAATTACAAAGAGCCGTACACGGAATAAATTACACCTTTACGGATATCCATCAATGAAGTGGACACTTCAAAAACTAAGCCTGAACATGCCCTCGCTAAAAGTCTAATACATGTTACATAGTGCCACAAAAATTTTAAGCTTACAATGTGCAATTACGGGAAAGAAAAGGGGTGGTGAAGAGTTTACTTTTTTGTGTGAAATCTTATGGGACTTAACTGCTAAGGTCATCAGTCCCTAAGCTTACACGCAACTTAACCTAAATTATCCTAAGGACAAACACACACACCCATGCCCGAGGGAGGACTCGAACCTCCGCCGGGACCAGCCGCACAGTAGAGTTTACTTACTTTGCTCTTACCATGTCCCAATAGGGTCTCTTCTTGTAGCATTAGTGACAAATGTTTTGTGAGAATGAGTCATTAGTGGGATATTACCTGCTCAGTTTTGAGAAAAGTGTGAACAGATACTGTACTTGACCGCTACATCTAGGGGAATTGCACAATTCGTGATGGAGGATTATCTGTGCTACAACCCACTGATCCGCCACCTCCCATATGTTCCTACTTAGGAATGCCCTGGAGTTACAAGACAGGACGAGCAACTAAAATGTGTATGAACGCCACAATGGCGTTCCGCTGAAACCAGAAATCGCTCTCTTTGTAGAATCTTGGTACGATTTCTTATAATTAAATGCCAGTTAATACCAAAAGGCGGTAAAAGCATTCAATAAATCCTAAGACGACAGATACTGTCGTTGAAAGCTGTTTGTGTTCACCATCATATAGTGGTTAGAGGCGTCGAGTTACGGAACTGAAGGAAGTAGGTTCACAGCCTGCTATATTCTTTTTTTCCCCCATCTTCGCATTTATAAAAGATTCTGGGATTTACTTATTAATGTAGCAGAAGTGTGTTCTGCAGTATTCGGTGTTAAGAGCGCTCTCTCTCAGGAGTGAGTGTGTTCGATTTCGTAACTTTAGTTTGAGTAAAAAACGAAAGAATAAACTGCAGTGAGTAAAAAAAACTGCAATGAAATTTATATTCTTTCTTGTCACAAATATGTGGCTGTATTTTCCGAATATATCGACATTTCCGAGGGTATTGTTAGGCAGGAACCTAAGGGTACAGCTTAAATCACTGCGAGTGAAACGAGAAGCGATGATGTCTATATTTTTGCTTGCCACTAAATTTACCTGGCATCGAACCCTTACCGTAACAACGCTTTCGTAAATTCGGCGGTCAAGACAACCATCGCAGAGCGAGAGAGGGACGTCACGCGACCACTTCCGACGTTGGTCATATGCCACTGATAAGTACTTATTTTAGTTGCTCGTCCAGACCGATGCAAACGCAAGCTGCAAGCATACACTGGTGTTGAATGCTGGCAGCAGCTGGTGTCTTGCGCTGAAAGCTTTGCACGCAGAATCCCTCTGCGGACGCGTAGAAACGTCAAGTGCCTTTCAGCGAAATGCTTATCCCACTGGAGCATTGGCAGCTTAATCTACGAATCACGGTCGTTGAGAACTACCCTTCTTTCTTGCATTTATCGCTTTCTTTAGTCGAACTTTTTTCTCCTTCTCCAAATACCACAGATTATATTTGCTACTACAGAAAAATCCCTTGTAATCTGAAACACAACACAAGCAAGGACGAATGTTACAAACGACAGTAACTCTTGTCGCCCCAAATAAACTTTCATGTCGGTCACAGTGGCGGGATAAAGCTCTCTGCTGGCGTTCGGGTATCTCCCTGTTCGTAATGTGGAAACCTAGGCAAAATGGCACGAAATGATACTATCTACTTGCATAACGTGGCAGTCAATAAAAATGGAGCGTCGGACTTTCCTGGAGTCTAATACCACGAACACGGTTTCAGTTGATTCGCTAGTGTCATTCACGACATAGCCCAGGTAGAGTCTACACAAAGTATACAATAATCAATTTACTATGCTTCGTAGTTTTCGCCGTTGTCAAAAACGAGGATTTTTTTCAAAAGTAGGCTAATATCCTTGTAACCATTCACGTAACCAGTGTATACAGAACATTATATTTTTATACGGTAAGCCACTCATTCTCCTCAACATCAGATCAAAAAATTATCACATGACGTTATTTAAAACGTAACCGTGGGCAACGTAACTCGTCTGCTTGCTAGAGATGACCGTAAACATATCAAAATACAAGGAAAATATGCACCAGTCATTCACTCAGCAGTCTTAAATTTTAGTTTGTGTGAGTGCAATGTACACCATAGAAAAGAAGGCAGAAATGCTGTTCATCCTGTGGGGAATGTAAATAAAAAACAGTAATTGCAATAATGTTTTATTATTTACAACAATAAGGATACATGTAAAAGAGTACTGTAGCACTTTTGAACTGAAGTTCGTATACAGCAAAGGTAGTCCTCGATTAAAAACTAATTGTCATTCTTTTATTGTGATTGAAAATAAATGTAATGGCTTCAACTTAAGACGGTTGACTTGGTGACAGGTGTGCATGTTGCTTGTGTTTTGATCTGTTTATTGTCAAACTCCTGCAAGTACACGAGTTACGTTACCAAGCGTAACTGCACAGTGTGCTAGCACATGAGAGTCAATGTCAGTTTTGTGTTAACATTTTAATACTGTCATGTTTCTGAAGAAGAGAAATTTGTTAACATCGAGTATAGATTTAATGGTCAGGAAGTCGTTTCTGAAAGTATTTGTATGGAGTGTAGCCATGTATGGAAGTGAAACATGGACATTAACTAGTTTGGACAAGAAGAGAATAGAAGCTTTCGAAATGTGGTGCTACAGAAGAATGCTGAAGATTAGATGGGTAGATCACATAACTAATGAGGAGGTATTGAATAGAATTGGGGAGAAGAGGCGTTTGTGGCACAACTTGACAAAAAGAAGGGACCGGTTGGTAGGACATGTTTTGAGGCATCAAGGGATCACAAATTTAGCACTGGAGGGCAGCGTGGAGGGTAAAAATCGTAGAGGGAGACCAAGAGATGAATACACTAAGCAGATTCAGAAGGATGTAGGTTGCAGCAAGTACTGGGAGATGAAGAAGCTTGCATAGGATAGACTAGCATGGAGAGCTGCATCAAACCAGTCTCAGGACTGAAGACCACAACAACAACATGTTTACTAAATGGAACATCGTGATACTTTTATGAACTGAGCTTGAGAAAATGAGGTAGATTACCGAATAAGACAATAGGGTGCTACTTTATTTAAAAAAAAAAAAAAAAAAAAAAAAAAAAAGACGCAGTGCTGTCCAAATCTTCACAACGAACGAAGTTACAAGAGAGGCAATTCCGCTGGTCAACGTACCCGTGGCAGAAAAACAACATTTACTCGAAATATTTTTTATTTTGCTTATGGACATCCTATATAAAAAATGCTTACTCAATAATGACACAGATCCGTGACGCGTGAAACACGATTTCGCCAGATAGTTTACGTGTGAATAGAGAGACCTAAGAAGGAGGGCAGTTCCACTAACAAGTAATGGATGCGTGACGTGTTACCTCCTACTTATTACCAGCTCGCCGCAACTTCCGACGGGTTGGCAGAGGTGCAGAGAAGGCATCGCGACATTAACAGTCACTTAAATAAGAGCGCTATGCCGTCAAGAACCTTTTGCCTTGGCAGACAGCTTCGTACATTATTCGACACGCGATGTAAATTCAACAACGATATGCAACAGTGCGGCTAGAGAAGACCATAGCAGCGGACGGTGCTCACAAATAGCAGGCAGACGTGCTTATCTTTGGCGACTGTAGTCATGCAGCCTGCCAAGTTCCAATCAGGGAAGAACAATCGCCGGTCGAAAATAGCCGAGTCTAGCGTCGCTGCACAACGCAGACAACTTGAACAGGTCCGAAATTGACAGCGGTCCTTGCTTTGCACAGTATAGATAGCCTCAGTGATAAAACAATGAAAGGTAATGGCGTTCGGAGAAGCTGCATACCTATGCTATGCCAAAAGAACATATGAGTTCGGTATTTACAAATACTCGCTGCACATTTCTACATTTCGAACACTCACAGTTCTGTTTTAAGATCATATTCTATCGCCGCTTCTTTCCTTTTATATTTCTTATCTTTACCTTCTCTATCGCTAAGTCGTAGCCATGTGTACAAAGTGCTATATACTGGTCCCGTAACTAAATTTTCTTCTTCTCAAAGAATTTGGGGATTATTCTGGACCATCGCTTAAACGTGACTGAACATAGAACTGCAGTATTTCCTTTCGATGCGGCTGGTCCCGGCGGAGGTTCGAGTCCTCCCTCGGGCATGGGTGTGTGTGTTTGCCCTTAGGATAATTTAGATTAAGTAGCGCGTAAGCTTAGGGACTGATGACCACAGCAGTTACGTCCCATAAGATTTCACACACTTTTGACATTTCAACATTTCCTTTCGAGCTTAAAAAGTAGCTCGTAGAGGCAATAATACTCCTCATACTTGACTATGGTGATGCTATTCTCCAAGGATGAAGAATCACGCAGGATGGAATTGGCGATGAATGTTTGTGTGCGAGTCATTCGTGACGTACACTTTTTCGACGGTATCACACCAGCCACGAACAACTGTCGTCGCCACGTGCTGACAAGCGTCTTTTTCCATCACTGCACTCCCTCCTATTCACCTTCAACTCTTACACTACTATATGAACAACACTTCAGAAATACTGGTTCTCAACAAAGTAAAACCGTCTCTGTACCATTACATAACACAACCATGTTCTCTAAATCCTTTCCTCAAAATAGCAGAAAAATTAAATTCCTTCCAAACCTCAAAAGACAGCTAATGATCCACCTTCTGTAACAATGGTAATCTCTCCTTGACATTTTGTACAGCTCACTCTCGTCGGTCCCCCTTCACTCCAACTTTTCCCTACCCTTCCTTTGTCGGCAGAATCCTCTAGTTATATTCCGTTATTTCCCAACAGCCAATCACTGTCATCTCAATCTTCTCCTCTTCCTTTATCCACTTCTGATAACACTAAATGTCCCTTCAAATGCGCTAAGCCAATCTGTATCATTGTAAATGCTCTGCTCTACTACTACTACTACTACTATTATTATCATTATCTGTGGGAGTGTTTTGCAGTATCTTTCGTATGTGTTGTTCTTAGTGAGATGTAGGAGAGGGCCTTGAGGCCCTAATCCGGTGAGGCTAAACAAGCAATAAATAAATAAATAATAAGATTAAGAGGAGATAATGAGTATTAGAATACATGGGATGCAATATGGTTAAGTGTGGAAAGGATGCTGGTAGGAAGCGACTTACTGTCCTACAGGTATGGGGTGTATGGGGCGAGGAGTAAACATAGACATGAGTATCGACAGCGTGACTTATTATGACGACTCTACGCTTGTCAGGTTTTCTGGGAATTAAAGATAGCAACAGCGCACTAGAGAGCCACTTATGCCGCTGCAAAATATTGTTTATGGGCTGCACGTAAATGTCCAGAGAAAATTAAAAAGGAAGGTATGGCAATTGCCCATTCAACAGTGCCGTCACAAAGAATAGAAAAACGTGAGCTCTCATGAATGAATCAGGATAGTATAAACGACGCAAAGGTAAAATTGGTTGCTCGCTTCCTCGTACAAAAGAGCACAGCGGTGACTTGAATTATAAGGCTATAATTGTTAATGACTATTAAATCAATTTTCCGGAAACTGCGTATTTTTTATCAGTAACTATGAGACTAAAGTATCATTTCGTGAGGTTTCTCCTAAGGTAATGTCCAAACAGTACTAAATTCACATCTACGCGCTTATACGCAATATATTTTTTTTTCTCCTACTGAGTTAACAAATGTTTTACTGTTCTTATTAAAGCACCCAGAGTAGTATGACAATTTGCTTTCGTAGAAAACAACCGGTAAGAGTACTGCCCCAAATTCTCTCTCTCTCTCTCTCTCTCTCTCTCACACACACACACACACACACACACACACACACACACACACACAAACACACATACACCATCGCTCATTTGTACTCACAGTTAGTAGGTGGTAAGCTATTCTCTTATATTGCTCCTTCCCCTGTGTTTTCATTGTTTTCTTATTCTTCTCCGATTAGTGACGGACATTTAACTGGCAATATGATAACTTTCTCCTCCCGTCCGGTATCAGATATTCGATAATATGACGAATAGGAGTTACAAATAAGCCGTGTTTAATTGTCTTAGTCGTCATAGTAGTAGTGGTGTAATTATGGTGGTTTGAAGTAAGAATCTGATTTATTGCTCCTCTTGTGTTCTTCTCAGTGGAATTTCCATAAACAGTCCCTCTCTTTCTCAAAAAAGAACCCTAATCCATATTCGATATCACCGGCGTTAAACAAAGTTACTTTCTTACAAGTAGTTACTGACAGTAACTCGCTGACAGCTATGAATGTTCTGCAGCTCATCGTAATTTAACCTTGTTTTCTTTTCGTAAGCCAGGGATTTTTTCTACGTTAGGAGCAGTAATTAGTGCTGCTCCGCAACGTACGAGTAACCACTCAACAAGCAGCTGCCACTGAACTAGGCTGTCGTCTCAGCTACTTGTATTATTTTGGGAGATGTTTGTTACGCTGGTGACTAACAGAGGGCGCAATGGAAGCGACGGTTTCGCTGCATTTCTCGTCATCGCTTCCACGTTGTTTCATTATGGACAATTATCACTGTCCGTTTTCGAAACTTCTAACTTTTCTGGGTGCATATGTGACTCCCGCAAATTACATCTGCTCGCAAACCATCAGCGTTTCAAAAAAAGAAAAATATACACGTTTCCAATGCAGAGCCCCGCTTGAAAAGCGGTCAGAGCCGTAAACATTACAGTCCAACTATGGTGACTTCCTCCTCCGAAAATGCGATACCTATTAATGAGCACATATAATTTCACAAACAATTCAAGCAAATTTTCCTGCCCACTATACAACTGTATCCCGCCGCGTAAGAATGGACTTGCGACTAAACCTAAATAAGCCTACATTTGTTGAAACTATACTTGGGCGAAGTGCTGTCATGATCAGTATTATCTTCTGCTGCACGGCAGTTACACGTGGCTAAATACGTCCTTTTTTTAAATCAACAGTTTTCGCTTCACAATTCCCACTTTGCGAAACCTGCCATGTCCAGATTGCGAATACAATTTTTCACAAATCTCAAAAGACAGTAAACAAGCTGTTATTAATCAGTCTTCAACAACACAGAATTTGAAAAACTTAAAATATGTAAGCGAAATATGGAACGTTGTTATCGTCAAATACGTTATGGATTTCTTTACCGGCATGAATTCCTATCAGAATATTTTACAAATCCTAACAAACAGTTTATTTTGTTACAGGAAACTTACCTAAGCCAAATCGTTTGTTGTCTTGTAAGGCTTGCCAAGTAGCAATTTAGATATTTTCCTTCATAAATCCGAAGGGATACCGCAAATGAAACTCGGCACAGGAATCATAATGACAAGTGGGCTCAAATACCTTTCGCCTATTCTAGTTTATGATTCCTGAGATTTCACTGATTCGTCTCAAGTTTCTATCGAGATGGTTATATCTACAACACAAGAATCCTTTTACGTACAAACTAAAGCTTTGTGTCTCACGCTCTAGTTGTCGAGGAACAGTTTAAATCATCAACAACACGTTTAATTTCCGAGACAGCAACTACTTATCCTGGGTTAATCTTGTTGCACTTTCGGATCTTTTACTTTTTTTTTTGTTCGGTCAATACCTAAAGAAATCGGCAAAGCATTAACACATTCGTCTTAATGTAAATGTTCCAATGTATACTATGAATTCGGTGCAACACAGATGCCAGCGGTTCCATAGCTGGAGGCAAAACTTTGGGCCTAGAGTAACACGGTTGCTTGTGCCCGCACACATTATTATGTTTACTGGCTTCAGGGCTATGCACATCGAAGACATCGCCGCATTGTAATCATTTTGATAGGAAAACGAATACGTTTAGGGAGTCACAACGTCCGTGAGTGCAACAAAGGGTCACACAAATCGCACGTGCATCGACATAGAACGGGCTGCCGACAGTTGGCGTCACTTCTCCCGTTTCCTACGTCATTTAATACTTGTTTCCCTCCTGACACCGTAATTATACGTCTGTAAGGCGTTATTCTCAAGCATTTTCAAAACATGCATGGCACCTCATATTACCCATATCTGTTCAAGACACTTCCATGTCGTGTATGCGACGATAAACTTTGCTGTTTAAAAACCATGTTTTCCGTACTTCCAAATGGCCGTCTCCGCTGACAATGCGAGAGCGTTTATCAATAAGTCTTTTAAAATTCCGGAATTTCCAGTTACGGCGTCTTACATTTCATTTCATTCCATTCTTTCTCCATCTCTCCGCCAATAAGAATATTGAAAGAGCACTGGGAAATCTATCGATCGCAAATATTTGTTGGCGTAAAAGCCACGGTAAACAGCAAACGAGATGGCTGTACTGGGCTCGGTATTTTGTCACGTCGGACACTTCTCAGGTACCTTCGACTGCGCTATGTACTGGCGATCCGAGCCAAGTGTCTTTTTTATAGTTGCCAGACGGATATTTTATGGACGTGAGAGGGTCTGTAGTGCCCACTGAGCTCCTTCGGCGCTGTACCTAGTGTGCCAGTGGCACAAGTTTTATTGGTTTAGGGCCGAGTTGCCAAAGTTCGGTTTTCAGTTTTTCGTATCGTGCAAGTTTTCCTTTTTCTTTTGGCAACAAGATACATAGACCTGAAAATCGGACTTCGGCAGCACAGTCAGAAACCAGTAACAGTGGTATCGTGGGTTCTCTTTTAGGGAGCTGTTCGCTAGGCAGCATGGCGACAGCTCTGCCTGGTCATCTCCGGTGGCTCTCAGCAGTCGAGCCTCCTAACGGAAAGCCAGCCGGAACGTGACAATGCGGCGCCAGGGCCCCCAGGAGAGTGCCAAACCGGCGTCTAGGGGCAAGTCCTGGCCACACGACCTACACCAATCGCTACGTAACACCGGAAACGCCATTATCTCCGCCCCACGGCACGCACGATTCATCATTTTCACTCAGGGCCCCCAAAGCCTCTTCTCACACCAAGTTCGCAGCACTTTTTACCGCCAGATCAACGTCGCCACTACCTCGTTTTCGTAGCTGAAACGCAAGTAGCTCGGACGATATCGTTCGCGTTGTCGATTGTTCAGCTTTCGGACTGAGAGACAGAATTTCCGAATCACATTCCGAGAAAGTGGCATCCCTCTGAGAGGCGCCTACTGGCGATTTCTCTTTGCCGTCTAGAATCCAGGAACTTTCCGAGCTGTCACAGGCGACACTAGACGACGGTCGCGTTCTAAAAGGGTGTTCAACCTGTTGACAAAGATCCAGAATTAGTGCTCGACGTAGTACACGGAGTCCGCAGCTCGTGGTCCCGCGGTCGCGTTCTCGCTTCCCGAGCACGGTGTCCTGGGTTCCATTCCCTGCGGGTTCAGGAGTTTCCACCTGCCTCGAGATGACTGGCTTTTTGTGTTGTCCTCGTCATTTCACCATCATTCATGAAAGTGGCGAGACTGGACTGAGCAATGATTGGGAATTTGTACGGGCGCTGATAACCGCGCAGCTGAGCGCCCCACAAACCAATCATCATCATCGTAGTACGCGAACACTTCTGAAACCCTCAAACACTGATAGCCGCTGAGGTGCCTTCCGCGCTGCAACTCTCTGACGGCGACCGATCGTGCAGGCAGGGAGAAGCCGCCGTCGGGGGCCACGCGCTGTCCACGTTCGAACGTCACGCCGACGCCGGTAGAGCACAGCGGAGAGTGTGACACCTACCTGACCGGACAGAGCTCATGGTAGACGTCCGGCGGAGGCACGTAGATGGAGTGCTCCCAGCTCATCATCCCTGCTGCGGCGCTACGGACAGCCTGCCTCAAGATGAAGGGCGCGCGGGCTAGCACGGTCGCATGTCGCCGCGGCAGCCGTCCGCAACTTGACTGGCATCGCGCCGTGTATTTTCCGCGCCGGCCCCCACCCTCCTCGATAGCGCGGCGGATGGAGGGGGGCGCCGGCGGCGGCCTTCCGAGCGGCTGCTACCGCGGCGCCTCTGCGCGCAAACGCCGCCGCGAGGCAACGCCGCCCAACATGGCTGCCGGCCGGCGCTGGGCGGGAGATTGGAACCGCAGCCGCAGCCGCAGCCACCTGTCGCCAGCGCCACGGCCACGCGTCCGCGCAGTGCGCCACGCACGACACGCGTGCTTGCGGAGGTCGCGGCTCTACGCCGCCGCCGCCGCTGCTGCGCGCTCCGGCGCCGCGGTGCACCGCTGCACTTCCCCGTGCGTTTACGCACTCACCACCTCGGGAGACACTGCGACCAGGTGCCTTAACGTCGGTACGTAATGGAAGACACGGAACGACGTGTCAAATGAGAGTGCTCGGCGTCAGGCAACCGTAGGACCTGTGGCACTGATTCACAATTCTACCTTGTAAACGTAAGGCAGTCTTCGTCGTTCCAAATGCCGTATCCCAAGATAAGGCGACCTCCGAGTGGGGCATAATACTGGTTGGAGTCCCTGAGCGTTCTGTGCTTGCGCTATTACACTAGCTTACAAATTTTACTTTTTTTTTTTACTGGCGTGAAAACAACTAATCTCTATGTTTTCGAGTGTGCTGATAACGAAAATGTTAATTTGTCGAAAATCGAAATGTTGGTGAAAATGCAAGATTAAATCGAGAGTTAAAGTTAGGATGACTTTACATTACTGCCTATGTGAGCTTGTTGTTGTTGTTGTGGTCTTCAGTCCTGAGACTGGTTTGATGCAGCTCTCCATGCAACCCTATCGTGTGCAAGCTTCTTCATCTCCCAGTACTTACTGCAACATACATCCTTCTGAATATGCTTAGTGTATTCATCTCTTGGTTTCCCTCTACAATTCTTAGCCTCCACACTGGCCTCCAATGCTAAATTTGTGATCCCTTGATGCCTCAGAACATGTCCTACCAACTGGTCCCTTCTTCTTGTCAAGTTGTGCCACAAACTCCTCTTCTCCCCAATTCTATTCAATACCTCCTCATTAGTTATGTGATCTACCCATCTAATCTTAAGCATTCTTCTGTAGCACCACATTTCCAAAGCTTCTATTCTCCTTGTCCAAACTATTTACCGTCCATGTTTCACTTCCATAATGGCTACACTCCATATAAATACTTTCACAAACGAATTCCTGACACTTAAATCTATACTAGATGTTAACAAATTTCTGTTCTTCTATGCAAGTATTTACTATGGTATTCTCCCTCGGAGGAAGTTCATCGAAGGCGCAACCGCTTTGTCTGGCATTTGTAGTTTTCTTATCGTCATACCCTGACTAGCGTCCAGCAGTAATTAGCTAACATTGACGCACTCCACTTTCCATGGTATCTCATTTCCACGTCCGATTTGATGGTGGAAGCGATCTCCGCCCTCGTCGGTTACAGCACCACAGTTCTCAGGAAAGTAGTCCAAGCTGGAATCTGGAAAATATAGCTTGAGGACATGTTACAGCCCAATCTATTGTAGCAGTGCGGATGATCTGCCACAAGATCCTTATAGCTTTCTGCTCTCTTTGAACAAAGGCATCACCTTTCAGGATGCTGTTGAAATACTCATCTTTGTACAGTTAGCGTATCTGGGGATCAGCGGCCTTTTATTTTCAACGCTCTAAGAAGTGGAATTCTCGTGCAAATAGAAAAATGGTTCCCCACTTCTGTCCGTGGTCTTAACCAAGTTTTTCGTTAGGCCCAATTTTAAGTGAAGAATATGAAGGATTATGTTCTTGAATTCGACAAGTGCTTCGTGCGTAACACTGTGAGGTCATGGTTCAATTGATTGAGGCTTTGGCAGTCTTTAAACGAAGTGCTTTGACGCGGCTATTCCAGAGGCACAGGAATCAACAGAATTTGGTGTAGGCGTGTTGTGGCCCAAGTAATATGCCTATGACTTTCTGATCCTCAGAAATCTGGTCATAGTTCAGCATCAATAATAGTTGTTTCATGTTATCATATGTTTCTTCCATGTAGCATACCCAATCGCAGTTTACGGTAACACGTTGTCTATGAAGTAGCACACACTTCAGATTTACTTTGGAGCACTCGGTGAACAAGCTCCACTGATCACTTTTATAGTCAATGCCCACGGCTGCCATTAGTACCTGTACATCAATACAAAATACCATGAGCTTTTCACTTCCAAAAAATGGAACAAATGGCATATGCCGGTAACGGAACACAGTCACGTTTACCGCCTCCTTAAGATAATTCCACTGTTATAGTCTTGATGTCAACAGTTCACACTTACATTTATGCAATTCCAGATCTCCCACTAGGTTATAAGTTCACACAGTATTATTTTGTGAATCTCTGTACACTCATCGTTAGACACAAAATCAGGATTTCTCGAAGAATTGGTTTTTGAAAGTGATGGTGCGGAACGGTATGTTAGGATATGTCGAGGAAGACTTTTTCTTCTTCGAAATATCATGTATTAATGAAGTTGTCATACAAAAGTAACAATCATTCACACGGTCTGATGGTTCTCGCCAGAGCATGGGTATAGAAAAGCCCATGGAAGATCTTTTACGATTTAACCAGGAATGACGAATCGAGACACAAGACATACATGAGGAGCACATGGCTCGTTCTGGTCCCCGATTTCACAGCCAAAGTACAGTCTGCAAGCCTTCCTAATATATGGCGTTATTGGCCTCCTTTGCGATTCCAATGTAGCCTGTCGGCAAATGTAGCAAAAGTTGTCAGCACTGTTTCTGTTTACGCATTTGCGAGACATACTGAATCACAAACATAAAAATGACCGCACGCACTAACTACACAGCAGTGACATATTCTTCCGGCACACTAACAGAACAACGCTTAAACGAAACATGCACAATTTCTCCCTTCACCTTGCAGCTACGAGCCTGGGATAAACACAGCGACAAAATACACAAAGCTCTTGTTGCCTGAAACTTCATCACTCTACCATCAGCGGGATTTGGAAGCATATATGAGTAGGGACTGACAATGAATGTTAATAAAATATAATTATAATTAAATGAACACTCTTTAACTTGGAAACGAGAGCTAATTCGAGTTTTTCACTACCTCCTTCGTTATCATCCACGATTATTTCATCCAAGTTACATTTTCACTGTTGGCTGTGTTGTTTACAATTGTAAATTATAGATTGCAGCGATCAGTCGTCCTTTTTAAATTTTATTGTGCAGATCTAGATTTCGGCTATAAGCTAGCCTTTCTCAATGGACTATTATTTTCGCTCAATGCATGTAATGCCTGTTGGTCGGGCTTCTGAACTGTGGATGAAACCCGACCAACAGGCAGTACATGCATTGAGCGAAAATAATAGTTTATTGAGAATGGCTAGCTTCTAGCTGAAATCTAGATCCGCACAATAAAATTTAAAAAGGACGACTGATCGCTACAATTTATAATTTACAAGTCAATATAACAGTCGCTGAGTGCAACAGCTTTCCGAATGGAAGGTAAACGGATTGTTTACTATTATTAATGGAAATGTGTACAACGTGCAAGTATAAAACAAATACAAAACTGAGTTACATTTGTTAGTACTAGTTTTAATATAGACACTCGTCTTTTTCTGCAGGTGTTTGCGTGATAAAGTCACATTGTTCACCGAACAGTTCACACACGCAGGCTTCATTCGGCTAGTGGAATCTCTTGTTTTCGCAGAACTTGTGGTGAAAAACAAGTGTTGCTTATCGTGTTAAAACATGTCGGAGGTCATAGTTTTCTGTTTGCATTCTTCCGTCATTATGGCGCTGGCTGAGTAGAATTCGTTCCAGATAAAGCAATGTGTTTCTAGATTATTTAGTGTGTGTTCTTGCGGGCATTGATGTTTGACAGAAACACCTGCTTTTGACGCCTTCTATGAAGGTTTCTTGTGTTTAAATGTAAGCCAGTCTTGAAAATACTGTGTTCCCGATGTCCGGGCTTTGCTTCATAAAACGGAATTTGACTTTCTCTAATGTTGCGAGGTCGTTGAGCCATAGTAGTTGCTACTGGTGCTATGGCCGTATCGAACAGTGTCATTTCCTGCTTTTATTCAGAGGTTTTGAGGCTGTTGAATATTGTAAATTATTTGTTGCTCTTTCTTGCTGTCTGCTGAGCAACTCCCACATATTTTTATTTTGGTTCCATTCCTAATTTTTTTTAAAGAATCAGAGTGTCTTTGGAGTGAGTTTAACACCGCTTTAGAAAATTATATGTTTGGTTTTGCCGTGGTTTATTTGTAGGTCATTTTACAGGGCCATAAAGTGAGTGTGTTCAGCACCTTTTGTAGCTCTTCTTTGTTTTCTAAACTCATTATTTACTGCCATGTCGTTCTCATAAACTTAGAGTGTTGCTGCGCTGTTCATAGCGTCAGTCGGCCATTCAAGTAAGTTGGAGGGGAGGGAACGCGTTGGAAGCAAGTTGTGGGATTGTGGAATTTGAAGGCATGTCGTGCATTCTAATATGACAGTTGCAGGTTTGGGGGAGCATCCATTTACATCGCGAAAATCACAACCCACGCAGCGACGATGACAGTACTGTGCAGTAGACACTACGACGCGTGCAGCACTGAGGCGCAGATTTTGAATTTTCTGCCAGTTCGACGAGGACTACCAGTAGTGATATGACTGCTCGCTCGCTGGCTCTCTTAGCTATCAACACCAGAGCACTATGGGCTGCGTACTGAGTGATGTGCTTACGGCAAATGAAAAAAAAAGCGAGAGAGAGGGGGGGAGGGGGGATTTACGCGCTTTTGATTAACCCTTTCCCTCGAAAATTTCTCTCCTTCAGAACTCCTCTGTGTTACCACGACCGCGTAACCAGATGACGGTTCACTGATCTCACTTCTACTAAGACTGCAGTACGCACGAGGTGCCTATTTGCTTCCCCCGCCCTGAATGGAATGCATAAGTTCTAATTAATGTTCAGCAATCTATAGTCTTCTACGGTTGTTGTCCTTCTCCAGAAAACAGCACGTATATAGTGAACCCGTCATCTTGAGGCTGTAATAGCTAGGAGCTGATGTTGCATAAATAATTAAATTTCCAATTATATTATTTGTATGGGACGTCACTAGCTTTATATTAAAAGAATACGAGAAACTGTCCAATTATGTTCCTCTTAATGAATCACAAATAATTTCCATACTTCACACTTTCATAGAAAATAAACAAAAATGTGAACTGCGCATTTGCGTAATTATTATCAAATTGTTCTCAATAACATAACCAAATAACCAGAGCCTGCTAGTTAAATTCTTAACCACCACCGAACAAGGCAGACCAGACTTCTGAGACTGCCGAAACAGCTCTGATCTTAGAGCCGAGCCACTTCGCCCGCCATCCAACTTGGACACCATCCGAAGATCTCAGAAGTGCTTCGTCTGACTTTTCATTTAGCTATTGTTTATTATTCTGCTGCTCATTAACACTTTTGAAATAATGGAATGACAGCTTGGTATTGAGAGATGCTTTCATATGAAATGCAAGTGAATTTATTGTTTAGTTTTTCTAATATTAATAACAGAAGTTTATCATTCTGGCGCCCGACTTCCGAACGTAGCAGTCAATCGCGGAGGAGGTCACAATTGAGGAGGTCTTTCTCACGATACGTGAACCGAACTAACCACCTACCATCGGTACCTCACACTACATTACGTCATCTTCCCACTGCTGCCTTCTCAACAGCTCGTAAGCATAGTTTCTTGCAGCTGAATATGATGGCTATAAAACCATACATTACAAGGTACGTGGCACGGAGATGGATCTGAGTGGAGGGGAAACAGATACTACTGCAATAAATCCGGCAACCGGTAAGGCGCCATTCGCAGATGAACACGACATGTCTGTAATGAACACTAGCGCCGGAATGTCGAAAAAAGATTATTTCTAAAAAAATTATGACGATATTACATCGAATGTCTAACATTTGAAGAGGTGTCATTGTTGAAATGCTTCCTGCTACATACGGGATCAGATTTAAAGAGAAATAGATATTTTCTTTTGAAGTTGACGCAACAAACACAGAATAACCCCATCCGGGAGACAGGTGATGATGCCATCCCTAGATACCGCCAGGGAAGACACATATGAGTTGGGTGCGAGACTCATACGATTGTAGACATATATCCTGGGGTCTAAAATTGTAAAACTACGATTGAAACAGCTGATAAAGAACACATGAAAAGAATTTTCATGCGCAAATAGGGTCTGAAATTAATCTTTCGCTCTACAGCGAACTTTCTTGCAGATTAAAGCTGTCTGCTAGTTCGGGACTCTTAAGGCGATGTGATGTTTACGTGCTGGGGGAAGTTGATTTCTCAATTCATACTTGCCACTTTGCTGGCGGAGAGCGTCCGTGAACTCCCTAAATTTGGCTATACAGGGTATAAGCCAGTGCTCACTAAAGTTTTTGTTTATCTGCTATGCCGGTTTCGAGTTTTTGATCATTTTTAATGCAAATTTTAAATGGCTAAAAAAACTTCCTGAGTCCCGACTTGCTGGCGCAGTCGGTAGGAGCATTGCCCGCGGTAGACACGATTCTGGTTTCCAGTCTCCTCCTCACACTGTTCAAGCATCCAAGAAGTTTCAAATAAGATGTGATTTGCAGGATCAGTCATAACTGTCGAATACGTTTAAAGACCACTCCATCGGTTCAATTATTCCACGAGGGCAAGGGGGGGTTCAATTATTTCCACGAGGGCAAGGGGGCGAGAGCAAAAGACTGCAGAATATCGAGAATATTTTTTTCTGTACTATCTTTCCAAGTTTTAAGATCCTTACATTGGGAAAATGAAATGGTTATAGTGTTAATGGAACATATCTCAATCACCATATAGCGGATGACGATGTGCTGTTTGCTTGTAGTACGGATGGTTCATACAACAAAGAATGGAAGAACTTAGAAAAGCAAAGTTAGAAGTAAACACAAAAAATGAATTATTATAAGAATAAAATAACGTAGAATAAAAAATTCAGAATAAGGAATAATTAATAATGACATCAAGGGACCCAGTTGTGACTTTTTGTATTCAGGGCACTTGAAGACAACGTCTGAGTGATTTAACGAAAGAAATAAACACCAGAATGAAGATGGATTCGACTGCTTTTGGTAAATTAAATAGTTTTCAGTATTAAACCTTCAATATGCCTAAAATGAAAGCTTTTAACCAGTGTGTATGTACTACTAGTTTTGCAGTGCGGAGTAGATTTCTTACGCGAAAATACTAGTATTTCAAACAGCTATAGTTAGTTAGTGAGCAATGGAGAGAGGCGTGGTAGGAATTACTAGAACAGACAGAGCAACAGCCGGCCGTTGTGGCCTAGCAGTTCTAGGCGCTACAGTCTGGAACCTCGCTGCCGCTACGGTCGCAGGTTCGAATCCTGCCTCGGGCAATGATGTGTGTGATGTCCTTAGGTTAGTTATGTTTAAGTAGTTCTAAGTTCTAGGGGACTGATGACCTCAGAAGTTAAGTCCCGTAGTGCTCAGAACCATTTGAACCAAGACGGGGCAACAAACACGCGGATCAGGGTGAAGACTATAGTGGAAGACCTAAAAAATGCCTGTAAAATGGAGGTAGATGAGCCAAGGAATTTGTTTGCTGAATTCAGGATAATGACTAAGCACAAAGTAGGCAAATGAGGTTCGAACACTTTGTCAGGGGAATGAGCCTTGGTGACCGCTGCGCAGAGGCACAGGAATCGAATCCGAGTGCAACTGCGCCGACGGGGTTCTCCCGGAGCGACGTGTCATCTCAATGCTAACCATCAACCGCACAGCACAGCACATTCTCGAATCATGTTCTTCGGGGAAACGCTCGCTCATAGGTACACAGGTGGGCATTCATATCGGCACTGAAGATTTTGACTGCCTATTTCATTTTAACACTCAGTCGATGGGTATCTAATATTCTTGACAAGTTCGATCTGTTTGCCAAAACTTGTTTCGTGGTACAAACAAGAAATCAAGTCATTTCTACCACAGAGGTTGATAAAATCGCTCGTAACAGTACTTAGTGTGTTCTGGTGCAACACACCTTCAAATGTTTTTGGCACGTCTGTTTCACTTGTTTCTGTACAAAAAAAAAGGAAAAAAAAAACTGTCAATGACACTATATACAAGACGCTTGCAATCGGAAGTCATGGAGGCCATGGGTGAAAATTAACACAACATCCACAATACACTCGGTGTAGAAAATTTGAGTTCCGTTGGGAAGCACACACGCATTTCAAGAGATAACTGGGAAGGAAATCGGCTTTAAGATAAACCCAGGGAAATATGGTAGGTAAAGTTAGCGGAGACGAGCTGCGGTAAGTAGTATCACTATAACGAAATACTAACAGAAACCTGAGATCAGACAATGGAGAAATTAGTGTAGCCGCGTGATACAAAGTAAAGGTGTTATCAGTGCGTGGTGTGTTCGGTGTCAGATTAAGGCCGAGATATCTTGTCAGATCGAGCTGAACAAGTTCAGCGTTGTCTTTCAGCAAATCTTCTCTCTGATTACCTGATACCCCTCTCTGTATGCCAGCCTGCCGTACCGTGTAGTTAGTTGTGTGATTTCGTGCACCCAGTTAAGCAAGGCCTAACAGGTTTATTCGCAGCATTTACAAATGCTAGCATAGCCTACTCCACTAATAACCCATAGGTCAGCGATCTGATGGTGAAGCCCCGAGAGCCTCGAGCTATTTTTCATTGAATTGTGGGTAACGTCTACATAACAACGTGTGCCGAAGCGAAGGCGAACGACATGTAACAACGCCTTACAAAATCAAATACAGTTATTTGCTTTGGAAACGGCGATGATAATTACGTCTCCTTCGTCTGTAACTTATGATTATCGTTATCTTTTCAGTGATGAGGAAATTGTAACCCTGTACTACATACAGTTCCCCGTCAAGTAAAAACTTTTTTGTCTTGTTTTCCTTGAGCCATTCAGCTCACAAAGGTTTACCAGTTATCCTTTCCTTTTGTTGTCAATTTTCACATGTCCAAGATAGCTCTCTGTTGACTACAGTGCCTTTCGTTTGACTGTTCGTCTCTCACAAAACGATGATGTTCGTATATTGCCGAGATAAGAGTACAGGTGGTAGTCACCAAAGTAAATCAAGCTGTTAATAAAGGAAATAAATTTCCTATCTAAGACCGCAGTCACTGCGAATATGTTGTGAAGATAGCTTAGTAATTTTTTTATTTATTATGCCGTTTCGGCTACCGCCATTTTCATACATCTGCAATTAAGATTAGAGCAGCATAAAGAGCGACAGCAATTATCATACAACGTCAAGCTTCAAAAGATGAAAATTAAAAAGTTGAAAAAATTTTTTTTAAGTTCACTCAGCAAAAAAATTAGACTTTGCAAATCAAGGCTCAGTGTCGATACTAAAAAAGCTATGCGTAATCGGGCCATTCCGTTAACAACTTGGCACAAAAAATTATCGAAAAATTAAGTTGTAGCCGACAGAAGGCGCTAGTTTGGGAACTCGGCCTTCAAATCTTATTTTATTTATTTCTTGTTCCCTTCATTCTTATAAAAAGACAGTCTTTAAATAAATAACATCCAAAGTCAAATCGTGATATACGATTTAAATGAGTACCGTTGTACACTTGTAAAATTAGTTTTTCAGATGGAAACAGTTAATCCATTTGTAGTTCACCTAAACTTGGCAACAAGTGAAACTTCCTGGCAGATTAAAACTGTGTGCTGGACCGAGACTCGAACTCGGGTCCTTTGCCTTTTGCGGGCAAGTGCTCTACCAACTGAGCTACCGAAGCACGACTCACGTCCGGTACTCACAGCTTTACTTCTGCCAGTATCCGTCTCCTACCTTCCAAACTTTGCAGAAGTTCTCCTGCGAACCTTGCAGAACTAACACTCCTGAAAGAAAGGATATTGCGGAGACATGGCTTAGCCACAACCTAGGGATTTTTCCAGAATGACATTTTCACTCTGCAGCAAGTCTGGAATGTAGGAGCCGAGGTACTGGCAGTAGTGAAGCTGTGAGGACGGGACGTGAGTTGTGCTTGGGTAGCTCGATGGTAGAGCACTTGCCTGCGAAAGGCAAATGTCCCGAGTTAGAGTCTCGGTTCGGCACACAGTTTTAATCTGCCAGGAAGTTTCATATCTGCGCACACTCCGCTGCAGAGTGAAAATCTCATTCTTTGACAAGTATTCACTGAATCTGTTAAACAACACTATCAGTACAGCAGCCGCCTGGACTTTAGTATTAAATACTAGTTTTATAACTGCAGCGTCAGCAGTATTGTGACCACTGACTGATTAGACGAGCCGGCCATGTGGCCGAGCCGGTTCAAAGCGCTTCAGTCTGGGACCGCTATGGTCGCAGGTTCGAATCCTGCCTCGGATATGGATGTGCGTTATGTCCTTAGGTAGTTCTAAGTTCTAGGGGACTGATGACCTCAGATGTTAAGTCCCATAGTGCTCAGAGGCATTCTAACCATTTTTTCTCTTTGATCAGACGAGCTCCTGACACTCTACACTACTGCACTACTGTCATACGCTTTTTTTGGTCATTATTTACAAATTTTTTCTCGATATCCCTCTGGGAAGCCGTGCCTCCATCGGAGTGTACATGGAGTTTCTGGCTACTCCAATGGAGCTAATATTGAACGCATGTTCGCCTAGATCTCCGTTTCTTATCTCCCAATTATACTGATCGACGGCAATATGCCTCTGGTACTTTCCCGGCCTACGTACGTGAACGATCAGTGTCCGGACAATATCATGGTTCATCAACGAAGAATACTGAATGCAACCAAAAGCGATAAACCCGGATTTCCTGAAGTGCACTGTGAACACTCCCTCCTGCGACACTTTGTAAGTACCGTAATACACACACTACTCCTCTCCTTGTACACAAGCTGCCTTCAGGGTGGCGACTTGCAACCGCAGTTGTGGTTAGATGCCGCAGAGTGGCAACCACAAAGTATGCGAGCGAATTCTTTGCTGCAGAGCATCCAAGCGAATGAAGGGTATTTATTATCAGACTTTCGCTACTTGAGCCATGTAGATGGAACATTATTTATCGCAAGTTTAGGGCATGACGTTCAGACTCTGCGCTGAAGGATTTGCGTTGTTAACAGTGTTGGTGTCATGACTTGCCATTAGGCGCGTTGAGACTGGTGCGGCAACGTAGGGTTGAAACTCAAGCATCAATGTGCACTACAACTGCAAATAGTCAACGTAGCTCTCGACAAGGTTAGCGGGGCGTTACTCGTAAACGTGTTTTATCAGAAGAACCGCCATAGTGGTGCTGCTCTTCCCGAGTATCAAGGCATTAAAGGAATCCGGAGAGGTCCTCTTTCCGCACCAGGGTTCAAGGACACGATTCAGGAGTTGGAATTAACTGGCGATTTGGGAATTGCTCCAGGGAGAGACCGACAACCAATTGCGCCAGAGTTTGTTGAAGACCTTACTGTTGCCACGGCTGAGAATGCTGGACGCACGAACTGTCCCCCCCACAGCTGAACATTCCGTGGTACACCGTTCGAAAAGAGCAGCTGAGCCGTGGCAAAAGTTGCTGTTTTGAAGAGCGCGCTGCAGCGCGTTTTGTGAAGCAGTCGCCCTCCGTTTCTGGCGGTGGCGCCGCTGTGGCAATCGCAGCTTTGGTGCCTCCCTCTGGTGGGATAGGGGAAAGGTTGCCTGCTCACGTGCATTTAAGGGGCGCTATGAGCTCGCCAGTCAGTTAGTCTGGGCCAGTCTCTCGTCCCCAGCTTGCTAGAATGTCTCGCGTCCGCATTTGTTAGGCAGTTAGTGTCTGTCTGTCTGTCTGTCGTTATGTATGTCGTTCGGATCAACCCTTAAAGTCGGTAAAATGAGAGTCTTTCCACTCCGCTAGTAAGAGGACTCAGTGAGTGGACGCCCGGTCGGGGCTTAGTTCCTGCATCTGAGTCTGCGCGTTAGGCCGCCAGTCTGCTCAGGCAATTGTCATTGGCGGCTGATCGATCGGTTGGTCGGTCGCGCACTGAGACACGAGATGACTTGTCCGTCTTGAGCGTCGGCGCATGTGAGGTCGCCACGTGAGTCCAGTGGTTCGCGTAATACAGCGAGGGGTAGTGACTTCACGGTCGACACGAGAGAAACTGGAGTCGACCACGGCATCAGTCTGGCCGGTGCGAGCTGCGACGCCGTGAGACGGGAGATCGGCGCGCCTTCCTGAGTCCGTTGAAGCGGCTGGCAGCGGACGGTTCGGGAGAGAGATTTGTGGGTGCTGCGCCAGGTCTTCTCGGGAAATCGCAGTTTACTAGAAGTTAAGTGATTGGTGATATGTTGCTTGATTTACTCTTGTTAAATTCTACTTGTTTTCTTGGTGGGGTCACCAGCCGTTTTGCTTTGGGGTCGTCCAACCATTCTTCTCCGTTGCTTATAAATTGGGTGGTCCGTTTTTCCCTTCTGGAGTAGGGGCGGGTTAGAGCAACCTGCGGTTCGGGTTGTTCGGTAACCTTATCAATCTACCGTAAGTTAGTAGTTGGATCTGTCATGTTTGTCGGATATGGTGTGTTAACGAATTTATTGCTTGGAGTGTAACGGCTTAATACCTGAAATGTTTTGATCTTTGGGAACTTTGATATTATTACCTATGATCTTGAGAGGTGGAATCTGTGTACTGTAGAATATCGTAATTATTGTTTTGCCAACCTTGTAGAATTTTATATAAGATTGCATTTAATGGGCTTTTATTTTAATGATCATTTTAGTATATAAAGTTGTCATGGACTTTTCTTAGAAGTTAAAATCAAGTTGCACCTTCGGTGTTTTGAACCATTTCCATCCCTCCTACGGGGGTGCATAGTTTGTGTGCTTGTGTGAATTGTTAAAACTCTTAGTTTAAAATTATCTGGTGTGTTGCAGATTTGCACCAGTGTAGTCTTTCAGAGGTTGTTGTGAGCAGTCGTAACTACGGCCATGTCAAAAGAGAGCGGCAAGGTTCTCTGCCCGAAAGCTCACACAGTCAAAACTTGTTTCTTTCTGCCTCTGAATAAATAGTAACTTTGATATTTAGAGGGTGTTTTCTGATTATAATTTTAAATCCGTTTCTTTTAAAAAATGCTTTTAGGCACTATTAAAGTGAATAAAATTTCCATTTGTTAAAAGGAATTTGGTTATGATTTAATCAGTTACTCCCTGTCAACTCCTTTCATGCTTACATAGTGTCATTAAATGTGTTAATGTTCTTGATAAATCGCTAGTAAATAAATCAATCCTTAAGAATATTCTTTGAAAATAAATCACGGTTCAGCTGCGAACAGTTGTCAAATGTTGTGGTTCCAGACTGTCGTGGATAAAGATGGCCGTCACACTGAACAACGTTTCTAACGTGGAACTTAAATATGGTATTCAATTAACAATTGTTACCTTTCCATGTGGAAATTAAAATTGTTTCTTTCAATGGTTTATTCGTTATTCCTCTTCCGCATGTTCTTAAAAATGTTTACACAAAGTTTCATTGTCCCAAGATCCCTCGTTTTTCACGGGAGTTTAATTACAAGCATCCTGTAAATTGGTTTGCAATGTTCGCTGTAAGTGTCCAAGGCGTTTAGCCTTAAATGTATTGTCTTCCAAAGCCAAAGAAAGGCGAACAATTGAACACTTATTCCTTTCTAAAAAAAATCGGTGGTGGTTGAGGGAAAAAATGTTTTTAGTACTTCGGTACAAGGGACTATTTTGGTACGAGACACCCGGTATCTCCGTTAGCGACTAATTGCATTTCATTTCACTTGACTTGTAGTCCCATTTACCTTTGTAGCTGTATTGCATTGAAAGTATCTGCACATCAGTGCAAATGACGACGGTAATCGCTATCTGCCTTGTTAGGGAACAAGCCTGTTCAGAACTGCACACTTGTTGTGGACAACAGTAATGTCCACTTTACTCTGGCTTTCAGTACTGTTCGGTTCGGTCTATTTTTTCCCAGTGTTAATTGTAGGTGACCAGTGATACAATGGAGTTTGCTGATGCCCAAGTGACCGATATGAGTCTCGTGTATTAGTCCACTAATTACCATGGAAGAGCGTTACAGCGACGCTAGGTTGAGCTGTCCCCGCGTCGACGGCAACCACAGCACACAACGTTTGTATCAGAAGACTGTTGGTTTACTCTGCGTTTTGTGGTGAACCCTCGACGATTACACATTTTAGGGTTTTGTTGCAGTGCTGTGAATGTACTTTTAAGGGATGCAAAGGTAATTGGGGGTAAAGCATCTAACACATCATAATTAGTATAATTCTCTGTAATGAGCCACCGGAGATCACCTGTCGCTCATACCAACATACTCAGAAAATATCCCTGAACAACCTCAGAAATTACGTCGCCGGATTGGATATGCAATCTACCACTTCAAATCCACACAGCTCACTGTGCATAATTTACTGAAAAGTGTTTAGTTGGCTTTGGTTACCAACAGCTGTTCAGTAAATGTAAAAGCACATTCTGCTTGCCCCATTACCGTAATACGTACAGCGTCAGTACTCCGCCAGCTACCTCTGAACTGAATTCACAATACTCTGCTTTCCGTTTCCTAACACCTTAAAATGGTTGTTTTATCTCGTTCTGTGTGTTGCTTACTTTCCGCTGCGTTGCGATGAGTACTCCACAGTTAACCACAACATGAGACACTGTCCCGTTTCTCAATTCACTGTACAAAGAATCGGCTCCGCTATGTTTTTGTTTTTCCTTTTTTCCACTAAGAAATTTCAGTTGTTCTCTGGTGTGACTATTAGTTTAGGATAATATGATGAAGTGAAGTGGCTTATCCTCGTGAATGTGTATCGTACGCTTGTTTCAGTTTTGCTGTTCTGAACGTTCCAATTAGAACGGGGACAAAGGAAGCCCTTTGAAACGCTCGGTGAGTGCCGCAGCCGATAGCTGCTGTGGCGCGTGGGAAAACACCGCTTGTGAAGTCGGTGATCGGATGGATCAGAAGCTATTTTCGATAACAGCTTATCTGCCATTCGACACGTTGGCATCAGCGTTTCGCACGTTCGCAGCCTCTCAGACGCCTATATTCAGGAGTATGCCCACAGCGATGAAGACCGTCACGTAATTACTTGGCACTAGCGGCAAACCCCAACTTTTCTCGGGTATCACCAGGTGACTACGGCCGGTCGACCTGGCTCGTGCAGCGGCAAAAAAATTTTACACACAGACCTTCCTCGTGAAGCGGTTTATCTATTAGCGATAATCGTGTCAAAATCTCTCCAGTAGTTCATAAGACTGGTCTTCCTATACAGACCCAGGAACACGACAGGGGTCTTTGTAACGTATGAAGATTAAGACGCTGCTTCAGATATAGGACCGCGCCAGCAGCTTTTCGTTCCTCTGGGTGTCTTACATGGATTCTGACACGAATAGATCGTAACTTCAAGACAAAAACCTCTGGCGAATGACACATTTCTTTACTTAACTTTCCGCTAAAAAGCAGAAGAGTTTTTCGTGCTCGACATTAAAAACTACCAATCGTAAGCTGGACGTTTTGTATACCGAAGCCACTGTTCTGCTCCAATTGCTCTTATACTTCGTGCTCTTAAAAGTCAGAAACATGAATGGCGAAAACGCCTGACATGTAATAAGCACATTGCTGCACTAGGAAGGAGAATTTCACTTAGCAAAAAAACATACGACTGGACGTTTTCTTGTGATTATGTAATCCCTGGTGCGTACCACACAGTCTTTGACATCTTGCTCCACATCCACTGTTAGTAAGTACAAGCATTTCTTTCAAGTACACATGCACATATCTGTGCTTCAATTTCTCCTATCAAGATCAGTGAGTACTCTCGGCAAATATTAAAAGAGTAACAACAGTGAAGCAGCTGGCATCCATACGCGTGTATTATAAACACTTCCTACAAAATACACTACCGTACCACTCATTCCCTCCAAAAAAAATTATCACTTCAGTACTACGACTGTATTTGTCCCGAAATTTACTCGTTTATTTGCATAACGATTCGTATGAGGCATAAATTGCGTGCAGTGGTAGTTGTTCCTTTATTGTGGTAGGTCTCATCAAAGTCTTATATGTAGCATTAATCCAACACCTTCGAATGAATCTTGCACTGCTATTTCACTTATGTTTATACAGAGAGCAGTTGAACCCAGGATATAGCTTCCAATTGGAGTGAAAATTTGCGTAGCTGATATCAAATCAAACCATCGCGTCACATACATTTTAGTACATTCTAACGTTCGAAAATTAAGCAGAATGGAGAACATAACTGAAGGAGAAAACGCAAGCAATTACTGTGAATGTCTATCAACATTTGAGCAGAAATCTGAACTGTAGTGTCTGTCTGTCCAGAAAAGGAGCATTCTTGTACTACATGAAAGGGTGTTTTAATAACAACTAAATGAATATACATTAAACACACACCGAGTAATTGGTAGTATGAAAGACGGTCAGAGCGTAATGTACAAAGGCAATCTTTTCTTACCAAACAGAATCATCGGACGCCTCAAGCGACTCTGACACAGATCAGTCTTTTTAAGCGACCCATATGCTTTGTCGGCGATTTAGAGTCACGGCAAACGTTCGTAGCAACTTTGCATCTTCGTTATGACGTACGTATGTGACTCCAGAGATCAAATATATAACTATACAGTTATAAATGCTCCAGACTTCCTTTTAAGCAGCGATAATGCTAATCCGCATCTAGCCGCTCTAGTAGGTGAGTTTCTTCCAGGTGAATATCTCCATCGCATGGACTGGACATCGAAACTGAATCCCACGGAGAGTAAATGGGAAGACTAAATCTAGCCCAGCTCTCGCCGCACACACCTCCGCACTGCTCTTTCATAGCAATGGAATCGAGTGCCAACAGAGCTCTTGATGCACCTCACAGAAAGCATACCATATTGCTCCCAAGCGTCTAAGGCGGTAGAAACAGAGATATACTGCAGCAACTACTTTGCTGTCCCTTAATTACTTTGGTACTGAGCGCGAGATTCTCCTGTTTTGTTAATGTGAATTTTTAGTTTCAGAACTTTTCTAATGCATGTGTTGATTACTATTTACAGTTTTGTACGATTATGAATAAGTTTGTTCTACTGGCCTCCTTTCTTGAAAATGCTTAAGTTCTAAACAGTACCCACAGTTTGCCATGACGTTTGCCGTCTCAGGGTGAGCGTGTCGCGATTAACTTATTTGCTTCAGTATCATACAAATTTTCACGGGAAATGGAGAAGATGAAATGTATCGATGTGAAATTGTGAAACCTAGTCCGTGAAAGGACTGAGTCGAACATTATAAGCAAACATCCAAGAAGATATATTTTACAATTGTTTAAAGTTAAAATGAGGTTACCCAAAAAAATTTTAGAACGACGCAGAATTAAAGTAAACATTGTTCACTTTCTCAGAACAAAAACGACCTTATAAATTATTACTAAAGGGGGAAGATCTTAAAATGGGGGTGGGGGGGGGAGGGTGGTGACGACGACGACGACGACGACGACGACGACGACGACGACGACGACTTTGGTCTGCATTAGGCACTGTATTCCCCATACTCGTGCCGACATCAGTTATGTTCAACACTGTTTCTAGCTACGTATATTTGAAAACAAATTATTACAGAGGACAATACCGATAAAATATATTTCATCGCTGAGTCGGTGGCATTTTAAATGATACTATGAACCATGGACCTTGCCGTTGGTGGGGAGGCTTGCGTGCCTCAGCGATACAGATGGCCGTACCGTAGGTGCAACCACAACGGATGAGTATCTGTTGAGAGGCCAGACAAACGTGTGGTTCCTGAAGAGGGGCAGCAGCCTTTTCAGTAGTTGCAGGGGCAACAGTCTGGATGATTGACTGATCTGGCCTTGCAACATTAACCAAAACGGCCTTGCTGTGCTGGTACTGCGAACGGCTGAAAGCAAGGGGAAACTACATCCGTAATTTTTCCCGAGGACATGCAGCTTTACTGTATGATTAAATGATGATGGCATCCTCTTGGGTAAAATATTCCGGAGGTAAAATAGTCCCCCATTCGGATCTCCGGGCGGGGACTACTCAGGAGGATGTCGTTATCAGGAGAAAGAAAACTGGCGTTCTACGGATCGGAGCGTGGAATGTCAGATCACTTAATCGGGCAGGTAGGCTAGAAAATTTAAAAAGGGACATGCACAGGTTAAAGTTAGATATAGTCGGAATTAGTGAAATTCGGTGGCAGGAGGAACAAGACTTCTGGTCAGGTGACTACAGGGTTATAAACACAAAATCAAATAGGGGTAATGCAGGAGTAGGTTTAATAATGAATAGGAAAATAGGAATGCGGGTAAGCTACTACAAACAGCATAGTGAACGCATTATTGTGGCCAAGATAGATACGAAGCCCACACCTACTACAGTAGTACAAGTTTATATGCCAACTAGCTCTGCAGATGATGAAGAAATTGAAGAAATGTACGATGAAATAAAAGAAATTATTCAGATAGTGAAGGGAGACGAAAATTTAATAGTAATGGGTGACTGGAATTCGAGTGTAGGAAAAGGGAGAGAAGGAAACATAATAGTTGAATATCGATTGGGGCTAAGAAATGAAAGAGGAAGCCGCCTAGTAGAATTTTGCACAGAGCACAACTTAATCATAGCTAACACTTGGTTTAAGAATCATGAAAGAAGGTTGTATACGTGGAAGAACCCTGGAGATACTAAAAGGTATCAGATAGATTATATAATGGTAAGACAGAGATTTAGGAACCAGGTTTTAAATTGTAAGGCATTTCCAGGGGCAGATGTGGACTCTGACCACAATCTATTGGTTATCACCTGTAGATTAAAACTGAAGAAACTGCAAAAATGTGGGAAATTAAGGAGATGGGACCTGGATAAACTGAAAGAACCAGAGGTTGTACAGAGGTTCAGAGAGAGCATAAGGGAACAATTGACAGGAATAGGGGAAAGAAATACAATAGAAGAAGAATGGGTAGCTCTGAGGGATGTAGTAGTGAAGGCAGCAGAGGATAAAGTAGGTACAAAGACGAGGGCTGCTAGAAATCCTTGGGTAACAGAAGAAATATTGAATTTAATTGATGAAAGGAGAAAATATAAAAATGCAGTAAATGAAGCAGGCAAAAAGGAATACAAACGTCTCAAAAATGAGATCGACAGGAAGTGCAAAATGGCTAAACAGGGATGGCTAGAGGACAAATGTAAGGATGTAGAAGCTTATCTCACTAGGGGTAAGATAGATACTGCCTACAGGAAAATTAAAGAGACCTTTGGAGAGAAGACAACCACGTGTATGAATATCAAGAGCTCAGATGGCAGCCCAGTTCTAAGCAAAGAAGGGAAGGCAGAAAGGTGGAAGGAGTATATAGAAGGTTTATACAAGGGCGATGAACTTGAGGACAATATTATGGAAATGGAAGAGGATGTAGATGAAGACGAAATGGGAGATACGATACTGCGTGAAGAGTTTGACAGAGCACTGAAAGACCTGAGTCGAAACAAGGCCCCCGGAGTAGACAACATTCCATTAGAACTACTGACGGCCTTGGGACAACCAGTCCTGACAAAACTCTACCAGCTGGTGAGCAAGATGTATGAGACAGGCGAAATACCCTCAGACTTCAAGAAGAATATAATGATTCCAATCCCAAAGAAAGTAGGTGCTGACAGATGTGAAAATTACCGAACTATCAGTTTAATAAGCCACGGCTGCAAAATACTAACGCGAATTCTTTACAGACGAATGGAGAAACTGGTAGATGCAGACCTCGGGGAGGATCAGTTTGGATTCCGTCGAAATGTTGGAACACGTGAGGCAATACTGACCTTACGACTTATCTTAGAAGAAAGATTAAGAAAAGGCAAACCTACGTTTCTAGCATTTGTAGACTTAGAGAAAGCTTTTGACAATGTTGACTGGAATACCCTTTTTCAAATTCTAAAGGTGGCAGGGGTAAAATACAGGGAGCGAAAGGCTATTTATAATTTGTACAGAAACCAGATGGCAGTCATAAGAGTCGAGGGGCATGAAAGGGAAGCAGTGGTTGGGAAAGGAGTGAGACAGGGTTGTTGCCTCTCCCCGATGCTATTCAATCTGTATATTGAGCAAGCAGTAAAGGAAACAAAAGAAAAATTTGGAGTAGGTATTAAAATTCATGGAGACGAAGTAAAAACTTTGAGGTTCGCCGATGACATTGTAATTCTGTCAGAGACAGCAAAGGACTTGGAAGAGCAGTTGAACGGAATGGACAGTGTCTTGAAAGGAGGATATAAGATGAACATTAACAAAAGCAAAACGAGGATAATGGAATGTAGTCAAATTAAATCGGGTGATGCTGAGGGAATTAGATTAGGAAATGAGACACTTAAAGTAGTAAAGGAGTTTTGCTATTTAGGAAGTAAAATAACTGATGATGGTCGAAGTAGAGAGGATATAAAATGTAGACTGGCAATGGCAAGGAAAGCGTTTCTGAAGAAGAGAAATTTGTTAACATCGAATATAGATTTATGTATCAGGAAGTCGTTTCTGAAAGTATTTGTTTGGAGTGTAGCCATGTATGGAAGTGAAACATGGACGATAACTAGTTTGGACAAGAAGAGAATAGAAGCTTTCGAAATGTGGTGCTACAGAAGAATACTGAAGATAAGGTGGATAGATCACGTAACTAATGAGGAGGTATTGAATAGGATTGGGGAGAAGAGAAGTTTGTGGCACAACTTGACTAGAAGAAGGGATCGGTTGGTAGGACATGTTTTGAGGCATCAAGGGATCACAAATTTAGCATTGGAGGGCAGCGTGGAGGGTAAAAATCGTAGAGGGAGACCAAGAGATGAGTACACTAAGCAGATTCAGAAGGATGTAGGTTGCAGTAGGTACTGGGAGATGAAGCAGCTTGCACAGGATAGAGTAGCATGGAGAGCTGCATCAAACCAGTCTCAGGACTGAAGACAACAACAACAACAACAACTGCGAAAGCTTTTCATTTCTCAAAAATATACACACTCGCCAGAAATTGCACTTGTTAGGGCAGCGAATTCATTGGTCATGTTACCGATGAGACCAGAAGCTTAATGAATAAATGTAAAATGTGGTATTTCTGTCTTTTAATCTTACATCATAAACAATTAAAACGAATCTTGCACACATGTCCACAGACATGAATTCTACCAAAATTTGAAGTGTTACCCGGAGTCTCAGTGAATAAATGCATATAATAAGTTTATAAAGCAAAACAGCAAAAAGCGCGCGCACACACACACACACACACACACACACACACACACACACACACGACTGGATGCCTAGAACGGAGCTCACCTCTTTCATCTGTTTCAATTGTCAGTGTTATTTCCACGCCCCATAGGCACTGCGTATGTTAACGAATTATAGACATGTGCGACGAGAGACAGCAGACCTTTGCTACTGCATGTGTGGCGACCAAATGTGTTCCAGAGTTCACATTTAGGAGATTCGGTACAATATTTGCGGCATCCCACACCAGTTTGTCAAATCCGTAGAAACTTTGCTATGCACCTGTACAGTACATGATGATAGCGACAGTTTCTCGTCTACACTGAATCGTCTTGAGGGCTTGGGCAATGAGAACGCCAGGCAGCAACGTAAACTGCGTCCTTTCTGTCGGGGGAACTACGGTGAAACGATCAAAACATCAAATAAACAAAAATAAAACCATGCTTTCTACTATCGTTAAATTTTATCAGCCGCAACATTAGAAAATAAAGGACAGAAAAGCTTTGAGAAAGTGATGACCTCTCCTAGTCACGAAAATAGATGGACAACGCGAATATACGGAGATTCGAATTCATTAACTTCCCTAGCCCTAGCTTTTGCTTCGTATCTCACGACCTCTCCGTCGACGATACGTTAAACCCTGACAGTTGTTATTCCTTTCGGTCCTGTCGGTTACGGACGTTTTGTGTCCAGCAGCACATCAGACGCAAGTCGCCACACCTGGACAGCGTTCTGAGCAGCAATGGGTGCCATCAGATCCATAAAAAGTGTCACGGAATCAAACACTGGGCAAGTAACACATGGGAAGAAGAAATGTCGGGTAAGGCCTATCTGACACACATTCCCACGGTAAAGGACAGAATCGGATGTACACTGCGCAAAATCGCCATAAAAACCACATAAAAACCGACAAAAAAAAAGAGTGTCTCAGATTGGCAAATGACAAAAGGGACGCAGTTACAATATATGGAATATACGACATCCCCCGTGCTTGTCGAAAAGTCTACGTCGGAGTGACTGGACGATGATAAGGGGCATTGCGGTTTAGGTCAGGTGGAGAAATCGGCCGTGCCAGAGCACGCGCTACATGAAACGGACCACAGAGTAGAGCTACCACATCTGCTTAGTCGGGGAGACTACAGAAATTCCCGTGCAGCAGCAGCGAACAACCGTTACAGGTAGCAAGGGGGAAACGCAGCGTTAATGACCACGGTTAGATCCTCGGACGTTGGAGCACCAGATACATTTAATCTGCGGCCACGAGACAGACTCCAGTCCTCCACCAGCAATGGGGCGTGAAGCTTTGACAATGCCAGCCAGCCACTCGTGCTGGCAAAACGCTAGAAAAATGGTCAAACAAACATCAGCCGAAGAATCCGAAACAGAAACCAATTGGCAGTTTGTTAAAAAATTTTTAGTCGGAAACACCAATTTGACGCCACAGTTCGCAAAGCTCACAGTAGCGAAGACCCCCAAACAGGTTTCACCGAGCCGCAATGAGCCTCTGCAAAGTTTGGAAGGGAAAGGAGAGGTCTGCGTTGAATGGGTCAGGGAGGGCATGCCTACATTGAGACGCAGCCGACGAAAGAAGGGCAGGGGAACGCAGCGGAGTATATACTACGCGGCACAGTGTGCGCGCATGTTGGAAGGCAGTTTCGTTTCGCGCCGACCCCGCGAGAGCACATGGTCTGTACTCCCCCCGCCCTACAGGTGCGTGGCGCTCGCGCAGTATACTCTCCCACACACTGCGCGCCGAAGGCGAAAGCAAACTGTGTACAGTGGTGCTCTACCCTGCCTTGCGCCTCAATTTGCGCTGTCATATTTACACCCGTTGAGTCACAAAAACCTTCGCTGCGCTGCGCGGCCCTGCCCTTCACCGGTGAGGTCCCGATGTGCTCCTGGCCTGAGGCGCGTTTAAATGGCGTACTTGTTAGCTTACGCATAAAATGGCAGACGAAGATTCGGGTTCGTATCCAACGGTAAATACGCTGCAAAGCGAAAGTTTCATTCCCCTAATTAGAATACTGAAATTGCCAAGGAAAACGTGGTCCATGCTGCGGCATCCTCCAAACTGCACTCTCATTTTCAATAAGCAGCAAAACGGCGCAATTCAAATTCCCATCGAATAAAATAGCACTAGTAGCCGACTCCATGGCAGTTCTATGAACAACGGCAAAGCGAGAAGTCCACGCGATTCTTTTACTAAGTATCGGCGAGAATATGCTGGAAGGATCTTACAAATATGCGATCTGAGGCTTTCCCAGCGCTGATGCTGCTTCCAAATTTCTCGGGTGTACTGCCCGATAAAGTCCTCGAAAGTCCACGATACCTCGGCGAACAACCGTTCCGCTATCGTCAGATGGTACTAATGAAACTATCATTCCATCAACAGCGCGTGATACACTCCTGGAAATGGAAAAAAGAACACATTGACAACGGTGTGTCAGACCCACCATACTTGCTCCGGACACTGCGAGAGGGCTGTACAAGCAATGATCACACGCACGGCACAGCGGACACACCAGGAACCGCGGCGTTGGCCGTCGAATGGCGCTAGCTGCGCAGCATTTGTGCACCGCCGCCGTCAGTGTCAGCCAGTTTGCCGAGGCACATGGAGCTCCATCGCAGTCTTTAACACTGGTAGCATGCCGCGACAGCGTGGACGTGAACCGTATGTGCAGTTGACGGACTTTGAGCGAGGGCGTATAGTGGGCATGAGGGAGGCCGGGTGGACGTACCGCCGAATTGCTCAACACGTGGGGCGTGAGGTCTCCACAGTACATCGATGTTGTCGCCAGTGGTCGGCGGAAGGTGCACGTGCCCGTGGACCTGGGACCGGACCGCAGCGACGCACAGATGTTTGCCAAGACCGTAGGATCCTACGCAGTGCCGTAGGGGACCGCACCGCCACTTCCCAGCAAATTAGGGGAACTGTTGCTCCTGGGGTATCGGCGAGGACCATTCGCAACCGTCTCCATGAAGCTGGGCTATGGTCCCGCACACCGTTAGGCCGTCTTCCGCTCACGCCCCAACACGAGCACACGAGCATATTCGAGCTTTTTTATACTGAAAGAAGAGGAGCAGTGCCAATGGGAGGAAAAGAGAGGGGAGGCAGTAACGGTAGGAGAGAGAAAGTGGCAATGAAACATAAAGAAAGACGGATGAGAAAAGTCGCAGTAAGAGCCAAATAGAAAGAGGAGATATTGATGGTCAGTGAAAGTGGCAACAAAAGGGAAATCGGCGTTGATGGAGATAGAAGCAGTGGGAGCAAAAGAGAGGAGACAGTGGAAATGAAAAGGAGAGATGAATGGAGACCATATACAGCCTGGGGGGGGGGCCTCTTGCACCTCCCAGACCGACCAACTTTAACACATGCGTATAGGGGACGGCGCATTTGGGGAAATTTTAAACGCGCCGCTATAGGAGAAAAATAAGTTGAACCCCTCAGAATTTTTGATTTTCTAAGTGTCCTGAAGTTCATTGGGAGTGGGAAAGAACGACAAAAGGAGACAGTGTCAAATTTTGTGTGTGTGTGTGTGTGTGTGTGTGTGTGTGTGTGTGTGTGTGTGTGTGTGTGTGTGTGTGTGTGTGAGAGAGAGAGAGAGAGAGAGAGAGAGAGAGAGAGAGAGAGAGAGAGAGAGAGAAGGTGGTGTTGGCGGAGCTGTCATTGATACTGAGTTGATTAATCTTAAAAAGTTTCCGATGTGATTATGGCCGCACGATGGGAATTAACAGACTCTGACGGCGGAATGATAGTCGGAGCTAAACACATGAGACATTTCACTTCGGAAATCGATAGGGAAATCAGTACACCGAGATCCACAGTGTCAAGAGTGCGCCGAGACATCACCTCTCACCATGGACAACGGGGCGGTCGATGGCCTTCACTTAACGACCAAGAGCAGTGCCGTTTGCGTAGAGTTCTCAGTGCTAACAGACAAACAATACTCCCTGAAATAACCGTAAAAATCAATGCAGGGTGTACGGTGGACGTATCCGTTAGGACAGGGCGACGAAATCTAGCGTTAATGGGCTACGACAGCAAACAACCGGCGCGAGTGCCATTGCTAATTGCACGACATCGCCTGTAGCGCCTCTCCTGGGCTCGTGGCCTTATCTGTTGGACCCTAGACGACTGGAAAACCGTGGCCTCATCATGCGAGTCACGATTTCGACAGGTAAGAGCTGATAAAAGGGTTCGAGTGTTGCACAGACCCCACGAAGCCATGGACTCAAGCCGGCCGGAGTGGCCGTGCGGTTCTAGGCGCTACAGTCTGGAACCGCGTGACCGCTACGGTCGCAGGTTCGAATCCTGCCTCGAGCATGCATGTGTGTGATGTCCTTAGGTTAGTTAGCTTTAAGTAGTTCTAAGTTCTAGGGGACTGATGACCACAGCAGTTAAGTCCCATAGTGCTCAGAGCCATTTTGAACCATGGACTCAAGTTGTCAACGATGCACTGTGCAGGCTGGTGGTGGCTCCATAACGGGGTGGGCTGTGTTTACATAGAATGGACTGGGTCCTCTGTTCCAACTGACCCGATCGTTTACTGAAAGTGGTTAAGTTTGGCTACTTGGAGACCATCTGCAGCCATTCACGAACTTAATGTTTCCACGTAACGATGGAATTTATATGGATGACAGGGCATCATGCCACAATTATTTGCGATAGGTCTGAAGAACATTCTGGACAGTTCGAGACAATGGTTTTGCCACCTAGATTGTCCGACATGAAACCCGTGAAACAATTGCGAGACATAATCGAGAGGTCAGTTTGTGTATAAAATCCTGCGCTGGCGACACTTTCACAATTATGGACGGCTATAGACGCAACACTGCTCATTATTTCTGCATGGGGCTTCCGGTGAGGAGTCCATGCCACGTCGAGTTGCTGCACTACGCTGGGAAATTGGAGGTCCGACACGATATTAGGAGGTATGCCATGACTTGAGACGCTGAATACGAGGATTTGACTACAAAGAGAGACTGCGTGAAAGAATTTAGAATGTCCTGTGCTAAAATAGCGCGAATATGTTCGCATCCTAAAGGAGTGCAGAATGAGGACTGGGCAGCTGGTTTCCCGCATTTCTACCAGTCTTTTAAACATGAACATATTCCCCTCTTTCGTGCTCTGACTGATGCATTTTTCCGCTGGTCGTCATATGATTGTGTCTTGGTTATTAGTCGACAGTGAGATGCAGTTTCCACTTCCCTCTCTGTTCTTACTGCTTTGCACCAGGACACGATTAAATTTATATATCAGCTCGAGAATTCCATGTTGTAGAAAACAGATCACGACAAAAGAATAATACGCACTTGCTATTCTGCAGAAGTGATAACGTGAATCCACTTACTACAGAGCTCGAATAAAACGTAGTTATCATATGACACATAATACGTTTCGATATCGCAACACTCAACTTTATCTGTTGGTAGCCGACTCATGAAATCACGTGATAACGGGGATGTGAAACGTACTTGTAATACTGCACGCTCACCATGACTAAGAAGAGCATATGATTCAAGTCCAGCTCTCATGGCGTTACAGATTGACTTATTTTCGTACAGGAGACGACAAATATTTACGTAGATTAACTTCGAATTTCATTTGATACCTAACACGTTAGACAGCCGGGCTGACTAGAATAACAAGTTTCAGAAATTGATACTGACTGTCATATAAAAAGGAAAAAAGTCCGGGTATCACAAACGAAGATACGAAAGATTTGAGTTTAACGCTCCGTCGATGACAAGGCCAGCCATTAGGGACGGAGCACAAGCTTCGCATGGGGGAGGAAGAGGAGGAGAATCGGTCATGCTCTTTCAAAGGAACCACTCAGACAATATCCTTATTGGATTTATAGAAATCAAGGGAAACCTAAACGTGGGTGGCCGGGCAGGCATTCGAATCGCCGCCCTAAAGAGTAGGAGTCCAGCGTATCACCACTGTGCCATTTTACTCGCTCTGACGTCACGAATTCTCTCAAGAGTATTCTCACGAGTCGTTGTCGCATAAAACTGGATAAATCTTCAATGTAAAGGACGAACTTTCTAATTTTGAAAATGTCTGGAAAGAAGCCTATGTACAATGTAAATTAAGAAATTCAATGTTCTACTTCTTTTAAATGTGATAGTCAGCTCCATCACTGGAGAGCCTTTACCTCTTCTTCAACTCCTTTTTCTTATCAACTATCACCCATCTGGCTCTTGTGATGTCAATATTTCCGTCAGTCAGCCCTAAGTTATTCTCCCTTCAGGTTTATATCTTGCGATTTTGCAAGGCAGTCTTTGACCATTCATTCTATTAAATGTGTTCACTCCATTTGATTCTCTTTTCGCAGATGCTATTTCCTAATCTATAAGTAATCAATTCGTTGTTAACGCTTCGATTCTTCATCGCAGAAGAACCTCGTATCGCTGCCTGAATTCGACAACCTTGTTTATAGCTGTAGGCGACGTGACATTTGTTACAGCGGTCAAGTATGTAGTAGACTATACAGAATCAGGAATGATTGACGACTAATAGGACACTAATGATGTGATAATGTGAGTACAAGTTTTTCTTTCCCAACTGTCATTCTCACCTGATGTCTGTGTTCGCTGCCCTGCAAATGACACTCTGACGACCGGGTAGTGACGGTGTAATCTCAGTACCTATGCACAAAACATGTTTCACCACTACCTGTGAACAACGGACATACGCTTGTGGGCAACACCTGACTGCTGAGACGGTAGCCTTATCATTAAATTTACATGATGTGGATTAGTAAGTAATCTGGGGACTTTTGTGCTGTTTAGAGCCGCCAAAATAGCCTGCTCGACAATCGAATCTCGCTCGACCTGGTCATGCACCTGTACATTTCAGTGTACTTTATGAGAAAAACTTGCTCCTCTACACAAAGCAGTTTACAGTAAACACTGGAGCAACGCATCGTACTATGAGATCAAACAAAGGCCCAAGTCACTACCGTCTCTAAGTGGGGTCGTCCGATAGATGTCCTTAACTATAGACTTACATAATTAACATCAATATTTTGTATAATTTATGAACACGCACTATGCTCACTTCCCGGAGACCTGAAACCTCTTTCCTAGAATAAACAAGGATTCCGCACACAGAATTCTTATGAAACTCAACTCGCTCTGTTTGTCTGTTAGATCCAGAGGGCCGTAGACAACGGCTCTTAGGTTGATGCCGTGTCCTCTACTTCCGGACGGCATTCGATATAGTTGCTCAAAGTCGATCTGTGAGAAAAAAGATGTTATGAGCTTTGTTACTGGATTCGAGGATTTTCTAGTATATAATAACTTAACACGTCATTTAAGGGGACGAAATTGTCCGATGTGGAGCTATAACCCCGAGGAACTGTAAAATGGCCATACATACAAGAGAAGAACAAAAAATACGGAAACACCAAAAACACAACGCATTATAATCCATAATAGGGTGTAAGAAAACCGTTGGCATTAAAAACAGCTTCGAGTCGTTTTAGAATGGATAATGGATAAATACAGTGCTGTTGTTTATCGGTAAGTCACCAGAAAAATGTATCGAAATGTGGTAAGATCTGCTGGTATAGTGGTTCTCAATGGAGTCTTACAGCATTCTACCTGCAACAATAGTGGCAAGTTCAGATAACGATGATGGAGGAGGATAAAGATCAAGCACCGTTCTCTCCAAAGTAGACCTCAAAAACACAGGTGGTGGTGAGGGGGAATGCAACAGTTCATCCTCGGGCTCAAAAACAGTTGTGGATGATGCGAGCTTTGTGAGCAGGGGACCTGTCATCTTGGAACGCAGCGTCACTATTGGGTAACAAACACCCGCTCAACCAAAATGGCCCCATAATCCTTGGCAGTAATGCCACCTTGCAGAGGATCTGTGGGACCCACGCAACAGCACAATAAGACTGCCCAAGCCATCACCGAAATCCTCGCTATGCTTCACTCTCGGGTCGTTAACTGTGCCAAATGTTGGAAACAGTGTGAAACAAGAGTCAATCAATCAAATGACCCCCCATTTCTGTATGGTCCACGTTTTGGGGCTTCAACACTACGTTTACCTGTTACTGGAATTTGCATAATTGATGTTAGCCCGGCAGTTCCCTGCTTATGGGAGCAACATTCGTGCTGTTCTGGTGCTGACAGGCTTGGCAAGTGCGACATTCAGTTCTGCAGTGACTTTTAGAGCTGTCGTCCCCCTCATTTTTCGTCACAAGCCTCAAGATCACTCAGTGCACACTTTCGTGCGTGTTGTGACTTAGCAGATGATGTTTTTCCGCTTTCCCTGTGTGCGGTGCAAACCGTCGATACAGTGCCTCTGGAAACGCTAAACACTGCTGCTACCTAGGTTACGGAAGAACCCACCATACGAGTACCGACAATTTGCCCACGTTCGAACACACTTAGCTCTGACATATTGCACTCAACTACACAGAACAGTGTCCTGGCGATGACTGACAATTGCGGCGAACTGAGGGCACTGTACAGGTGCCATTCGTTGTGAAACGCAGCAGAGAATTTGCTAGCGACTCCATTTATGGTCGAGCACGCATTTCTCGCCTAGTTTCAATATTTTTGGCCAACCCCTGAGTATACGTCGGGAAGTTCACGAGGTTCGGTGACGCTGTTGCTTACCGGATACGCGTCGGAAAATTGCACCGAAATATAACAAAATCTGCCAGGACTGTACGCTTTGTGCATGAAGTACGATTTGACAATCACGATTAAAATTTAAGTTTTGGGCATAAGTATACTGGAAGATCCATTACTGTTCATCCGGTGCTATCCGATATTGAATGATCTCCATAAAACTAGTTGTAGAGGAGCATTTGTCAGACAGATTCACTGGAAGAATTATAAGATAAGAGGTGCTTGCAGAAATCCCGTTCCAACGGGTCTCTAGTATTATCGTCAGTCTGGGACCCTTACCAGACGGGTTTAATGAAGGAGTAAATAGGTCTAAAGAACAGCGGCGCATTTCCACGCGAGCTCATTAAGTAAGTGCAAAAGAGTGAAGGATGGCTCATCAAATTCCATCGGCAGTTGCTGTGAGAGAGGTTCTGTGCGTCGCAGGCAAGTTCACTGTCAATGTTCTGAGTGTATGCGTTGCCAAGTGCATAAAGCAACATATTAGTTCTTCTCACACACACGTCGATAAAAAAAATGGCCCTCAAACGGAGGCTTACTGACAGTCACTGTTACCCCGCACCATCTGTAAATGGAAGAGCAAAGAGGGGAATTAACACCGGTACCAAACGTGCCACAAGATGGCTGCCGGTACTTCAGCTGTGGGTGTTATTTTGCGAACAGTAAGAGGCTTGCCTGCGACCACAAGGGCAATACTGTCGGTCGTGTGCAGACCTCAATTAACGTAGCGAGCAGAAAATGAAGGGGCCGGCCGTGCACGCCAGCTGCGCAGCTCCGCTGCGTGCCTGAGGGCCGCCAATCACGCGCACACCTACTAACAGCGCACCGCAACCCGACTAGCTGGCACTACCTGTGTCGAGTCACAGCCAATTCAAAACAGACGTCTGATTCTGGAGGGCCGCGCTATTGGCGGGGGAGCTCTGCTTCAACTGTACTGCACCAAACATTTCTCCGACTGGGAGAAATCACTTACGGGGTTGCGCGAGGCTCAATCTTACGTCTGCTATAGTTTCTCATATACAGGGCCCCCCACGTCCCTCCCCCTCACAAAAAAGAACTGAAAAACTTTGGGGAGAGGTTCTTACGCAGAAATAAATAAAAAAAATGTCTAGTAATCATGAGCTCTAAAATGCATAGCTTAAGAGGCCTGACCACGTGTTCACATTCCGTACTATACTACAGATCTCTTCTACTGCAAGGTCTTTGCTTTTCATATTTGGGAGGAGGAAGTATTGGACAGAACAAGAAAAAAAGTCCAATAAACATGGGGTCCAAAATGCGTACTTCCAGAGCTATGAGCTCTTGTTCATCTTCGCTGGTGTGAAACCCATCCCTTCTACTGAACAAGTGCTTATAGTTTTTAAGGCAGGTATTTTAGAGCCCTTGTTTACTAGAGATTTTTTCCTTGTAAGGCTCATACTAAACCCCTCCCAAAATATGAAAAGTACTTGTAGAAGAAGAGAGGTGTTTCACTGTATCGACGATGACGAAGTACTCACATCTCTTAAGATACGTGCTTTTGCCCTTGTTTACTTGACGTTTTTTCCTTATTTTGGTACAAGGAACCCGTCCGTGAAGTTTGACGCTGTTATCTTGGAACACTCAGTATAAAAGACCCTCTAGCTAATACACGACAAGAAGAATTTCTTCTTTTGAGAGCGACACTAGCACTGCGATGAGTCCAAACACACATTCAGCAACAGAGGAAAAGGCAAATAATTTTCTTAAAGGCGTTATTGAATGGTTTTCTGCAAATGGTTGCACTCTCAATTCCAAACGCTATACAACATATTCGTTCCCCTATATCCAGGTATTACACCAACGATGGATGTAAGCATATGGTAAGAAAATAACAACCAGGGTGGAATCATCAAACAAGGTGTACATATTGAAAGACATTCTTGCATAATTAAAACAACTCAATTCAGTCACATTTGCACTTGCAATCATTTCAAATCTAAGAAATGTGCTGCAAGCACACTGTATGTGGTGCTATTCCACGACCCGTCTTGTAGATATCCGTTTCAAGGCGTTAGGCATTTTGACTACTGATACAGGATCTAAGTGTCCCCCTTGTTGCAAATAAGCCACTACAGTTATAAACGAACAGTGGTCTGCATAATGAAAATACCATAAGCAAAAATGCATTCATTATTCTTTCATTTCTGACTTAAGCGCGAAATGGGGTGCACAAAACTGCCACCAAAATTTTTATTACTTACGCGATGATATAAAACTTATGACAGACAGGAAAGTTAACCTTTGTAACAGTCAGTACCTCCGTGACAATAACTTCTAATCCGTAGAAGAATTTCTATTAATGGATTATGTAAAGGGAACGGGCAGAAAAAGTTGCGAATGGTCAGCCAGTAGCCATATTTAGATGACCAGTTCCACATCCCTAGAATTAATCGGGCACATACCCTATAGAACATGAAAACTTTTTTCTTCAGCGTTTTTACGGTACAACTACATAATAAAGATGGGTTTTAGGTAGTTACTCGATGTTAGAAAGCAATAAAAATTAAAAACCAGATTAAGGATATTTTTCATGTTCAAATAGTTGATAATCAGATGGTGGCTTACAAGATCATCTTCACGGCTAGTGAAATTAATAAATATGAGTACGGTAGCAGGTTCGAATCCTGCCTCGGGTATGGATGTGTGTGATGTCCTTACGTAAGTTAGGTTTATTTAGTTCTAAGTGTAGGGGACTGATGGCGTCAGATGTAATGTCCCATAGTGCTTAGTGCCATTTGAACCCATATTAGCCATTCTCGACAAGAAAGCTGACGAGGTTCTACTACTTATACGTTAAATATACGGAAACATCTTTTTCTCTGACAGTCATACCAGCCTCCGAAAGCCAATGAAGTCCACATGGAACATTCTTTGTGAACCGTATTTAAAGCCATACCAAACTTAACGTTTTCGTATCGATTCCAGTTTATGATCTAGACCAGTGGTCGGCAACATGCAATACACACCCACAGTCATATCCTTGTTTTGTTCACGATACACGGAGAAATGTTGCCTGTATTTTATGAAAGAAAATAAATTTCAAAACAATCAGCTACAATCAAGAGCCCATAGTTTGAGAGAGGCTCGCGAAATCCAGTGTTAACCATAAGGAAGAACCTGATGAACTTGGAAAGACATTAAGAATGTCTGCAGATTAACTTATACTAGGTGAGTCTGAACTCCGACAAAATTTTGGAGATTTTCCGAGTATTTTAGTGTCAGAGATCCTTGGAGTCGATTGGCTGGTGGCAGAGTAGTCGCATATCTTTTGATTTCTTATCACCACTTATCTTTGTATTAGTATTACATTGAAAATATCTGCACGGCTGTGCAAATGTCGACGACATGCAACGTGTGTTTGTTCCATTCATTCACGGCACTAGCTGTCCACACCAGAACAAGGCACCCTCAAGTTTACGCTCAGTACTGCTAGTTCCTGTTTCACATTTGTTTTTGCAGCAGTACTAGGTGTCTGTCACTAGCGACATGCAGCAGTACGGTTGGGTTTCCCGATGCAGTTTTGACCGATGTGCGCCTCGAGCGTGGGTTCACTGAAGGCAGTAGAAGAACAACATAAAGACGCTATGCCGAGTTATTCCCACCCTGACCGCACCCACGTCGCAATACTTTTGCATCGGTACACAGACGCCAACGAGAAACTGGTTCCTTCCCAGTGAGACTGACAGCATGCATGTTAGTCTTTTTCATTGTTGCGATGGGATTGTCACAGAAGCGGAGGAGAATGCGGTAACAAACCGAATACATCATAATGTAATTATCTGGTAGGAGCAACTAGGTCTGTTATACCACCAAACTCAAAAAAAATTTCCCGAAAAATCTCCTCAGTTTGAGTTTGTCCTGTAGATGGTACGCCACAGACCAAAATTTGACCATTAAGCGCTTATCTGATGACACATCAAAGTATGTTTAAAAAGATACAAAATATTTTCTTCGCTCAGATGTTCTTAAGTAATACCACACCACAATAACATTTTCAGATTTACGTGATCACGAATTCATCTACTGTAGACTATGGTTAAAAATTGCCACCGTCTCCAATCATTTATGTTGCGTCCATTTTATTTTCTTAGATTGCAATACTACTGACCATCACATGTAAGTTATCTCTTCCGTATAGCCATAAAGGCTGATTTATATCACAATTATTTTTTTCTTAAATAACATCGTGCTTTAAAGCACTCAATAGGTTTCTTCCATTAAAGTTTTATTTGACGCTGCTCTGTAGCGAAGTTACTATCAAAATAAAATAGTTACTGAAGTTAACCTTAGTTTTTATTCAGCAGTACCTGTAAAATATTAAGCTGGCAATCCGACAACGTGGTACGTGAGTGGTGAAAGCTTGCCGACCTCTGCTCTAGCCAGAAGCCTTCTGTTCAGCTTGGAGATATTAGGTGCAATGAAATTTTACCCACACTAGCTTCACGTTTTTCGCAACGTGACTTCGCTTTAACTGTTTTTTTTTATTGAAACTCAAACAGTAGTTTAATTTCTGGCGATGTAAACGCTGTAATCACGCAGTCCAGATCCAGCAAAGCGAGTGACTGCACGCTGTTTTTTCGTGTTGGGTTTCGGAGGGAAACAGGTATATATACATTCCGATATTCGAATGTAATGAAAAGTAGATCGGAAAATAAAACCTTTTGCTATTGTGTTCTTCTCTCCAGGGAAGACATACAAAATAATAAACCCAATAAAGTCGTTAACCTGTCTCAAGTATCGAAATGCGCCGTTACCTTCCTGTTACTTATTTCGCTTATTTGTGCTGTACTATGTTAACTGTGGTATTTTTATTTTCTCATTTAACTCCCAAGGAGTTTTTTTTTTTGTTTTTTCCTCCATTCAAATGCGAACGAGAGACGGTTGCAAGGATACTTCGCAGATCTCGACTGACTGTACCAGGGTAGCTCTAGCACGACAAAAAATGCCTCATCCCAGAATGTACGATCTCAGAGAACGGATGTATTGCATTGAACATTTACGAAGTCGTTGACTCAGACGTCACCGTGACACTGTTACCAGTCTTTGACTTCCTTATTTCATACGATTCATCTTAATGAAGGGGGCCCTGAATGTTCATTTTCCTTATTAATGAAGGATAACTGCATTCCATGGCACATTTCTAATGCGTGCGTCTACATTATGCTTCTTGTTCAGAGAATTGTAGTATGGAGATGTGTTATCTATTTAGGACACATGTGAATGTTATCGTAATGTATCATCTCCACATGTATTTCTGAAGGCAGAAGTAGAGAACAATTGGTACACGAATTAGTTTTAATTCATTTGTGCACTAGTGGTCTGACACTGTTAAAGACAGCATCCGCGAGACAGTTCATTATCCTGCATAATAAATACAGTGGATATTGTGAAGACGTGCTACACGATTTCCATTGACATCACAACCGCAGGTAACGTGTCGATAATGCAGAAGTAACACAACAGGGGATTCTAAGCAAGTTCATCGCACCTTTTGACTCATGACGGGTAAAAATATTTTGTGAAGCGCACCATCGCTGTTCGGAAAGCAGTTCACTGACGACATTTTCATTCAGAGAATGGGCAGAACAGGACTTCGACTACAAATGGAGCGCAATGTTCACTTTTGTTTGTAACCTCCTCGCATTAGAATGCTTCTACATAAAGCTTTTTGTGACGATTTCCTGGCTCACAGATGAGATTAGTATACCCTCAGCAAACTGACAAGAAAGGAATGTGAATGGCAGCTGTACGACAGATAACAGAAAACAGAATGTCCTTTGAGGATATAAAAGCCATTTGCTGACAGCGCGTTCTTGTCACGTTCGCAGCAAATTCCCCCAACACGCAAGACCGTATAACAGAGCACCAGTAAAGAAGAAAAGGCGAGGAAAATGGGGACTTACATCGTGAAAGGTATGCATCAGATACCGTCAGGTGGCTTGCAGAATTTTCACGTAGATAATATAAATTCATCAGTTGCGACATACTTGCGTATATGAACACTGATATAATACTGTCAAATGTTTTTTATTCCAGTCTTTGAGCAGTGTCTCTTTCAACACAATACAGCATTACGTATCACAATATACTCTTATACAACTAGGGAAATTTACAGATAAAATAAGGTAAAACTTACCTTTGCTACACCATGCCCTAAAGTGAAAAGGCCGTAATGGCTTCGTCAAAACATATAAATATACTCAGCACAGCATCGTCACATAGATATAAAATAAGGTGTAGATTAGGCCACATCGTCCACAGAGTCATATTTGCAACAGGCTACTGAAGTACAGTAGCTACCAGAATTATGTTTGCCTACATACTACACAGACGTCGCTACTGTGCGCTTAGATGTAGTCATCATTTACGTAAGAAACATAATCTGATACAAACACATTGGATAAAATACATGTAGCAAACTTTTAAGTATTGATAACTCTTACAGAAACCAATTGTGATACAGTAAAAGATGAATACAGTTACCCATACAAAATTATTAAAAGGAAGCATATAAAGATAATAGGTCTGACACTTTTATGATGAATTTACGGTCAAAAACTACTATACGTAATACATTGCCTGTAGCAACCTATAATTTACCTATGAAAGATAAAATGTCTATATGACAGCTGAAGAAAAGACAGATCAATGATCAGCGCCCTCTGTTGTGTCGGTCTCCAGGACGTTGTGTAGGCGCGCACCGAACGTAAGAACATAACCACTAGAGGGCTTTACATACATCCTGATATTACCCCACTGAACAGTCAATAAATGAAATTATCTAGTCTGGCCATACAATCCATGAATAGGACATAGCCAGTTACAGAAATGAAGCGACGAATGTATGGAAGTAAAGCAAATGCCTACTGTTCTCAACATAAACCATATAGCAAGGCTCGGTATAAATACGCGAGGCATTGTTTGGTTATCGTAGTACGTTATCAAACAAAGCAAAGTAGGTGTTGGGCCCAACGCGCTACGATAACCAAATAATGCCTCTCGTATTTTTATACCTAGCCTTGCTATATGATTTATGTTAACAGTAAGCATTTGCCTAACTTCCATACATTCGTCGCTCTACTCCTGTAACTTATTATGTTCTACTTATTCATGGATTGTATGGCCAGACTAGATAATTTTATTTATTGACCGTTAATATGTTGCTTAACCGTTTTCTGCGGGAGAGATATCACGATGTATGTAAAACCCTCTAATGGTTAAGCTCTTACGATTGGTGCGCGCCTATATAACGTTCTGGTCACCGGTGCAACAGAGGGCGCTGATCATTGATCTGTCTTTTCTTCGCCGTATAGACATTTTATCTTTCGTAGGTAATTTATAAGTTGCTACAGGCAATGTATTACGTTCGGAAGGTGGTAGTAAAAAATGCCTGGAGATCGGTGGCTAGAATCTCTCCCGATGCTTGAGGCGGTATAAAGAGCGACGCCAATGGACAGTGAATTCTGGAAACAAGTCAACTGGAGTGATGAACCACGATATACCACGTGGCAATCAGATGGAAGACGTTGATTTGGCGAATGCCTGGAGAACGTTATCTGCCAACAGTGAATTACCGAGGAGGTGGTCTTACGGTGATTAAGGCGAGGAAGGATACCTACACGTTTTACAGCGCCGTGTACCGTGTACTGTAGGAGAACAGTACGGAGATGACGACTGATTGTGCCAGAATGACAGTGCACCCTGTCATAGAGCATTATGCGTAAGCCAATGATATGAGTACAACAACACTGCTGAAATGGACTGGCCTACACAGAGCCCCGACCTGAACCAAAACGAACACCTCTGTGATGAGTTAGAATGTCGACTTCGCTCTAAACCAGTGATTCCAACATCGTTGCCTCCTCCGATTTCAGCCCTCGAGTAAGAATGGGCCGCCATTCCTCCACAGACAATCGGACACATCACTAGAAAGCGTCGCCAGCGGAGTTCAAGCCATAATACAGGTGAAGGGCGGGCACACCACATATTAATGTCCACTGATGAGTGTCCGGATGGTTTGGATCAAATAGTGCAGACATATTTTTCTCATTAAATTCGGGAATGGAATAGCGCAAGAAATCGCTAATATCTGTTGAACTATCTTCCGCCACTCGGTGCGCAGTGGCTTGGGTAGTTTATAGATAAATGCAGATGACACCGCATCCCTACAAGCTAGAAAATTGTACTTAACAATATGATAAGGTCGACAGGTCACTGGCCGAAGACGCTTTATACAGACGGAAACGTGTGTGTAGCTATAAACCTGAAAACAAACCATCTCAAAAGTTGGTCAATATGTTCAAACGTGTGTGAAATTCTAAGGGACCAAACTACTGAGGTCATCGGTCCCATGACTTACACACTACTTAAACTAACTTACGCTAAGTATAACGCGCACACACCCATGCCCGAGGGAGGACTCGAACCTCCGGCGCGAGGGGCCGCGCGAATCGTGACATAGCGCCTGTAACCGCCTGGCCACTCCGCGCGGCTCAAAAGTTGTTTTAGCCTTTGTATAGTAACTGTAACAAAACGAATTCTGGCCTGCGGTTTCTCTCGGATGGGCGCGTAGCTCTGTACTTACCTTGGCGCTTGCGTGGAGCCCGCCCCCGTGCCGCCGCCGCCGCCGCCGCCGCCCCCGCTGCCGGCGGCCCGAGCATCCGCGCCGCCCTCGCCGCTGCCTGCTTCGTCATCCGAGTCCAAGCGGTCCCGTGAGTCGCCCATGCCGACAGGACAACTCTGCACACACACACACCCGGGAAGCTCGTCATCATCCACTTGGTGCATGCAAAGGCGAGAGCGCATGATACACTTAATAACGAAAAATGTTGGTTTTGTTATGGCAGTTCACAGTGAACTGAAAAACAATGTACTGGACACAGTACTAGCACAGATAAACAACCCATCAGTAAAAAACAACTAAATATACTTATTTCTAGGATAAATTGCCGAAGGTAGGTCTCCATTATCTCGAGGAAAAATCCCGCAGCTGATATACGAGGTTTTAATTTATTTTTTATGATTTGTATTTACTGGTTACTACTTGGCATTTCTTCAAAAGCGAGATCGTTAGCAACCAATTATTCCAAACCAACAAGAGTACAAAGCAAGGAGACAAATACCAAGAACGATCTCTTCTGTATTACCGCTTTTGCTCTTCAAAGCGGACTCTGTCCCTTGTGCGCATGTGTGCGTGCGCAACCAAAATTACGCACGTACACACACACACACACACACACACACACACACACATACATAGTCACACACTACATTCGTCCGACGTCAGCAGGTAATTAAACTCTATGACAAAGTTCAAACATCACTGTAAGAATAAACATCTATATCTATACCCCACAAACCACTGTGAAGTGCGTAGCGCAACGTTAAGTTGTACTGTAACATATGCGTACACAGCGTGAAGAAAAAAAAAAATTGAAACACCCACATGGGGAGGAGCAAATGAAATGAAACTTCACGGGTTGACGGCGGATGGGATGTTATTTCAGTTATTACCATATCGAGTGAAATATAGGAACTTGACAGTATGATTCTAATTATGAGCACGACGTGACAGCCCCTCTGGCCTGGATGACGCGCTGATTTATCTGGGAAGGGTATCCGTTGTGTGCTCTTCTGAGACATGCTGGCCCACAATTCTTCTGATATCCGCACTGGGACGCAGTATACAGCCGAGCTGTTCACACATGTTCTATTGGGGGCAGATCTGGTGAACTTGCTGACCACGCGAGTATCTCACCATCACGCAGGCAGTTCATAGAGTTACGTCCTATGTGTGGATCAGTATCGTCCTGTTGAAAAATGGGACCACGATGTGCGACTGTGACGTACAGTTATGCCTTTACGGTTCCCTCAATCACTACTGGCCATGATCTAAAGTCATACTCGATGACTCCCCACACAATGACGACAGCAGTAGCACAAAAAATGGTTCAAATGACTCTGAGCACTATGGGACTTAACATCTGAAGTCATCAGTTCCCTAGAACGTAAAACTACTTAAACCTAACTAACCTAAGGACTTCACACACATCCATGTCCGAGGCAGGATTCGAACCTGCGACCGTAGCGGTCGCACGGTTCCAGACTGAAGCGCCTAGAACCGCTCGGCCACACTGGCCGGCGACTATACAACCTTGCCTCCCCTCACCCCCCCCCCCCCCCCCAAAAAAAAAAAACAGGAAGAATGGAACCTGTTCGCAGGTGGCCGACAGTGGTCATCCAAGGTAGGGAAGGCTGAACACAATGCGCCGCCATTCCTCACCAGTCTGTACTTCCCGATCACGACACCACGCCACCAGTTGGCGGCAGCACAAGCAAGAGATGTTAATTCTATAGTCATGCTGCTGCTCGTCTCCCACCAATGGTACGAGGTGCCACAGAAGACGGCAGGAAGTTCATTACTTCTTTTCGGATGGCAGGCGCAGACGTGAAGAGGTTACGATGTGCTTGGTGCGCAGTAGAGCAATTCTCCCTTGTGGTGGTCAGACGTGGTCGAACGGAACCTTGACTACGACTATGTCTGACTTCACGTTCCCATGGAGTTCAATACTGGGCCACTGTCACATCCGAATGCTCTCAAGTCTGGATATTACACGATTTGACCGGTTGGCTACATGGAGACCCACAATGAAACTCCTTTCAGTCTCTATATGGAGCTGATGACGTTTTGTTACACGAGTACGCAGCACCTCTGTGTCCTTCACACATCCAACGCTGTTCAAGCCCCTTCTATACCCCACCAACCCAAGTAACAACATTAAACACGAACAACACTAATGCACTGTGGTGGCCGCTGTACCTACAGTTGTAAGCTCTCCGTATTTTACCGGGACCTCACGTATTTGACCCATATTTCCTCCAGTCTCTCGAATTTTTGAGACGTCTCGCATATTGAGCGGGTTTTCTCGTATTTCATATACTTCGTAACGTTTTCCTTTTCCATACCATTCAAAGATTATCGTTCCCAAGTCAACAATCGGTTTTTGACGTTGGTAAGCTTGAAGCTTCCGTGAAGTTCAGTGTGCAGTTTGTATCGTAGTTAGTATACCTATTTAGCTATGATAGGGAAAGCGACAACGGGGGCCACTCGAATGCGCCGCTAAAGAAGAAGGTTCACTGTGTATGCTTATATCTGCACCATTGGGAAGAAACAGATTTTTGCGTGGGATCAGTAAAAATTAAGATGCATAAAGCTTTTTGCTCTTTATGCAAAATGAATAGCGCTGTGATGCTATGAAAATTGCGTTCTTATAAATTTTGCATGCTTTTTAGTTGCTTAGGCAACAGTATTCTGATATGTTTTGTGTAAGCAGAGCGGGCTGTGAACAAGACGTCAGCCAATTGCACGCTGACAGTCCCCTCTCCAGGAAGACAACGCGACAGCGGCGGCCTCTATGCGAAGAGAACATGAGCGCCGCGCCCGGCTGGTCGCGGCCCAGTTCAAGAGTAGCTTCAAGACTAATCATTACGCTTGTACTATGTAGTATTGTCTATACTGAAGAAGCTTGTTTACTTCGGATGTCGCCCTTTGCTTACAACACATCTACGTGATTCTCAAAGTATTGTGATTTACTTTTCGTAATAATACTCATTAATACGATTTGCTTGAATTTGACAACGACTAGGCAGCCTCTTACGAGGGCGACAACCGCATTTTTATCTGCTCATTTAAATAGATGTACTTTGATTTTATTTTGGGTGGGATTGGATGTTATTGAATTTAGATTCTCTATAACTGCCTCGTGGTCACTGATCCCTGTAACCGTCATGATGCTTCGTATTTGTTCAGAATTGTTGATGTTAAGAGGTCAAGTATGCTTTCCCAATCATTTACGCTTAGAGTGGGCCCCTGAGCTAATTGCTGGAAAGGATCATCTGAGAAAGCATTCAGTACAATTTCAAGTTTGCTTTGAACTTTTCAGGCACTGTATCGTCTGAGTCAGGGATCGGTAAAATGAACCAATGGTTAATTTATTCTGGATGTAAAGTATAACCTCTGCATATAGTAACTCACAGGAACTATCTTCTTGAACTTCACTACAAGGTAAACTATATCTGACAGCAATAAACACTCCACCACCATCGGCTGTAGCGAGCTATCCGTACTTATGACGATTCGAGCTTCCGTGCTTGCTATCAGCGCTTGGAGCTCTGCTTGTTTCCCAACACAGCTACGACAATTTACAATACCGATTGTTGCTAGGTTTAACTTCATGTGCTTGCCCTGCACCCTTTTAGACTGATGCACCCTTTTAGACTGTAGTTTACCGGGAGCATCTAACCTAAATTTCAAAACAAGCAAAATTCAACGTTATTCATCAATTGGATTTGCAGTTGTTGTGTTTTTCGTGTTTGCAGTTAAAATTATTGGAGGTAAGGTCCGCCAGTTATGCAAAACATCGTTTTTTCAAAGCTCCCAAACATATTTCAACGACCTCTATGCCATCATCAGTGGGTTTCTGTTTTATTTAATCTGTAATGCGAACATTTTTACTAAATGATTACAAAATTACAGAAATATTTAGTTCAAACAACTATTTGCTTCTGTTAGTTAATACATTTACATTCGGATTGCATGGTTTTGCAGGACCACTTGCATATTATTTCGTACTGGGAACTTGTGATCTGTAACCAAACGATGTTGATGAGAAATTTTGTTGGGAGTTAACCTACCATTTTATGCTTTAAACGTAAACTCCCAACATAATTTCTTATCAACATCGTTTGATTGCAGATCACAAGTTCCCAGTACGAAATAATATGCAAGTGGTCCTGCAAAGCCATGCAATCCGAATGTAAATGTATTAACTAACAGAAACAAATAGTTGTTTGAACTAAATATTTCCGTAATTTTGTAATCACTTAGTAAAAATGTTCACATTACAGATTAAATAAAACAGAAACCCACTGCTGGTGGCACAGAGTGCTGAAACATGTTTGGGAACGTTGAAAAAACGGTGTTTTGCATAACTGGCAGACCTTACATGCAACAAAATTCAAAGAATGCGAGTGACAGATTGATGGCTGTTGCTCAGCATTTCACGTTGTAGGTATTTGGCTACTGAGAGGTGGTGGGAAGTAACGATCCTGAGATCATCTTTGGCTGTATCGTGCAGTTCCTCGCGTCTCTTCTGTCAAGGGTCTTTCGTTCGTGTCACTAGACCTTGTGAAGTCCTTGGCTTTGTAAAGCATATATTGTTGTGTAATGTCTATTTATTTGATTCCATTAGTACGAACAAGGGAACTGCCGTACCGACGAACGTGGGGCCGGTAACACATGTGCACCGTGTGAACTGTTTTCCCTGACTCAGATAACAAAAGAACTATTTGTTTCAACCGCTAACTTCCTGCGTCCGTAAAACACCACCATCCGCTATTTGTTCTTTTTACAGCAATTATGATTTACTTGAGAAAGAAAATCTGTAACTAGAAACCTGTTACTCCGACCAAAATTATTTGCACTGCTTTTTTTAAAGTGAGGACAGAGGAAAATACACATATCGACTAATGGAGGAGGACGGGAAATGATCATTTATGTTTCATTTTGTAGCAAAACAAAGTAAAATATACCGCAGTTTTAATAACAGAAGTGGGAGGGTAATACCGTTTATCAGGCAGTGAAAACGTATATTGAAAAGGAAAATGTTGGAAACAGACCCGAGAAGGCAAATGTGGACCTATTAACTTGAAAATTCCCACAATGGAAGGACGTTGCCCCTGCTTATTAAGCTAACTGAACGAGCCACGATAAATAACAACTCCGAATTTTGTGAACATAGCACGCTTATCTTTCAAAAGAAACAACTAGCGGGATAATCTTCCACTGTGCAGATAGTAATGAGTACACCACAAACGAGGCGCCGTCTACTCTAAGCACTTACGAGGAACACGTGAGAAAGTACGAGTACATGAGGACCAAATTCAACAAATTCCAATGTCGACAGCTGCATTGACAACTATGTTGTGACAAATTCTGCGGTTCCGACAATAAATGTACATATTTATGGAGATTACATAAATTCGTGCAACAAAATGCGAGTATACGCTGTGTTACAGCGTCCAAACTACAATTTTAATTTTGATTCTAAGCCGTCATAGTGACTGTACCATGTAAAAACAGAGATTCAAACTAATAGAAAATGAAATTCCAAACTCAGACTACTGTCGTGTAATAATATAGTTTGCTAACTAACTTACACCCGGGAAGTGGAGAACCTTCACTGCGACGTCAACGCGATGAAAGAGCGTATACCCCTTTCAGACCTGATTTTTTTTGTGAATTAAGGTAGATTTTTCTTAATGTGGCAATGCTCTGAGAGCACAGTTTTAATGATTTTAGAAGCAAGATTTATACAAAATTATGTACCCATTTGCGAAACATACTTTTTACTCTTGGCTTCATTTTATTGACTAAAATAAGTGAATACGAAATGTTCTCTAATGTAATAAGCAGAAAAGTGATCATTCAATAATTAGCACGCAAAATCAAAATGAGAATATTCAATTATACTGCAGAATACAGTGAACCAACCACATCCGTGTATTGTGGTGGTCGAAAGCTCCTGCGCGCTGTTGCATTGAGTTCCTATATTGTCATTGTGATGCCGGACAGTTGGCAGCATCTGCCCATGATAAAAAAAGGCTGAACATTCCAAAACGTGTAGCTTAAGTTTCCAGTGGGAAAAACAGCTTCTGTTGCAGCTAGGATACAGTAAAATTTCGTGTGCACATTGTAGCCAGAGGGTCTGAAAGGGATACGGGGAAGGGGACAGCGAATTTCAAATAATGAAATCCTCAGTAATTGCTTTGTAATGCGTAGAGAATTTTGTTTATCATATTATATTCCCATTAATGTTGCTTACATACGATATCGCAATGTTGTTTCTTGCTAAAATTGTTTATAGCGTTGAACAGCACGTCTGCTATTTAAGTGCATTAACTGCATTAAGATGGCACATGAAAGGAGACAGCAACATCTACAGGTCCATGATAAGTTTGAAAAATCCTTGTGTCTTATAGTCAATTTTTTGATATCTTCCAATAAATATACTGCACTCTGCCACACGAAAAACTTTGAAGCTGAGGTTTGGCTTGGAAGTGTACGTTGCCTAATAAAAAACGGTATACAGATTTTATCATAATATTCCCCATACAAGAATTCTATGCGATACATTGTGCTTAATTAAATAATTAAAAACAATGCAAACCAATCAGTTCGTGACCTCGGTAACTTTAAATGCATAAACGATAAGGGCACATCTTATCTGTCGATCCACAGTTGAATAGAAACATTGCAAGTAGTTTTTTTATTAACTCTGTGAATGTGACGGAATAAGAGCATTTTATATTCGGATATACGCGTTTCGGTTGATTCGCTGTAAAGTATATTGAGCGGTCTGAAACACATACTATTTGTAAATTGCACTGCCGGCCGCGGTGGCCGAGCGATTCTAGGCGTGTCAGTCGGGAACTGCGCGACTGCTACGGTCGCAGGTTAGAATCCTGCCTCGCGCATGGATGTGTGTGATGTCCTTAGGTTAGGTTAGTTAAATTTAAGTAGTTCTAAGTTCTAGGGGGCTGATGACCTCAGATGTTAAGTTCCATAGTGCTCAGAGCCATTTGAACCATTTAAATTGCATTAAAAATGTAAATGTCGTGTGACTAGGACCTCATGTCGGGTAGACCGTTCGCCGGGTGCAAGTCTTTCGATTTGACGCCGCTTCGGCGACTTGCGTGTCGATGGGGATGAAATGATGATGATTGGGGCAACACAACACCCAGTCCTGAGCGGAGAAAATCTTCAACCAAACCGGGAATCGAACCCGGGTCCTTAGGATTGACATTTTTTCGCGCTGACCACTCAGCTACCGGGGGCGGACTGTAAATTGCATTGAAGCTGGTTTATTTTCAGCACTTCGGAACTGTTTAGAAGCAAACATGGCGATGTCAAAATCTGCACAACTTCAGTCAGCTACAGAAGAGCGACATAGGAAACGCATGTACACAAAATGTAATGAATTTATTCTTCTGCAGATGGACATAACGTTAACGTCACATGCAAGGCCGGAATTTAAGGACAAGGTAAACCATGAGTTAATGAAGGAAGCAACTTTCATCAACGACGAGAAACAGCAGTGGTACTTACTTCGGTAGCCGAGATCGATAATGCTCGCCTCTGCAGTGATGCTTCACTCTGAGGTAGGTGGTTAGAATTCCGACGGTGAAAGACATTTCCACTAGCAGTCTAAGACTCGAAAGAGGAGATGAAGGCGTAAAGTTCCTCGTCACCAGACTTTGTACCAGTGCATTTTAAACGTCTCCACAGTGCGTGGCGAAGTGAGGGCATGTAACACTGTTCTTGATTCGTTCATCGGTTAGGGACGTTTAGCTCAGTAGCCCCCTTAGTGGTCAGCCCCGTAGAGGAGTAGGTTAAGGTCTCAGCCTCTACTTTGTATCTCATTGCCATACAACGCGGAAGAGGGATTACATACGTTACAGTCAGCTACACTGAACACCCAGCTCCTATACACGAAGTGGAAAATGGTCATCACGCACGGAGGAAGAGAACCCCTTCCGATTAGGTTGCTGAACGAGCCTTCGGGTCACCTAGACCACAATGTCACTAAAGTCTTTCTTACTTTAGTGGCGCAGCAGAAGCTAGGATAAGATAAGTATTGGGCAAGAATTTGGCCATGATCTTTTCAAAGGAATTATCGCCTTTATTGGTTTACGAAAACCTAAACCAGTATGGCTGCGACAGGACTGCAATCCGGATCTTTGTGAATGCGAATGCAGTGCCTCAGTACTGTGCCATCTCCAAGTACTGCATATGCGTCTATGCCTTTTTTACTCGACCACGAAGGAAGCATGAGGCGATCGTCTGGGCTTCAAATGTTTGCGATACGCAGATCTGTTAATTATTCTCGATCAGGCTTCTGTATTTAAAGCCCTTCTTAATCGAAGATTTACTACATACAGACTTTTGTTAACGTTAACTAAAGATACATTAAAGAATGGATCTGTATCGCTGCACACGAGAATATATGCAAGGCGCAGAAGTATCTGTCGCAAAAGATGTGCAGTCAGAGCCAATCGAAATCTTTATTAATCAAAGATTAAAATATGCCAGTTGCAAGGTGCCATCTAACTGCTTCCAGCAGCAGCAGCAAAAATTTGATTTTCAATGTCTGATACAATTATTCACAGAATTTAAAAGTTTAAAGTGCAGTCATAATCTACTCTAATAAGCTCATACAGCCACATAAATTGCAGTTATTATCTTCATCTAGTATTCCGGCCAGACTGCACCCCCCCCCCCCCCCCAACACCACTATGCCGAGGGGGGGGGGGGGGGAGGCGACACTGCGAATGCTGTTGTTGCGCTCTTCGTGCGACTTGGTTTCATATTTCTCAACAACAAACGAAACATATTTTCAGCAGCAATTAACTATTTTTGCATGTCGAAGACATACCACAATTTTTCTGTGGTACAAACTGCTGCCAGGCAGACAGTTACAGATAATTTCACAGGTTTTCGCACTCAGGCTGCCACGTAATCGTGACTTATTTAGTTTCGTAATTGAAAAAAGGACTTTTACACAAATAAAAGTATGTTGCTCTAAATATTAGTATTTTTGCAACCTCGTTTTGAAGATGCATAAAGTCTACTTGAGGAAAACAATGTAGACGTCCTGGAAAGTTTTAACGTTAAATGTATTTACCTTTCAGAAGAGAAATTACAGTGCACATCAGTTACATCTGCACATGCACATGCATCTGAAACGGCAGACGCTGTCCAAAACAGATGTAACATGGCAGTGTTCCCAAAACTTTTAGAGAAACATATTTGTAATTCTTTCAAGACCACAATGAAGTCTCTAAACCTCGTGAGTGAGTTAAGGGAACTGGACTCTGTTGTCACAATTTGCCACTTCTACATACATAAGATTTTCAAAATGGAACTGGACTGTGTCGTCAGAATTTGCCGCTTCTACATACAATAAGTTTTTCTTTTTAAACGCATCTCCACCAAGTCAGAAATAAGTTGTTTCTCACCTTGCAGTGGTGTCTTACAGTGAACAGCGTGCAATCTAGTCCACTTACAATGCAATGCTCCAATTCTCTCCCGATGTTCTATTTTTCGTTCCTGCACCCCTTTTTCCTTTATAAATTCAACAATAACGGGTTTTAAAACGAAAAATTGTTCCAGTAATACCCCCTCGACTAAACCGCCGTACTCTGCAATAGTATACAAAGTCTCCATATTCTCATTCAATCGATAGCTTTTGCAACTGACAGTTGAACAAAGCGTGCCTTCCGAAGTATTCGCACTACCAATTTCTTAACGCACTTCATGGCTGCAGATTTAGCACGAAGTGCTTCTTGATGTACAGTACAATTTACCCTGCCTGTCGATTGTTGTAATTATTTGCTCTTTCACCGTCAACTAAATCTATGAATTACTTCTGCATGCTGTTGTAACGTAGCTTCATTAAAAATTAACAGTACCCGCCGATTATGCGACTGCATAATAGATATTGAGAATTCTTGTCTCTCTCTTCTGTCACTCCAATTCATTTTAAAGGCTTCTAACGACAGATCGCTAGACTGCCTCTTTTTGTGCAAAAGCCACTAGACCTGTGAATGTCCCTCATACCACCAACCAATAGCGAAGGGTAAACAGCGCTGACAGCACGAGCCTGGCGAACTGAAGAGAACTGTGCTGTGCTGACCTAAAAACTCACACCGCAATACTAAATAAAACATCGCGCTGCACTCTATACTTACTAGAAGGTCCGAGCACAGCCGAGACAGGCGTCCACATATCCGGCTGGCTGGCCGGCCCTGTTTCAAACACACGAACCTCGCCACTGTGCAAGTTGCCACAGATACACGAGCGCCAGAGACGCTGAGGAGGATGGTGGCAGCTATTTACAAGTAAATATAAATCAATATACCTCGGCTTTCGATAAACCGCATGTCCCATGGTGTTACCATCTTTGCGATAAACCACACCATCTAGACATGGATCTCTCCTTCTAGATTTCCATGGTACACCGGATTTGCCCATGGAGAGAATTAAGATGGCTCAAAAAATCTTGGGATTTATCTTCATCATGGAGCCACATTACAACCGTGTCGTCAATGTATCTTCAAAAGACTCTGGGTCTCAAACTAGTAGATTCTATTGTCTTCATAATTAAACTGACCACCAAGGCCAATAAGGAGCTACCCACTGTGTCACTGTCAATCTCTTCAAAAAATTCGGTTAGAAAGTATGTAAGGATTATAAAAGCGGAACCTTTGTGAGTAATGACACATCGAAGCTGACTAATAGATTCGAACTGTTCAGGTTTAGTGATTTTAGTTTGCTCATAAGGTCTACAGAGTTGCTTAAGTGATAAGCACCGGTTTTCCCATGGGTTCCCGGAACATCTTTATTGAAGGAACCAGACCACTTGGTTTCAACTTCTGGCGGAAGGGGAGAGGCATTAGGAAGCGAAGCAGTCTTATTTACCATCTGGATAGTGGGATCTTTACTGACCTTCACTCAGAACATTTTGTCATCATGGTTGTGAAACATTAAAACAGAGGCGTTGTCTTTATCAACTGGGAGAACCGCAATCTCGATATCCTGGCTGACTCTGAGCACTATGGGACTTAACATCTGAGGTCATCAAGTCCCCTAGAACTTAGAACTACTTAAAACTAACCAAACTAACGACATCACGCACATCCATGCCCGAGGCAGGAATCGAACCTGCGACCGTAGCAGTCGCGCGGTTCCAGATTGAAGCGCCTAGAACCGCTCGGCCAACAGAGGTCGGCGTATATCCTGGCGAAGCTTATGTAGTGCAGCAGTCTCTGCCAAGAATATGTTACTGTTTTTCAGGCGAACTTTCGTAACAACCCAGCAAGTTACACGTCTTATTTCATCTGTTATATCTGTGGAGAGTGTTCGAACAGGATCTTCAATGGTGCTGATGAACACAGATATTGGCAAGACCTTTGGCATGTGTGCCAAGTTCAATCATTTACCTACAACAATCATCGTAGCGCCGTCCAGATCTCCACCTGTCATATACTGAAGCCCCAAAGAAACTGTTAAAAGCATGCGTACTCAAATACAGAGGCACGTAAACAGGCAGAACACAGCGCTGCGGTCGGCATGCCTGTATAAGACTAGTTCAAATGGCTGTGAGCACTATGGGACTTAACATCTGATGTCATCAGCCCCCTAACTAACCTAACGACATCACACACATAAACATTATTGAGCATATCTGTGATGCCTTGCAACGTGCTGTTCAGAAAAGATCTCCAGCCCCTCGTACACTTAGGGACTTATGGACAGCCTTGCAGGATTCATGGTGTCAATTCCTTCCAGCACTACTTCAGATATTAGTCGAGTCCATGTCACATCGTGTTGCTTCTCATGCTCGCGTTATTATGCAGGTGCACCAGTTTCTTTGGCAGTTCAGTGTATAAATGACGAGCGTCGATCAAGAGTTGCTTGCTAAGAAGACGTCTCAACTTCACTACACTTTGCAGTCTGTCTCATTGTGGCCACAAACCTTATCAGACATGGGCCATGTCGCACCATCTATCCAGTTCCACGAGTTGTGGAAGGACTCCACAGACATTTCACGTGCAGGCGAAATAATTGTTCAGAAACCAGGTACACTAGTTGATAGGTAAACCATATTCTCTCCATACAAAAGAAGGACGAGCCTTTCTTAAAATCTTATTCATGGAAGTTGGTTTTAGAAAATGTGCTATCCTGGCAAACGTCAGAATCATGCCATGCGAAAAACAGGACGGATTCTCAGTAAGCACCAACTGCAACTGATTTCTTGGCTTTCATAGGAGGCAGTAGCAGCCTTGGGTTACATTAAAGACGCCTAGAAGCTCCAGAACGTTGCAGTTTAGAAGATCTCCTGCGAGAGTGGCCTTTCGCACAGTCCATAAAAGATGTACGGGACACAGTAGGTACATCCGTGTCTTGCAGCACAATAAACCATCTGTGGCAAAGCACTGTACCAGTCGCCTGTGCTCCACGTAAATGCTGAAATTTTACAGTCGACTTCATCTTTTATGTGACTTGAATGTGAAAGAAGAGTTGAGATTCGTTTGGCAACAAGTTTCATAAATAAAGATAGAGGTTTCAGCTTGGACAAGTCAAGGAAGCGGCGCTTTGTTTAATAAATTCACGAAAACGTCACCATAATAAGCTCATTATGATAAATCAACTCCGCAGTGTAGCCAGAGACTGCACTTATGCATAGTTCTTTGCCGTAGACCTACGTCCCTGGAGCTTTTGTATCTCTGCTTACATGGGCAGTGGACGGTCCCCAAGTTTAAAACGAGAAAACGATTGCTTTAGCGTCAGTTGAGCGCTCAGTGGCGCGCATCACGTCGCCCGAGACACACAGAGTCACCATCTCTGCTCGTCTTCGCCTGCGACAACGCGGAGAACCGGCGTGGGCGATCACTAATGAGCCGCTGAAGCACAAAGGACCTCGCCTCAGTGAAATAGGGGAGGGGGGGGGGGGGCTTGGGGTAACAAGGAGACGCCACAAATCGAGATGAAAATTTTGTTACAGATTTGTGGAGGAAGAACACTCGTGTCGATACTCCGCCTAACCTGTGGTTAAGGTATCCCTTGTGATGTTCCCGTCTGTGTCTGAACCTGCGTGCAGCGACAGTCTTTCGGCTCACTCTATAGATCAGTGGTTCCCAACAGGTGGTCCGCGGACCCCCAGGGGTCCGCGAGCTATGCCAGAGGGCTTTGCAAGATGCTATTAGAATAAATAATATATTTCGTATGATAACAGCTTTTGTGTTTTGGCCGCTTCCTGCATGAGCAGAGCTTTAGCGAACGCTAACTTCTGCGTCTAGCGTCTTCCTAGAGCCAACTGACACATAGAAAACGTATAAAAAGACTCTTAATTTGGCTTTTTTAGGTACTTGATACTGTGATATGACAACGTACCAATCATCCAATCATGCTCGATGAGGGGGGGGGGGGGGGGAGGGTGGTCCTCGAGTAAATTTTGTAATTTTGTTGGGAACCCCTGCTATAGATGATCGAACGGATTACGGTCCAAATAACAGAAGTAGTGGAATTTATGCGGCTGCACGCACGAAATGTAATAGAGCAATCACTGCGCCGCGAAAACTGTCAATCTAATAATTAATAGCTTGCACATTGACGCAGTTCGTGCTTTCAAAACAGGGCTGGCCTGCCGGATGCGCGTAATCCTGTCTCGGTTTTGCTCGTGGCTTCTCGGAAATACCTGGTGAAGAGCAGTATTTCATTTCATATTGCGGTGTGGCATTTTTCGGTCAGCAGATCTCTCTTCAGTTCGCTAGAATCGTGGTGCCAGCGCTTTTTACCCTTCGCTATCGGTTCGTGGTATGTCCTTTATACCATGAGGGCTCAAGGCTACCGTGGCGTCCCAACATTCGCTTTTCCCGCGCACCATCCACGACCGGAACACTTAACAGGGAAAGTTGCAGTGGTACACGAACTATCCTCTGCCACACACTATTCAACACAACAAGTCAATTATTAGAGATACAAACTGTGTATTCATCCGGTATTTGAGACTGAGAGTCCTTACTGAGTTGCAACAACTTTACACGTTATTTCAAACCTTCACAGTCGCTCACAAAAGCTGAAAGGAAAAAAGTTTATCACTTACTATTACTTCTTTACTACTAACTCTGTTCGCAATACACTGTGCAGACCGTATCCACATCCATCCATGAATGCAACTGAAAAATATCACTGTACGACAAACAGTTCAGGAGATATGACGTTTTATACACGGGAGTTTGATTCTCGGGAATGGGCGTTATACTATAATCCTCAAAGACCAACAAACCGATCTGTAGTTAATTTCAGGTCAATATTTAACAACAGCTACTGCATACGCCAAGGCAGTAAGCGTAGCGTAAAGTAAGTGAAGACACCGCTTCCGCAGTTGAGGACAGACCGCAGCTGAGATAATTACCGGAGGTTTGTAATTAAGAATGCGAAAGGCTGTGGGCCGATGTAATGACTGAGGAGGGGAACGGCCGCCTTGGCGCCAATCATAACTTTTCCTATTAAATGGGCGCCCAGCCTCCCCGGAGTCCGAGCAGTGATCCCGTAGGCCACGTGGCCACGTGGGTTCCACACCTGTCGCTGCGCTCTTGCCCTAACTCAGCAACAGCGCATTTTCTGTTGTCCCACTGAAACTCTGCTATATTTTATGTGACAGTCAGTGATCCGTTAACACGATACTTCACGTCACATGCTTGTCTCTTTTCCCAGCGTCTATCCCGTTATACATTTTTACTCTGTGGCCGATTGACTTTCCTATCTCCAGTCGTCAGTTAACCTACGGGGGCGAATTCGAATGTGTCACCTGTCTGTCAATCGCGTAAACTCTGCTGCGTGTTATTTATTTTAGCTGTTTGTAAACCGTATTTCCTAAGACAGAGATTGGGGACAAGGCCGGCATTTGCCTAAACAAACGTGGAAAAGCGACTAAAAATTAGTGTTGTCTGTTGGCTTCTCTCTGTTTCTTCGACCGACGTTTGTTTGATAATTTTTCTGACATAACGACAGCACCAGTGGTGGCGGACCAGCAACTGTGGGCCAAGCTTTGACAGTTCCAGCCAGTCGTGCTGGCGAAAAATCATTAAAAATAATCAAACAAACGTCGGCCGAAGAGCCCAAGACAGAAGCCAACAGGCAATTTGACAAGTGTCCACGAAAGCCTTAAAAATTTCGTACGTACCAGTATACCTAGCCAACTGTCGTTAAACCGCATCACCGATCTGATTCCTGTCTGGTTTATCTTCCTATCCGACAAGACAGCGCGCTGCAATTTGACATTTTTTGTGCTATACAATTTGCATCCATGAGAATACAGCTATGGTTTCAAACAACTTATGTAACTTCCTGTCAGATTAAAACGGTGTGTCGGACCGAGCCTCGAACTCGGGACCTTTGCCTTTCGCGGGCAAATACGGGGCGTGAGTCGTGCTTGGGTAGCTCAGTCGGTAGAGCACTTGCCCGCGAACTGCAAAGGCCCCGAGTTCGAGTCTCGGTCCGGCACACAGTTTTAAACTGCCAGGAAGTTTCATATCAGCGCACACTACGCTGTAGAGTGAAAATTTCACTCTAGAAACATATATTATTGTAACTTCTTCTCGCAAAACATTTTCTGTGTGCTACGTTGATATTTTGTTTGAACTACTTATAAACGAAAATTAGAGAAATTACGTAGCTGAATTGCAATAACTGCTGCAGAATAATTCCATGTTTCTCTAGGAATCCAACAAGGTACTACTATTCATTTGCCTAGCTACATGTCCCGCCAATCTTCAGTCCAGAATGCTTGCTGATAAACGCGGGAAATACGTTCAACCTACCACGCCTACGTGGGCTAGTCAGCCTACCACAATTTTTAGGATATCCGTGATGCGACAGAAACCTAGTCCACGTGGATATCTCATCATCAGAACTGTTTTCCACGGATGACACTCACGAGTGGAATCGCCGGCACGTCTTGCGGTTTGCGGCTCACAATCGGTTTTCTGGATGAACTGTGTAATACAAACTTACGGAACCAATGACGTGTTTATTTCCGCCCACAAATCTGTGTGTTACTTACATACCAAAACAACTACGACGCTGTTTGGCAAATGTTCCTGGAATAAGAAAACGTTTTACGAGAAGTGTGTGAGCTCTGTGAAGCAAATATGCTATTCGACATCCTGAATGGTATTTTGCGTAACGCGGAAACAAGTCACTCGGTTCAGGTAATCACAGACTTGACATAAATGGTCTGTATTCGGTTACTTGTTGGATTTATCTTAACAAGAGCACTGGAGTATTCCCGACCTTTAACTTGTTGGATATAACGTCCAGTGTTCAACTGTTTGCAGGTGTTGAGTGACCGGCATGAAGAATATTCAGGAGGAATTACTTACAGAGACTAACATGAAAAATTTCGGACTCAGCTGGCACTGATAATCCGTGACCATACCTAGAGCGTGACGTACGTGTTACTGTCAATCACCGCCGTTATCGAAACCTGTATAGGGAAAGTAAGTTACTAGCTGGAGCTGCTATAAGCATTTGTTTTTAAAATCAGTTTCAAAGCATTAAGAATTCATTTTCTATGCAAAAAAATAATAAAATAAAAATAATCTTGCTAGGCGGAGCGCTTGCGTTTCTCTCAAGCTTTTGGATGCATCATTGCTCTGACTTCGTGTGTTTAACCGTGGTATGTTCTTTTTTAATTGAAAATCAGGTTATAATGCACTGAAACCGGTTTTCAAAATAAATACATGTAGTCGCTGCTTGGTGCGAATTCTTTTTCTTGCGGTATACAAATGGAGATAGCAACTGCGGGCACAGAATACACCACCGCTGTGTGGAAGAACCTCAAGATTTACATAATACATTGTAGGTTGCCGCCAACGAAACTAATTCTCTGTACATTCAGCGTAGAACATCCATTACAGGCAAATCGTAATAAGCAAGATTCATATGAACGTATCAGTCGTATATAGTTGTAGCATGAAAGAGAAGATGCCTGATTTTTTTTTTTTTTTTTTTTTTTTTTGCAGTTAAAGAACTGAGAATATTTTTCGCTGCTTACAAAAATATTTAGCTGCAACGAAACCACAGCTACAAAGAGTCCGAAGAATAAGTCAAACATCATCATACATACTAGCATATTTGGTCACTGCGCTTGTTTTTCCACAAATGAAGAAACAGCAAGATTTTGGGTTTGGATTGCCACCAGGACCATAGTCTGAGATACATCATACTTGCTACATGACAGCAGTTGTATTTATAATGGATGAAAGATGCTTGGTTTTTAAATGCAACCAGAGAGTTCCCTTCTCTTTTCATACCAGACGGGCATTCACCTTATGTAAAAATTTCGAATGTTATGGAGAAGGCACAGGAGGATGGAGCAGTGTTGTTGTATTTACAGTATCACTCTTCCAGTTGTGTTTACAGGTAGTGGCTGTGTTGCTCCCTGAGTCAGGTTGACAAATCTCAGTAGAATTTTGCTGCAGCTTTTATTCTCAAGTTCCACTACGCAGAGACATTTGGCAGGGCTATGTATCTGATATACAAGGCTGTGCGAGCACTATAAGGTGCCTTTATCAGTAACTGAGCATATGGAATGCAGCCCCAGAGTCAAAACCATGTGATTAATAAAGCTCGCTCTATAGACAACAGAATGCCACTGTCGTGTACTCTTGAACTACAAAAGTCAATTAGACGGCTTCTTTCTTTGACACTATAATTGCCGTTCCAAGAGTAAAAGAAAATCTAAAGAGAGCACCTCGGAAGAGAGTTGTTTGGAGAGGGAGAGGGATTCCATACGAAAAGAAGTCAACTATCAATTCTGAAGTAGACAGATGACAAAGTAAACCTAAAGCAGAAAGGATCAGAAGAATATTATTTTAATAACAACTATAAAAATGTAAAACGAAGAGCAACAATATAAATCCCAAAACCATTAAAAACAGAGGAGCTGATGGTAAGGAATGTGAACAAGACTGTGAGGGTTTCCATTCGATCTCGGTAGAATGATGTGTTGCGCGTTCTCATTGCAAAATGTGTGCCCAAAACTATTGTACAGGTGCCGAAAGTAGGAAAATTGCACCATTACTGGTGTGATTCGGTGAATACCTCGTTAACTATTTGCTTTTCTGTTATGTGTATTTTTAGAAAAAAAATATTTTCTACCCCACCAAAAGGTTAAAATAAGGAGTTCGGCAAAATAAAAAAATTTTAGAACTTTTTTTTTGGTAGAACATGTTATTTAGCAAATGCTAACAAGCCATAGGTGCATCGTATGTGTACCAAGTACACTAAGTCCTTTCATCCATACATGTATTTTCTCATCGTTAGGAACTTTCCTACAAGTACGGGTATACAGAGTAAAAGGCATATTACTATAAACAAAACTAGGTCTACTTTGCGTCTTCGGGTCGATTCCACAGTGCCAGTTCTTGTAAGCGATGACATCTCGGTCGGCAGAAGATTCTAGTCCAGGTAGCGATGCGTTCTCACGCTACGGTCGCAGATTCGAATCCTGCCTCGGGCATGGATGTGTGTGATGTCCTTAGGTTAGTTAGGTTTAAGTAGCTCTACGTTCTAGGGGACTGATGAACGCAGATGTTAAGTCCGATAGTGCTCAGAGTCATTTGAACCATATTCGGCTACTTCTTTCACGAACGGATCGCTTAGTTAGGCCTTGCATGGTTTACTTGAATCACTTCAGGCGGATGTCGGGATGGCTTCTAGAAGAAGATCTTGGCCAATGTGCGTTACTGTTTTGTTTTTAATACCTTCGACACTGATGAGATATGCAACACCAACCGTCGATATTTTTGTATATTTGCGCTTCACTACCGACTGCATTCACATATTGAATGGAAATTATCTTAGCAATAGGCTCGGATGGATAACTAAGAGTAATATGTGGATCTACTCACACGCTACATATGCACAGTATACTTATAACATACAGGAATGCTACGATGAATAAAAACGCTATCTGTTCCTGAAAACAGGTTTAGACGCAAATTTCTGGTTCATCCATTCACACAGACTAATTTACTCTCTTTATATTAAACATTTCAAATGAGGCTAATTTAAAATTTGATACTGACCTCAAGCGGAATGTATTTCAAACGCAGTTAAAAAGTCCCAGGAGCATTTTAATATTGGAATTGTATAATTTCTACTGTTGCTGTTTATGACACGTTAAATAAAAATGAAGGCAAAGTTATACTCACATTTAAACACAAATTAACCCGCACTTTATGCACGCTGTACAACGAAACGTCACGTAAATCGTATTTGGGAAGACCTTACGCAGAGGTTTTTACTAAAAGACAAAGAACAAATTTAATGTTCTATTGTGACATTATGGACTGTCCTTGAACCTCAGAAGTAATCTACATAAGATTTCGAACATTTTCTAAACAAAATGTCGTTAAAACAATGCACACTTTCCTAGAAGGCGTTCTTCACTGACATTTTTATTAAAGAAAAAAGTATAAAGAATTTCAGCTGCCCTTGTGCTTAAAATCAGACAATGTGCTCAACTATTATCAAAAATTGAATATCAACCACACCATCTGTTATTAACAAAACATTTTTGATCGATTACCATTTAGTACTCCAGAGACCTTCATTGAGTGATCCAACGTATCTTACGTCTCGTTCAGTATGTTAATTACTTTCAGTGTGAAAAACAAATTTAGTACAAAAGAGAAACACGTTACCATTCACACTTATAGTCTCCTGAGACACTGGGAGATTTATTATATAATCTCGCACAGACACAGGACGTGGGACATGGAGGTGTTCGAGTTTTGTGACGTAAAACGTGGAATTTCACGCAGCGGCGCATTCTAAAGCGGGAAAGAAGGAAGACACCTAAGATTTTTGCAGCTCGTATAGCAGCGAGACTAAAGAGATGCAAGAACATTTCCGAAATCAAAAGCACACCTTACGAAATGCCATACTGGATCACATCGTCTGCACTTAAAACCCGCATCTGTTGGTTTCCGTATTATATCTTAATACACAGAGCTGCAAAAAACTGTAAAACCACAATTAAACATCACTTATCTCACTGTTGTCCTTAGACGTGCTTGTAATTTATTTTCGTATGAAATCTGTTTCATTCTGCCTATCTGGGGAAACATTTTAAAAAAAGAAGATATTATCAGTTTGTTTGTGCTTTCAAAAATGACAATGATCTAATTTTGAAGGGGGCTCAAAAGCAGCTCGTTACAGGACTGCGAGTTTTGGTACAAAAACAGTAAACTGTAAGATATTTACAACTGTGCATTACAAAAAAATTACGCCATTGTTTTGGGACTTTTGATTCTTAAAATGGACTATTTTTTCCTTGGTTTCAATTATTATTTTTTAACGTCCTGCCAGACAGGAGTAGGACTTGCTTCTAGCCCAGAGATGGACCTGCAAAATACTAAAACCAATTCTGTATTATGAAATATGGCAAAGCTGCCAGATCGTCACCAATGTCTGATTCTTCAGACATTGTTTGAATTAAAAATTTTGTATTAACATGTAGCACTTTACAATGGGTGATAAATGATAAATAAGGAAGTAACTGTGAAATGAAGAAAATCTGATTATATTCAGTGGTTTTAAATTTTTTCCACTGCTACATGCTGTTACAAAGTATTGTCACATTTAGGCTCTCTTGAAAACGCTTCCATACATTAAAATTCACCTTAGAATATTACCATAGCATGAAACAGAATTAATGATTAGTGCATAATCTCCAGAGAAGCTTTGTTTCTTTTATATGCATCAACTATGCACGAGAAAAAATCTGTAGATTTCAAAGTATTTTTTGAGTGATTTCGTGATATCTTCAGCTGCCATTCCCATTATTTAATGTATTATTGCTTTATTTATATACCAACTAAAAAGATCTCTGTTTGATGCCCAAAGTTAACGCTGAAGTAAACTGAGGTAGGACAAATATAATTTGAATATGAACCACAGGGACTTTTTTATCCTCTAGGAACAAACCCTGTTTTCAACGTCCACAAGCAGACCTCGGGCTCTTGTGATCGCGTATTTGCTGCTGAATGTATAGTGCAAGGAATCTCGTCCTCCCATTATTTCCGCTCAAAGTAAAACAATGTGTGTTGTGCCACAATCGAGCGTGCCGAATATGATACTCAGACTCGCTGATAGCACAAACCGACGCTGGAGCGCGGCTGGCCGCTGAGTAGTTAGACAATGCGTCCGCTGTGCGCGGCGCCTCATCGCCTGCAGCTACCTGGACAAAAGGACAGCCCGCTCCAGGGAAGAGCACGCCGAACAGTTGCGGAGTCCCCGCGGGGACACACACTTCCGTGCTGCGGAGTGCGCACAATGTTTCTGTGTTCATACACGAAAAGTAACTACAGAACGATGAGAAAGCTTTCCACAAAGTGGATTTCATTAACTTAAACACAAACATCACAAAACCTACAAATGTCTTATACACGTAGTGCTCTGCAGGTTGCATACATCGAAAATGCTATTATTTATACAATGTGAGATGCGTAACACAGTACAGTCTTTACTTCGTGAACGGTTCAAGAATTTGAAACTATGTTTTCGGCAATTACAGAACACAGAGTGGCACAAAATTTTCTTGCACGGTTAATACTCAATTCTTGCATCAACCGCGATTTTGAAGCAAGTGTTGTAATTATTATGGAATAGTTTATTTTCTTTAAAACTATTCGAAAGCTCTGCAAAATTATGAGTTCAGTGATCAACCCTTGTTAATGTCGGCGTTGACACTTATCGCAAAATATAACCAAGAACAGACTTCAAACTGAATGTCAAGGCGGCCGGAACCAGTTACTGCGGTTTATGCCCCGCCTAGTGAGACCTCGTGCCTTAATGTAAAGCCTGTCTACAGTTGACTTGTTTTCATAAAAGTTGTTAACTTACACATGAGTATGTACACTCATTCAAAATACTAGCGAAAAAGTTCTCCTGTCAGATACAAAAAAAGGCTAATATCTAGAATCAAATTTTCACTCTACAGCGGAGTGTGCGCTGATATGAAACTTCCTGGCAGATTCAAACTATGTGCCGGACCACGACTCAAACTCGGGACCTTTGCCTTTCGCGGGCAAGTGCTCTACCAACTGAGCTACCCAAGCACGACTCACGCCCGTCCTCACAGCTTTAATTCCGCAAGTACCTAGTCTCCTACCTTCCAAACTTCATATAAGCTCTTCTAGAGCACTTGCCCGCGAAAGGCAAAGGTCACGAGTTCGAGTCTCGGTCCGGCACATAGTTTTAATCTGCCAGGATGTTTCAAAGGTTAATATGTTACTCATTATACAGGGTGTTTCAAAAATGACCGGTATATTTGATACGGCAATAAAAACTAAACGAGCAGAGATAGAAATACACCGTTTGTTGCAATATGCCAGGGACAACAGTACATTTTCAGGCGGACAACCTTTCGAAATTACAGTAGTTACAATTTTCAACAACAGATGGCGCTGCAAGTGATGTGAAAGATATAGAAGACAACGCAGTCTGTGGGTGCGCCATTCTGTACGTCGTCTTTCTGCTGTAAGCGTGTGCTGTTCACAACGTGCAAGTGTGCTGTGGACAACATGGTTTATTCCTCAGAACAGAGGATTTTTCTGGTGTTGGAATTCCACCGCCTAGAACACAGTGTTGTTGCAACAAGACAAAGTTTTCAACAGAGGTTTAATGTAACCAAAGGACCGAAAAGCGATACAATAAAGGATCTGTTTGAAAAATTTCAATGGACTGGAAACGTGATGGTTGAACGTGCTGGAAACGTAGGGCGACCACATACGGCAACTACAGAGGGCAACGCGCAGCTAGTGCAACAGGTGATCCAACAGCGGCCTCGGGTTTCCGTTCGCCATGTTGCAGCTGCGGTCCTAATGACACCAACGTCCACGTATCGTCTCACGGGCCAGAGTTTACACCTCTATCCATACAAAATTCAAACGCAGCAACCCCTCTGCGCCCCTACCATTGCTGCACGAGAGACATTCGCTAACGATATAGTGCACAGGATTAATGACGGCGATATGCATGTGGACAGCATTTGGTTTACTGATGAAGCTTATTTTTACCTGGACGGCTTCGTCAATAAACGGTTAGGTTAGGTTAGGTTAGTCAATAAACAGAACTGGCGCATATGGGGAACTGAAAAGCCCCATGTTGCAGTCCCATCGTCCCTGCATCCTCAAAAAAGTACTGGTCTGGGCCGCCATTTCTTCCAAGGGAATCATTGGCCCATTTTTCAGATCCGAAACGATTACTGCATCACGCTATCTGGACATTCTTCGTGAATTTGTGGCGGTACAAACTGCCTTAGACGACACTGCGAACACCTCGTGGTTTATGCAAGATGGTGCCCGGCCACGTCGCACGGCCGGCGTCTTTAATTTCCTGAATGAATATTTCGATGATCGTGTGATTGCTTTGGGCCATCCGAAACATACAGGAGGCGGCGTGGATTGGCCTCCCTATTCGCCGGACATGTACCCCTGTGATTTCTTTCTGTGGGGACACTTGAAAGACCAGGTGTACCGCCAAAATACAGAAACAATTGAACAGCTGAAGCAGTACATCTCATCTGCATGTGAAGCCATTCCGCCAGACACGTTGTCAAAGGTTTTGGGTAATTTCATTCAGAGACTACGCCATATTATTGCTACGCATGGTGGATATGTGGAAAATATCGTACTACAGAGTTTCCCAGACCGCAGCGCCATCTGTTGTTGACAATTGTAACTACTGTAATTTCGAAAGTTTGTCTGCCTGAAAATGTACTGTTGTCCCAAGCATATTGCAACAAACGGTGTATTTCTATCGCTGCTCGTTTAGTTTGTATTGCCGTTTCAAATATACCGGTCATTTTTGAAACACCCTGTATCTCCCTGTGCCTCTTTAAATCAGGCCGCCTTCCTTACCAAAAATTTTGGCATGCGATCATATTCGTGCTCTTTGTAGTTAAGCTTTCATACTCATCATCTGCCACTGTCACTGCCTCCCTTTTCTTCCACTGGTTTACATTATATCCCACTGCCACTGGCACCTTTCTCATTTAGACTGTCTCCTTTTGTCTTTCTTTCCCCCTGGTACTCAGCACAGCAGTGCTCAGTACCTCAAAGGAGGTTTTCAACATACTTTTTCCCCTATACCTACACGTTTAAAATTTCTGTCCAAAATGGGCCCTTGCCTATACCTAACCTGCGTGCTGAAATTCTCCTGTCTGGGAGGGTCCAGTCCATCCAATGTCATGTATGCTCCCCACTCATTTGTAATTTTCAGTTTCACTGTCTCCTCACTATTTTGCTCCTACTGTTATTCTCTTCACCAATCTCTTTTTCTCTTTTACTGCCAGTTTCTCTCCCACCATTACTGCGTTCTCTCTCCTTCTCCCCTACTGGCATTGTCTCCTCTCTCTTCCACCGTTCACTGCCTCTCTGATACTCTCTTTAAACACAAAAAAGCGAATGTTCGTGTGCCAAAGTTTTGGTAAGAAAGGTCGAAGGACTGAGGCAGCTCGTTCCCCACATACTCGCCTTTTTTTGTTCCCGGACAGGATCATTTTTCCGCTGGTTCCTTTCTTTCCCTGCTACAGCAGGGTCTGCTGCTTATATAAGACGAATTCTGCAGGTCAGTAAAGATATGATAGCTTATTTATGTACTTCAGCACATTTATATACTTTGGCACGTATTACCAATAAATTAGGTACGCATAATATATGGTTAAAATAAAATCGTTTGCTTTACATTTTTATCCATATTTCGCTAACCGATCGCAATTCGTCCAAAACGCCTGGCTTACGAATTGTATCTTAAGAGTAAAAATGATATTATAAGTATTTTACTGAATTTGTAGCCTTTCCAGTTTTACATAATTTTTTGTAGTTATGTTTAGTTATTCTCAGGCATTTTAAGACCATTTTAGGCCACTTTTTTGTCACTGCAGCACCACTTTGGGCATATTTGTAAAAGCGTGAAGGGCACACTATAAAGGCACCGCGTCATAAAGTTTTATTGGTGTAAAAATGCTGACCAAAAGCACATTTTAGTGAACTCAGAATCCTTGCGACGACCCTAGAACCGTTGCCACGTGTTCACTGCGTGAGTAAAAACTACATCTACGCCTCGGACCACATATTACAAGCATAAGTAGGCTAATTGTGTACCTCTGGACCTCAGTAACTGATAAATGATATCGAAAGAGTTTCAAGGTTCATCATCTTAACGTATGGTAAAAATTTCGACTATAACCGCTTATATTCTTGCAGCTGTTAGCACACTTTAGGTACCCAAAAACCGTAGTTCGTTGGGGTTTGCTACGGAACGGCCCATGAACAAATGGTGCTTTTATCATCCGCTTAAGGTCCACCATGGACCACACCTAATGCAACAACCAACCGATTTGCTGGAACTGCCTGGGCTGGAGAAAGTGTGTAATGTTTAAATTTCGACGCTATAGTGTAGGGCAGCTGCAGTACGCCCTTTCTTCTGAAAGTTATACAAATGGTCGCTCGACCAAGGGTTATCCATAGCACTGACCCCATATACCCATGATTATCACCATGTTTGGCATGTGGAGCGCCCAACTGCGCGGTCATCAGCGCCCATACAAAGTCCCAAGTTTTCGTAGTCCAATTTTTTGTTCACAGTCCAATCTAGTCACTGTCACGAATGATGAGCATGATGATGAAATGATGGGGACAACACACCCATCCAGTCCCCGGGCAGACAAAATCCGCAACCCGGTCGGGAATCGAACCGGGGACCCCGTGGTCCAGAGGTAGCAACTAGACTACGAGTTACGGACCTCATATCTCCGTGATAAATGGAAACTGAAATATGACCCCTGAAAAAATCGCGTTTTCGAGCGCGGTTTTTTGGAACATATTTGTACAGTGACCTCTTGTGCACGGACTGATTTCCCCTAGGCGTCTTCTTATGTGACAGAAGTTAGCATAAGTTCTATGTACAACAGTGATAACTCACTCTGCATCGACATCATATAACCTATGGCCAAGAGACGATATGTTTCATCTCTGTAGCTTAGGCCTACCTATCACAGTTCATACAAGAGTTAACTATTCAACAAAACTACGTGTACCATAATTTTCCGAATACCTCGTTTCGGTATTCTAAGCCGTTCACAAAATAGAGCTGATGTTAAGTCTTACGCGATTCACTCATTAGAGTGCATTTTTTATTTTACTGCCAGATTCGCATCGAGTACATGGCGATCTTCAGCAGTGTTTCATATAAACGTTTTTTATTCTTTTTCCTTTCATGTAATTATTTAATTATATGGCAGAGATAATCAGCAAATAAACTGTAAACTTGTGCAACTTTCAAGGGCGACAATTACATTAATGGTATTAGCAAATGTCTTTGGCATGTGCTAAAAAAAGACATACTTACAAGTATAAGCTCCAGCAAGCTGTGGCTCGTACGAGCTTCTACAGAGCTCTTTTTTAAAGCCTATGTCAGCTGTAAAATGACAGTTACTGAGAGGGAGATATGACAAAAATTCTGAGTACGTTCTAGCAAGTGATTTAAAATTCCGAATCGTCACTTGCTCTCAGCCTCTAGAGATTTCTCACAGCACCCTGTTCACGACAGAAGAGCGTTAAAGGACGCGTGAGTCGATTATGCCATTCGAGTAACGCTACGAGTCTGACTCCCGGCTATGCCCTTTGTTTTTGTCTAGGGTCAGAAGACCTGGAACGGTGCCGACTGAACTTCTTGAGGCCAAATGAACTGCCTGAGTAAATAAACAGCAAAACTGACACGCAAGTCGCCGAAATGGCGACAAAGCGGAAGGCCTCCACTTGGCTGAGAGCCACACATTTATTTACGGAGTGGCTGACTTGAGGTTCCTCACCGGACGCACTGTCCTACGGCTCTCTCGCTGCGAACTGTTTGCCGTTATGGGAGAGAATAACCTCTGCAACAGAGAGGCGATAACAGTAAACAGGGATTGAGTGAGTATGAAGACAGGATGGCGGTGGAAACGACAACAGGTGTCATTAGTGACGTTGCTGGCAGATGAAGTGTTTTGATGTTATCTGTAAGTGGCAGTGATTAAGATTACATGCATGAATCTAATGTACAACGGCTATGAGATCAGTGAAGTGTTTTGTAAGAAACGGGCACAAAATTGTGACAACTCTAAGTATTTGCAGACAATTAAATGTAGTAGAAAAATGTTACTAGTACCTATGCAAATAAATTGTGTATGAAAGTCGTTGAAGGCTCAAGTCTCACCCAACCCTGCTCAAGCTGGAGGGCTATCCATACTGGACAAATAAACCTTATTTTCAGTCATGAACTATAAAGTACCACCTTTGGTGTTGATTACACACACACACACACACACACACACACACACACACACACACACACCTCCATCCATTTCAACCAAATCAGCACACAAACAGCAAATTTCACAAGTATCATCACTGTGGGGTTTATAAATTCCTAGCCTTAATAGGAGAGGAGATGCAAGCAGAGACAAGTTTATTCATTCAGCAACTACGGTGCCCTGCATGACAAGCATGTTGTGGCAGCAGTATCGGTCTGCGTCATTGGCCTGCTGTTAAGGAGGCCTTCATATGTCACAGGTAAAAAATGGTTTTCCAGCCTGACATGTAGGCTGCCCTGAACATCAGGAATGTTGTAATAGCACAGGTCTGCCTGATCGACCTTGCTTTGCAGAGCACTTTACACATCAGGGATAAAAACGGTTTTCAAGAAACTGACATGTAGGGTGCCCAGCATGACGGCTGTGTTGTGGCTGTGGTATCAACCTGCTTTATTGATCTGTTTCACAAGGGTACAAGTGTGAATGGGCATGGCTAGGAGAGTTTGAAATGGATAGCGAGGACCATGGACAGAGAGAAAGGAGGGGGAGGGGGCAGGAGAGGTTGGACAGACAGAGAGCGGGCAGGACTTGATGGACAGAGACAGGGGGCAGAAAGGGATGGACAATGTGTGGAGAAGGAGGGAACAGAGAAGAGGATAACAGAGAGAGGGGGCAGGTGAGGATGGATAGGTAGTAAGGAAACAGGAAGGAATGGACAGAGAGAAAGGGGCAGGAGGGAATGGACGAAGAGGGGAATAGGAGGGGGCAGGCAGAGAGGGGTGGAGGTGGGATGGACAGAGATAAGGGGACAGGAGGGGAGACAATGGGGAGGAGATGGATGGGGACAGGGAAGGATGAGATACACAGAGATAGAAGGAGAAGGAGGGGATGGATGGTGATAGTTTGGGGTGGAGGAGGAGATGGATGGGGAACAATGAGATGGACAGAGAAAGATGGAGGAGGAGGGGATGGATGGTGAGAGTTTGGGGTGGAGGAGGAGATGGCGCACACACACACACACACACACACACACACACACACACACACACACACACACACAGAGAGAGAGAGAGAGAGAGAGAGAGAGAGAGAGAGAGAGAGAGAGAGAGAGAGAGAGAGAAACATATGGACAAAGAGACGGAAAAAAGAGAGAACATGGAGATGGAGAGGCAGAGAATGAAGATATGAACAGATAGATGTGGAGAGATATGGACAGAGAGACAGGTGAGGAAGAAGAGAACACAAAGCTAGATGAACAGTTATGTATGTATGAATGCATTCATACTTGTACGAGAGCTGCTCCCAAACCCCTGGATCGATTTCAGCCAAAATTGGCATGATAACAGCAACTATCTCCAACAGGACATACAATCAAAAATTTGTTCCTTCAGCCACTGCTCTACAGGCAACCCTGAGCAACGCGCAAGCTGTGTAGGCATAGTATGCCAGGATGTATACAGCCCAGGACAACTGGCACGCAAACAAATAATTTAAATTCAGCCCAATACAGCAGAACAATACTCCAGCAATAAAACGTAAACGAGAGAGTAACACATGACTAAAACTTAAGTTGCAAAGAAAATGTTCCATTACAACAACAGCAACAAGTACACACACAAGGCTCTGCTGACAGCAAAATGTGTCAAAGGCTTTAGGATGAAGACTATGTGGTAACAACAAACTGCTTTTGATGAGTGTGATATCACAACTGTTTACATTTCTAACAGGTTGTGGGAAAATATTGCGATTAGTGATTTCAAAAGTGTTACTTTCAAAGAAAATTTCCTTGTACTTGAGATGAATTATGTTATATGTGAGAATGATTGATAAATTTCTTAGTTCACGAGCCTTTGGCTCTCATTCAAAACTTAACACTTCGAGGACCAGCTACTTAGAATAATTTTGGGCCCAGAAGACTAGCCATTTATGCCATTATTTAAAATTTCACTGGGACATTTATGTTTGATATATCGTTTAAAGGGTAAAAAACGCTACAAAAGGCCAGGCTCCAAGGTTAGTTTTTCATATTTATTTCAGTTATTTCATGGATTAAGAACTGTGCAAAAACGATGGCAGTATAATTATCGGTCAAACAAATGTGCGCGAGGTAATTCTTGAGCAATTTTGCAAGTACATAATTGGTTTTTCAATGGAAATGTCAAAGTCCTTGACAGAAGATGTATGCAGCTAGACAACCCATAAGATGTTTGGTGCACAGCAGTGAAATTTATAATTGTGTTTTCAGAAATACTCAGCTGTTGCAATTTCAGCTATGCTCTTAGGATCCTGTCTAATCACACCCTCAGAAAAGAACAGCAAAAATTTTTTGATGACCTACATTAAAGGAAAAATTTTTTGACGTCCAATATTATATGTGATAGCTTAGTTTTTCTTGTAGCTATACTGAACATATATTAATTTAAATCATAAACTTTTTCTATTTGTGTGTTTGTGGTACTTAACAGCGATATTGTTATTGGATGATTATATCACGTGTCCTATGCTCTGAGTATCTGCTGTCATTAATTAGCGAGATGATGCGACATGAGCCTACAACTGATTGACAAAAGTGCATCACACTCTAGATTCAGTGCTTCAGAAACTACCATGCTGTTTTGAGAGGAATTCGCATTTATATTTACGTAATGGGTAAATATGCAGTGTACTTGTTGCTGCACATCGAAGGTCTTTCGAAACCTCGTTGTTTTTTGCTGATGGGAAGTTCTACGCAAGTGTGTAAAAAAATTACTATTCAAAGGAATGATAGGTTTACAGCTCTGAGGTAAAGTATATATGTGCTTTTACATGGGGTATAGTGTATTTTCTCCCACGAGAATGTGTATTTTTAACTGGGAAACCCAGGAATCTTTTCTTTTGCCCATTTGCACATCTTGCGTATAAGCTTGCCTTATCGATCTGCTCTGCTAGGCAGCCTCACATCAGGGACAAAAAATTTATCAAGCCCCTGCCATGTTGGCTGCACAGCATGACAGCTGTGAGTTGGCAGCAGTATCAGCCAGCTTTATTGGCTTGATTTACAGGGACTATCCAGTGCTGGGATAAGTTTGAGATGGACAGAGGAGGTGCTGAACAGATAGGGAAGGGCCAGTGTGGGTGGAAAGAGGAGGTAGAAGAGGGGAGGGACAGAGAGGGGGGAGAGTGTGGACAGGGAGAGGAAGAGGAGGAGGAGGAAAGGGACAATGAGAGTTGGGAAGGAGTAGGTGTAGGGAGGGGGGCAGCAGGAGGGAATGGATAAGGAGAGGGTATACAATGTGATGGAGAGAGAGAGAAGAGTGAGGAGGAGAGGGACAGAGGGGTGAGAATGAGATGTACAGAGAATGGAGGCAGGAGGGGAGGTGGCATGTTTGGAGTAGTACAATACAAGTGTTCACCTTTTACATCACTGAAAAGCTATGTTGACCCTAATAAACCAAAAAGCAGGCTAAACAGCAATAAGTACAAAAAATGGGGTAATGTCGGCAGGGATGGAGGGAGGAGAGGAAGAAGGTCGAAGACTGCCCAGGATGCCACTTTATCTGGTTTAGCGACTGCTTATCAGGGAATAAATTTGCTTAGTTGTAAAGGGAAGAGTAGGTTTCATGTAAGATGGGATGATTCATTTGATTGTCTTGACTAGTTTTGGGAGACAGAGTGAGATTTTTCCCTTGTGTGCGTTAAAGTACACTAAGTTGGGTTGCTTGCTGGTAAGCTGGTACAAATTATTCTCAATACATTCTTCAGACGTGTTGTTGATGTTTAATTTTCTGTTTTGAAAACAGTTACTACGAATACATAGAACAATACTTTTAACTCAATCAGAACATTAAGATGGCATCAGTCATGGCAGCCTGTTTATCTAAAAGCTTCTTCAGCTTAATATCTGCACGCATTTTACGCCTTATGGTAGTCAGTATTATCATGGCGTCCGGAAAAAATATTATTGTGCAACTGCTTCATGCTGTTGCTCAAGCAGCGTCGCTTTTAGCAGCTCGGTGACTCGGATCGATGGAGACGCTGCAGTGTCTCCGAAAATAACCAGGTTCACTTCCCAGGAGACTGTTCTATTTGCTGTCAGCGCGAGTGTTTCGACCATTGTGATAGCATGTTTAAGTAACTAAAATGTAGTTTCCTATTCAACACCGACCGCCACGTGTAGATATGCATCGTTTCAAGTGAACGAACAAGCGACGTGTTTGCAAAAATTCGAAAATATTTCTCGTATTAGCGTCAGATACTAATCTGACAATTTTTCGGGTTTGTCGTTAACCTTCCCCTTTAGCTGAGATCAAAAATGTATTTCAGATACTCAGGTCGGTCAAAATGTTACGTACACCAGACTGAGTCTCTGCAATAGAAGTACTGGCACAGAATCACACTTATCTTGGTGTTTCAGATAATGATCTTGAGTGGTCAACGCGACATCACACAACACAAACTTTTAATTATGGTATTACTTCACAAATCCAGAGATAATTCAGTTAACACCGATTCACAACTAGCCATTAACAGTCAGGGGGAAAGAAACAATGAATCACAGTACTGTTTTCTGACGGCTGTCACAATCAATGCAAACACATCAATCATTATTCAACTGGTCAACACGACAGCTGCATCACCATGAGACAGCAGACCATAGAGCACATATTACTGCAAAAGAGACCGGGTTAAAATTAATGGACATGCTGGGATGCAGAAGCAATTGTAAGTGAATTTAACTTTTCCCTGTGCACTACTGCTGCTAAAACCTTCCCGAGCTTGAGTTGAAATTCCAAAACGTTTCGAGTTTCGATGAGTGACTCTTAATTTCAACGCAGCCACACAAATGGAAGCTCGACAAGACTTCATCAGAATTATTATGCTCACTGCGTTTCACAGCTCTTGACAAAGCAGGTTATAACATATCAGGCTTCTGTGAAATTCCTTGTGCGATTGTCTGCTATGTTTCCAGGGCTTAATTGACTGTCATGAAAACCTGCGTTCTCATTTCGATTCTGAGAGCAAAAGGTAGTTGACTGAAGCCAGCCTTTTAGCCTCCCCGCCCCCCTCTATCGCGTAGAATCACATCGCCGAAAGAAATTGCAACTTAATGCGTCACGTAAAAATTTATGGTAATTTTTTCTTTTAGGATTGAAAAGATCACTGAAAAACTTTCTCGAACATGGAACCAGAATTATTAAAGAACGGTACTATTTATCCTTTGACAAACTGCGAGATATTTTACGAACAAAGAGACGAGAGTCACACGCAAAGGATTTCTATCGTCACAACAATTGTAAGCTGATGTCTGCTCGGAACAATTAGGAAGGTTTAACGAGGTCATATAAATTCTTTCAAAGAAAGCATCCTGGCGTTCTCATTAAGCACTTTAAAGGAAATCACGTTAAGCCTACATTAGGTTGAGAGACGGGGTTTGGACACCGTCCTCCTGAATAACGCTCTAGTGTAGAAATGGACAAACCCATTGTTTAGAGGGATCTGATGAGACCTTGCACATACTGGAATGAAACAGTCCTTTCTCATGACTCATCACTCACTATTCTCTTACTTATGTTTTTGATTCAAAGTCAATGTACGTGTATTTTTACTTTACTACAATAGGATTTGAAAGAACGTAGATACAAAAAAAAAATTCAGTTACATCCCCTCTACTTTTAAAATTTCCGAGCGGCCTTACATTTCGCCTTCAGTGAAAAATTAAAAATCTTGCAACAAAATTCTGAATATTTTTATCGAGATGACAAATTATAAAAATGAAACTCATTCTTGTTACTTTTTCATAATTTTATTGAAAATAAAACATATAAGAATTACAATATAACTAAAATAACTTTGAACCTCCTGAAAATATCTGTAGTTGACATTTACAACCAACATGGCAATATGTGCAATTAAGAGGAAGGAGCTAATCAACGTCATGATTCATGAACAAAATCTGATCAGTTTTACTTGAAGTGTGTCGGTTTCTTTTACCGTTGCATATCTGTTCACCTTTAAATAAGCTACACTCACAGGGCAAACAGAATCCCTCGGAACCAACTAGTGAAGTGTTCGATAGAACAGGTATCTGAATTCTCACAGGTTTACGGGACAAATGTGTGTCTAGTTCGACAACCACCGTGGCTTCCCGAGCTCCTTCCGAAATGAGAAATTCGCACACGTTACGGAGGAAACTGGTTGTCGATTGTTCTTTTGGTATTTCCTTATGTTTCAGGAAGTTTTATGAAGGTAAAAATATAACTCCTCTTTTGACGTCGTCAACAGTTCTCTGTGCTGAGTTTTGTATTGTGTTGCACAACGAGATTTAAAGAATATGCAAAGCGTGACATATGTGAAAGATTTGGAGGCATGTCAGCTGATTTCATGTTTGAAGCATTGTCGTTTATTATGGCTATCATTTTAAGCTTCATATATTTGATGATTACAGCCTTTACCCAGTTGGAGGTACTTTCTGCAGTGCGTCTTTGTTCAGATTGGAAGCACTGAAGAAGGCAAGACGTTGAGATTTCTCATCTTCATAATGTGCCGAATGCACAGAAATTAATATTATTTATAATTGTCCATCTGACGTTATCTTTGCAGCGATCAAATCATTTTTAATTTCATGATATAACTGGCCATTAGAAAGGTTGAAAACGCTTTTCGAATTCGAAAATTATAGTCTGAGCAAAGCATATCAATGTTTTTTTTTTTTTGTTTTGCATATAACGTCATAATTGCATTTGCTATGATAAGTTTTGTAACACTGGTAAATTAGCTTATGGGTGCCGCAAAAGAAAATTGGTTGGAGGTGAGGACAGGGCAAAAGAAAGTAAATGAGCATGTGATCAGGAACCAAATGATAATGGCAGGCTGGACACAGATATAACTTTGTGGAAGAGAAGTTCATCTGAAACGGAAGCAGGGATCAGTGAGGATGACTCAGGAGAAACTATATTTCAAATGTTTGCAAAAAAAATCATTGACTGATTGCGATCTCGATCTGCTTCCTGACTCACATTGTTCTAGAGCTACTGTTGGATTATTGGTTTCAGGCACCTTTTCAAGTCTGATGAGGAGCCAGGACATCAGGAAGTTACGTGTTGCCAAATGGTTCAAATGGCTCTGAGCACTATGCGACTTAACTTCTGAGGTCATCAGTCGCCTAGAACTTAAAACTAATGAAACGTAACTAACCTAAGGACATCACACACATCCATGCCCGAGGCAGGATTCGAACCTGCGACCGTAACGGTCGCTCGGATCCAGACTGTAGCGCCTAGAAGCGCACGACCACTCCGGCCGGTTACGTGTTGCCAGTAGTGGCTTTTTTTTCAATGCAATTTGGTAAACTGCTTTTTAAATTTTTTATTTTATTGTAGCCTTCAAAAATTATCTACTCTGCCAATCTCCAATACGTTATATATTCCTATTTAAAAGATACACTGAATCACATTCATCACACACATACACCAAACACTCACACAAAATATTTCCACTGGTTTATACAGAACTACTGAATCACGGTGTGTACAAATGTCAAACAGCGATACGAGGGTGTACTTAAAAGTAATGCCACCGAATTTTTTATGTGAAAACTCTTAAAACCTTTCTAAATAAAACACACGTTATTAACATTCTGCATCTTTCTGCTTTAATCACAGTCATCCTCGCCACGAACACATTTATCCCAACGAGAGACCAGTTTGTTTATACAACTACTATAGAATGTTTGTTGACGGAACCACAACTTCATCTCTGCTTGCACCACTTTGATACTTTTAAAGTGATGTCCTTAAAGATGTTCTGTAAGTTTGGCAAACACGTGAAAATCGGATGAGGCCAACTAGGGGCTGTATGGAGGATGATCGATGACAGCAAACCCGAGGCAACAGATTGTTGCAGGCGACATAGCGTTCGAGTGTGGTCTGGTGTTGTCATTCTGAAGGAGAACGTGCTCCATTTGTGAACTAACTCTCCGAATTCGAAACCTGATTACAGCACGCTCTTTCTCATGGACCGGTATAGTTACATTGCACAATGTTACAAGCTACAACTGGGAGCCCTGCAGTGCAGAGGGCTGCAAATACGAGGGTGTAGATACGAAGAACAGAGATGCAGAATGTTAACAAAGTTTGATTTATTTAAAAATCTTTTAACAGTTTTCACAAAAAAATTTGGAGTCATTAATTCTCAGTACGCTGTCGTTCATATGTCTACACAAAGACACATCATGTACTGCGAGTAGTGACTTCATACTGGTAGGAAGCTGCCATCCAATCAGTTGTCACCTACAGAGGAGTAGTCTGAACTGTCCATGGTTAAAGTGCAGGCGGAACTTTCTAACCAAACACTTTCTATGGTAAACGCCAAGGGAATACCACAATCGTACAACGATATTTGGTGGTATTGCTCCATAACGCCTTTCTCTTTGTTGGGATTCTGATTTGCTGCCGCACGTCCTGCTGTGAAGCAGTACAAGGAAAATGTTCGTACACCTTTGTCACCTGGTGGACGGCACTCTTAGTAAAAGCGTTTACTTTCACTGACCTTGATACCATGGTGCCCCTTTACCCACAGCATGGTGGTTTCCTTGTCGCAACACTTTAGTGATGTATTAAGATGTACATTTTAAACAGTAAAAACTTAAAACGGGAACAAATGTGCACGCACTGTATTCTCTAATATTTACTTGCACTAACATGTATATTAAATTTAATAATACAGACCGCTATTATTATAACGAACCATACCCATGGTGAGCCGAACTCGAATGGATAAGGCTGTATCAAGAAGGAACCACGTGCCGAGTCACACGGGGATCCGTGTCCGGAGCGGCGGGGAAGTGGTTGGTTGATTTCGGGGAGAGGACTAAACACACAGGTCATCGATTCTATGGAATTAGGGAAGGATGGGAAAGGATATTGACCGTGCCCTTTCAAAGGAACCATCCCGGAATTTGCCTGAAGCAATAATTTAGGGAAATCGTGGCAAACCTAAATCATGATGACCGGATGCGTGTTTGAACCGAGTGCGAGTCCAGTGTGCTAACCACTGCGCCACCTCGCTCGTTGCAGGGGAGTGCAGAACGGCTGGTGACCGGTGAGATGACTCACTAAGTGTAGCGTGGAGAACTTGACACAGATTTTTCCCCCTACAGAGCGCTGACAGTTGGCCGAACACATGTTGGGCCATGAGCTTCAAAGATGCAGAATTAGCTCTTGTGAGTCAGTTCCTTGCAGCTTGCTCGCTCCCAAATGAGATGCAGCCTGTTCCACGCAAGCTGTCTTTTCAAATCAAGAGTAGAAATAAAAAGGCGAGAATGTTTTCTCGATTAATCAACCTTTCTAAAGAGCTGACCTTTCTTCGCTTTGCATGCTTTTCATGGCTCACAAGAGGTGTTCGCAGTATGCGCACACACACACACACACACACACACACACACACACACACACACACACACACACACACACACACTGGTTGCAGCACAGGTGGACAACCGAAGGCCGCATCTGGCCCGCAACTGGTTTCAATCCGGCCCACGGAAGAAATTGGTGTGTGTGTGTGTGTGTGTGTGTGTGTGTGTGTGTGTGAGAGAGAGAGAGAGAGAGAGAGAGAGAGAGAGAGAGAGAGAGACTTTCGTTCAATATTGAAAGTACATTTCAGTTTAACACTAATACTGATGACCTCTTTCTAACAATACAGTGGGCCACTACTTAAGTGTCGATGGGGTTTTGGTTTGAACGGACAGAATCGCTAACGTAATGGCAGTTTACTTTAAAATAAATGGCTCTGAGCACTATACGACTTAACTTCTCAGGTCATCAGTCGCCTAGAACTTAGAACTAATTAAACCTAACTAACCTAAGGACATCACACACATCCAGGCCCGAGGCAGGATTTGAATCTGCGAGCGTAGCGGTCACGCGGTTACAGACTGAAGCGCCTAGAACCGCACGGCCACAGATACCGGCACTTCAAAATACCTCTAGGTACACCCTACACCACTACTGCATGTATCATGTCTCCTAAAAGCTGGTTTGCATCTAACTGAGGCAATTTGTACCACAAATTCGACTTCTGATTGCGAGAGAACATGCTCATGGTTTATATTATAGTTCCAACACGAAGTTAAGGGCCACCACTTACGTTTATTCATTGAGCGGTGTGCGCAATAAATGTTGTACCCTAACATTTGGGCTTTCGTTTGGTGTGGCCTTCTTGATATGTGCACTTCCTTCAGCTACGCGGTTCAAATGACAGGGTTTTCATAAAACTTCATCAGAATAATTTACTATCACACTGTCTTTTACCTCATTGCATCATGCATCAACTATTGTCGTGGCTCCCCGTTACACTATGTAGGGAATGGCTGTTCACAGTTATACAACGAAATTCCACATGCTTCGAATCTCCGCGCCGATAAGATAAATGGTACACAGTTAGGATCTCTAATTCTTGAAGTGTATTTGAAGACAGCAGATCCAAAAACGATGTGTATTGTATTATAATTTGGCAGCTATAATATTTCTAGCGAGTTTTCGTTCGCTAGTTGGCGGCGTTAAGAATTGTGATTTATGTGAACCCATACACGTATACAACAGCTGACCTGCCGGTACCCATCTACACAATACCTGACAAAAGAAACAAAGACAGGAAGACCGCAATGTAAGTTACTTGAACAGAGCTCGGTCGCCTGGCCTACATTCCTCAATGCTCACAGTTATTGTACAACATACGTACCACTTCACTTCATAGGGTCTGTTTCCGAGCGTTCATAAAATGAGCTGGAAAGTTTTCAGGTCGTTTATTGAGTACTAATCACGTTGAAGGCCCGTGTCGTAAATTAAGTTCCTGCCTCACAAAAAAACAAATTCGTGCAATACTAAACGAAAAATTATAAACGAATGATTAAAAAGTTGAACTTCTTGCATACTAAATGATACTTATCCAATTTCATAAGATTGTTAGCAACGTCTCGTCCGTTTATTTGTATCTGCCATATCGTCATAACTTCATCGATGAAGATGGTGCACTTTTGAAGTACTCTCGTCCAATATTGTTCTTGGGTTATGATGTTCTTGACCTTGTAATCACCAGGTTTAGAAGAGGTCATTTCGGAGTACATATAGCACGTGCATTTTCACGCTTGTAATTTCTGTTGCTTAGTGACATGTTTTATGTTTAACGTAGAGTGGTTTCGAAATCGAATGTTGTCGATACTCAAGAGGCTAACTGAAATCCCATCTACAGCAGCGACTGGTTTTTCCGATCAACAAATTGAAACACACTCCATGTTCAATAAATTAATCAAATCAAGCATTTTTCACACTTTAATATAAATAATCTTGGTCATGCTGAGTTCCGTTAATATTAATAAGAAGCCACCACAGTACTACTGACGCACATTTATTGAGTCACTACCGGTTTCGTAGAGAAGGTCAAATTGGCTCAAATGGCTCTGAGCACTATGGGAGGTCATCAGTCCCCTACAACTAAGAACTACTTAAACCTAACTAACCTAAGGACATCACACACATCCATGCCCGAGGCAGGATTCGAACCTGCGACAGTAGCGGCCGCGCGGTTCCAGACTGAAGCGTCTACAACCGCTCGGCCACATGGGCCGGCGTTGAAAAAGTCATCAGGTTAAACTGCGAATACACTTCGTAACAAATGCCCTACGAGCTGTCCCAGTATCATTACTTGAGAAGTCTATTTACCTCAAGTGATGATATTGGCACATCTCTCTGGGGATCTGTTATGAAGACTATTGGCTGTGTAGCCTGATGATGGTGTTCTGAACGAAACCAGTAGCGTCATAATAAATGTGTATCATTACCTCAGTGGCGATTTCTTATTAACATTACTGGTAAAATCCCAATCGTTCCGTGGACAAAATTCACTTTCTGGACGCTCTGGGCAGTAATTGAATAGAAAGTGCTGGCGTTCAGTTAGTCACAAGTTCCAGAATGTCATCATTAACGGTAGACATGGCACAAACGGCTCTTACGAAATGTCCCTAGCGAAATGCCTCAAACGTGTCGTTCCCTGTGGCAAACTCGTTCACTTCGCTCTGTTGAGTCCTACTGGCAGAAAACACGCCTGTGACAATAGGGCATCTACCTACACTTACGTAATATTACATCCTTAATGATGTGTCACACAGCAGGTTCCGCAGGGACTCCGGGGACCTTGGCTACGAAATTTAAGTTGTTTACACAATTCTACTGGTTCTATGAGTATAGCAAATAAGACTGCGCCTAATGTGTAATTACGCTGTGAAGAGAAGACTACTGGGACCGAGTCGCCACTGATATGCAACTGTCTGTCTGAAATGACTGATGGACAGCGATATCGTTCGTAGATCACGAAATCTTACGAGAAAACCGAATAATAACGGCATAGCGGAAAAAGAAGTACGACAGCTCTGAGTACCAATGCGTAACAAAATAATAAGCTACAACCGTCTACACAAAACGACACGTATTCGTTTGATTGCTGTCGCCAACACTTATAAACCAATAAATAATTATGTTATCTTCAAACTCTACAAACCTATACGGTTTAAAATTCGAAACAGCACCTTACAAAAGTATGGTTTTAAAAAATTAATTTAAATCAAACTATTATAACCTAATCTAACGGATTCAATAACTGCTACAAAACGAGGCCTTAACAGGAAAGCAAAGAAATCTCTAAGAGCCATTTGCAGATGCATTTGAAATAAATCCGAAAACCATAATGGTTTGATTTAAATAAACCTTTTACAACTATACTTGTGGCTAGCTGCTATTTCAACCTTATAATATGGTATTATAGCCACGGCTCTCCATATCTGCTTTCGACAAGGTAGCGTCTTCAAACCTATCTTATAAACCTTACTATTTACAATTATTGCTCTAAATGAAAAGCAGTAAAGACATTTGGATTTCTAAGGTCCGTATCTTTGTTTATGTATACATCCAAATCTCATATAGCAAAGAGTGGGCGAAGAAGTGATTGGGCGTGCAGTACGACACTAAGCCATTGCTGGGGTTCACTTAGTCAACTGCTCTCGAGATTATTTCAACCGTGGCAAAGTATGGACGTCCCGGAAATCCACACCCGGTAGTAGGTCTTCTGACAACGATATCTGTGGAACACTAGTGAGCGAGTTGGCGAGCTGACCATCTAAATTTCTTTCCCATAACTCAATCTACCAATATGGTTCCCTTTTAGGTATTATCAGCTACACAGTGTATGTGCTTAACGATAATTTGAACACGACAGAGTATGAAGAATTCAAAAAAAGTTGCACGTAAAAGTCTTCTACACGATGTGAGAGGAGGGAATGATAATTTTGTAAGAGAAATAATTCAAAAAAATTAAGCAATTAAGAAATTTCAATTGACACCAGTTTGAAAATAATACCAGACAAGGTCTATATCGCCGTGAAGAATGGAAAGGTACCTGGAGAAGGTTATCCTTAAAACATAGATCGTTGAAGCTGGAGGCAAAGCAATTCAAAAAGTAGTTGCAAAATTATTTACAAAACATTTGGGGTGGAAGATAATTCCCAAACACTGAAACTGTGCTGTGACTGTTCTATCCACAAGAAAGGAGAGACTGTTCACAAACGTTATAGACTTGTCCGACCCCTTTCCGTACACTCTAAGTCTAAAAAATACAACAAAATTTTCATCAGTTGCATCGAAAAAGACCAGATTTCAGTATTATCCAGTGGTATACGTCAAACGCGTTCAGAAAACATAGAACGTACTTGGGTTCTCTCAGGACGTCCGATAATGGCCGTGGAAACCGAAACTGGTCGTAATTTTTAAAATAAAAAGAAAAGTGCAACTGCTGCTGGCATTTCGCTCAAAATCAATACGCTCCATATGCTGGACAAGAAATCTACAAATATTTGTTTAAGCATCATACGAATTAAGCAACCAGCTACGCACTCCCACCCAGACCTCAATCCCAATACTCACGCTCATTTCCACAAACTTGTAACTCAATAGAATTGTCGTAACCTTCTTTTCTCCCTCACAACCTCTGGTACTATATTTATATAAATTTTATACTTTAATATTGAGTGTTTTTATTATATACTGTACAGTGTATGATACTGACCGCCTTGTAAACTGCACTTCAGTATTGTAATTTAGCAGGATAGGTGCATAACGTGAGTGATGAACGCTCGATCTAACATTTCTCACGTAATGTCAGGAGCGAAGATTTTGTATGGACTGACAGTATCTTCGTTTGTAACATTTTGTTTCCTTGTGGACGATAGCCAGCTATTTCCTGACAACGGCTCCATGGGTTGGACATAAACAAGTATTAGTACAACACAAATGCAGTTTGTTTGTTTTTCAACCTCAATATGAAACAGTTCTACCAATCATTGACGGAAGAATCCATAAATATAACAACACTTTGTCCCGATTCGTAGATTTAAAAAAATCTTTTTATTCGGTTTCGAAGACTTCTATATTTACAGCTCTTGAGAAAAAATGTACTAATCTAAAATGTGTTGTTATACCGAAAAATACATACCTCAATGCTGTAGCCTAAACTGAAGTTCATCAGGATAGTCATAAATTTCGAACTGCGCCAGACAAGGTGCTTTCGTATCACTAAAACTGTTCTCAGGTGCTCTACAGAAAGTATTCAGAACAAACTGGGACAACGAAGACGGAATACCAGATAGTGGAACACACAAGAACAATTCACGTAACGCGAATGCCATTGTCGAGTTTGCCTCTAGCACAGATAAACTTCAACAACCTACTAGAGCAAGAGTCAGTGTAGGCTTGAGAATAAAGTATAACAAGACTAAAGTAACGTACGACGGACACATCGCAAAGAAAATTTTACATTTATGGAAAATTGCGTCGGTACTTGGAGCAACACAGACATATTAACAACTGAAACACATACTACCGATGTTGTGCAATAATTGTGGAACATCAATATGTGTATTTCAGCTCTTAAATTTGTATACAATAACAACGAAGTCATACAATACGGTGACATGCCGTTGTATTTCGAGCAGCGCTTTCGGTACACCAATCACTATTCTTAGAACCAATTTTTCAGTGTTTCAGAAAGAAGAAAAGCTTAAAATCAGTGTGTACCACCAATTTTCATTTTGCCAGTGAGCCACGGACTTTCAATGCGATAGTAATTCTAAAATTGAGGGTTGCTCAGTGTGCGGTAGAGAGGTGCATCTTATGAGTCATCAGGAGACACAGGAAAGGCAACAAACGATCAGGGAATAGAATGGAGTAGATCAAGTAATTAAGATCTCAATTACAATAAAATGGTCGTGAGCAGCAGCCAACAGTGGCTGTCGAATGCCACCTAATGTTGCTGAAAATGACGAAACATATTACAAGATATGTTCTCGTGCTGAGATTATTTATGGTGTGGAGCACTACTTCTCTCTACGCCTCCAAAACACGTCAAACACGAGAATTTAAATAACGTGTCTTATGTACTTTGACAGACGAAGACGGCAACAGCAACCACACAGAAAATAAACTTTTTCCTCAAGTGTTTCATAGAAAGTGTAGAATATGTGCTTCATGTTGTCTGGAACAAAATTAGCACAGCGATCCTTTCTATGATACGTTCAACTTTTCAACGATGAGCTATAGTGATGGACAGCATACTTTCACTATCGAAGAGCACATGTTTTGTAATTACCTATCTGTAAACAGAGAAGTCTTGAATACGCTGACCAAGGGTCGATACTCAGTCATCATCTGCCAATGAGATACTGTTAAACTATAGAAATATCTCGTCAGTTTTACATTTACTGTATAGTAACTGACTACCGTGTACCATCGTTCTACAATCAACAAGCGTCATTTAAGGGAACTGTCAATACCATCTCCCGAAAGATATTTGACGGACATGTAAGGAATCGCTGGATGTGAGTCAAAGGACGTAGCTCGTGGATCAAACTCCTCAGCTGGAACGCAGGCGTGCGAATGACAACAGTCGAAGAGCGTACTCATCTGCACACACCTGTACAAACAAATGAAAAAGGCATTAATCACCTGTCAGCACTGCTACCGGCCTTCATCGCAGGTCCGTTTCAGTTACGTCCGAGAGCACATCAATACTGACTACTACTTGAGGGCGACTGTATGCTGTGTTTCGTACATTTTTACGCACAATGCTAGTAGTCCCCCATTTTCGTCTCAGACGCACAAAGCACAAGCACGTAAAACACTGAAAGATGCAATAATTAAGAAAACAAGATGAGCCAGATGCTCATCAAATGTCAACATTGAAAAATTGGATATAATGATAGTATAAATCGTAAGAAGAACGAGAAGCCGGAACTAATATTAGCCAATACCTGTAATAAAGTTTATTTACTTTTATTTTCGCGATATTCACCTCGCATGATTCACACATTGTTCTCTCCTACGCCGCTGGTGTACTAAAATGCTCTTGTACACTTGTACATCTTACCGTGTGTGCGGGGGAAGATATTTCCGTTACGACTATTATTCCCCCTGCTGCCATTCCATTTGCGACTGGTGTGCGTGAGGACCGACTGCCTGTGACCTCCTGTATCAGTTCTAATTTCTCTGACGTTTCCGCCATATTCATTTCGGAAGATGTATGAGGGATTTGGGTTGTTTGGGGAAGGAGACCAGACAGCGAGGTCATCGGTCTCATTGGATTAGGGAAAGAAGGGGAAGGAAGCCGGCCGTGCCTTTCAAAGGAACCATCCCGGCATTTGCCTGGGAAGTATGAGGGAGGAAACACTTAAGCTGCCTGACTCTACTAGGCATGTTGACAGTACACATTGTAAACCCGAGACTTTCTCGCATTGGGGTATCCAAAAGTAGAGGGGCATCACGGACTGTGTTGTCCACTCCTTCACAAAAGAAGAGTACTTAGTTATTTGGCAAATAACATTTCCAGTCACAGATTCACAGGGGAGACAAAATTACAAATAATATGATCGCAAGCTGCGTGAATGTTTAACACGTCTTAAAATTGAATAAGCTAATTTCTGTTACAATATTAACTTTATGCGGCCTTCTGGACCAACCGATGTATTGCCTAGTTACAGGACCATCGAATGGTGGAAGCGAATTAATTTTAATATCAGCCGAAAAAATACTCTCAGAAAGTCACAAGATGGCGTAAAATCGGTGTACAAAAAAGCTCTTACCTTCATATTGCAGGCACCGACATGCTACTGCGCAGGGATACCATTTCCTTCGCGGAGGCGCCCTCCTGCTGCCGCCGCGGAATGACCAACCTAACCCCCTCCAGCCTCTAAGCCACAGGAATGGACAATGCTAACACCTTCACCTAAGGATGGTATTGGAATTACTTTTTTTTCTGGAGGAGGCACTTCACTGTGTTTCCTCCAAGGCAACAAAGCCTCTGAGAGGCGCAGATTTCAACGGAGCCTATTTGGTTGCAGGTTTCCCACGGTATTGTTAATTCTTTAGTGAGAAAGTCGCAGTAGTCTTTAGTTAACATGAACTTCCTCCCATTACTTTAGAATCAGTCGTGCGCAAAATCACACCAGCAGAAATTTGCTCACGCCGTGAGAGTATGCACGCACCTATGTCGATCGCCGTAATTAAACGCTCACTCAGCTTGCTTTACGAGATGTCCACACACCTCTAACCAAAGCTGGCGGGGAAAGAGTTGTTGTGCTTACTGCCATGTGTATTCGAATCGCAACTATATCTCCTGTCTGTTTGTTAACAGGGTTATCCATGTTTCATTAGTCATGACCTTCTAGTTCTAGGGACTAGACAAACATTTATTTCTTGTTCGACTGTTTTTCTCTTGTAATTTTAAATTCCTGTTGAAGACTAACTATCCGATGAGTAGCCTAATCCAGAACTATGTCTCATCCTTTTAACAAGGCTGCCACACATTCAAATGTTTTTCAGTGGTCAGTAAATAATTATCCATCAGTTTACTGATTATCTGTTGCGTGTTTGTGGTCTTCCCCCTGTCCCTTCTTATATAACTTCTTGTGGCGGAAACACATGCTGTTGCGTAGACCTCAGTTGCCGCCACGGTCATGGGACAGAGGATCTGCCACGGTCATGGGACAGAGGATCTGTAGATAAGATATCTTTTATTTGCTGATAGGGAGTGGTAACAGACAGAATAGATAATTTAATTAATTACTCCGACCAAATTCTCATCATACGTTGAAACTAGCTGGAGAAGAATACATGGGCCGATGAAGATCCAGCACGCTGGTTACCAAAGACAGATTGTGGTTTGAGTGGCCGACCTAATAAGCAAGTAAGTAATCTCCCCTCCTCGACTTCGTTCACGATGTAACAGCATCCTCACGCGAAAAGCCACTTCTTTAAAGACTGCCACTGAAGTTGATGAGAATCTAAGTACCGCTCTCTTAGTTACTAAAAGAACCAGTGATGGAACGCATTGTTCGTCTTTGGATCTTCTCTATCTCCTTGTTACTAGCCGGTAAGAGTCCTGGCCTGACGATCGATACTCGAGAATTGTTGAGCGTTTGGTACGCAGCTTCTTTCGTGGATGACTTCCGCTTGCTTAGGATTTTTCCAATGAAACGCAGCCTGCCATCTGTTTTTTCATAACTAGTTTATTTGGTCATTTTGTTATACATCACTATGGATTTGTACTCCTAAATATTTTCATGTTGCTACTACTTCCAATTATTTATCAGCAATAGTGTAATCGATTAGCAATACTTGTACTATCTAAGCGTCAACCACCAGCCCGTGGATCAAAATTCCAGTATTCCGGGGCTGCGACTTTTCTAAGTACAACAGCATCATCCTCAAACAGTATAATGGACATTACTTATGTTACCTACTAAAGCAATTACAAATAACGTGAACAGTGAGTAGACGGGACATTAAGCAATACTCTTCTATTTTTATTATTTAACAGCTCCTTTAAAATATCTCAGATGATTACACTTCCATATATCACACACAGGGTGTCCCAGAAAACACCGGCAAACTTTAGTGACAGGTTCGTTACATCACAATAAGAAAAAAAATGTCTAGTACACCTTAAGATATATGTGCACTCGTTGATCTTCGGTACTATGAAACATATCATCTAGTGCAAGCTCTTTGCTTTTCATATTTCGGGAGCACGTAGTATGTACCAAAACGAGAAAAATTATCCAGATGACAACTTAGCGTGATGTCCAACGTAAAATCAACATGTTCCACAGCAAAAAGATTTTTAAGACGTGAAGATGACAGCACAGTCCGTCGAAACCCGTTGTTTGAAAGAAAGAAATTATTTTATGCAATCTAGGCTGTTGTATGCTTATTAATACGCATGGGAATCTGAGGTGGTATGAACTCAAATAAGGTGGCAAATGGTTTAATACACTAAACAGTTTTAATGTAACAATCAAAAAACAATTTGACAATTAAACAAACTGAGCCAGAATACGCAAATCTCCACAATATCACACTACGAAATCAGCACTGTGTAGGTACATCCATTACCTCTTCCCGTTCTTATTGATTTCAAAAATTTCAGTATTTAACAATAATATTGCTTGAAATTGGTCTTCTATGAAAGCTATTGCCATGTGAGTATGGTATACGTAAGCCCGCCCGGCTAGCCGCACTGTCTAACGGGCTGCTTCCAGAGCACCGGAAGGTGCGCCGGTCCCGGGCACGAAGCCGCCCAGGGGATTAGTGTCGAGGTCCAGCCTGTGGACGGTTTTTAAAGCGCTTTTCCATCCGCCTCCTCGGTGAATGCGAGCTGGTTCCCCTCATTCCGCCTCAGTTACACTGTGTCGGGGCCTAACGCAAAATAACCCTGGCTTCGGTGTGGGCGACGGTGGCGTGGGTGGACTGCTGTGGCCTGTTGTTGGGTGAATCCTTCCTCGGGCATGGATGTGTGTGGTGTCCTTAGGTTAGTTAGGTTTAAGTAGTTCTAAGTTCTAGGGACTGATGACCTCAGAAGTTAAGTCCCATGGCGCTCAGAGCCATTTGAACCATTTTTTGTTATGGGGTTGTGAACAACTAAGAGCTACGGCGGAACGAAGCCTCTCCGTCGTTTCTGCGTCCCCGGTTTAATACACACATACACACATGGTGTACGTACTGTAAATCCTGAAGACATAGGTGTAAAGTTATCGAAAAATGATTCGGAACACCTGGACATTTAACGTAAACATTAATTTATAAACATGTTTTCTTTGTGTACACCGGTTTTGCAAAAAGGTTCCAACAGGCCTATATATTTTGTCAACAACAAGGGAAACGCTAGATTTATAATGTAGTTAATTGTAGGCGGCAAATGACCGCAAGGAAGACGGCTATCTTTATACATCTATAGCTTTAATGTCTGATTTGCAAATTATGAATGATGGTCATGAAAGTCATTTTCGTTGTAACAAACAAAGTAGTGTGACGGCCGCTCGGCGTCGTAAATTTCATGCTGTTGAATCAAACTTGGTCTCAATTCATCATTCGCGGGAGATAACTGCTCGCAGACAGCGAGAACTTGGGACGGGTGTTTAAAGTGAGCTGAAACGTTATGTTTCGCGGCGTATCGCGATGTGCTGCAGTGGACTAAAGCAAGTTTAAGCTATGTTGTCGCTTGAGAATCTATACATTACTGGACAGATTTATTACCAATTTTCTCTGACATCAGAATAGTGCAATAAGCTTTAATTTCCAATTTCAGGAATTAGGGCGCTTTCGGCTTTTGAAATTGAAGGCCCACGCGTGATGGCTGCTTGTTATGGGAGGGGGTTCGCTGTGCTCAAATGTGATTTACTGCTAGCTCTGTAGCACACACTCATGATGAACCTTCCTGACGAACTGTTCACGTCAAAACTAATTACATTTTATTTATGTTTTTGTTAGGCCACCATGAATTAAATTTTATCCAATAAAATAAACTTTGATCAGTTTTCAATCAAAAATACTTGTCTCTTTCAATTATTTAATTATCCCGTTTTATTAATTTTACCTTATTTTACGGACTATAAGACGCACCGTAATTTTTAAGCATTTTTTAAACAAAATTGCGTCCGGCGATCTTGATTTAGCTTTCTGTGCTTTCCATAAATCGCTTCGGGAGGACGACGGTTCAATCCCGTCTCCGGCCATCCTGATTTAGGTTTTCCGTGATTTCCCTAAATCGCTTCAGGCAAATGCCGGGATGGTTCCTTTGAAAGGGCACGACCGAATTTCTTCCCTATCCTTCCCTAATCCGATGGGACCGATGGCCTTGCTGTTTACTCCCATCCTCGCGAAAACCAACCAACCAAACTCCAGTAGTAAAAGTTACAAGGCTGCGTGGTCGATCTTTAAGTTATTTATTTAACGACCGGTTTCGTAACTTAGAAGCCAAATCATCAGGTTAGATATGTTAAATCATGATATGAAACTTGAGACCTGGACGGGTTCGGACGCTGCTTGTCTAGGAATGTATCATCGCATGAAACAATGAGTGACCGCTAGTTGGTGTTAGTTAGCTATTCAGTCAGCAACAGAGACAAGCTGTCATATGGACTTAACCGAATTTGTGAAATTTTACGAGTTCCTAACAAGGAGCGAATTGTATAGTTTCATCTGTGTGCTTTGGTAACTTAGTTTCTTAAGTTTCTGCGTATTAATTTAATATACACAGGTCTTTCGTTTTCGTTTGCATCGGAAAGTAAATCGATTTTGTGACATATTACCATTTCCTATCCAGGAGCGAATTATTTAGTCTACCAGAGTGCCTTGGTAGTTCAGTTTTTGAATCTCTGCGTGTTAAACTAATTTATTGGACACCTTGCGTTTCCCTCCGTGTCCTGAGCAGAGTTCCGTAGCCCGTGTCGATCGTCCTTGTTTGTCTGTGTAGTACAGTTTCCCACGATCTTTAGTATGGGCCCGCCCCCAAGATACGAGATATGTTGCGCCCTGTTAAAGATGACACTGCTCTCCGAGTGTCCGGCGTGGCAGCATGTATATCGGACAAACAATTCGCACTGTTGCGGAGCGTTGTACTGAGCACAAGCGCCATATAAAACAAAGGGGGCTTGACAAGTCGGCCATAGCTGAGCATTGCCTAGAAAACGGACATCAAATACAGTTCGAAAATACAAGTGTTGGCTCATGCATCTACATATTGGAACTCCGTTATAAAGGAAGCGGCCGAGATTCATTTAAAGACCAACAATTTCAACAGAGACCAGGGGTACACACATGGGGGCGGGCGTTGGACGTCGAAAGAAAGCAAAGACAGATGCGCGACGTGGGCGCGGCAGTTTCAAACGTGGCGCGTGCCCCTGACGCCACCTGACGCCACTGGTGCTGCCGGGGTCGACTTAGTGCGCGCGCCACAGTTTTATTCATGTTTGCCGTCGCGAAAGACTCTGAGGAGGTATAACAGTTGTAAATTGTCGCAGCTGGGTTGGGAAAGTACCAGAGCTCCAAGCGCTAGTAGAAAGCACTGATACTCAAATCATAATAGGCACTGAAAGCTGACTACAGCCGGAGGTAACTTCAGCCGAAATTTTTGCGAAATACTGAATGGTGTTCCGGAAGGATAGGATAAACACAGTTTGCGATGGCGTGTTTGTTGCTGTTAGAAATAGTTTATCTTGTAGTAAAATTGAAACCGATAGTTCCAGGGAGTTAGTATGGGCAGAGGTCAGAGGTCATTCTTGGCAACCGGAATAAAAATAATAATTAGATCCTTTTACCGACCTCCAAAAAAAAAAAAAAAAAAAAAAAAAAAAAAAAAAAAAAAAAAAAAAAAAAAAATTTGCTGAAAAGTTCAAAGGTACCTGAGTTTAATTTCAAACACGTACACGACTCATACAATTATAGTTGGTGGTGACTTTAATTGACCCTCAATATATTTGCGAAAATACGTGTTTAAACCCAGAAATACGAATAAAACATCATCCGAAATTGTGCTAAACTCATTCTCTGAAAATTATTTAGAGCAATTAGTTCACCAGCCCACGCGAGTAGTAAACGGTTGTGGAAACACACTTGACTTCTTAGCAAGAAATAATTCTGAGTTATGTGAATCAAAACGGATATAAGGATTAGTGAACACAAGGTTGTCGTACCGAGACTGAATATTGTAACCCACAAATCGTCCAAAAATAAACGAAAAATATACCTATTCAAAAAAGCAAATAAAAATTCACTTGACGCCATCCTGAGAGAAAATCTCCACTCCTTCCAAATTAACAATGTAAGTGTAAACCAGAAGTGGATGGAATTCGGGAAATAGTATCGACAGAAGTTGAGAGATTTATACCGAACAAAGTGATTCTGGTCGTATGTAAAGCAGACACAGTCAATGCCTTCTCTGCACAGTGGGAATGGAAATACTATCGACGACAGTGCTGTGAAAGCAGAGTTACTAAACAAAGCCTTTCGAAATTCTTTCACCAAAGAAGACGAAGTAAATATTCCAGAATTCGAATGAAGAACAGATGCCAACTTCAGTAACTTAGAAGAAGTAGATATCCGCGGAGTAACTGGAAAATTGCACGGATCATACCAATATTCCAGAAAGGTAGTAGACGTAGTTCACTAAATTACAGCCCCATATAATTAACGTCGATATATAGCAGGACTATGAACATATATTGTGTTCGAATATCACATATTACATCGAAAAGAGCTGTCTATTGACACACAGTGAACACGGGTTAACAAAACATAGTTGTTGTGAAACCCAAGTACCTCTTTACTCACACGAATTGCTGAGTGCTATTGACAAGGATTTCAAATTAATTCCGCATGTCTAGATTTTCAAAAGCCTTTTGACACTCTATCACACAAGCGCTTGTAGTGAAATTGCGTGCTTATGGAAATCAGTAATTGAAGGGAAGTCATCGAGTAAAACAGAAGTGATTTCTGGCGTTCCCCAAAGTAGTGTTATAGGGTGGTGTTCCTTATCTATATAAGCGATTTAGGATACCATCTGAGCAACAGTCTTAGGTTGTTTCAAGATGATGCTGTGGTTTAACGTCTAGTAGGCTCATCAGAAGATCAAAACAAACTCCAAAACGATTTAGAAGACATATCTAAATGGAATGAGAATTGACAATTGACCCTCAATAATGAAAACTGTGAAGTCATCCAGAGTGATAAAAGGAATTCGTTTAACTTCGGCTACAAGATAAATCAGGTAAATCTAAAGGCCGTAAATTCATTAAATACCTAGGAATTACAATTACGAACATTTTAAATTGAAAGGACACACAGAAAATGTTATTGGGGAGCGCAAACCAAAGACCGCGTTTTATCGGCAGAGCACCTATAAAATGTAATAGATCTACTGATGAGACTGCCTACATTACGTTTGTCCGCACTCCTTTAGAACACTGCTACCAGATGGAATGAATTAACGGACTACATCAAGAGATTTCAACGAAGATCAGCACGTTTTGTATCATCGCGAAATAGGGGAGAGACTCAAAGGCGTTTTTCGTCGCGGCGGAATCTTCTCACGAAATTTCCATCAGCATCTTCCTACTCGGAATAAGAAAATATTTTGTTGACGCCGATCTACATAGGGAGAAACGATCGTCATAATAAAGTAAGGGAAATCAGAGCTGGCATATAGGAGCTCGTTTTTTATTTCGGCGCGCTGTTCGAGAGTGTAATAACAGATAATTACTGTGAAGGTGGTTCAGTGAATCCTCTGACGGGCACTTAAAAGTGATTTGCAGAGTATCCATGTAGATGTAGAGGCTGTAAGTGCCCACGTCATTACCGAAACATGTGTACATCGAGTTAAGAGGAAAGTAAACATATGAGGGGTGATTTCAGTCTGTTGTACCATGACACCTGCCTCCTCCAACACTGTACTCCATACCCAAGATGTGTGCATCGCTGAAACTTGTTCTCGTATCGCAACCTAAAAACATGGCTCGGTGGAAAGAAATTTGCTTAGAAGATATTATCTGTGCTAGTAACGAGTTTTACGGAAAGTTGAAAACAAATTTCTAACTAAAACAACAGGAAATATAGTGATACAATGCAGATAATGCCATGAAATTTTTGTTTTGCAAAAATTGTTGTTTACTTTTTTTAACTAACTTATCAATCCGCATTCGTAATTTAGTTTGCACACGAGGATGGGCACACAGCCTCTAAAGCGAAGGGCATATCGCTGAGACAGCCGGTCTATGTAAGAGCTAGTTTCCATCGCCACGCTTGACAACTGAATTGATATAAATGCGAAGTGCAATACGCCTCGGAGAGGAGTTAAATAGCAACGCAGCGAGTGAAAAGCATTCGGCAGTGGCTATACCATTGAGCTACGAGAGGCTTTAGGGTCATTTCACCATACATCGCCGTCGTCCGGACATACACACCGTCAGGTGGCTTGCGGAGTATGGATGTAGATGTAGATGTCAACTGCAGAGCGACCAGGCGAGTCGCCCCTCTCTCTACCTTACTGTCACGAGCAGCACAACAGGCGATTCCCTAAACTACATCGGCTCCTTCAGTGAGTGCATTTTAAATGAGTAACAACGCAGTGAGTGATCAGTCAGACGCGCCGGTGTGTGTGTGTGTGTGTGTGTGTGTGTGTGTGTGTTTTTCCACTAAATGTGATTAAAACATACAGAATACAGACATTAGAAACTAATATAACTAGCATAAGAAACAACAAACATAGTAAATCACCGCACGTTGCACTGCAATTCCACACACGAAACTGGTTCTTATTCATCCTGTACGGCGTTCTTCCGGGTGAGGCCAGTTCCCCGATCATCCGCACTGCTCCATCTTCAGTTCACCGACAGACTGGAACACCGATATAGCGTCGCTACTTACTGGAACGGCGGGGACGATGCAAGACCGTCTTGTTTCATGACGATTTTTGATTCTGTCTCGGCAATCGAAGCGAGTGCGTGATGAAGAGGAATGATAAACGAATTACGAAGTGTCTGAGCAGTCAACAAAAAATATTCAGCGCTAATGAAGAATAAGTGCTACAAAAATGGACAAATTTCAATGGTATTGTGCCATGCGCCTAGACTATCGACAAGGGGAGGCCACGACGTTGGGACCATGGATTTACTTCAAACTTTGTACTCCTTTAGCAGGTCATTACAACAACATAATGTGCAAGTAGTAAGGTGCACTACTCTGGTAATCCCGAGATAATCGTAAGAGAAGTTTTACGCGTCTATTATGTAACTGATGTCGCTATGCGAAGGAGCGGGTTGCAATGAATCATTGTGGTCACGTGCTTAGCGTACGCATTTTGCAAGAGGTCCGTCACCGAAGAGACGGTTCAGATCCCGATAACACCTTTTATCTATATTTTTTCTCATCGCTGGTCACATTATATACTTTATATCACATTTGAGAGGTAATATAATGAAAAACACCCATACGCATTTTCGTGAAGTTGTGAAGTGTGTTATTTAACTGTTTACTATTTTCAACTAAATTCTCAAGGACGAGGGACAGGCTCTTGGAAAGCCGAAGTCAAACATCGATAAATAATGATGCGACTGACGTTATCCAGTAATACAGCAAGTCACAATGTCTCAGACCACAAGAGTAATGTACAATTACTCGTCGGATGTGCTCTCGACATCACACGCTGCAGGATCTGATTTATCATAACGACATGGAAAACAAATTAAGACTGCATCTACTACATCGAATGATTGCAGTTTTCTCGCATTTACAGGGAATGTTCAGAGTTTAAGGGAAACATACCTCGTTGATATTTCGAAAAATTTCTCTTTCTTCAGATAGTACTGATTAAAAATTAAGTTCCGGCGGGAGCCGAACCGTCACCCCACATACTTCGCCTTTTACAGCTCGAACGCTAACCACTTCACCACCATAAACTCTTAACATCCAACACCTACTCACAGATACGTAAGCAACATAACAGACGCGTAAAACTTCTCTTGAGATTTTCTGAGAATTTCCAGAATAGTGCACCTTTCTACTTGCACAAAAATGGTTCAAATGGCTCTGAGCACTATGGGACTTAACATCTGAAGTCATCAGTCCCCTAGAACTTAGAACTACTTAAACCTGACTAACCTAAGGACATCACACACAGCCATGCCCGAGGCAGGATTCGAACCTGCAACCGTAGTGGTCACGCGGTTCCAGACTGTCTACTTGCACATTATGTGGTTTTAATGGCATACTAAAGGTGCCGAAAGTCAAGATAATCTGTGATCCCAACATTGTGGCCTCCCCTTGTGAGTGTCGAATAAGATGGTGGATGGTTAAGATCCACTGCCGTGCAATAACTCTGTTACAAAGTTACTGCTGAAGCAAAGACAGCATCGCAGGTTCAAACTAAGTGGAAATCCAGTTGGCAAACAAAATATAACCGAAACCAAAAAGAGCATACGGAGAGCAATTCGAATAACTAGAAATTGATTCGAAAGCTAGCTTTTGACTAAGGATCTGACCACAAACGCTAAGGAGTTCTCGTATTCTCGCTCATTCATTCGCTCAGTGACCAAAATGGAGCCGAAACGGAAGATCATATAAAGAAGGCCGAAATAGTGAATTCATTATTCTGATATTGTTTCAGTTCGAAGGATCATACCACGGTTCCCTCTTTCATCGCACAGACGGCGAAATTTGCATATATTGAAGGAAGTGAGCGGTGAATGAAAAGCAACTAAAAGCGCTCAATAGTGGAAAGGGACCCGGACAAGACGACATAACTCTTATATTATACATAGATTAGATGGTTCCTTCAAAAGGGTCGGCCGACTTCCTTCTCCATCCTGACACCATCCGAGCAAGTGCTCCGTCTCTAATGACCTCGATGTCGACGGGGCGTTAAACCCAATCTTCTTGATTACCTTTTCGAATTCGGCTATGAGCTTAGTGAAGTTAGTCGTTTACCTCATGGACAGAGGTGTTAGCAGCGCAGCCACCGCCCGACCGCCGATCAGTTCCAGTCATTCCACCAGGAAGGAGGTACACCGCTCGTGTTGTCTAGTTCAACCATGCCACTCCGAGCCGCAGTAATAGTGTAATGTTGATCACGTAGGAATATAGTTTTTGATACACGTGTAAAATACTTTGTACACGAAAGGACTAAATGAACACAAAGCCACTAAAATCAATCATACAGCGTTGTCTATACGTTCCCGGAATAAGATCTCCCGAACCGATTGCCAACAGGCACCAAGTCACAAGTGACAGCAGAAGCGTCAACGTATGCGTTTTAGTAAAACAAAAACATAGACCATTTGCGCGATACAAAGCTCGGCAGAAGTTATTAATCTCTTCGTTAACTTATTGAAGACTTTTTTTTGAATGGCTTTCAGTTTGTCATTCATAGGCTCTTTGTTCACCTAAATTGATCTGGGAAGAGGGTATAGTCCGGAAGTGACAAATTTGGTGAATACAGTGAATGGTGCAGCGTTGAGACTGTCTTATTTGCAAGGAAATGACGAATAATAACTGCCGAATGAAGCAGCAGCAAAAAAATTATGTCGGGTACCATGGTCCGTGCAAACTTGAAATTGGGTGTTTAAACGCTTCCTAACAGAGTTCCACGTATACTGTTCTACATGCAGACATTAGGTCTCATTAAACATCACTGATCCTAAAAAATACGATCAACGTCGTCTTTTCCGTTAATTCGGTGTCTGATTGTTAAAGTATTACTGTCTTATTCCGGGGAAATGTAGACCGCACTATATGACTCGTCAATGTTGACTGATTTTACTGCCGACCGCGGTGGGCTCGCGGTTCTACGCGCTGCAGTCCGGAACCGCGCAACTGCTACGGTCGCACATTCGAATCCTGCCTCGGGCATGGATGTGTGTGATGTCCTTAAGTTAGTTAGGTTTAAGTAGTTCTAAGTTCTGGGGGACTGATGACCTCAGATGTTAAGTCCCATAATAGTGCTCAGAGCCATTTGAACCATTTGAACTGATTTTACTGATGTTTGTCTTGCTTCGACACTCTACTGCTTTGTGTGTTCGTTTATGGGTCTGGCCCACATGAAAACATTTATCCCACTCAAAACGATTGTTCCACCAGGTTTTGCCTCGAGATAAGATTTCTAAATTAATTTGAATGCCTTCATCACAGAAAAATCAGTTTTGCAGCGAAATTTAATTGCTTGGCGCTGTTCCTCCTCATCGTTCATCTCTCAAGCCTTTCTTAAACACTCCCTTTCTCTTTCTACGATTTCACACACTCTAGATGCTGAATCTGTTTAGCGTCAAGGAAATTAAATACGATTCTGTGGCTAACAGTCTGGGCGCAGACCCGAATCCTCCCGCGGTCAGAAAAAATGGTGCCGAATCCTCCCAAGACCGCAAGGGTCAGAAAAACGATGGGACCGAATCCTCCCGTTTGAAGCAAGAAGCAGTTCTAAACGTTATGAATACGCCAAGCAGGCAAAGGGAAGCATATGAAGTTACAGTAGAAGATGTAAAAAATTTTCGCGTATATTGTATGTTTACAAGTTTAATCTTTTATCTTATTGAGATAAAGTCCAGCCGGCACAGCGCCAGCGACTGTCCCGCTCAAGGTCACGCTCAAAGCGTACGTAAGTGAATCAATATTTTTTTGTTTGAAACATAGGAGGGGTAGGGGAAGGAGATAAGGAACATGGCAGAGATAATTATATTATTGTCTACAATACAACATACGAGGGTAATCCCAAAAGTAACATCTCCTATTTTATTATAAGTACATACACCTCTTTATTTCTACAATGGTTTACATCAGTTTACAGGTTGAACATTTAGCTATTTTTCGACGTAATCAGCATTCCTGCGATGCATTTTTGTAGAAGCTGTGGCAGTTTTTGTATGCCCATGTCACACCAGCTCGCCGCCAGGCTGTTCGGAAAGTTACGAACCTCGTCTTGCACCTCGTCGTCGGAGCTGAATCGCTTTCCGGCCAAATGTTCTTTTAACCTAGGGAACAGTTGATAGTCACCAGGCGCCCGCCAAGTCAGGACTATAGGGTGGGTGGGTAATTATGTTCCACTGAAACTGTTGCAGGAGAGCAACGGTTTGCCGAGCGATGTGTGGGCGAGCGTTGTCATGGAGAATGTGTACGCCCTTGCTCAACATTCCTCTTCTCCGGTTCTGAATTGCCCGTTTGAGTTTTTCAGAGTCTCACAGTACCTGTCAACGTTAATCGTGGTCCCAGCGATTCAGCTCCGACGACGAGGTGAAAGAAGAGGTTCATAACTTTCTGAACAGCATTGCGGCGAGCTGGTATGACATGGGCATACAAAAACTGCCACAGCGTCTACAAAAATGCATCGACAGAAATGATTATTATGTCGAAAAATAGCAAAATATTCAAGCTGAAAAGTGATGTAAGCCATTGTAGAAATAAACTGGTCTATGTACTTATAAAAAAAAGGAGACCTTACTCTATGAATTACCCTCTAACAATGTGTCAGTCTGGAAGGGTTCGGTCCTGTTACCTGCTTACCTACCTGGTTTCACGAGAATTCGGGGCTGCGCCCGATAGTCTTAACTTGATTCAGAGAATCCTCAGAAACTGTGTGTGAGATTCCAATTAACCTCTGTGCATTTAGCATACCATTCGTATGTTGCGCACGTAATTACTATAAGCATTTGTACTGGGTAATATATCGAAGGACCACGGTTGCTGAAGAAGGAAAAGTAGTAACCAAGTCAGCGGTGATTAGGTCGCGATCGTTGTGGTAGTGGTACCGACATGAAGACCACTCCGACATCAGACCGTGAGAAAGATAATACGGCAGAACGTTTGCCACGACTTAATTTGAATCACAGATCACAAGCAATAATAAAACGAGGCGCACGTGTCTCGATGTCATCACACACCACCGTGCAGTGGAGCAGGAGACGCGTCATTACACATGCGTAACATCAGATCGACGGCCTTGACACGGTGACACAGTGTTGGCTGACGTCACACTGTGCAGCGCCGCAGAAACGAAACACTGTCTCAAAATGTTGCCCGCAACAGATAAAGGGCGTTGCGCAACAGGCTCTGCAGACTTGCGGTCCACAATTTCTGTAGCGAACATCCAGTCCAGTTTCACTTCTGCACTGGACTCTGCGCCAGGCGACCGCCATCGTGCAGCCTCCCGCGAGCCACGACACGTGGAACTGGTGTGCTTGCTTGAAGCCACTCTCTGCCGTATCTACCGCAGTCCTAAGCGACACAGTCTCATGGGCCCAAGCGTAAGGTCCGCAGCTATTCTAGTTTACTGGGAAGCTGCATGCCCGGAAACAACACTAATTTCTTTTCTAGTGAGACACACAACTGCCACATAAAAAGAATGAAGAATGAAACACTGCGGAGTCCCTAGATCCGCTTACTGGATGGCATCTCTAGACTGACTTCACGCGTATAACACCAATCAACGATAAATGTATGTTTGGGCGCTTGACATCTATGTCTTTATCACACTTTTAAAACCTTAAAAAACGAGTGTGGAGAGAAGCAAAAAAATCACGAGAACTGCAACACATCATCATCCCTCCCCTCAAGCCATGTGGTACTTCTACAACTTGTGTTAAAAATGAGGGCTGCAGAACAGAAAGTCCAAAATAATGCAGCCGCTAAATGTGATTACCTAATCAATAGACTAAAAAGGTTTCTGCAGGTTAACCATCTAGATGGAACGTAGGGTATTGTTTTATAGAAACTGTTATCTGATTTTACGGAATGATGCAGCCTGATGTCCAAGAGCATGTTACTCAACTAAGGTACTACGTGTACATCTATTCTTTACATTATGTTTTTCACTCAAGGATGAACTTCACGCTGCCTATTCTAGCACAGAATCAAGCAACGGTTATACAACGACACACTGAACACTTAATAAAAGAAACACGCATTCAAAGGAACAGACGGATTATTTATAATGAGTTGACTGATAAATCACATCCATACTAACATTCGAGTACTTTGTAATTCATATGCCGAGAATATAGTTTATTTTTCACATTTACGGAGGATAAACGAATCCTTGACACTGAGTTCAAGCACAAAAAGCGCATGAACAAAATGTGTTTTACCTCTCCATTCTGGACTGTTTCGCTGCCAAGTATGATGATACAAAAAGCAGTGAACAGTGCTCAAAAAACCTGTCAGCTATTTCTTGTTGTATCTAGTAACACAAGGCTATAAGGGTTTCCACCACAGGAGAAGTTTAGTGAGAGCACTGTCGAAAGAAAAGCCCATAGTACTCCCTCAGAGAAACTAAGAGAGGAACAGCAGAACAGAGAAGTAGGCTCGCTAAACACTCGTTTGGCTTCCATTATTCGAACGCAGGAGATGGTTAAGTTGTGCAAGGCTCTGCTCGTGGAGGTAACCTCTAACCAAACCTCGACGTCGCAACGTGAAAAGTCACTGCCCACACGGTTACAATGACGCTGTCCTTATACTGAGTTAAACAGCTTCGGTGTGTGGTGCGGGCGTCGGAAGGTAGCCAGTATTTAATCCACTGGCTTACACAGCCGCCTCGTACCCGGTTCCAAATCCATTATTCTATCTCTTCAACAATGTGTCGTACATTAATATAATTTTGAAGGAACATTCAGCGGTGTATGTGAATACTGTCTGCAAATGTGTCGCGAGTACAATTAGTAGTCAAGAAGTAGTAAATTAGAAGATCATGCCTCATGTGGCGCCGCGTGGTCATGGGCGCCTAGCACGGTTCGCGCGACTCCCCCTTCGGAGGTTCGAGCGCGCGCGCGCGCGCGTGTGTGTGTGTGTGTGTGTGTGTGTGTGTGTGTGTGTGTGTGTGTGTATGTGTGTTTTTTGTCCTTGGCGTAAGTTAGTTTTAGATTAAGTAGTGTGTAAGCCTAGGGACCGATGACCTCAACAGTTTGGTCCTATAGGAACTTCCCACAAATTTCCAAATGTTTCCTGATGTCGCAGTTTTACTGCACCAGCAACGAAAATATATTAAGCGGTAAACTTTGTTTTCCTTTCATCATTTGGTGGGGGATGTCAGGAGAGAAAGGATCGTACAGGTTTGAAATCATGTGTAAAGTATGTTGCAAGTCACTAAGTGCTCTGATTATCAAATACGAGATGAATAAAGTTTAAGTATTCGTGCATCCTGGGCTAAACTATTTCCTCACCCCCCACTCCCGCCTCTTTTGGTAGGTAGGTGGTTCTTATCCCCACAGCGATTCTTTAAAGGCAGTAAGTGATACATGTCACAAGCTTGGTCGCAATCGGCACAGTTGTTCAGGAGGAGATGTGGAACATACATACAAACATAGATCTATACATACATTTGAATAATATGTATGGATGTAACTACGGTGCATCTAGTAGCTACTTCATTCACTCGAATACAGCAAGTTGTTACCATTCAGAAAACGGAAGAAACTGTCTGGAGTGTGGCCTTAAACGGAAGAGAAACACGACGATAAACAGTACAGAGAAGAGGAGACCATAATAATTTGCAGTGAAGCGCAACAGAAAAAAATTTTGGTAATTCTAACGGCACTTCCGATAGATAATGGAGAGGTACTCTACAACTTGAATAAAGAAGGGTTACGTTTATAAGGTGACATCAGGTTTCAAACAATAGTTCATTTGATAATGGAAGAAGGCACTCGGGCGCGGGGGGAGGGGGGGGGGGAGGGGGGGGATTAAAATTGTAGACTGTAATCAAGTCTTATTTGCAGCAAGAAGGTTCAAATGTACGTAGGTTGGAATTGTTACGAGACTGTCACAGCAGCACAGGACAGACTAGCGTGGAGAGCTGCATTAAACCAGTCTTCCGACTGAAGACCTGAAGACCACAGCGACAACCCAGTGAAAACATTCGTTATATCGTCCTGTACACATCCTAAAAATCACGCTGTTTTACTGCTCATTGGTAAAAGGCCTGTGGTCGGTAATTCGGCTACTGTCGCATCTACAAGGTATGTCACAGTTCGACTTAAAGTCTGTATTGCAACAGGATACAGTACTGTACCTCACAAAACGTCTGCTTATGCAACGACAAACATTCACCTGCAAAGTAAACTCAAGTCGTATGGCATCGTTGGGTGTGAGACTTCAAGTGGGTAGAATGGTTATGATGATGACGATGACAAAAGGGAGAAAGTGAAACGCGGTGTCGGTACACAGATATAGTGTACTACTCTAGATTAGCACCAAGCTTAACGTCCCCATCCGACGGACGGATGACCATCAACGTTATCACATTTGCTCCCTTCATCAGCCACTGCGGAGAGGTTTGTAATTTAATTCCAGGATGTTGTTGCAAAGAGTGGTAATTAATACGCCACCACCTCTCTTCCCCTTGCCCGCCAAAACTGGCCTCCGAGTCGAACGCCACCGCACAGGCGGGTTGCCACCAAAGTCATAAAGGAGACAATAGCTCAAGCTGTCTTATCGTAGGTAACGCCTAACTCTTGTTGTGGTCTTCATTCCAAAGACTCGTCTGATACAGATCTCCACGCTAGTCTATCTCTTCACCTGTGCGAAAGTACTGCAACCCACATCCACTTGAACCTGCTTGATATAATCAAATATTGGTCTCCCTTTACAATTCTTATCTCCCTCCCTTTCCTTACATTAATAAATTGACAATTCCTGGATGCTGCAGCACGTTTCCTTTCTTTTAGGCTACTTATGCAAAAAATTTCTTTTTCCTCAATTCTATTTACTCATTAAATATTCTATCTAACCGCCGGCGGCTGTGGCCGAGCGGTTCTAGGCACTTCAGTCCGGAACCGCGCGACCGCTACGGTCACAGGTTCGAATCCTGCCTCGGATATGGATGTGTGTGACGTCCTTAGGTTACTTAGGTTTAAGTAGTTCTGAGTTCTATGGGACTGATGACCTCAGAAGTTAAGTCCCATAGTGCTCAGAGCCATTTGAACCACTCTATCTAACCCTCTAGTCCTGAGCATCCTTCTGCATCACTACATTTCCAAGGTTTATGTTCTCTTTCTGTCTGAACTGTCTAACGCTCACTTTGCACATCAATGTCCAAACATCTTTAGCGATGAGTACCTATAATTTAAATTTACATTCGATGTTAAGAAATTTCTCTGTTCAGGATCGCTTTACTTGCTACCGAAAATCTACAATTTATGTCCTCTCCACTTTTGTCATCGTCAGTTATTTTGTTGCCCAAATAGCACGGTTCATCTTCTGCATCTAGTGTCTCATTTCCTAGTTCGCTTCCCTCAGCATCGCCTGATGTAATACGACTACATTCAATTACCCTTACGTTGATACTTATCTTATAATCTGTTTTGAAGACATCATCCATTCCATTCAACTGCTCTTTGAAGTCCTTTGTCGCCTCTGACAGAATAACTATGTTGTCGGCAAAACTCCAAGTTTTATTTCTTCTTACTGAACTTTAATGCCCTACTCTAAATTCTTCCTATGTTTCCGTTTCTGACTGCTCAGCGTACATACTGAATAACATCGTGGACAGACTACAACCTGCCTTACTCTCTTTACAACTACGGCTTCCCTCCTACCGACGTATAAGTTCTGCTACCTTCATAATTTCAAAAAATTGTAGACTCGTGCAGGTTGTCGAAACCTTCCTGTAAATGATCAAACGCCAAAACTTAGGTCTGTCTTTCTTCAACCTGTTTTCTAAGATACGTCGTATGGTCTGTATGGCTTCGCCATTACCTTCAAGCTGATTCCCCCGACTTCTACCAGTTTTTTCAGTCTTCTGTAAATAATTCGTGTCAGTATTTTGCAACCAAGAGTTGGTAAACTGATAACTCAATAATATTTCTACCTGTAAGCCTTTGGAATTACAGCACCTGATTAGAATCAACTAAATCGCGAAGGTCGAATAAAATCAGTTGTTCTCCCATGTAACTCCGCTGATGTGCAGTACGCGACTGAAGAGGTCCGGCTATGAGATCCACCTTGCGGTTTGTGGCGGACGGTATTTTGTCCACCAATGTCACTCCTCCCTTTTGCTGTTCTAGCCGCGAAGGCTTCGCGTGAACAATTGCCTGTAAACCATCGAGAGACCTCGTCACTATAATGTTTCGTTTGCGGTCTTTTCGCGAAATGTATGTAGAAGAAAGCAATATATTGGTTGATTCTTCCAGGAACGTACGCTCTCGGAACATTCAACAGTAAGCCACAATGTCCCTGCAGCGACTGCCACTGGAGTTAGCTGAGCGTCTCAGTGACGCTTTTGCGCTAACTCATTGAGAATTAAAAAGAAAAAAAAATCCACACTCAAGAGAAATACTCAAGCATTGGTCGAACGAGTGTTTCGTGGTGGACTATGTTTCCTGAGGATTCTTCCACTGAATCTGTCTGACATCTGCCCCACTTGCCATTAGTTTTATGTAATCGTATCTGTTTGAATCATTCCCAAGATATTTTACTGATTTGACTACTTCCAGTGATGGTTCTGCAACCGTGTAATCGTACAATAGTGGACATTTCTGCTTACTGATCCATAATAAGTTACATTTCTTATGGTGAGGGTCAATTTCCAATCTTTACACCAAACATCGATGCTCTTGTAGGTCTTCCTGAATTTTAACTATGATTTTCTAGCGTTTCGAATTCTCCATACACAACAGCATCATCAGCAGAAACTCTCATGGATCTTCATAAGTTATCCACTAGGTCGTTTGTACGTAATGTGAAAAGTAATGGTCCCGTAAGACTCTCTCTTGGTGGACGTTGTAAGTCCGGAAACCGGAAACTTAGCAGCAATGAACTGTTCAGGTGTTCCGGGATGAACCGGAACTAACAAAAATGGTACGTTCATGAACTTCAGAGAAAATACTTTTTTGCTTCTTTGGTTCCACTGGATATGCCGCGACCAATGCTTTAAAACGGTAGTAGTCAAAGCTGTTGTGCTGAAAAGTCAATACTGAAAGTGCGCGGCGCACATGGGCTGCTGATGTATCGATATTATTATTAACTGGAAACTCATACACCAGTATGTTATCCGCCCCCAACAGACAAACGGTAAGTTGGCCGCCGACTATCAAATACTGGCCGTTGAAGGTCGGCACCATTCGGAACACTTCGTGTCGACTGTTCAAATTGCTGCCGCACGACTTCAAAGTTGTGACACCAGTAATTCCCTGAAGAAGTCTCGTCGTGTCGCCTGTGTGAGCAGCAGTTTAATTGGTTAATAACGGTAACTGTACCCATATTTAAATGCGTTATGCAATGAAACACGATCACAGATGTTTACTAAATGTTTCGAGTGTCACTGTTTTCTATTCATTGTGTTGTATTTCATTAGTTTATTGAATTTCACATTCCTCGTTACACGTACGTGCCGTATCTGAAGACGACTACTCTATAATGTGCATCCATGTTATTTCCATTTGAAATTTATACCATAAAAGACCATCGGTGCGATATATGGAAGCCCATGATACGTAAGCAATCGCCGGCCGCGGTGGTCTCGCGGTTCTAGGCGCGCAGTCCGGAACCGTGAGACTGCTGCGGTCGCAGGTTCGAATCCTGCCTCGGGCATGGATGTGTGTGATGTCCTTAGGTTAGTTAGGTTTAATTAGTTCTAAGTTCTAGGGGACTGATGACCACAGCAGTTTAGTCCCATAGTGCTCAGAGCCATTTGAACCATTTGAACGTAAGCAATCGAAAAAACATTCCTCCTATCACGTCCCCCCACGCCGCAACGACAAATTTATCTGCACCCGCACCCAGCATATCCCCGGCCATGATCGGCCAACTTTTCACATGCGTCGTGTAGTACCACAGGTAAGATTTTGATTCGGCAAAGGAGTCTGGCACAACAAACAGTTGCAATGGTAAACATTTATTCTTTACCAGTTTCGGATATAAATAAGTCATCCATGCTCAGAAGATATTAAACATTAATATCTGTCACAAATGGAAATGTATATTCGAAACAGGTAAGGAATAAATATTTACCATTCGAAACTGTTGGCAGTATATGACTACTTCGTCGTATAAAATAACTATGCAGTTGCTGAAATTGATCAGCCACGTTTATGCTATTAACATTGCCCAATATAGGGAATAAGAATTTTATATTGCCGTGTGTCGGTTTGACACCAATTGGATTTCGAGGGGCGTAGTTACGGGAATTGTGTGTTGACGCGCGCCATTTTGAGAACAAGTACATTTTTAACGTTTTGTCGATTCTGAACTTTTCCCAGAAGTGAACGTGAAACTAATTTTACTATCTCTGTAAGTATTTTTTTTATTACCGAGGACGAAAACTACATTCTTAAATCGTTAGTTGACGTTTTTGCATTCGGATGTTAGTTGCTGGATTCGTATATCATAAAATATGGCTGAAAGCAGCGGACTGCAAAAATTTTAATTTCACTTTACCGTTTTCAACAGATTACAGGCAAGCTTGGATGATAAAGACATCCTAAAATGATTATGTTAAAAACTCAGGTTTGTTAAAAACAAATGTACAACAGCTGATCATCAGGAAAGTATAAAAAATTTGTTAAACACGAATGTAGAATAGTTGAGCACCAGGAAAATGATACATCGTCCTTATAGGACAACAGAATTGTGACGTACCGCAAAAGGTGCATAGTCTACGCGTCTGATACGATGGGCGTTCAATAAGCAATGCAACACATATTTTTTCCTCGGCCAGCTTCGGTTGAAGAAATGCGGAATCTGTTGCGGCACATCGTGGAATGTGACTTCTGAAATTTTCCCGGCGTATTTGTTCTTCTAATAATTTCCGGGTATGCAGCCGGATCCAGTCGACATTCTGCCACGATATTTCGGCCCAGAGACGTCCGGCCATCATCAGATGAGTACACAACTACTGTAGTTGTGTACTCACCTGATGATGGCCGGACGTCTCTGGGCTGAAATATCGAGGCAGAATGTCGGCGGAATCCGGCTGCATACCCGGAAATTATTAGAAGAACATCGTGGAATATTCGCTTCAGTCCCTGTAGTTTCATAAAGTTCCGATAGGCGGCGGTGCTAAGCGTAGCTTTCAAAAAGGCGCCTGTAACGGAGGTGCATTCCATGGACTGCGCTGCCACTGACGTTCTTCTGGTACAAAGCCGGAACATTGCAGATATTCACAGGCGCTTGCAGAATGTCTACGGAAACCTGGCAGTGAACAAAAGCATGGTGGGCCGTTGGGTGAGACGTTTATCATTACAGCAACAAGGTCGCGCAAACATGACCGATCTGCCTCACACAGTTACGACTCCTGCACTGTTGGAACGTGCGGACACTCTCATTCGAGGTGATCGACAAATCACTATCAAACATCTCGTTGCTCTACTGGACGTGTCTGTAGTGCTGACGCACTCGTCCGCCAGTTGGAATACTCAAAGGTTTGTGCCTGCTCGGTTCCTCGCTGCCTAACAGAACACCATAAAGAGTAACGAAGGACCATCCGTGCGGAATTGCTTGCGTGTTACGAGGCTGATGGTGACAATTGTTTGTCGAACATCGTCACAGGCGATGAAACATCGGTTCATCACTTCGAATCGGAAAGAAAACGGCAATCCATGGAGTGGCATCACACCGCCTCTTCTCCGCAGAAAAAGCTCAAACAGCCGCACCCTCAGCCGGTAAAGTCAGGTCGACGGTGGTCTGGGACTCTGAAGGTGTTATTCCGTTTGATTTCCTCTTTCACAGTGCAACGATCGCCTCTGAAGTGTATTGTGCTACCCTCAGGAAACTGAAGAAACGACTTCAGTGTGTTCGTTGCCACAAAAATCCAAACCAACTTCTCCCTCTCCATGACAACGCAAGGCCTCACACAAGTCTCCGCATCCGAGAGGAGCTCACAAAATCTCTTTCAACTGTTCTTCCTCATTCACCGTACAGCCCGTGTCTTGCACCTTCCGATTTTCATCTGTCTGACCCATTGAAGGATGCACCCAGCGGAGAGCAGCAAGTGGATGGTGGGGAGGTTATTGGTGCAGCAAGACGCTGACTGCAATGTCGACCAGTAGAGTGGTACAGCCCTCCCAGTCAGATGGCGTAAGGCCATGCACTGGACAGAGGTTATGTTGAAAACTATGGTTTTGTAGCCAGAGGAGTGGGGAATAATATGGTTTATTGGAATCCTGAATAAAACTAATCTGCTTTCAGAAAAAAAGTGTTGCATTACTTAATGAACGCCCCTCCTACATATGGCGAGAGAATCAACCTATTACTCGTATATTAAGTCAGTGGCGCAAACGTAAGTGTAAACCTAACTTATTCATGTTTGTATAACAAAACTGAAAAGATTGTTTGAAAGACAACATGTTTACGCCAGTGAGTGTTAAACTTTTTGTTTCCACTATTGCAATTTCGGCCTTAGGCCATTATCAAGTGAAGATGTTTTGGCTTGATAATGGGTTAAGGCCGAAATTGCAATAGTGAAAATAAAAAGTTTAACACTCACTGGCGTAAACATGATTTCTTTCAAAAAATTTTACATGACTGTGAATCCCAGTTATGAAAAGTTAAACTGAAAAGAGGCAGAAATGCTTAAGATATTTAATATGTTTTAACTGTGTGTACACAATTTTCTTGTTGGATCAGGGGAAAACTCAGTTTTCATTTGTTATAAATTTTTACTCAAATACTTAACGTAGATCAAGAGATCTGTATCTGGAATGCTCAAATACTGCTTTTCGACACGCAAGCAGTATGTCTGCGCTGTACCATATCACGTGGCTATTATATCGAAACAAAGAAATGGAATCTTCCCCAATTCAAATAAGACTTATACTGTGTTAGCTAACAGGATAATGCTTCTCGGAGCGGCCCATCAGTTCGTAATTGTGACTACCCGACGTAACTGACACGATATGAGACTTGAATAAATATATAAAAGCACGATAGGCTACTAGATGAATCAAATAACAATATTGGGTGTTCCACGAGCAAAGAAAGAGCTGTTTCAGTGTTGCGTGAGCACCAATACCACGTAGGTAAGGTAGGCACACGGATAACCCAATGACACGACGGCACATTGCTTTGAGTGTAGCAGGAATCATATAAGTTTTGATCGAACTAGCCAAGTTATGAGTACCCTTCCAGAGAAGTCCGAGGAATCGTTGCGCCAGTCAGTACTTAAGATTGCTGTATCGGAAGCATTTGGTCAGAGAGCTGTGCAACCAACTGAAATTGAAACCTCTCCAGGTAACGGTACAACAGTTCGGATACTGTTGCTCGACGTCAGTACTGCAACTGGCTGTTTTACTCTGTGCATGAAGGGAAGGTTGGTCCATAAATTTTCTTTTTTCTGATGAAGCATGGTAGCATTTATCGGGTACGTAAACGCGCAGAAATATCCCCATTTACGTTGTGAAATTCCTCAATAGTTTCCTTACGAGCTTCTGCAAGATGTGAAAACGAGGTTGTGCTGTATAATTAGTGCAAAACAAATTGCTGGAGCAGTCTGTTTCAAATACAGGGTGGCGCACGAACTGTGTTACCATTTTGTTTTTGAATATAAACTTTATTGCCAATACAATCTGAAAGGAACACATACTACAATGAAGAGCCGTCCGTAGAGATTTGTTCTAACTCAGCACATGCTCAATATGTCCACCATTTCGTTTCCTAACTTCTTTCAAACGAAAACTGAAGTTAGTGGTTAACCTATGGCGCATGTCTTCCGTAATTTCACTGCAAGCTTGAAGAATAAGTCTTCTGAGCTCTATTAAATCACGAGGACGTTTAGGGAAAATTTTTTCCTTTAGGTACCCCCAAAGAGAAAAGTCACATGGATTGAGGTCTGGACTATTGGGGGGCCAATTTTGTCCGTCATTGAAGCGACCTGGAAACCTGAGTGAAATGCTCTTGCAAAAACTCCAGCACGGTGTTTGCAGTATGTGGCCATGCTCCCTCTTGCATGAACCACTGCATGTTGAAGGGAAAGGCAGTAGCAAGAAGCTGTGGAATGAAGCTATTGCGAAGCATGCTCAAATAACGCTAGCTGTTCACAGTTTATTCAAAGAAAAAAGGTCCAGTAAGTCCGTGACTGGAAATTGCTGCCCACGCTGTAATCCTCGGAGCATAATGTTGTCGTTCATGAAGCACTTGCGGGTTTTCAGTAGCCGAAAAGTATACACTTTGTTTGTTGACCACACCGTCTAAATGAAAATGCGCCTCGTCTGAAAACTAAACGTTGTTGAGAGTTTCTTCCCTATCCTCCGCCCACTGAGCAAACCGGAGTCTCTGTTGCTTGTGTTCTTCAATGAGCTTCTGTGCACAGGTCATCTTGTATGGGTACATATGGAGGTCACTTTTAAGAACGCGTTGCACTGCTGACTTTCTACACGATTTCCCGGGGCTTCTCTGTACAGCAACTCGTCTTCGCTTCCAACACTGTTCCTTCCTATACAAATTTATCGTACAACCTGTGGATGGTCCTCTTGCAAGGGACCCATCGTGTGTTAAACTGTTGTCAAAAACGCTTCTGAGTCACAACAAGGCTTTTCGTTTCATGAAAAAGTAACACAATTGCCGATCGTTGCTGTGTCGTCAGTCTTCCATTGTCAGCCATTGCTGCTTACTAAACTCCTAGCGGCAGTATGGTGAATTACACGTCATTACGTAACTCATTTGTTTTTCCAAGCTCTGCTGGTACTGCTGTACAAATCCCAGCGGGATATCTAATGTGCGTCATAAATTGTGAAAGAAAGAATTGGTAACACATTTCGTGCGCCACCCTGTACATACCTTCTGATATTCTTGTGAAATGCTGTAATTTTTTCACGGAGCTAGCAAGTATCGAAAAGACCCAACGCTTTTTCACGCACGATAACGAAAGAGAACAGACCGCTAATGCCTCTACTGTCAGCATTGCGGGTTTGTTTTGGAGATATGACAGTATTCCCGCACAACGCTAGACACTGTACTCACGTCCTACCTCAAACACGCTGTTCAAATGGCTCTGAGCACTATCGGACTTAACTTCTGAGGTCATCAGTCCCCTAGAACTTAGAACTACTTAAACCTAACTAACCTAAGGACGTCACACACATCCATGTCCGAGGCATGATTCGAGCCTACGACCGTAGCGGTCGCGCGGTTCCAGACTGTAGCGCCTAGAACTGCTCGGCCACCCCGGCCGGGAAAAACGCTGTATTTTGGGGTATCTCTTATTACACAGGTTTCAAAAGTATTATTGTACTTACGACAACATGGCATAATGAGAGAGTCATATATTACCACAAATTAAGACTATCACCGCGATATAAAAAAGTTACTATCAACGAGACTATAGATACGGTGCTCCACTGTTAGAGATGAGAGGGCAGCAGCAGCAAAGGAACCTAATTTGTAAACATTGTTTTGGGTAGTAATTATTTATTACCCGACAAAGCTGAAGACCTGGCCATGGTGGTGGTACTATTACGTTTATACCCGAGAAACAGGGAGAAAAGTAGTAACAGCTGCACATTAGTATTCTTGCTAGTGGAGCACTGTCGTACGATACAGATCTACACGGCTATGTCCCGCACAAAATAAAAATGAAATACTCTGCTCCCGGCAGACAGTCACCTGCTGACGAAGGAGATTTTAATTACCTCGAAAGCTGGGGTCTTAGATCCGATTTGAAGACGCCTCTAAACCGATAAGATTTTATGCAAATTTAACAATTTTGTGTGACAAAATTTCTCGCACTCCAATACGCTCACAACATTTATTCACAATGTAACCTGTGTTAATCCACGCTACGTTATGTTTATGTTAAACCTCTGTACGCTTTAATTCTGCAGCTTCAATTTCTCGCATTAATCTAACGTAGAAAATCTTTTTTGAAACTATGCAGTAGCATCCGCACACTCTTTTATAGTCTTAAAGTCCATTTATGTGTGCAAAATCTGTGAAGTTTTCGTAAAGTTAGTGAGTTGTATTGTTCATACATCACAGAAATCGCTGCGTAATAACAAATTTACCCATCTCGTCAGTGGAATCTACAGGGGCTGAGCAAAAATATGGAAACGCCGCGAAAAATGCATAGTTGAACATAAATGCAGACGCTTCCCAGGCCAGCAAGTGGCGCTGCTGTGTTTGACCATCAAAGGCAGCTGTGCGACGCTCTCAATATCATGCAAGTGTCAGTCGTGGTCAGAAAGTGTTCTGTGTAGTTGTGAGAGCAGTATGTCGGAGCTAAGTGAATATGCACGTGGGCAAGTTGTTGAAGGGTGCTTCGGTAACCAACGTAGCTGTAATGTTTGTTGTTTCAAAGAACACCGGAAAGGTGAAAAACACCACAACGCGGACGGAGGTCTGTGTGGGTGGAGTGATCGTGGCGGAGGTCATTATACACGATTCTGCCGAATAATAGAGAACGACAGCTGCAGAATTCACTTAAGAATTGGATGTCGCACTCGTGACTCTGTCAGTACCAAAACGACACGAAGGGTGTTCACGAAGCACGAAACTGCATCGCGAGTTAGAATTCCAAAACCACACATCAGTGATGAAAATGTCCGTAACGTGAAAATGAACTGCCAAAATCATAAAACCTAGACTGTGGAGCAACTGTTCATCGTCAAGGACTGGTTTTGTGAGAACGAGTATTTCTCTTGGCCACCACTGCCACCAGATCTCAGTGTTATTGAGGCTTTGTGGTCTGCTTTGGAGAGAAGGGCGCGTGACCGCTATCCATTCCATCATCGTAACTGAATTGCCATTATTTGCAGGAAGAATGGTATATGATTCCCTTGAAAACCGTACATAAACCGTAATATCCATTACGGGGCAACTGGGAGTTTTTCTGAATGCCAGCAGCTTTCTTACACCATGTTAGGCAAGGTAATGTGTTGTATTTTTAGCGTTTCCTTTTTTTTCCACCCCGTGCATACTGTGTACACTTTTCTTCTTATTTCTGAGCAGTAGATATTTGGATCTGCTTTGTTAAGTATTGTGTTCTTCCTACTGTTAACTTGCACAGCGTGAATTACATTTTGCTTGCACTTCCTGCCATCTTTCCCATTAACAGTGTCATTGCACTCTCTTTCTCAATGTTAAAATGTACTGCAGCGTCATCACAGCGAGTGGTGGTGGTGGTAGTGGTGGTTAGTGTTTAACGTCCCGTCGACAACGAGGTCATTAGAGACGGAGCGCAAGCTCGGGTTAGGGAAGGATTGGGAAGGAAATCGGCCGTGCCCTTTCGAAGGAACCATCCCGGCATTTGCCTGAAACGATTTAGGGAAATCACGGAAAACCTAAATCAGGATGGCCGGAGACGGGATTGAACCGTCGTCCTCCAGAATGCGAGTCCAGTGTGCTAACCACTGCGCCAACTCGCTCGGTATCACAGCGAGACAATGAAGTGTACCACTCTAACCTGGTACGTGGCAGCTCCTAGTCGTACGACCGAGTTACATCCTGCTACGGCTGGGTCTAAAGTTCGTTTTCCCTGAGAAGAGGTAAACCAGCTGTTTATTGATCTATTTTAGCGGTGTTATTAATATTTTTTCTTAACGTTTGTAGATTTTGCGAGCTAACAAAGTCTTTGCTGCTTGTGTATGGACATTAGGTGAATTGGCTGCTGTCCGGAAACAGCTGGAAGCTGCGTTGGCTACAGCTGACAGGCTTCAGGTTGCAGCGACGTTGGGGAACCAGTGGCGAAAGCAGTGACACCTCTGGTGCCGCTAACAACACACCCTCCCTGCCCCGAGAACTCGATGCAAAATATCTGACTGGTTTGTCTCCAAGTAGAGGGAGAGTCGTGGATTCGCGCATGGTGGAACAGGGAACTAGCTGTACGCTTGTCCCCCACAACGCCATAGCTACGGGTATGAGATACTATCAGTGTTGATAAATACCTTTGCCAGCAGATACGACCCGTCTGTTGGAACAGCGGCAGATTTTCCTGCCAAATCCGGGCAAGCACAGAGAGAGGGCGTACTGGTCACAGGGAGCTACATCCTTTAGCGGGATAATGTAGCTCCTCGGTGAAATAGCAGATATGTCGGGACAGAAGGGCAATGTATACTCGATGTGCTTACCGGCAGGTCTCGTCTGAAACGTAGAGAAGACTCTGCCAGCAGCTGTTCGACGCATTGTTTGCAACCAACTACAAATCGTGGCTCATGTTGGCACGAAAGACGACGGTTGCCACCTGGGTTATGAGGCCACCCTCGGTTTCTTTAGACGGTCGGCTAGTCTCACATGCAGAGTGGAAGCACGGGACTCCTATTTGTTGCGTAGTACCCGGTCTGGAGACGAAAGGAGGATCTAAACCAAAGTCTCGAACGATTATAGTCGACCTCGAATGCGAATTTTTCAAAATCCGTTAACCTGTAGAGAACTACGGGACCTCTATATAGGCCAAGCGTGTATTACACAAAGCAAACAGCTAGTAGAATACACTGAACGAAAATATACACTGATCACACAGCTGGCCTACTAGAAGATGACGCTGCCGTCTTAGTCAACGATCGCAGAGTGCATTGAGCGATCCTGTGCTCGGCTGCAAGTAGATGATGATTGGTTTGTGGGGGGCTCAACTGCGCGGTTATCAGGGCTCGTACAAATTCCCAAACGTTGCTCAATCCAATCTCGCCACATTCATGAATGATGATGAAATGATGAGGACAACACAAACATCCAGTCTCTCGAGGCACGTGAAAATCCCTGGCCCCGACAGGAATCGAACCCGGGACCCCGTGCTTGCGAAGCGAGAACACGACCCCGAGACCATGAGCTGTGGACGATCCAAGCAGAAGAGCGGTTGTCACCACAACGTTTTTGGGTGTAGATACGACAGTGTCGCTCATTCGTCGATGCGTTTCCTGCGACTGTAGTCTCCTGTGTGAGGTACCAACTTTGAGTTGGCACTTCGCTCTCCGGACGACACCACGCTTGGGACAATCAAAATTTTAAATTTTTTTATAAATGTTTAAAGGCTCGGGGGCTCATTGGTAAAGTGCCAGACAACAAATCCAAAGGTCTCGTATTCAATCTACGGCCAGTCCTAACATTTTTATCTGTAACTTAGCACTTCTTTCACCTCTGGCAATGTCTGCTGATGTGAAAAATGCCAAGTTTCACCGTGGTTCGGAATCCACGTTAAACTATAGGTCTTGCTACAATTGGCTGGGTAAGTCAGTTCAAAAATCGAAGGAAGGCAACGATATACCAGCTCCAACAGGACCAAGCCTAGTAAAGCAATGTGCTGTTCAGAACAATCTTCGGATTGGTGACTGCTTTACTTTTTTAGGTTGGAAGAAGTTTTACTATAACCACGGGTGTGTAGCCTCTTGTCTAAGGCATTAAAGCCAACGACATTGAGCTGTGCACACAATTCCTTGGACGTAATCCGCCGATCATCACGCATGAGTCCATCGAAACGCCGTTCATTACGAGGAACGTCAGCTAAGCAGAGCCGACTGGGATATGGCATGTCGTGCATATCCTTTCCACGACTACTGAAACGCAGTACCCACCACCTCGCATTACAATAGTCGATAGATTTCGACGGGCGCAATTCGTACAGCATTGAGGAACTCTATGGCACATCTCTGTATTATAAGAACCTCGAAATCAGACGCCATATTGGAACGCTGTCCTACTGCTACTATCTGTCGCAGGACAACGAAACCAATAGGAAGATTCACCAGCGTAACCTTGGGCACTCAGTCAGCGCTTTAGTTCCGTGATCAATCTTGCAATTTTAGAGGCCGCTGCGACTACAATGGAACATGTCGTGGTCCTTAGACGTCGCCAGCCTGCCGGCCAAGCCCAGTGCTCTGCGAAAACAGACGTCCGCTAATGAGCTCAAAGGCTGGCCGGCGATAATTAAAGCGCCATTATCGGAACCCCAGTTCAATCACAGCTCAGCACTTGACATTTCCAGGTCAGCCGACCGACGCTGCTTTCAAAAACACGGCGTCTAAAATACGACACTGTATATTTAGTACAAACAATTAGCGCTTGTCTCTACTACAGCTACTGCTCAACGTTCAGCCAAAGAAACGGAATCCTCCAGGTAATTCAGACTGACGACAATAAGAAAAGCTTTCATGAAAAATAGAGATATGTGAAAATCTAAAATAAAATTTAGCGTTGTGAGTCTTTTCTGGATTGTAACGTTACAACAAAGTGAAACCATGAACGATAAGAAAACAGGAGAAGACGCTATTGAAATGTGATGCTAAAGAGGAATGCAGAAGATAAGCTGGGAAGATCGAATGACTAACGCTTGTCGATGAGAGCAGTTCTGACCTTTCAATTTTGTCGTAAATATATATATTTTTTTTCCCCTGTGCAAGGCAAAGCAAGCACGCTAAGTCAACGACTCTAAAAAGGCACCGTACCACAGCAAACAACAGCGCAACCTAAATCCTCTGTCAGTGACATTACAATGGTCAATTTCACTTCATCCGCTTGTCTAGGTAGTCCAGGGACCTGCGACGCAGGACTAACTGCATGAAACCCAGATCGTGGAAAAACTTCTTTTCCTTAATTCCGTGATCTGGACGGGAGGAGACGTTACGTTCAGTTTCTGATTATCAGATAATACGCCAGTAACGTAAAGCCGACCTCAGTCTAAAGTGTTGTTTCAACAGCACATTACTTTACCAGTCATGGTCCTTTTGGAAGTAGTACGCTCTTGCTTTCCTCTGACTTACCTACATATATGCAAGGGATCTACAGTTTCATGTGGCCTTCACACCCCCGTCTAACTTAGCACTTCTTACACCTAATTATCACTGCCACAAGAAACGATAAGGACTGAAAAACAGTAGCGCAATCTGAGGACTGAACCCCGGACCAGTTGCTATGGGATAAGTCTCAAATATTTCTACAGTGGATTCAGTCTCTCAGGCAACCAGGTAATGTGACAGTGATGATATCTAACTGCCCGTTTCATGGAAACGTCGTCAACAACACGACACAGCTCCACCCTAGGCTCTACATGTAAATATCTACAGCACATTTCTTCTTCTTCTTCTTCTTCTTCTTCTCCTCCTCCTTCATCTATATGAATAAAAATTGGTTGCCGCATGTATGAAACATCATCACCTGAGAAAGTTTTGACCGATTTGATTGATATTTTTGTTGTTTTTGTGTTCATTACTGTGGATTGTAACGGTATTTTTCGCAAGAGAAAAAAATTTTTGCGTTCAGTTTTCACAGCTTATATATACAGGTGTAAGAGGAAACGTTGTTACCGAAAATCTCAAATTTCTTACTGATTTTCTACAAATTTTTATATTATACTGTAATGAACGTTCGGAAGCACGCAGATTATATATTTTTGTAACATATATAATATTTACATAAATATACAATATATAAAGGGGAAGCGTAGCTACCACTGATCTCTAAAAGTTCTTAACCGATTTACTCCAAATTTTCATGCAATTCTCTAATGAACATTCGTGCGGACATAGACTATGTATTTTTGTAATTTATTGCATACATAAATATATGTATAATTACAAAGGGAAAAACTCTGTCATCAAAATTCTCGATAAGATCTTGACGGATTTACTTCAAAATTTTTCCACGATACTCTACTGAACATTCAAACGGAAATGAAGACACAGAGGGAGAGGGAGGACATGGACAGAGAGAGGGGAGAGATGAGGTTACGAAGAGAGAGATGGAGGAGGAGGAGTTGTATGGAGAGAAAAGGGGGAGGAGCGAGAAGATGAGCAGAGAGAAGAACGATAAGGAATTTAGACTGTATATGCAATCACCAAACATATTTAGCAATTGCAAAGCATTGTCGGGTTCACTAGTTTACGATAAATGATCCGCCAAATGACGAATTAGTGCCACGTCAAAACACTCGTATCTTGGCAATAATTAAGCGACATTATTATTAGTTTTGTTTGGAAGCAAAATGCTGCAACAGCACAGCACTCACTTTGAGAGAAGAATATCAGACATGAGATTCACTTGTCTTAAAAGTAAGCAAATAATGAAGAAAGTTCTACACTTTAATCCAACTACGTAGTTAAAAACAATTTGGGAATAACTACAACGTCACCTTAAAAGTAACAAATTAATAATACATATTTATTTTTAATATCGTTACTCTGTCATCTACGAACGATGACAATAGTTCCCAAGTAATGTTCTTTCGTTTGAGACATATTTTTGACGAGTTCTAGTGAGGCGTGCTCCGTCTGTTTGGACCTAGTTACCGTATCTCATTTGGGAAAACGCATCGACACCTATTCTGAAAATTTTTATATTTTGCTCCTATATGTAATTCCAATCCATTTTTCTTTATGAGCATTATTTTTGGTTCTGAGTCAAAGATGTCTGCGATCTTAGTATTAATATTAACACTGTTATTATTATTATTATTATTATTATTATTAGTAGTAGTAGTAGTAGTAGTAGTAGTAGTAGTATTCCCCTCGTCCTCTGGAACTGTCAGTATCCACAGTTATTCAGTACTGTCCTCATAAATCAAATGAATCACCACCACCACCACCACCACCACCAGCAGCAGCAGCCATTCAACATCTACCGCTGGGAAAAAAAGACATGTTTATATGTTTTGATGTCTTATTAAGATCGGCTACATACATCCATGTTGTTGTTGATTATTTTTAGTGCCATCTACCCCCTTCCACTCATCTGTCGTCCTTTACCTCTTCAAACCCAGCAGAGAATTTCAATGGTTCATCCATTCGCCCACCTTTATTTTTTTCAGTCTTTCCTCATTATTCCCGTCATGTATATTTCCAGCGTTCACTGAGAAAACCTAATCCCTGTATGCTTTCCTTTCAGATACATCAGCAGCTTAGTTTCTGAAACCCTATTTAGTTTATCAAAACATTCAAGACAATGTTTACTCCTTGTTTCTTTTTCTGTCCATCCAACCATCGTCTTAAGCTGACCTAAATACAAAAAGCTCGTCAATATGTTCCATGACTTCTTTGTTCACATGTTCAATTTCGTCTTCACTATGCTGGTACATACTCTTGTTCTGCTTGGATTTTCAGCCATACTCGCAAAACCGTCTTTTTCATTTCTTTCGTTCCTTGCTGTAGTTTATATCGAAGGTACTACGAGCATGGTTAGAGATTTTCTCCACTAACACGTATTGCCTATTCGCTTTCCCAATTTAAAGGCCTGAAATCTCCTCCTAGAATAACTGAGAATAATTTTGACGCTAAGGATCTCCCTAGTCTAACCCGTCTTTCGATGATGACTGTCTCACTAACCTAATCTAACAAATAAATTAAAATACATTAACCCAACTGCGAGAGCAGGGGGCTGGATAGTACTTGGAGAGGGCAGTGTAAGAGTGAAATAATTATTTAAATAAAAATATTTTTTTAATCTAACACGTTTTGAAGTCGTACTAAATAGTACAAAATTATTTATCCTAGCCCCATACAGATTCCTAACTCCGTAAAAGATAGTTCAGAAAAATTGTGTCTCTGAATTTTTAATAGCTATGAAAATACTTCTAGGATTTATAACGAAAAACTTAGGGAACATGCAACAAACACTTGAACGGTTTACCTCCAAATTATTGTATATTACATGTACCCTACGTTCTTCGTTAGAAACCTTACGACTATTTTCATAGCTATTAAAAATTTACAATCCTAAATTTTCAGATTATCTGTATGGAGGTAGCAATCTGTATGTGTTAGGAGAAATTATTTTATACTTTTCAGTTCGATTTAAAATAGGATTATATTAAAAATTCATTTTTATTTAAATAATTATATGTTGCTTTTTAGTCTTGTGCGTGTGAAATTTCTCAACGACTTCAACATTTCAATGAGATTACAACAGGCATGTGCGAAATTTCAGGTTTTTATTTCAGTGGCTTTTTACAGGATAATATCTGAAACAGAATAGTTTTATACCTTACTATTAATAGTACATCAATCTGTTGAATTGTAATTTTTCTAAAACATAAAATAAAGAAGAAATCCCAATTAACTTGCAGATATTTTACGAGATTGTTACTTCTATGTTAGCCTTATACCCACAGCTTCACACCTATGCATGTATGTCACATATACTGCATACACATTCTCCTCACGCCTCTCTCTGTCCATCTCCTCTTTCCCCCTCTCAATGGCTATCTGCTACTCTCCCATCTCTCTCACGTCTCTTCCTACCCCTCTCTTTCTCCATCACTTCCTGCCACCTGTCTCCGTCCGTCCGGCCGTCTCCTCCACCAATCCCCCTCTGACCACTTCCCCTTCTCCTATCTCTCTCTCCATCTCCTCCCCCACTTTCTCTGACCATATCCCCCATCTAATCCACCTCCTCTTCTTACCTACATCCTTCCTTCCACTCCTCTCTGTTCAGTAGTGCTCATACGCACATATACTCTAGGTAACACATTCTGATACTATCCACACAACGTGCTGGTCTTGTAGGGTAGCCTAGATTTCTATCGTCGCTCCCACCCTTACCGATGGACAAAGTTCTAGTTCATCGAGAAGTTAGTTTGTAATCAATTGCAAATATCACGAAAAAGACCATGAAGATAAAGTTAGAAAGATTCGAGCCTGTACAGCGGCTTACCAGCATTCGTTCTTACAGATAACCATATGTGACTATGACAGGAAAAGGGGGAAGTGGCAGTGGTACCCTCCGACACGCACCGTAGGGTGACTCACGGTGTATAGATGTAGACGTGGATGTACAGAAAAGACAGACAGGCAAGAAAAAGACACAATAAAAAGGTGTTAAAATGGACAAGATATATACTGCACATCTTCACAGAATCTAAATTTTAACCTCTGCATACTGCGAAAATCACGCTTCAGAAATGACAGATCTAAATCACTTACTGCTAAGACGTTCCCGCCATGACAGTCAGCAAGTCGGGCAGTATACGATAATCATCAAACTGGGAATTCTTTTACCCACAAGTGTCACGAACCTTGTCCGACAGCCACAAATCAATGTCCACATAGCATGACACTGTCAAGAAATGAACATTCATTTCTGAATTTCAAGACATGAAAACTGTTAGCAACAGCATTACGCAAAAAAATTCCACAAGTGCACACAAGCAACTGGTATCAGAAGACTAAATCGTTTGTACTCATTTTTTATACCTTATTATTTGTGCTCAGCATTAATCTGTAGCACTATTATTTATTTTAGTCCAATGGTGGACCCCATAAAACTTACTGTGACTGAAAAAGATTATTGCACCTTCAGCAAAAGAATAAGAAAGTTTACATGTTTGTGTTATTCAGGGTGATAATATGTAATTAAGAAAGAGTGAGATGCATCGAAAGATCACTGTAGACTTAAACAATAAGTATGTAATTGTAAATATACTAAATAACAACGTAACTTGATAAACTGCAGGGCATGCATGTAGAGGTCAAATAATTACAGAAAAACAACTTACGCCGAGAAAAATATACTTTCGAAATGGACCAGCACAGTGCCTGTCCCTTCAGTGGTTCAGCAGTTTTTGTCAGAATGTTCCGTTAGGTGCATCTGACAACACCACGACGGAAACAGGAGTAAGAATAAATCAGCGCGGGGTTACAAGGTGTTGGGGGTCCCGAAACGTTATCGCTGCTTGGCCTGTGGCTCGTAACCATTGACACAACTGTCACCACTTGTGATAATGCTGGACATGAGAGACGGGTCGCCTAGAGCAAGATCTAAGACCACATCACACTTCTACTCAGCGCTGGTGAGCATGGAAACAAGATACAGCACTCCAACTGATAGAGGGGCTGTTCAGTTATCAACACTTGAGAATGGCCGACACCAATCGTGCAAAAGCTTCTAGTGCAACTATGTCTGTGATTCAATACAACTAGCACTGACAGATGCGGATGTTCTGTGTCCGCAGAAAAATGTTGGGCAAGATACAAAACAGTAGCTGACACAAAGTTAAGCAGGAAACAGAGTTTCGCATGGCATTTCCTATCTAAAGGCCAGCAGCACACTCGAGTTACTGTAAGTGGTCAAAATACCAATACAAATCACAGAAAAACAAATATTTCCTGGGAATGTGTTACATGTGACACACTAACTGTCTGTACCGTCCACTTTCATCCCCACTGACATGTAAACATTGAATAAGAAAACATGAACAGCACTATACCTGATATACTTCAGCTTTATCGAAAATTTATAGCTCACAAACTGGCTACTTTTAGAATGTAAGAGGCGGATATGGTGTACATTATTTCACTACTACTGCTCCTTTCACTGAGTGTCAGTATTGAGAAATCTACTACTGCTTGTTTCTTTTCTGTAAATGTTTATTTCAATGGGCAAAATCACAGTAAATATTGTTTTGTTTGTTACAGCAACCGTCTTGAGATCATAAAAAGCTGTATCTATCTATTTTCTATGTATATATTTCTATAAAGCTGAGCATAAGGCCCATGGATCGAAGTTGTCCAAATCTGCCACACATATTGCTTGCCTGAGAGGACCAAAGCAAGAGTGTGTGTGTGTGTGTGTGTGTGTGTGTGTGTGTGTGTGTTTAGACAGGTCTGTTGTGTGGGATATCGAACTGCTATGAAGGGTAGCCTGCACCTCAGGGGCACGAAACTGTTTTCCAGGTCCTTATGTGTAGGCTGCCTAGCAAAACAGGCATGCTGTGTTGCAGTAGTGTCTGCGTGCTTTATCAGCCTGCTTTGCTTGGCAGTCTAAATGTCGAGGGAAAAAAGAGTTCCCAGGCCCCTGACATATAGGCTCTTCTACATGAGAGACATGTTGTAGGAGTAGTACCAGTCCCCATCATCATCGAACTCTTCTTTACGAGTTACACGTGCAGATGGGAGAAGGTTAATATGGAAAGAGAGAGGGGGGTAAGAGGGAATGGGCAAGGAGAGGGAGCAGGAGGTGACATGTAGGGAGAGATGGGCTGGTGGAGATGTATGTAAAGATAGAGAGGGAAGGGATGGAGGAAATTGAACGAAGAGACAGGTTCCAGGATGAGGTGTACCGAAAGAGGGGAGGGGATGGACAGATGAAGGTGGGAGGATGAGATGGGCAGTTAAGGAGGCAAGGAGTTGATGAGCAGGCAGAAAGGAGAGGACAGGGACCAAGAGATGTGCACATTATACAGTACATGACATATATGATATATGTACACAGGCAAAATAGAAGTGAACAAAGAGAGGGGGACGAAGGAGATATGTGCACTGTGCGTCGAACATGTATGTGAGCAAAGTTGCAGGTAAAAGGCTAGTACTCAGAATGTACTTGAACATGAATTACTTTGTTAACATGTTACCATTGCAGTAATATTATCTGAAGATATTTGCTGTGACAATCAGAACTGGTACCACAGTGCAATAACTGCAATTCTGATGACTGAATAAATATTTCTCGCAAAAGTTAATCTGGTATCTCGTTAGAAATGAATGTTAGAGAAGTTAACCTTTGCGTATTGTTTTCTGCCTGGAACAGTTTCGATATTGTGAACAGATCACCACATGCCAGTGGCGCAAAGGATATGTGGGAGACCAATCCTTAATGTCCATGAAAATATACGTATTCTCTGAAATGACAAGTAATTAAGTTTTTAACATACAAACTGGGTTTGTGTAGTTCAAATCAAGTAGCGTCAAATGTAAGCTACGTTCGTCTCTGCTGTATCCTATCTCGGCAGTAATCGATGTCAACGCACAGTACCCCATTCCCTAAAAAACCAACGATAAAGAGTACCGACCTTTAACATTCAACACCTAGAATGGACTTGGACGAAGTGATTGATACAGCCTCCATAGGCATAGTAATCTGCGCTGCGTTATGGTTAGAGATGGCCGATTTCGTCTCACAAAATTTCTCTCTATCTTTCTCTCTACCTGGCAATCACCACCACCACCCTCGAAAACTTCATGAGATAGCTGGGTCAGTTTATAATTTTCAGTTCTTTATCATCTCGGTGTCCAAAGATTCTGTAGTACGAGTGCGCGCGAAAAGTAATGCCTCCAAATTTTTTGTGTAAGAGCTTTTTAAGATTTTTACATAAAACAGACCCTGTCAGCATCCTACATCTTTATCCTTCGCGTCCATATGTTTATTTCTGAACACAACCAGCCTGGCGACGAACACATTTCTCTCAACGAGTGACCAGCTCCGTGATACTGTCACTGTAGAATGTTTGAATTTGTTGACAGAGCCACAACCTCACCTCTGCTTGCATCGCCTCATCACTATCAAAGTGAAGTCTTCGAAGGCGTGCTTTAAGTTTTGAAAACAGATGAAAATCGGTTGGAGCCAAATAGGGATTGTATGGAGCGTGATCGATGGCAGTGAACACAAGGCATCGGATTGTTGCCGATGCGGCACGTTACTGGTGTCGATAGAGTCTTCACAGTACACAGCTTTCATTCTTCTATGGATTTCAACAGGAGGAACGTTTTCTGATATTGGAAACTCGATTCCAGCATACTGTTTCCCATGCACCAACGAAGTAACGCTAAACACCGCCGTGTTACACGCTACAATTTGGTGCCCTCTAGCGACAGAAGATTATAGCTTGACTCAACGAAGAGGAAATGTCGACCGAGTAACATGCGTGATTTGTAATACCTGAAAGGATGTTGAGAACAGAATAAAAAATTCGGAGTCTTTATTCTTCAGTAGGCGCGTTTGTTGAGAACAGAATAAAAAATTCGGAGTCTTTATTCTTCAGTAGGCGCGTTTGTTGAGAACAGAATAAAAAATTCGGAGTCTTTATTCTTCAGTAGGCGCGTTTATATGCTACAGTGAAATGTAAATTATTACATTAAGTTTGGAGCTACAGTGTTCGTTCCTTCTATTTCTGAACAATCGCCGCTATCGATACAGACGTTTCTTAGCTTGATACAGACGTTTCTTAGCTTGTATGAAACTATAAAATTCTCTCTTTATGCATTACCTGTTCCATTAAGGAAATTAAACACGTTATATTCTCGTTCTTGGGCTACGTTTTCAGCAGGTATTGCGAAAAGCGACTTTTCCTTCCCTTCGTTCTATTTCTTGTCTGAAATACGATGTACTGAGTCACCCTATAGGACTCCAGATCTCTGGATAAACTACACGCTGTATCACATCGAACGTTTTATTTGTAGCATTATAGTGTCACACAATCACAACTTTGGTTAAATTTCGTTTTCCTTTAGTGATTCAAATAGAAAGAAGGAGGTATTTTTCCTTGATATCATTTCTTGCTGTGTGCAGAAATACTGTGGTATCTAACAAAAGGTGACATCTACAGTCATGGAATTTTCCCAGATACACTCTTATCAGCGACTCTATCAAAGGTCAAGGTATGTGAGATATTCAAATTCTTTCTGACTTCACGTTTAAAAAATATAGCTTTACTTGGCGGAGGAGCAAAAAAAAAAAAAAAAAAAAAAAAAAAAAAAAAAAAAAAAAAAAATTGTCATAAAAGACCCTCCTACGCTGACTATTCTTTCGTCTGATTTTCGGATACTTGATTGTACTAATGTCAGTTATTGCAGTACTAATGACTGATGTCATCGAAAATTGTCCACTACCTTGAGATGTCCCATTCCACACGCAGCTGTAAGAAAACGCAATAATTCCCGCAACAGCACCTCATTAGCTTAACTATTCATGCACTTCACATATTAAAATTCGTTTCCAGCAGCACAGGGTAGGAAGAGTTTTAGACCATTTACCGATACGAACAGTGGAATTTTGTCGTTCTATCATTGTGTGATTCCCTGATTTTATGCGAATCTGTTGAGGTCTTTTCATCATTCATCACAGAAAATTTAAATTTTTCGCCCAAGGAGGAAGAAATTTCCGGGTTCAGAACTGCACCGGTATGTTTTAAGACTGTACCGGTGTATAGGACGAGGGTCAGTTACAGTGAACTGCAAATACCAAAACTGGGAAGAAAGTAACAGACAATTATGATGGACGCTGTGGCTGAGGTGTGGAAGTAATGATTCATTATTGGTGTGCTTCTGGCCTTCCCGCCGATTTATTGCTTCCGTTTTATCGATAAAATCGAATCACCAACTCGGCTCAACTCCTGGAAGTGCACCATTCATCTATCACGCCACGAAAATTTTCGAGGTCGTATACATGTTAATCTGGTGTGCATGAAGCCTGGACGTTAAAGCAAAAAACAAAAAGAATTACAGCTTTATATTTTTTCGCGTGAAAGAAAGATCCTGGCGGTGGAAGTACGCAGTCGCTCAAGCGGCAGAAGCAGTAAAAGCTGCAGCCGATTACTGTATAGCGCATCGTCCTTTTACCGTCTCCGCTGCTTACAGGCCCTATTGAAGTAATTACCGGTACGTAATTGTAAAATAGCTGGTGCAATGGTACCGACGAACTGCAGGTCATAATTTGCTGCCTGACTGGTGACGGACAACGACGAAAATTGGACTAGAAACGTAATTCGGTGTAACAAATCAGCCTGAGCACGAGGAACAGAATGCAAGACTTCTATCGAATGTTACGAGACATGGAAGAATCAGTTATCTAATGAGGTAGGAAGGAACATTAGCACTTAATGTCGACAACGTGGTCATTATTGATGGAGCAAATGTTAGGATTGGGAATGGATAAGGTTCTCTTCAAGGGAACTGTAGCAGCATTTGCTTTGCGCCATTCGAGGAAACCACGAAAATTCTAGAGGGCGGACGGGGTTTGACCCGCTGCTCAACCGAAAGGGAGCTGGTGTCTTACAACTGTGCCACCTCGTTCGGTGAATTATTACCTGAATTCGACGAGAGACAGAAGAGTTGGTGCCCGTCAGGCACGACGGCTGAAGGTAGTGCAAATGACAAAGCGCTCTCTACACTTATGCCCACAGTTTTAATGCACAATTTAATAACAGTTAAATTCGTGGTTCCACTGGAGTCGTTAGATTTCGTTGGCAATACGATGCGGTGACGTGGATAGGTACAGCCACGATCTCGTCGCGGTAGTGCACGCTGTTCTGCTAGCGCGGAAACCGACCGCCGTTAACGGCTTCGCGGGCAGCTCCGGCTGTTCGTTGTTAATGTCTTTAAATTTATTGACAGTTAAAAGGAGAAAGGAGAAAGGAGTGGCAGTGCTGACTGTGAAAGGTAACCGGCGGAACGTGCAAGCAAATGTTAAAGTTGAGAACGACGACCACGTGGCAATCACGGCTGCAAGGACACGATGCTGTACGAAGTGGGTATTCAAGTATCTAACTCGAAGAAGAAGAAGAAGAAGAAAATGGCAGCAAAATTCATAGTGTAAGTATCCCACTGAGAATATGGATAAGCTGGCTGTTAACTACAGCTGCGCTCTCGTACCAGCCAGTTTTGTTATGATGAGTGATGGCGCGTAAGTATGCTACTGTACGTGCAAAACGTCAGCTGCTCTTATGCGTCCGCCTGTTGTGGTAGATACAGCTGGCGATGTGCACCTCATCTACCCCGAACGCACGACGCAGCGAAAGCTGCACTGCCGAGAAGTGCGTGTAGAGGGGTTTGGCCAGGAACGCGCATCTATGTAGCTTACTAGTGTAGTAGTTATACACAATACAACGTGTACAGTATGCAACAAATTTAATAATTTTTAACATGGGTGTGTTCCAGTCCCTACTTCACCGTCTGAGAGATCAATTTTTTAAAACGTAGCCTATGTTCTTCCTCTGGGTTCAACCAGTGTTCACAACAAATTTCAGGCGGCCAGTGTGGCCGAGCTGTTCTAGGCGCTTTAGTCTGGAACCGCGCGACCACTACGGTCGCAGGTTCGAATCCTGCCTCGGGCCTGGACGTGTGATGTCCTTAGGTTGGTTAGGTTCCAGTAGTTTTAAGTTCTAGGGGACTGACGACCTCAGATGTTAAATCCCATAGTGCTCAGAGCCATTTGAACCACACCAAATTTCGTCGATATCGATTGATGATGATATTTGGTTTGTGGGGCGCTCAACTGCGTGGTTTCCAGGGCCCGTGAAGATTCACAATCGTTTCACTGTCCAGTCTCGTCTCTTTCCCGAATGAAGATGAAATGATGGACAACACAAATACCCAGTCCCTTGGAGGAGAAAATCACTTATCCGGCCATGAATCGAACCTGGACCCCGTGATCCAAAAGCAGCAACGCCAGTCACTAGGCCACGAGCTGCGACCGTCGCAATCGGATCTGTAGTTTAGTCGTCAAAACGTAACAGACATTTGTACTTTCGTATTTACAATATACTACCGGAAAACTTAGTACATCCTTTTAGCCCTTTAACTGCTCTGGACGTGTTAACGGGCGAGCCTTTGTACCTGTCCCTGTGTGCCCTGAACGTGTTTACGCGCAGACAAGTTCAGAATACCAGGTCGAAGTACTGGTGGCGCGCGTAAACGCGTCCAGAGCACATAGGGACAGGGACAGGTACAAAGGCGCGCGCGTTAACACGTCCAGAGAAGTTAAAGGGTTAATGGTTTCTAGTTCACTCAGTATTTATTGTTGCAACAGCGCATATGATGTACATGAAATGATTACGTTTACAGATCAATAACACTGGCGGTTCTGAGGTATCAGGTGTCTCGGACGAATGCACTCTACGACAATAATTTGTATGCAGGCAGAATCTGTTTCCATCGCTGAAGACAGCGGCGCGCCATTCCATCTTCAAAGTGATCCTCCGACGGCAGCAGACGAGCCGTGCACGTCGATGCTGAGCAGCGAGTGGAAGACAGGCTAGAGATGTGCGTGCCGTAGTTCCACTGCAATGGTTTGTTCGTTGTTGACCCGTCTGGGCTTACCGGTGCTGTGGTAGCTGTACGATCTGCCACTGCTGCCCTTATAGTACGACGAGCCTGGCGGGCGTCTGTGCTGCATGGGCGTCCAGAACCTCGTCTACGGATGTGAGAATGTGCATGTGACCACTGTTACCAGCATCGCTGCACACCGCAATACGTTCTACCTGGGTGGCAATTCTCCAAAAGGGCCATCCCACCACTCGGGTGATCACAATTTGACCCCTTTCAAACTCGCTCCGTTGGCTGTAGCAAACACGAGTGCATCTCCTTGGCATCGTTGTTTTCTTGCTTCATACGTCTGCACCACAATGAGCCTTATGGCCGTGAGCATTCCGTATTGAAGAGTAGATACAGATGGCGCTCTGGTTCGTATGGGACCACGTTATCTGTTGGCGGACGTTGAAACCATTATCATTCATCCGCTATCCCCCAGGTGGCATACTCCATCACCGGGTCAAAATCGTCAGCGTCTTTCTGGGAGTACCTTTTTTTTTGCGGCTGTGTGTTAGTATGGTATATTATTAGGCAGTAACTCCTGCTATATTATGAAAAATGAGAACAAACCAAATATGCGAAAACTTCGTAATTTTTGTTGCACGTAACTAGACTAATAGACTAGTAGGGAAACACAAAAAAGTTGTTAGCCTACAGTTGGATTTGGTTTCAGAAGGTGGCAAGTATAAACGAGTCATGGATAATGAGACGACGTTATTTTAAGGCTTAAAGCAGATTTCCGCGAAATAATGATGGATCAAAATTAGAGCGGCTAATAATTATTTCAGACAAAAATGGATTCACATACATTACACTGTGAATAAATGTAGTCATGGTGAAAGAGTGCATAGAGTAATGTCAGACAAATGTGGCCAATGTTTCATAGTTGTTCGTGCACTGTCAGTCATTCAGATGTGTGGCTTGTGACAGCTTTAATTGTTAACAATAATGGAGTGTTAAATTAACGTCCTAACCGAACTGTTGCCGGCTGCGAGCAATACTTTGGCGCCCCCAAGGGCCTAGTTAAACGCGTGTCGTAATTATTTAGAAGCTTGTCACTCATAAAAAACGGATCTGTTCCTCACGTTTATATGTCAAACAAGATTAGTAAAATAGCAAAGCTGGGCAAAAATTTCTAAGTAGCATAGGCCTAGAGATGGAGCGTGCGCTTAGGCTACGGCTTAGGCTACGGCCACACTTGCGTTTTTTGAAGCTGGACGCTGAGCGTCTAAAGAAGCAGCTTCAAAAGTCGGCTGGTGGTGGCCACATTCTCCCGTGTATATAGCTTCTTTAAGCGCAACGCGTCCTGGCGACCAAAGACATGAATGTGGCCATATATGGCGCAGTAGCGTTTCAGACCTGCCTGGGTGACATCGCAACATTGAGAAATGAATGTATTAAGTAAACAATCTGCAACATTAATATGTGCTGCATTGTTACTGATTCGCCGGCCGATGGTGGCCGAGCGGTTCTAGGCGCTTCAATCTGGAACTGACGCGACCACCACGGTCGCAGGTTTGAATCCTGCCTCGAGCATGGATGTGTGTAATGTCCTTAGGTTAGTTAGGTTTAAGTAGTTCTAAGTTCTAGGGCACTGATGACCTCAGATGTTAAGTCCCATAGTGCTCAGAGCCATCTGAACCATTTGTTACTGATTCGACGGAGACGACGTAGACAAAAAAGATGTTTTTGGACTTATCCAGTAATTGAGGACATGCTACACAACAAACTTAAAGAAAACGCTTGCAAGTTTTTAAGTACTACAGGATGTATATTAAGTCATACTAAACTCTGCTGTCTAATGCGTCGAATGGTATTACTGGAAGAAACACTCCGTGATTGTATAAGGGCTGAAGAAAAACTATTAATTACTCTGAGGTAAGTGAAGTTTTATTACTTATTGCACTATTTGTTTACAATGCATTAAAGGACAGGATTGAATCTTCTGATTTTTCCTCGAAGATCATTGTAGGTGTGATGCTTGTGGACTGAGATGATTGTTGGTCACTTTCAGATGTAATTCTGGACGGCTGTGCATGTGTGTAGGACTGAACCAATTGTAAAAATTTCAATTGAAAATCCATTTTGTCAGCTGTGCTAAAGTTTTTAATAAGAGGCACTTGCGAAAGTAAGAACATTTCACCTGGTTCATTAGTTCTCGGTTCTTTGTATGTGATTGTTGCCGTGCGTTGTGGCCGAGCGGTTCTAGGTGCTTCAGTCTGGAACCGCGCGACCGCTACGGTCGCAGGTTCGAATCCTGCCTCGGGCATGGATGTGTGTGATGTCCTTAGGTTAGTTAGGTTTAAGTAGTTCTAAGTTCTGGGGGACTGATGACCTCAGATGTTAAGTCCTATAGTGCTCAGAGCCATTTTATGCGATTGTTGCAAACTCGTTTCCCCCAACAACTTTTTCCAAACTCGTCCTGTTGTCGTTGCTTCGGAAATGGACTTTCGTTCTCCCTTTGCGCTCTGCGAACAGGGGGGAGAGACTTTGGATGTAGTATGTTGTATGTCAGGTGTGTTTGCTTCTTGTTCTGCAGTGTTTTTGTCAGCGTCTTGCCTACTTTCTGTTACATCCACAGCCTTATTCCCAGATGTCCTGTGGTAAAAAGAGAAAACTGTAATTGTCCACAGTAAAATTTTATAATTTGTGGCCATGCATGGCTCAGTCTGGATCTTAAAAATGCACGAACATAGTAAATATGGAATACTCACTCTCTTTCTACACATAAAGACTGGGGAAATGACAGCTGTTGGTGATAAATGTAATATTTCCCGGGTTTTGATGAATCTCCACTTTTGCCATCGTGCATTTTCACATTTTTGTAGTAGCAATCCTTAATGCTCTTCCACTTTTTTTTGCACATCCTTCCCTAAAAAACACGTAATATACATATTGGTTCTACTTTCAACCCATTATCGATGTTTCATTGTAGGTATCTCGTAACTGGCAATTCCATCGGTTCTCTACACTTCCAGTTTCTACTTGGACGTTCGACAATTTCAAAGATTATTCGAGAGACATGCTCAGCAATCTGGGAAACAATGCAAGGCCAATATTTGAAACAATTAACTGCAGAAGATTGGTTGAATATTAGTTTACAGTTTGAAAAAAAAAAAATCCAATTTTCCACATTGCGTGGGATTTATTGATGGTAAGCATATTAGAGTGATCAATCCATGGGGATCGAGTAGTGAATGCTTTAACCACAAGAAGTATTTTCAATAGTTTTAATGGCAGTAGCTGACGCAATTTACTGCTGCAGATATATAGATGTTGGGGCCTTTGGACACGAGGAAGATTCAAACATCCTGAAAAGTACTAACTTTGGCAAGAAACTCTATTCTAACAATTTTCCATTACCACCACCAGCCCCCTTATCAAACAATACATCTGGTCGATTATTGCCATATGTGTCCCTTTGCTATGTGTGAGAACCTTCTGAGACCATACCCCAGTAAGGACATGACTAACATTAAAAGAATTTTTAACTACCGTTTATCGAGTGCCTGGCGGTACGTGGAATGTGCATTGGGTATTTTAGCTAATAAATGGCGTATATTCCACCGTCCGATTGACGTCAGTATCGATTTGGTTGACATCATTGTTAAAGCCACTTGTGTACTGCACAACTTTGTGAGGGAAAACAATGGGTACAACTTTGAAGACACGTTATTGTGTCCTTTGGACAGCATTCCGGCCCAGGGGACAAGAGGGACCGTGAAAGGAACACACACGAGAGATCAGAATGCTGAATATTTCTGTTCTTCCGCAAGTTATGTACCCTGGCAAAACGGATACGCAAACATTGCTGAGTGAAAAATATTGCTGGCATAACAAGACACTTCTAAATATTCTACAATGAAGCGCATATATTGTGACTTCTTGTACTTAGTTAATTTAACAAATGTAATTCACCAGATGTCTTTCATAAAATTTAAATATTTTATTGTATTTTTGATCTTTTATGCTACCCAAATTAAATGTTTTTACTACAATTACCTAAGGCTTCTTTTGTTTCTTTGTCCATGTAGTCCCAACCTTCACCAACAACATTAGATGTCACATCTAGCCAGCTGTCTCTTCTTTTTGGTCTGTTTTTATAATCCGCATTTTGAATGTCGTATAAAAAAGTCGAGCTTGAACTTCTAAAATAATACGTTCGCTATTAAGTTCAATTTTTTCCATCTCACACATCGAAAAAACTAATTAAACACTTGACTATACGCACTACTTTGTGTTGACACACTGCAAAGTTACTACTGAGTTCACGCAACGTGAGAAGCGTCTTTTGATGCAGGGAATGGGCCCCGGTCCAGCCGACTGGCGTCTGACCTTGAGGATACGCCTCTCCGTCGGACATTGGCAGAAAAAGACGCTGTGTGTGTGGCCACTACCGGCCTTCTCCAACCTGCCTATAGCTGTGGCGTCTTTTGACGTTGAGCGTCCTGCTTCAAAAAACACAAGTGTGGCCGTAGCCTTAGAGAGCTGGCGCTCGAGTTCAGCGCGTCCCATTCAACCCCTTCCAATCTCCGCCAGATAGTATCTCTCATCCCCGTTTCACGAACGTGCTACCTTATTGGCCAGTTTCTCGGTTAGCTTTGCTGGGTAATATATCACGATTGCCCTTAGAGGCCATTTTCTACACGCTGACAAATATATCGATCTTGAGCAGCAGATCGAAGCATGTTCTCCTAAGACGTACCAATACATGTTGGAGACTGCGTTTGGTGGGTGCCTTAGCATATAAAGCAGCCTCTCTCAGCTCACGATGCACTGTCGGACAGAAAATGCAGAGGCCAGATTGCAGCTATTTCTCTATCGGCGACAAGTGCTGTGCTGTGTTGTGTTTGTATATCGGTTACAGACGGTCAGCGAAGGAAGCATGTCGTCATTGGGTAGTGGCACGTTGTCAGATACGTCCATATTACTTCAGTCTACGGGTAGGGTTTAATTTCCTACCCATTTCCATTGCATACACAGTTTACCACTTGTCTTGACAGTGTAAAATAATTTTTGGTCCAGAAGCAAAATACAAAATGTATCAAGAAAATGTCGCGGTAATGTAAATCGTCCTCTTGCTGGAGTTGACAGCAGACAAATGGAAATACAAGGAAAATGCACATCGGTCACTCAACCAACCGTCTTCAGCTCGTATTTAACGCGAGCGCTTCCAGGTTAAAATGGTTCAAATGGTTCTGAGCACTATGGGGCTTAACATCTGGGTCATCAGTCCACTAGACTTAGAGCTACTTAAACCTAACTAACCTAAAGACATCACACACATCCATGCCCGAGGCAGGATTCGAACCTGCGACCGTAGCGGTCGCGCGGTTCCATACTAAAGCGCCTTGAACCGCTCGGCCACACCGGCCGGCCGCGCATCCAGGTCGTGGAGGTATGCCGGCCCCGGATCGAATCCGCCCGGTATATTAATCCGGCCAGCGTGGATGTGGTTTTGGGGCGGTTACCCACATTCCAATAGGTGTCTCCGCACTGGTTCCCGTGTTCTGCCTCAGATACAAAACATTTATAAAACTTTCTCACATTTGCATACAAAATTTAATGTATACGCAGGCAGGATGGATACATTCCTTGTGTCCTGTAGGATATGGAAGGAGGGAGGAAGGTGAAGAGGAGACTGGTCTGAGTACTCTCTACATAGATGAGTATCATTTCTACCGTATCATCGTTAGTGCACAAAAACTGTACATTGTTCTCACGCAGACCTTCCGACTGAAGGTGGTTGACGGAATGACCGGACTTTCCTAGTGTTTCCGCTTGTTTACTGTCGACTCCACCCCGAAATAATTTCTGAGGAACAATGAATACACCGCAAGTTATGCAAGAAGTGACAGGAAATCCAATACGCGGCGAGGTGCCACGTCGGAAGACGAAATGTCGAGTACGGCCTTTCTATAGTGTATCCCCAAGGTGAGGGACAGAATGGGCCTATATTACGCAAACGCCGCGTAAATACTGTTTCCTAACCGACCAAGATCAAAGGATGACTTTGAACGGCAAAAGACAAAAGGGACCCACGAGCAATGCCGGGAACATGCCGCACACATATGGAAAAGCGTGTTGGAATCGTACGATGATCCATCAAAACTAGGATTACAGAACATAAAAGGTACAGACGGTTGAGACAGATGGGTAAATCGACTGTAGCGGAGCACGTGCTGTGTGAGATCAGCCAAATAATAAAATTCTCCGACATACTGGTTCTCACTAGGTGGAAGAGCAACCACGCAGATTTCTTCAGGGAAGCCATTAAAATTTAGAAACAAGATAATCGTTTTAACAAGAGAGAAGAAAGCCTCAGGGTAAATGGAGCCAGGATTCCCATGCTGCAGCGATCAACCGTTAAACGGATGGTGACCAGGAAAATAACCTTCAGACAATGGATTGGCTCCAGTCCGCCACCAACAGTCTTTGACAATGCCAGCCAATCATGCTGGCAAAACGTTACAAAGGTCATTAAACAAATGTCGGCCGAAAATCCCGAGACGAAAGCCAACAGGCTGTACATCAAAACTGAATCAATAAGTAGCCCGACCGCTACGGCCGCAGGTTCGAATCCTGCCTCGGGCATGGATGTGTGTAATGTCCTTAGGTTAGTTAGGTTTAAGTAGTTCTAAGTTCTAGGGGACTGATGACCTCAGAAGTTAAGTCCCATAGTGCTCAGAGCCATTTTTTTTAATAGGTAGCCACGGAAGCTTCAACAACTTTGTATTTCTGTAGTATTCCATGTGTGTACTGAGCGAGAGGAAAATCACTGAGTATTCAAGTATGTCACCGTACGCACCGTAATCTCCCTTATTCTCACGATCCCTACGAGATATAAGTGGTAGTGGTAGCATAATGCTCGCAGGGTCTTCTCCGAGCGTAACTGAGCACTATCGGCCCTACTGTTCTGGATTCATACACATTTAAAGAGAGCCGTCATTCATCATACCAAGTCGACACTGTCCAAATCTACCTCTATGTCCTTCAGATCGTACAAAGACGGTACTTTGGAAACAGACAACCTCACAATCAGTGAATAACCTTACAGAGCTAATGTACAGTCAAGGACGGACAAATGTCATTTCACGCTCCCAATAACTAATTGTTAGTTATGCACTCGAATGTATAAACAAAAAATTTACGACTTGGCTCGTCGACGCTGACCGTAGGCGTACCGGAAATATCGTAAGTAGTCACCACTGAAACATCAATAACGCGCCACGCTAACAACTAGCAACTAGAGCAGAGGGATAGGGTGGTTGACTGGGCGCGAGGAAACGAAAATTCCTCACATGGTGCAGACTTAGGCACGGTGAAACCGAAATACGCAGTAGAAAACAGTATGTTGCCTTTGATAGTATTGAAAGGCATTCCAACGCTTGGGCAAAGATGGTACAGTGACGTAGCTGGCTGGCGCTAGTGTTTTGCGCGTTAGCTACTGCAGTGTGCCGAGCCAGAAACGGTGGGCGCTATACTGCCAAGGCTGCAGAACTGCGCAAAACCTGACCGCCGCAAGCTGCGTTTGATGGCAGACAGAATTGCTCGTAAATCTGAAACTGCGTAGACCGGGGGCGTTGCGGCGGAAGCGGACTGCGATAAGGGGCTCTCCTAAAAAAAGCACAGCACAAATCCCGTAGCACGCCGAGGTGGTGAACTCTGTCAGCGGTATGGTGCCCGTTAAACGTTGCAGGAATCAGCATCGCATTGATAAAGGCTATACTCAAATGTATATGCTCTGTAAGAGTTAGCATTCTGTCACTGCGTCCACGGTCTGTTAAGATTTGCTTGTTTTCTGGCTCTTTACTACTTGTTACCTTTTATTCGCTCACAAGAGGACAATACCAACTTCCCTTCAACTAGCTGATAGTATCGGCAGTATGTGTAGCACACGACTAGGACTTAAGCGTATGTAAACAGTAAGACCAACTCTTAAGCGTTTTTGAGAAAATCGAGTTTGGAAATTATAGGCGTGCGTATGCTGTATGATTTGTAGACCGCCGCGTGGCCTCGGGCGCCTTGCCACGGTTCGCGCGGCTTCCCCGTCGGAGGTTCGAGTCCTCCCTCGGGAATGTGTGTGTGTGTGTGTGTGTGTGTGTGTGTGTGTGTGTGTGTGTGTGTGTGTGTGTGTGTGTGTTGTTGTCCTTAGCGTAAGTTAGTTTAAGTTAGATTCAGTAGTGTGTAAGCCTAGGGACCGCTGACCTCAGTAGTTTGCTCCCATAGGAGCTTACCACAAATTTCCAATTTACAACTTGTATGGCCGCTAGTGTTCAGAGTCCACATTCAGCGGGGAAGCGCTTAGTTTCGTAAGCGCAAGGTTTTTGTGACCAATCTGCTATTTTTTCCATTCCCATGTAACTCCAACAACAGATTTATTATTGCTGTGCAAAGTATTAACATTTAATAATTCATTCATTACTTTCCTTATATTTAATAAGAGAAAATCAGAAAGTTTCTTTTCCTTCAAGAGACTGGAAATGAACAAGGATACACTGGATCTTTCAATAAACTAAGTGTAGTCATTTTATTTATATTATTGTATTTACATTTGTGGCAAGCCTGATGTACAACCTTCAGCGCTGCACGAATCAGGATCATACTGATCGTAGAAACATGAGAACAATAGTTTTCGCGACATACACCAGATGTAATGAACGCCGAATTTTTGCATGCTTATGAATTTTTTCAGTGTGTCTGATGCAAAACGAATTTGCTTTACTTTCATATACGGTTCTTGGTTGTCACACAATACTGTAGCACATAGCATCGAATACTGGTGCACGTAACTCACAAAAAGAAGTAGTACCGACACCGAGTATCGATCCGCAGACCTTGCACTTACGAAACTAGGCGCCTACACGCTCGGTTGCTGACTCCGTGAACTCTAAAGGCCCTACAAAGCATACAGCATACGCATACCTGTAACTTTCAATCTCGAGTTCCTCAAAAACGGTTGATAGTTGCATCTTCCTGAGCGTGGAAGTCCTAGTCGTGTCCACATTCGGTCAGTTTTATGAAACAAATCGGTGACGGGAAGTTCGTACGGTCCGGTTGTCAGAGCAGCAATGCAGCACATGTTGATCAACAAAGCGAAGAGTCGATATGAAATTTTGCTCTCTTTTACTCCTATTTACAAGCTGTATATCCTACCAAAGCAATGTTGATAGCAGTTTTTCATCGTTATTTTCGCTCACATTTGCGCGGGACAGTCAAGCGATTTGAATGACGGTGTATTCACCGCAGTACAACGCCCGAGCGTCAACGGATGGCAATGACGTGACATTCAACACCAGGTAAAACTTTGAACGGCAACCAACAGTGGATAGTGCCACAACAACTATATGCCCATGGTCAAAATGGTTCAAATGGCTCTGAGCACTATGAGACTTAACATATGAGGTCATCAGTCCCCTAAAACGTACAACTACTTAAACCTAACTAACCTAAGGACATCGCACACATCCATGCCCGAGGCAGGATTCGAACCTGCGAGCGTAGCAGTCGCGCGGTTCCGGACTGAAGCGCCTAGAACCGCTCGGCCACCGTCGCGTGTGTAGACTTTGTTCCTAGGTGGCGTTGAAGGAACTCGCGCAGTTGGAACGATCATTTCAAACAATGCTTAAAATGTGACAGCGGTTTCATTGTCGTCGACCACGTCTGGCGTTAACACCGATCACCGCGGCCGGCCCGTTCACACCGGGGTAAATACTTCGATCCAGAACGCAAGTGTGTGTTTACAACCGCGGTTGACTGTCGAGACGTTACGATGCCACGAAAAGCTAATACTAGTTTTGAGATAAGAAAGCATTTGATTTTTCACAACGCGAAAGGTAAATTGCTGCCACGCTCAACATAATTAAGAGTACTGTGGCAGATATCGTCAGACGATACAAAAATGAGGACCGTATCGACTGTACACCGCACAAGGGCCAGCCACCGAAGCTGGATGCACGTGACAAGAGGCAGCTAATACAGACAGTAAAGAAGGATCCTACACTCAGTGCACCCAGTTTAGCATGTGAGCTGCTAAACGAGACTGGCAAGAAGATACATCCCCAAACGATTCGAGAGCATTCAATGAAAGTGGCCAAAAAGAAACCGTATGTGAATGAACAGAATCGGAAGAAGAGGTTGTACTTTGCCAGGGAGTTTTGCGACGAAAGTAAATTTAATGTTTTTGGGTCGGATGGAAGAAGCATGGTGTGGCGGAAGAAGAACGAAGAATTTACAGTCACAAATATTAAGCCTTAAAAACCGTCTTGATTGCATTTTTTTTTTATTCATATGACCGGTTTCGGTTCATTCAGAACCATCTTCAGATCCTTTTCCACTTCCTGTGTGTTTTAAAACAAGTGGCCGTAGCGAACGGATATACGTGTAAGCAGATGATGAATATTTATAGGAAGATAAAGAAGAGGCAAATGGAACAAATAAAAGGAAGCCAAGTAGCAGTTAAGAGGAACAACAAGAAAAAAATATGTAGCTCTCACTTACAATGGAAGAATTACAGATAAAATTGAAAGATGCTTTCGTAAATCCGACGTTAAGATAGGGTTCCGAACAAATAACACGTTAAAATTGAAGCTCCGGCATAGAATATGTAATAGCAGGAATACATTTCAGGATTCAGGTGTATATAAGATCAAATGTAATGACTGCTGTAAACAATATATAGGGCAGACTGGTAGGAACTTTGAAACCAGATTCAGGGAGCACACCTACTCTCAAAACAAAACAGCTTTTGGGGCGCATATGGCTGCAACAAAGCACTCAGTCACGAACATTGAACACAATTTAGACATCCTGCATAGAGCCCATAAGGGACGGTTTCTTAACATTTTGGAAGAAATTGAAATATACACCCACAAAAATAAAGATCCGGATTTAATCCTCAACGAGCAAAGCGAATTCAATCATAACCCCTATTTTAGCATTTATGACGACCGACTACGATGACAACTGTTGCGTGTGGAGATCCAGGCCGATGGATGAGAGATGGTGCGCGGTGGAGAAACCAGAAGACGCGTGCAGTGCCTGGCGTCGTTGACGGGGCCCTCCTGTGCGGCCCTCTTGCCCGCGGCGATTGACATCAGACGACTGAGCGGACCGCGGCACAACACCGAAATGGCGGGAAATACGGAAGCAGACCGTAGAGGAAAACAAGTTCACACCATCACCATAGATATATAAATCGCCCTATGTTTTTTAGATCGTATAAAAATGATAATTTTACTAATTTTTATTAATGCTGACAAGTACAGATTTTAACCTTAACATCTACATATTTTAATTAAGTATTTTTAATTAATAAAAAGAGATCTACTGAATATAGTATGTGCAAATGGAATGTAACAAATGTACCAGACGCCACCTGTCGGTAATAGTGTTATAATTAATATAAATGACGTGCACTCTGCCAACCAATTTTATGTGACGTAGCATGTGAAAACAGCTGGCTTTGGACGGGTTACTCCAGCAACTGAAATATCAGGTACGCTCTGGTACATTTGATGTTGATTAGATAGGATGAAAAAGATTTGCTTCCGTGAAATAGTAAATTCATATCATTATTTTTACAGATTTGAAGATGGTTCTGAATGAACCGAAACCGGTCATATGAATAAAAAAAAATAATAAAAAAATTGCAATTAAGACGGTTTTTAAGTAACATTAAAAAATCACTGATTGCTGTTGTCCCACAAGACATTATGTCTGTTTTTGCAAAATATTAAGCCGACTGTAATGCATGGAGGTGGCAGCGTTGTGTCTGGGGCTGTATATCGATATTTGGATCTGGCGGATTGGTGTTCATGACAGTATTATGGACAAATGTGTCTATTTGAACATATTAAAGAACAATTTACGGAAAAATGTCAGGAAGTCGTTTATGAAAGTATTTGTATGGAGTGTAGCCATGTATGGAAGTGAAACGTGGACGATAAATAGTTTAGACAAGAAGAGAATAGAAGCTTTCGAAATGTGGTGCTACAGAAGAATGCTGAAGATTAGATGGGTAAATGACATAACTAATGAGGTGGTATCGAATAGAATTGGAGAGAAGAGAAATTTGTGGCACAGCTTCACTGGAAGAAGGGATCAGCTGGTAGGGCATATTCTGAGGCATCAAGGGATCACCAATTCAGTATTGAAGGGTAGCGTGGAGGGTAACAATCGAAGACGGAGACCAAGAGATGAATACACTAAGCAGATTCTGAAGGAAGTAGGTTGCAGTAAGTACTGGGAGATGAAGAGGCTTGCACAGGATAGAGTAGCATGGAGAGCTGCATCAAACCAGTCTCTGGACTGAAGACCACAACAAAAATGATTTACAAGACACATAGCGGAATACAATATTTGGTTAAATGTTTTGTTTGTTTTGTTACGAATAAAGTTATGATGCTACAAGGTTAACATATCATAGTGTCCGAATATTCAAGTGATTTGCTTGGGGACCGCTGACGGCACAACGGTATGTCACGCATATACTGCGTCCTCGTGTGTCCTCTCATCAGACAGTATCTTGGTACCAAAGGTTACCACTTGTTGTTTGTTTTCTTAAAAGCATAAGAATTGTAACCGAGAAAGACCAAATGCGCTTAACTTGCTTGGGTTCCGCAGATGGCTCAGCGTTACTAGCAACTAACATTCAAGAGTCCACAAACCAGAAAACGAGCTTAATATACCACGAAAATTGGACTACAGAAATCATTTGAAAACACTCAGGTAACGTGATTATATGTTCTCGAGAGCTTCTCCTGGGCTTCATCTTCCTTGGTATTCTCATAGTTCCAGTTCAAGTTGATGTCTAGAACGATTATGTACAGTTCTTGATATGACTCTATAAGTGATACTCAAATGAGAAATTCATTTATAGTTGTCTGCAACTGATTTGCCTCTTTTTTTGTGCAATGGAGTATTACAGTTTATTACAAAATTAAAAAGGTAAATTACTGCCTTAAATGTAGCCTCGGTTTCTAGCGGGCAGTGCACTACGCTCCAGCGCTGGAGGTGCCTGATTCCGTCCCGGATATGTGAGAGGATTTTCCTTGTTCCAGTCCCTCCTGGACGGTCGCAGGTGCACTCACAACCTAGTGACAAAAGTACCGTTTTTTTTTTCTTGCTGGCTTAAATAATCTAACTTGAGAGACGGATGAGGAGATAGCGCTTGAAGGAATGTGAATAATAACGAGCTTGATTTACACGTAATTTTATTCAGAAGATGTTTTTAAGTTAAGGGTAGCATTTAAGCTCTGAACTTCAACAAGTGCCATCTGTGCATTTCTCAATTTTTCCATAGTACAATTTTCCTTTGCGTCAGTAATTGCAAATTTTTTATTCTTTCAGATTTTAGTACATCACCAGAGCTGACACTACGTAGCAGAAGGTGAGTGTCCGTTTTTAGTATTCTCACGTTACTAACAGAAATGTAAATGTGAGCCGGTTCTAGCAAAGAATTAAAACTAGACTCAAAGCTCTTCCACACGTTTGACGTGCGAAAGCGATGTTCCAAAACAAGTACGCGCTGTTCTAGCTGAAGAGTATGTAGTGCAATTCCTCGACCATTCCTGAAATGCAGAAATCGTGTCCGCCTGAGAAGAGAACAGGAGTTCACAGTGACCGCCGACAACTTCGTGCCTATCGATTATCCTGTCGATCACACGCATTTCAGCTTACAGTTCGGCGGGTTCCTGCGCTCGACGGCACCCAGGATAAGGGTGAAGACCCCGCGCCAGCCACAGCTGAAGAAGACAGGCGCGACGTCGAAGGCCAAACACGCGCGAAGCAGGATGCCCTTATCCGCAGATGCCGCCCACACCAGTTGGAGCAACTTGGCAGCACCTCTCAAAAGCGTCATCCGCTCCGGAAATTTTCCGGCAGACTGGATGCACGCTAAAAATACTGGCCTTGGCCAAGGTGGCTTACGCTCTTTCCTAGCGATCTCATCAGCTTGTTCCCAGGGCTGTCGAAAGTTTGTGACATACATATTATAAAACTAACACCTCTTCCAAGCTTTATTTCATTCAGTCGGTAAGTAGACGGTTCGAGTGTGGAATACAGGGTGAACCAGAGCTACACGAATAAAATTTCAGTGGTTGTTCCGTGATATTTTCTGAGTATTTTGGTGTGTGACACTCGTGATCTCCGGTGGCGCGGTACAGAGTAATTATTTAGAGTTTGTCTTTATTAATCCTCATTTATCTTTTACCTGTATTGTACTGAAAACAACAGCAATGCCCATGAGCTAAGAAATTTCGGGCTTGCAGCGCGTCGTCATTTACTACACTCGATATTTCGTCCGGGCGCCTGCCAGTCATCCACTGGTGAGCCATCTAAGACCTACCCCTTCCCGCAGTTTATTAGCACTTCCTGAGTATTCCTCATATGCATTTAGATCGTGATGAACCGCGAATTCGGCTGTCCTCAGGATTGCTGCCCGTCATGGTCATCGGCGAAGAACGTCGTCGTCTTTTATAGCAAATCGTGGGGATGATGGGGTTCCAAGCATTATCCAACTAGCACCCGGCATCATGGTTCATCGGATTTTCCACCATGCGTATTTCCAACAATTCTACAGCTAAATCAATACTCCGCAATCCCCCTGACGGTGTGTGTGTGGGGGGGGGTTACTTCTGGTACCACTCAGTGGTTCGCACTTGCATATTCCATTCGAGAATGGCATGTGGGAAGAACGATTGTCGGTTTACCTCTGTATTAGCTCTAATTTCTGGTATTTTCTCGAGTTGGTCATTTCGTGAGACATACTTGGGAGGAAATAGTACGTTGCCCGGCTCTTCCCGAGAAGTTCTCTCTCGAAATTTCAATAGTAAGCATCTCTTTGCGTCTGTCCTGGAGTTTCTTGAGCACCTCTCTACCGCTCTAGCGCCAACTGGACGATCCCGTAACGACACGCGGTTCTGTTAGTTGTATCTTCTCTATCTGTTCTATCAGCCCATCTGGTAAGGATCCCTGATTGATAAACAATATTCAGGAATCGGTCGCACAACCGCCTTGCAATCCACTTATTTAGTGGATGAATTACATTTTCTTAAGATTCTTCGGCATTTGCTTTTTGTTTCACGTGGTCATTCCACATTCTGGATAGTTACACCTACATATTTTACGGCAGATATTGTTTCCGCCAGGCCCAAACTTCCTAAGGGTTCTATAGCATCTTAAGCTGTATCTCATTAGAAGACAGCAACATTTTAATGTTTCTGTATTGTCTGTAAACTAAGTGGGAAACCACCTTTCACATCTTCACGGTCGAAGTAGTAGAGTACTTCTGTTCATTTCATGTTTATGAGCTAGTACCATATTTTAATGTGGACAAAAAAATCAAGCGTGCTCAAGTATTCAACAAATACGCACATTACATGTAATTAATTTCTTTTTACAGACGGTCCGGATAATTAGTCTGGAAAAATGGTGTAAGCTGTAATTAACACACAAACAGCAAAGTTGAGAAACTGGAGGAAGATCCGTAGTACTGACTGCTTACCTGCTAGGTTATTAGTTATTGTTTTAGGAGGAGGCAGACTCCCACTGATGCCCCCTGAAACAAACAGAAAAATAAGCATCAGAACATACAGTTAACCAATGGAAGCTATTAAAAGTCCTCTGCATTTGCTTTGTGGTTCAGAAAAATGAAGTGGAGTTTACAGACTGAGTGCGCTTCCACTACGGAAGCAGTAGACCAGTTCCCCAGTTACATTCGAGAATGAAAAATATGAGAGATACAAATTTTGCTGTACTTGTCAGTGCTGACATCCGTCTATTGAATAGTTGTCTTGTGCAGACATTTAAATTCGAGAGGATGTAGTCAGCGGACTTTTTCGACAGCTAAATTTTCTCCTACACGTACTCTTTATTTTATTATACATTACGCGCGGCGTGTGTAATTAACTTAAAATGCAGTAATTAGCAGTTTTACAAAAACAGTGCTTTTGTTCAACCTTTGCCTCGTTAACAGTATGAATAAACTGTCAATCTACCTATCAGTATAGGCAACGTCTGTCAATTTTTTTAACATCGCTCTCTCAAGGCACCCGCTGCACGATAACTAAACTTTCATGTCTATAAAAACTTTTGGTTTTCACGGATATAAAATGCCTCTATTTCAAACAACTTAGAATACAGCACTAGAAGTATAAAATGAGTACAGTTGGTTTTATACAAGGCAGTAAATCTTTAACCGGTACTTTATTCACCTAAACAACAAACGTATTACAGCATCAACTGAAGTTCATCGCAAAAAAACAACTCTGGCGACAGTGAGTCTCAATGCCTGCATCACAACAGTGCATTAAGTTCTGCCGCATTCTCTCAAATATCCACCCCGTCTCGGATAAAATCTTGTCGGGTTTTTGGTAAACCTGCAGAGCCAAACTCGGATAAAATTTCAAGCTTTCGATGACTGCTGTCACCATCGTCGTCAGGGGCTAAGTCCGAGTTTTATGCCTAGAGGCTGGCATCTGATTGTATACGACGCATATTGAAGTGGAGCCTCCCTGATTTCCTTTGCGCTTGCTATCCAGTGTCGCCTGCAGTGCCACCGCTTACGGGCGGTAAACCACCAAATGTACGCTCCCATGCATTACTAATTTGTCTGTATTAAAGTTGTTCTCACATAGTGGGAGCCAGTCTGACGACACTCAGACGTAGCCCCTGAAGAAGAAGAGGGAGGCAATTTTAAGAAACTTGGGATTTTATGCGAATTTGATGCGGCTAGTTACCGAGAACTTTTTATCCACGAATTCTGTCACAAGAGACTTCGCAGTCATCCACATTATTTGTTGTAAAATGAGACACGCAGCTACAACACAGCCAAACAGTTCCTCCGCAGGTTTTACTGGCGTTTGATACACCAACGACTCTATGTACCCCACTGAAAAAATTAAAATTAAATTTAAAAAATCGGTAAGACTGAGATTAGCACTAGCTCTGTCCATGGGACAGGAGACACTTTCCAATCCAATGAGGAGGACATTGTTGATTTAATGTTCCTGCACATTAGCATGGAAGTGGGACAGTGCATCGTCGTGTTGACATCACAGTGCCCTACTGGATAAGAATCTGTACTATCCTCATTTCAGATGTATTACCAGAGTTTCTGAACACTAGGAACGCGCATTATTCCAAGTCAGTGATATATAGTAACTACTCCAAATTCTATGCACAGGCAATGGGACAACAGACAAGTGGTGGGGCCGAGTTTAAAAAATATATTTACGCAAAAATACCGTTGCAAGAAACATAGTTACCATATTTATACTAAAAGGGTCGAAGTGCTGGCAGAGCTACATACTAGCCCACTGCACGCCCCACTCCAACCAACAGCTCGCGGGCCACTCGAATGACTAACATTCGGATGAGCGTCTGGCATTCGGCAGAAATGGGAAAGCGGTCACGTGACGGTCCTCGCTCGCTACTTTTGACACGCCATATAGGGTTCATCGCATTTAGGTTTTTTTCCGCATTATAACGTGCGTATTACGACAGTATGCCGTTTTAAAAAATTAATTATGAACAGTTCTAAAGCATTACCTTGTATATGTTGGCTGTGGATCTGTGGTTAGAGATATCCCGTTGTTGAGCCGAAGAAGTGGGTTCGAATGTAGGTACATACTAATTTTGTTTTTTCGTCATTGTGTTCGTAACATATTCTGGGAGTTTCTTATTCATATAACGGAAGTATGTTCTGCATTATTCGATGTTATTTATATATAAGAGCACGCTCTTTCGGTAACAAGTTCCTTCCATTTTGTGTCTTCAGTCTGATTAAATAGCAAAACAAGAAATTGCTGCGAGTGAAACAGCCCGCTATGACATTTACATTCCTTCTTGTCACAAATATTTGAACATTTTTACCGAAATGTAGCGATTTCCGAGAGTGTCGTTAGGCAGGGATCTAAGAGTACAGTTTAAAATGCTACGAGTAAAACGAGCGGCAATGATATACAGTCAAAAATATTTGGCTGTTTATTTCCGAATATGTCACGAGTTCCGATGGTGTCTTTAGGCAGGCACCTAAGAGTTCGGCCTAAATTACTGCGAGTAAAACGGAAGGCAATCATGTTGACAGTCTTGCTTGTCACCTCTACTTTGTACTTTATTCGGAACTTATCGCGATTTTCGAGTTTGTGGTTTTGTAGGAAGCAACTTAAATTGCTGCGAATGAAACGAGCAGTGGTCATATTTATAGTCTTGTTTCTCACAAATATTTAGCTGCGATCGAAGACTTATCAGTGCTTTCGTAAATTTATCGGTCAGATTGCACGACACGAGTGCCACACGCAATGGTCCCCCCGAGGCCGTGAGCTACGTCTCTCTCTCTTCTCACTTGCAGCTTCAACTGTCAAACTTTCGCGTAGCCTACAAACTGTGTAGCATAAATCGAGGCTGCACGAGTTATTTTGCTGTACAGTAAGCAGTAACATGTACTTTTAAATTTCCACTCAATAAATTAATCTAATAGTAATTAACAAATCCATCAATTTTAAAGCTAACACAGAATATGACCTGTAGGTAACAGTCTCAAGAAGCAAGAACGAGGGAGCTTTTGTTTCTTGTACATCTACATCTACATGGATACTCTGCAAATCACATTTAAGTGCCTGGCAGAGGGTACATCGAACTAACTTCACAATTCTCTATTATTACAATCTCGTACAGCGCGCGGAAAGAATGAACATCAATATCTTTCCGTACGAGCTCTGATTTCCCTTATTTTATCGTGGTGATCGTTCCTCCCTATGTAGGTCGGTGTCAATAAAATATTTTCGCATTTGCAGGAGGAAGTTGGTGATTGGAATTTCGTAAGAAGATTCCGTCGCAACGAAAAACGCCTTGTCAGCACCTTGCATCAAATTCAGACGGGAAAAAAATCATCATGCACCTACACGAAAAAAAAAACCTATCCAATTTTACTGTAAACAATACTGGGCAGCACCTTACAAAATAATTGTACATAAATAGGATGTCTTTCAAATTTTGAGCACCTACAGTACTTCATTTATCTCAAACAGCAATTCCTGAGAGACTAAAATTATGATCTGCCAAGGCACTACTGTACTACTTCTACATATATAAGATTACTCTGTAATTCACGAACTGTTTGGCAGAGGGTTCACTAACCACTCTCCGGCTGTCTCCCGCCCGTTCCACTCTCTAATAGCACATGTGAAAAATGAACACCTAAATCTTTCTGTGCGAGGTCCGATTTATTACGATGGTAATTTCTCCCTGCGTAGATGGGAAACAACCAAAATCTTCAAAATCTTCGCATTCAGAGGAGAAAGTTAGTGACTGAAATTTTGTTAAATGTCCTAGCCTATGCATTTTCTGCCAGATTTTGAGAGAGTGCTTCGTTCTGAAAACTATAAAAGCAACTCGCACAGAAATTCACGCTACGTTTCGAGAATGTCACATAACGCATATGCCTGCGAGCTTTCAATCAGTTACTGAGTCATGGAATCGCAAGTGTTGGTTTGGCGCGTTAGGGCAGGGCGAGGAGTGAACGCTGGACCGCCGCGGCAAGCGACAGGTAATCTATGGTTTCCTCCAGGCTGCAGATGTTGGGGGACGACGGTTAGACATTTCGAAGCTTAATCTGTGTATGAATGGGTCCTAAGACGGCGTCGCTCGCAACATGGCACAATATGGCTACTGTGAAATACTTCGAAATTCAGTAGTAGTCGTTTGCGAAAACCCAATCACGTCAGCATATTCACAGCATGGAGATGCACATATTGAGATATTAGTATTAAGAACATCACGCAAACTACAGAAGTTAGGTCGCCACAGCAAATGAAAAATCTTGCGGAAAAATATTAAAAATTAATATCTGTTGAACGCTTGATACAATCTTCTCAAACATGTTATTGGCTGATAGTTTAGGACCCTATCTTCACTCGCACCCTAATATTTTTATACATTTTATCTACTGAGTTATATCTTTTTAACTATATAAATGAGTCACGTCACCGTATTCTCCGCAGTTTCATATCAAATAAACGCAGCATGGCATTCCTTACACATCTCCCTACTTCACCAGATTATTACTTAATTTCTAGTTTATTTGATTAAATGTTAATTCGGCTTATATTGAAGACAATCGTCATTTGAAAGCGGCAATTTTCATATAAGTTATACCACGACTGAACAGGATGCAAAAATTCGCCTCTACTGAACAGGTCAACTACATTGCCTTACATTTTTAACAACTTTTCTTTGCGCTAAATTCATGTTTTAATTGATTCAAATTAAACATTTAGATATAGAATCATGTGCATGGTCTGAAGGGTACTGGGAGAGAAAGGCCTTTCATTTAACATAAATGTCATATTTGTAACCTATGTATTTCTAATGGTGGTCTGTCTTCTATATTTTAAGGACGTTGTGGATTCTGGAGGGAAAGCCAAGGACTTGAAGCAATCTCTCCTGGTAGGGTTCTCTCCTCTGATTGTGGCATCATACACAACCATTAACCCTCTTCATGGGTGTTAGGGTCGCTCCCCCTATCCTCCTTTAGAACAGTTTTTGTCCGTCGCTTCCATGTTGCGGCGGTGGACATCCTTCACATCAGTAGGCAATAGATCCAAACCAAGAAATTAGGTACCACCAGGAATAATTCTATTTGTCTAGATACACGGCCGGTAATTCTTATTAACACCACATAACAAGAAGGTTATCGGCGTTATGAAAGACGAGGCGAATGGCTGACAGTTTGTAGCGTTTGTAGGGCTCAGGTCGAAAATGTACACATGCCGCATGGATGCAGGAACCACACAGACGCTGGCTAAGGCTGTACATCGTGCGGCCTCAAAGGCTCCCGCAATCGAGGATTGCAATGGGTGCCTGCTCACAGGTGTTCCGGGACGCTCCGCATGTGGTGCGTTCTGCAGCTTAAAGCAGAGCTGTCGCATCGTGGCGACAAAGGTTCATTTGTGGGGATGGGATCGGCACCTTCCCATACTCACACTATTCATCGAGTGACTAAGTGTGTAACTGGTAAATTTATTTGTGAGGAATAGTTGGATGAACCGCTCGTCATAGTTGTGTACGAGTGAGTATGCACGTCTGCTAGCGTGCATACTGTGTGTGTACGTAAATATTACGTATAGTTTTGTGTATGTGGGAGGGGGGAGGTGTTCTTCAACTTCAGCTTCTGCTTCTAGTCTTCGTTTCCCATATATATATTGTATACAGAAAAATGAACGGAAAGAAAAAACGTAAAATATTGTACTTAGAGTGATAAAACCAGTCAGAAAGAATACCATTAAGTGTAAAAATTGTATAAAAGAGTAACAAGTGTGACACAAAGAACATGAAACGTAGTATTAAGTTGTCCTCTCTATAGTTTTACTGTAAGTAAGGGTACCTCATAGCGATATACACCAACCAGAAGAAAAAAAATGCTTCTCAGTTTACTGTAAATAAACCAATATATACTGCGTAAAGCGATAAGAGAACAAACTGTTAATAAACAGCAAAAATATTGTAAAGAAATTGTACTGCAAAAAATGTTAACATTAAGCGATTAGTTATTTTATTGTATCACTGTTATGTTTCGAAACTCTGCCACTATATATATTTTGGATAATAATAAATTCTTTATAACAAACATGAACCTCGCCCTACGGTGGTCTACGCAACTGAACTAAGTTATAAAGAGTGATGAGTGTGAGGGGAAGCTTGACTCCAATTGGTCTAGGGGGTTTCGGGGTAAGGGGGGGGGGGGGTCCACCAATTTAATGTGCTCCTTTTGGTCCAGGCGTTTCCCGCCAGTTTTACATCAAATGTGACCGATCTCGAGCTTATTCACGACCTATAGTACACTTGCTAAAGCACCGTGGGTTGGGCAGGGGTCCCCTTGGATGACTTTGATCAATAGCCGGTGATTCCTCATGGGGAGGGGAATTGAGGGTAGCCTTGAATACCACTAGCTCACGTGTGTAACAAGTATTTGTTTTGCAACTGTGTTTGAACAAATTTTAACTTATTTCTTTTATTTTGATAGCAAATTCCTCAGGAACTATAGCTGGGCAAAATACTTCAAAATGTACCAGGGACATTTCATCCTTTCTAATGCTGCCCAAGTCAATCAACAGTGATGTGACTGTCAAGTGGAAAATCGAAGGAACAGCTAAACCAGGAGTGTCCAACATGTGGCTCGTGAGTTGCAAGAGGCCCAAAGAAAGCATCAATCCGACCCAAGAAGTGAGCGTTTATCACACGACCAGAAAAAAAACACACATGAAATTCCTTTTGTTTAAAGTTATGATAAATTGAAAATATTCGGTCTGAACGCCTACCAAATGTTGCCATTCTCTCATTGGTCCATGTGTAAGTAGGCTGTTTAGTTTTTTTTTATTGGTAACGCCGCCGCCACGTAGCGCTCTGTATGAAAATCACTGGCTGTGCCGTGTGCAGTCTGTGGCTGGTTGGCATTGTTGTAATACTCGCCATTGTAGTGTCGGGCAGCGGCAGCTGGATGCTAACAGCGCGTAGCGTTGCGCAGTTGGAGGTGAGCCGCCAGCGGTGGTGGACGTGGGGAGAGAGATGGCGGAGTTTTGAAATTTGTAAGAATTGGTGTCATGAACTGATATATATATTATGACTATTAAGGTAAATACATTGTTTGTTCTCTATTAAAATCTTTCATTTGCTAACTGTGCCTATCAGTAGTTAGTGCCTTCCGTAGTTTGAATCTTTTATTTAGCTGGCAGTAGTGGCGCTCGCTGTATTGCAGTAGCTTGAGTAACGAAGATTTTTGTGAGGTAAGCGATTAGTGAAACATATAGGTTAATGTTAGTCAGGGCCATTCTTTCGTAGGGATTTTTGGAAGTCATATTGCGTTGCGCTAAAAATATTGTGTGTCAGTTTAAGCACAGTCGTGTAAAATTTTTCTAAGGGGACGTTTCACATGTTGTTATACTTCTATTTCCTCTTCTTCCTTTTTTTTCCCCTCGGCGGTTAGTATATGACGTGCGGCCCAAAAATACTCGTCTTTTTCGTATGTGATCCAGGTAAGCTAAAAGGTTGGACGCTCTTGAGCTAAACAAAGAACAGAGAGACCTGTACTGACGAACTGGGAGAGTCGAGAGTAGTTGTGGAAATAACACGAAATAAGCAGCTGAAAGAATCACTCGTAGTACTGCTAGCAGTCTAGTTAGCACAGTGACTGTACCTGAATGAGGAACAACGGTCGGCAGCTCCTTATAAACCAGACAGATAAGTAGGTGACGTGAAGAGTGACGCCACTGTACAGTGGATGACTGAAAATGAGTGATCTGGAATACTGAATCACGCTGTACCCTACGGCAATCCCACGGAAAGTTTTGAGAAGGTTACATACAACCATGTCTAATGAATGACGTACGGAGGATGTGGATTTACGGTATGAGAGTGTTTTTCGTGGTAGAATTTGGTCCCATTATTGCTCTTAAGAAACCGCATAATTTGAACGAATATGTGCACATTTTACCAGACTGTCTACCGCGTACACTAGACGACCAGTTCGGAGAAGATGATGTATCAGCATGACAATGTACCCTGTCATAAAGGAGCATATGTGAGGCAATGGTTTGTGAACAATAATATTACCAAAATAAAAAATCCTTCCCGGAATTCGGTGCGGAACTTTTGGCATGAGTCAGAACTCGCTCCAGATCCCGTGTCCAACATCATCACTAACTTCTCTTTTTCGGCTCTCGATGGAGAATGGGCTGTCACTCCTCCACAGACATTCAGACGCCTCAATGAAAGTGTCTCCAGTAGAGTTCAAGTCGTCATAAAGGCGAAGGTTATGCAAACCACATAGAAATTTCCGCCTGTAGGTATGCGAAAAGGTGTATTAACCGGGGAGCTACAGATGCCGAAGATAACAAAATATTTCTATTATCACTTTAGACTCACGTTCTCATACGAAACTGCTTGATTAAAATGTCAGAATTGGTATACAGCTACGTACTGCACACAGCATTCCATTATTTTTTAATTAACTAGCACCGGAAACTTTAGGCTTCGCGAATTATGTAATTCTAATACGTTCTCTGTTACAGAGTTGAAAATAAAATATCGTAACAGAAACTGAACCAATTAAAACTGTACACGCTGCAATGAAAGAAAAATACTTGTTACTGACGTTCACTCATCTGAGCACGTTCACTGCAGTATTTCATAAGAGCCTTCCACTAACGTTTTCGTTAAGCATGTGCTGCAGGGTTAACTGGAGGGCAACAGATTAAGTTAGCAGGCTTTATAGGTGGGGAAAAAATATTTTCTTCCACGCAGAGCCTGAGCTATCGCTGGCTTTCCTGCCTCGAGGCGTAGCAAGCAAATGGATAATGATCCCTTCTGTGGAACACAACACTAAACTGTGCATCTATTACAAAAAAAAGTTATACTATCATTGTCTTTTCCGAGACAGGCATGCTATGAACAGTTAAGTTACTTCAAAACTAAATTCGGTTAAGTTGGGTCGCAATGTAGTCTGTTTCAGCCTCCTCATGTATCACATACACAGGATCGTGCAATAATTCGAGCGAACTCTCTCGTGCAGGTCTCAGTTTAAATTACGAAATGCAGAGACCCTCACCTGAACTCCCATCAAAACAAAAAAATATATACACGTAAAAAATGAAAAACACTGTAAGATGCTGCAAGTGAAGCTAAAGGATGAAAGAAACATACTGTAAAAGTAACGTCGAAGTCTATGTGATTAGAAACGGAACTATAGCTCTGCTGAAGAAATGTGGAAGGAAAACTCAGCTGTAGCCTCATACGGAACATCGTTTCATTCGCTCTCAGTTATGTAGGAGACATACGAAAAACCAGCATCGGAATGGTCGCCATACGTGACTTACGTGTTTTAGCACAGTGCAAACTAGCTCGGGGGAAGTTAAAGCTTAACAACATCAGACAAAACACAGAAGCTACTACAGACAAGATTTATTTATCACCGTCTGTAAATATAACCCACGGACCTTGCCTATAAGTGGTGGCTTGCGTGCCTGTAACGATACTGGTAACCATACCATAGGTGAAACCATATCGAAGGAGTATCTATGGAAAGGTCAGACAAATTTGCTGATAATGGCAGCAGTCTTTTCAGTAATTACAGGGCTAATAGTCTGAATGATGGATTGAACTGGTCCAGTAACATCAGCCAATATCTCCTTGCTGCGGTGATACTGCGAGAAGCTGAAAGCTAGGGGGAACTACAGGTGTAATTTTTCTCGAGGGCACGCATCTCTACCGTATGGCTTAATGAAGACGGCATACCCTTGGGCAAAATATTCTGGAACTAAAATTGTCCCTCATTCGGATATCAAGACGATGTGTCTTCTGGAAAAACAAACCTATCATTCTACCGTCGGAGAGTGAAATGTTAGATCCCCCAAATTAAAAAGTTAGGATGAAATTTTAAAACGGAAAATGGATAGGTTGAAATTAGATACAGTGGTAATTAGTGAAGTTCAATAGCAGGATGAACAGGACTTTGGGTCAGGTGAGTACAGAGTTATAAATACAAAATAAAATGGGTAATGCAGCAGTAGGTCATATGACGAATAAGAAAATAAGAATGCAAGTAAGCTACTATGAACAGCATAGTGAACGCATTATTATAGCCAAGGTAGACACGAAGACAAAATCCATCACAGTAGTAAAGTTTATATGCCAACTAGCTCCGCAGATGATGAAGAAATTGAGGGGGAGAAGATTAATGTTTAGCGTCCCATCGACAACGAGGTTATTACAGACGGAGCAGGAGCTCGGATCAGGAAAGGAAATCGGCCGTGCCCTTTCAAAGGAACCATCCCGGCATCAGATTGGAGTGACTGAGGGAAATCACGGAAAACCTAAATCTGCATGGCCAGACACGGGTTTGTATCGTCGTCCTCCTGAATGCGAGTCCTGTGTGCTAACCACTGCGCCACCTCGCTCGGTGTGAAGATACTGAAAGAATGTACAAGTTGTACATAAAGTCCGGGAGCACTTACAATTATTTATTCCACAAGAACTAAACACTGTACAGATGTCATACATATTGCACTTTGAAGAGAAACTCTGGAGTTTTTTTTACAAACATTCGATGTGCGGACCATGAGTGACCCGGCAGACGTCAATACGGTAATAGAATTCTTGCCATAACCGTCCCAGCATGGTATCGTCCACTGAAATGGCCCCAGTGACGGTGTGGAAAGTCCTGCGACAGGAGCTGTCTGTGAAACCATTCAAATTGGAGCTAGTGCAGAAGCTCAATGACGACGACAAAGGCAAGTGTTTTTAGTTTTGTTTGCAGTTGCAACAATTGAATGAGGAGGGGGATGGCATTGTTGGTAGTTTAATTGTTAGCAACGAAGCCATTTTTCACACTAATGAGAAAGTGAACAGGCATAACTGTCGAATCTGGGGTACAGAGCATCCTCATTGGATTTGAGAGTTGTTCCCCAAAGGTAAATGTTTTTTGTGCCGTGTCACGACTATGACAGTCGCTTTCCGTATTTTCTCCCAGAGCTCTGCAACATCACGTGGTGGAGGCGGTACATACACCAGATTTTTAATGTGTCCCCACAGAAAAGAGTGACACGGAGTGGGGTCTGGTGATCGGGGAGGCCATTTCATGAAACAACTGCCCCTTTTGTAGCACGGCCGATCCATCGATGCGGCAGCACCGTGTTCAGGAACCCACGAACCTCACTATGGAAATGGGGTGGAGCCCCATGCTGCTGAAAGATGAACAGAGAGTCCGATTGCATTTGAGGTATCAGCCATTGCTGCAACATGCCCAAGTAGGAATATCCAGTGACAGTGCTCTCGACAAAGGAGAATGGCCCATATTGATTCGTTCTAATTCTACAATTGCGTCCTCTGTACATTAATGTATCCATCTTCTGTACCTATCTTCTTCATTTCTTCTCACAGTATTTCCCTGTTAACAGAGTCATATGCCCTTTCTATGTCTGTAAAAACCATTATACTCCAGACTTTTTTTCATCATTTGGCGGATAGAAAATATCAGGTCGATCGTGCTTTTTCCTTTCCTAAACCCATGCTGTTCTTCACTCATTTACTTTCCTATCTTTTCATTTATTCGATTTAGTAAAATTCTTTCAAAAATCTTGGCTGTATGATTCAAAAGGCTTATTCCTCTATAGTTTTTACAGTCTTTTATTGCATTTTTTGAAAATGGTAACAATGTTTCCTCTTCTCCAACTGTCAGGTATTGTACTATTTCTCCACACACTTGATAGTACTCTATAGAGCCACTGCATTCCTACTGGACCTGCTGCTATAATCATGTCCACTGATACCCAGCCTATACATTCGGTAAAAATCACGTCTAAGCTTTATCTTCACGACGATGTTGATGAACTGAGACATTGAGAAACATACGCCCCACAGCATAGGCACAAATTTTTGAGAAAAATAGATGTTTGTGAAAAATCAAATTTGTAGGCGAACCACAACTCTCATAGGTTAGACTTATTTTTTAACCACGTCTCAACAACTTATATTCCGCATTAAAAAAAAAAAAAAAAACACATACGTACCCACTTTACAGTGAGAAATGTGATGGGTATTATTAAATACATAAACAATTAAAACAAACACATATCAAAAGAAAAGAAGCAAAAGGTAGGCCAGGAGCGTATTGTCTCTGTGCTTTCTAAAACACAGTAAATATTTAACCAATTTCTTCATGTATTATCGGATATATACAAAGACATAGAGGAATAAACATATTTATAAGCATGCTGCTACCGTTTTTTCGTGTAACTGTTGAGTACTTATGACCTGACGCGATCGATAGTAATCGGCCACTTTGACCTCCAATAACTCATGTACTATTTAAGTCACATGCCCGTAATTCATACCAATTTAGGTTTACATTAATAGCTTTCTAAAGACACGTAGATCGACGAAATCAGAAGAACCTTTTAGATTTTGGAAATTCGTTTCTGGGTGTTACTTGTATAATTTACCATCAGATACTAAACTTTAAACAAATAAAGATACTGAAAATCTGATTACACCATCACAATCGTCGTGCAATTAATGGTAATGTACATGTTTCTTTTTGAAGTATCATGATTCATCTGGCTACTATTAATTTCTATACGAACTGTGAAATGTCTGCTATTAAGGTTTCACAAAGTCCGCGATCTTTGACACAAAGCACCGTCCTCGTCACAGCGGAATTCTCAACCACGCGGCTGGACAATGCGCTGGGGTACCCCTCTTGTCCGGCTAACGTTTGGCACCACGTGTTTGCTGCAGGGCCCTGGCTGGCCGAGTGGCCCGTGCGGCTATGCCAACTCAGAATATTTTCAGGGCGCCACAACTCACCCGTTACCTCACAACGTTTAGGATTGTCTTAGTTAATATTAATTCACAAAATTTTCACACATAGGCTCGTGACAACAGTGTCTTTTTGACATATGCAAAGTTATAATTTATGTGGCGCTAAAATCGGAAGATAAAAAACAGATACTAAATACACTTCACATTCCATTATGACCAAGCAAGCAACTGAGGAGTGCAGAGCAGCAAAATTATTTTGGCTCTGTATGGAAATGAATATCATAGGAACCTGTAAAACAGCTTTTCGTAAATGTTCAAATATATAATTTGGACCTAAAGTTCAGATCAAGTTGGATCAGAGATCACTGATAGTGTGCTTTAGCACTTGCTGTTCGTAGTGCCTCAGTTATAACATTCATCGGCAAAGTGTTAAGATTTTGTTGCGTGGCCGGCCGCGGTGGCCTAGTGGTTCTAGGCGCTCAGTCCGGAACCGCGCGACTGCTACGGTCGCAGGTTCGAATCCTGCCTCGTGCATGGATGTGTGTGATGTCCGTAGGTTAGTTAGGTTTAAGTAGTTCTAAGTTCTAGGGGACTGATGACCGCAAGTGTTAAGTCCCATAGTGCTCAGAGCCATTTGAACCAGCCATTTGTTCCGTGATGTAGCGGTTCACGGCAGAGTGCGCCTGGCAGCTGTCGCCAGGGCTGGTGTCGCCTTCCGCCACGGCAGAGCGCGCTACCAACAGCAACATAATCTGGAGACGTCTGGCGTATGGCAGTAAACCGGCAACATTAACTTGCAGCCAGCGCCGGACAGCTGCGGCTCCAAGCCACGGGATACCCGCTCCCCAGTCTTGATGTCTTGGCGTGGCTGGTTCACAGAGCTGGCCGGGGATCGCGACCTGCTGTACTAAGAGTACGGGGCGGCCGCTGTCGCCGTTAGGGTGGGGTCGAAACGGAAAAGTGCCGGTGTGAAGACGGCCAGCGAGCAGGATGGCAGCTAGCGGCTATGTAACAGGGCAGCCATCTGGATTAGGCGGAGCGGAAGTTCGTGCAGCAAAGTGGAGGAAGCTGTCGGGTACGGCCTGGGCTAGCGGTGGCTTGATGTCAGCGCGGGACGTCGGTTCCGGTCTGGACGAGCGAACGATGCTTGGCTTCGGGGATCAGAGGAACGCCATGCTCACAGGACACAAGTTACCAGCCGAAATGTGTGCGGCCATGACTGTTCAAAGATTGTGCCCACTGATTTCAGTGCAAACCGTTGCGCAGACTGTGTCTGGTTTCGCCAATTTAAATTGTGCAAGAGATTCCCTAGTCAGAATGGCGAGACCGCTGTAGGGCCTAGAATGTTAAATCCTGAGAATCTGTATTTTATTACTTCATGTGTTCTACTAAGTTTTTGTCTCTTTTACTCCAGTCCTAAGATTGAACTGCTCACCCAATTACTCTAGGTTGTTGTCAGCAGCGGCAACTTGTTAGCTATGCTTTACTAATAAAACTCTGTCCTCTTCGTAACTCTTTTGTTCAGTGTGTTATCTTTTGGTGGGGTGTATTTTGAGATACTGCTTTCGGGGTTACAATACGATTATTGAAGTCCTTTTGAAGCTGCTCTACGATTTATGGTATACTGTTCCGTGTCTTCTTACTGTAACACTGAGGATATTACGAGGGGCAGAAGAATCTGTTGTATCTTATATTGTGCTAGACAGTAAGTAAATTGAGAGCTGGATTATTTTCTTATAATCATCTTGTGACGCGCTCGTATGTGCTCTAAATTTAAGACCCTATCAACTGACAGCCACCGACCGACAGGAGGAGGCGAGGCATAGTATTTCATCTGGGAAGGTGCTTCTTCAAACCCTTGTCGACAGTATTAGGGAAAAATTAACATTACTTAAAACAAATGTGGCAGCAGGCTCTAACGGAATTCCAGTTACATTTTACAATAAATACTTCGTGCAGTTAGCTCCTTTCCTGGTTCATTTTTGTCCGGTATCTCTCGCACGGCAAGTGGTCCCGCGTGACAACAAGAGAGCACAGAGCACTAGTTTTTTAAAAAAAAGTGGAGGGTATCGAATACCGAGTTACAGACCAATACATCACATATTTCTAGTCATTTTTACACGTTTTCCATATCTTTGTCATTTTCGTTCTACTCGCCGACTTTTAGTCCCCATTCCGGCAAAACTCTCAGTTTTCTTCATTTTTTGAGAATTTTAAAACCATACCTTTACAGAGTAAGCCTGCGTTATAGCTCGAGGAACCTGCACGTAAGGCAACCACTAGACATACCTCCAAAGCCAGTTGCCTCCACGCAGCTAGAACTACTTTGAAGGTTTCTTCTGTAACGGCACGTTTTTAAAATTCTCAATAAACGTGGACAAGTGCTACCGAGACTATTGCTGAATTGGAGAGAGGGGGGCGGGTGCCATTCGCCGTTTCATTCGCGCACGTATCAAATGTCACACTCCCCTGTGACCACGACACAGGAGAACGTGAAACAGAAGCACCGAAAATGCGTAAGCATCCGTTCTTGCTTCGGATCACGTTCAAATTTCGGCGAATGGTTTTGAGCGTTTCCTAGTAGTTCCACCCTGTGCACCAGCGTGAAAGTTGCGTTCGCATTGCACTCTATAGGGGTGACATCATGTTCAATGGGAATGTAGCCCCACAATGTCCATATGGAACGGTTCAAGTGTCCGGCGGTGTCAACAGTATCAAAGTTTGTCAAGAATGTCTCCGCTGTTGCTCGTCGCACGGCAAACTATCGATTTCGAACGCCAAATGTGTGGGAATCAACGTCCAAACGAAACGAGAGGGTTCATAGACGCTCTTTATTCCACACCCTGAGGTCTTTTCGTTTCGATTCTGAGTGGCAGTGTGTCTGTAGCGTCCTCCTCGGCCACCTATTAGAGAACCGCATGATTTCGACTTTGGGCGTCGCAGTTCTGACCTCCACCGCAGGGGCGTCGAAAGAAGGGTAATGTGGGTAAGAGGGACTGTGATGACCTTCCTACCTTTGTGCCAGTGTGACATCATTAATCCACTTCGCACGTCATGTACCCTCACGAGCTGTGGCCTCTTTTGCGTCGTCGAGGCCGAGGGTGACGTCACAGGGCGCCGCGCTTTGGTACCGCTACAGAGGAAGGTTGCAACCACCTTTCAGTCAAATTTCAAACTTACGCATTGAAGGGGACACAATCACGGGGCTTCGAAAACATGATCCTTTAATTTGGTTGTGATGTGTGTAAAAGGCATAGCGAACATTTTACGAGACCACTTCTTCGACAGATTTTCCTTAGTCCTTCCTTTAGCATTAGAGCTTATTGAATAAATAGATAATACATATTTCTCGAGAATTATTTCTTGGCTGACGTTTAGTTTATCTTTGTGATGTAGCTACGCAGAATGCATTCTAAGACGGCGTTAAGTTCACTTTAAATAGAGTCATAGATTAACTATACGTTGTCCGCCACTAGTAACTGAATGGTCAGCGCGACGGAATGTCATCCCTAAAGGCCCGAGTTCGATTCCCGGCTGGATCGGAGATTTTCTCCGCTCAGGGAGTGGGTGTTGTGTTGTCCTTATCATCATCATTTTATCCCCATCGACACGCAAGTCACCGAAGTGGCATCATCTCGAAAGACTTGCACCAGGTGAGCGGTCTACCCGCCGGGAGGACCTAGCCACACGGAATTCCAACTATACGTTTTAATTGTTTACTTATCGTCACCAATGAATTATTTAAGAGAGCAAAATGATTACAGTTTTAAAAAGTATCTAACTTAAATTCCATGTGCCAATTTAGTGATATTATCTAGATGGCTAGTATTTCATAGTCGCTATTCAGATTACTTTTATTTCGATAACAAAAATGGTTCAAATGGCTCTGAGCACTATGGGACTTAACATCTATGGTCATCCGCCCTCTAGAACTTCGAACTACTTAAACCTAACTAACCTAAGGACAGCACACAACACCCAGTCATCACGAGGCAGAAAATTTCGATAACATAGGAACCTGTTACACTGTAAATATAATCGTTCATATTGTTCAAATTAAAGCCTACAATGATTAGTAATTTTTGTAGCGTCAGTTTCCGCCAGATAAGACTGGTGTTACTGTCATACTGAGTATTAGCATTCCGAAACAAAGCACAGCTTTCGCTACTCCGGTGAGGCGGACCTCTCCGAAATCAAATCTACTTGTAAGCAAACACGAATTGATTGACTGATTGACTGAGGGAGATTATGGGACTAAACAGCGAGGTCATCAGTCCCTCGATTCCGAAGTTACACACGGAAGAGAGAGGGTCCACTAAAAGTGGACGGATCCAGTCAGAGGAATCGAACTATAAAAACGAGGAAGTTAAAACACAGCCGGCCCGGGTAGCCGTGCGGTCTAACGCACTGCTTTCCAGGGCGGGAAGGCGTGCCGGTCCCCGGCATGAATCCGCCTGTGGATGGTTTTTAAGGCGGCTTTCCATCTGCCTCGGCGAATGCGGGCTGGTTCCCCTTATTCCGCCTGCGTTACACTATATCGGCGATTGCTGCGCCAACACTTCCTCCACGTACTCGTACACCATAATTACTCTACCACGCAAACATTGGGGTTACACTCGTCTGGTGTGAGACGTTCCCGGGCAGGGGGGGGGGCACTGGGGGCCAAACCGCACCTAACACTAGGTTCGGTGTGGGGCGACGATGGGCTGAGTTGACTGCTGTAGCCTGTTGTGTCGTTGAGCCACTGAGGGCCAGGCGGGGACGAAGCTTCTCCGTCGTTTCTAGGTCCCCAGTTCCATACGATACAATACAAGCTAAAACACACGCAGAAGAAGGTACAAAAGGATAGCCCAAATCTAAAAACAGGGAAAATAGAGGGATAAAAGAGCAGTCTTTGCATGGGGAAGTGGTCATGGGTCCTATATGGAGAAAACATGAAGAGAGGCCCCAGCCCCAACCACAACCACAACCACCCTGCCCCTGCTCCTAGAGCAAAGCGAAAGCCTGTATCTCAAAATAAAAACCACTTTCACCGAGGAAACTGAGGACCATTTTGACCATCCGTGAATCGTCTGCTGATGTTAAATTTAAGGAATATGGGAGACCGTATCTGGTATGAAGGACCAAAAGAAGGGGACATTTCACCACTGTGTGGGATGCCGTCAATCTGGCTCTACGGTCACATTGTTGGGGTGGGTCGTTACGCAACAGGAAACAAAGAGTGAGCCTGGGATGACCAATGCGTAGACGGCATAAGACAGTGAACTCCTTGCGAGAGGAGCAGAAGGAAGGGCGCCAAACCGCAGTAGGCTCCTAGATTGTTCGGAGGGTAATAGCGAACAAGATGTCATTCAACTTCTGGGTAAAGAGAGATTTGACGTAGATCCGTATATCCGCAGCTATAATCATGAAAGGGAATAGGGGGGAGTTGGTATCTGCTTCCCTAGCCAAACAACCATTTAGTTCCCTGGGATGCCAACATGACTTGGGACTCAGAGAAAGACAACTGAGCAGGTGGCATGGCCAAGGGCAGGGAAAAGGTCATGAATAGCAGAGACCAAAGGGGGACGAGAGTAGCATCGGTCGATGGCCTGCAGGCTCCTCACTGAGTCAGTACATAATAAAACACTGTGGAGGGAGCCCTGAGGAACAAAGTGGATGGCCCTGTTGATGGCTAGTAGGTCTGCTGTGAACACACTACACGACCCCGGCAATAAACTGTGTTCTAAGCCGGTAGAAGGCGTGAAAGCATATCCCGCCTTATCCATCGTCTTACAACCATCAGTGTAGAACAGTGGTTCTCAAACTGGGGGCGCGACCTCGAGGGGGGCGCAAATGGCGTGCAAGAGGGGTGCGTTATGTTAGGAAAAAATATTGTTAGTAACAAACAATTAGATTTATCTTTAGTCGAACGAACGACATGCCACAGATCTGGTCTGAATTTGTCCCCAAGTCGGTGTTAACGCCAGACGTGGTCGGTGACAATGAAACCGCTGTCACATTTTAACCATTGTTTGAAATGATCGTTCCAACTGCGCGACTTCCTTCAACGCCACCTAGGAACAAAACCTACACACGCGACGGTGGCCGAGCGGTTCTAGGCGCTTCAGTCCGGAACCGCGCGACTGCTACGCTCGCAGGTTCGAATCCTGCCTCAGGCATCGATGTGTGTGATGTCCTTAGGTTAGTTAGGTTTAAGTAGTTCTAAGTTCTAGGAGACTGATGACCTCAGATGTTAAGTCCCATAGTGATCAGAGCCATTTGAACCATTTTCTACACACGCGAGCTGAATAGGCTTTGTTCTAAGGTGGCGTCGCTTCCTTTGATAGTGGCCGGAATATCCTTTGTAGCCCGCGCCATTACTGTTTTCGTAACTATCACGCGCAATCCAATGTTTTGCTCGTGTATCTCAACGCGTCCTTGTAATGACGACCATTATTACAGTTTTATAACATTAGACTTTACGAGGAACACTTGCCTGCAGTATGAAGCAGTTCCTGATTAATGACAAACATCAAGACAGCAATGGTCAGTCAACTGGCGGAGGGGAGGGAGATACTCCAAAGGCGAAAACGAGGAGGTATGATGAGAATTATTTATTGCTAAGCTTCACAAAAACTACAATCAGTGGTGAAGAACATTTGGAGTGTGTAGTTTGTTTAACGATTTTAGCTGCTGATAGCATGAAACCCAACAAGTTAAGCCGCTAAGGAGACATCTTGAAACCAAACATCCTGAATTGACGAGAAAACCAAGGGGCTTTTTTGTCAGGAAACTAAATGTTTTATTATCTATCCAGAAGAACTTTGCTGGAACGACGAGTGTGACGTCTAAGGTCCTTTTAGCCACTTACCAGATTTCTCATAGAATTGCTAAATGCAAGTAAACACACACGGTTGCAGAAAGTCTGGTTTTACCGCGGCGACTGATGTAGTACTAACAATGTTTGGCGACTCATTTGCCCAACAGTTGAAAAGTTTTTTTGTCTCCAATGGCACAGTGCTTAAAAGAATTTTAGACATTTCTGACGATTCACTCGAGCAGTTAACCGATCAATTGCGCAACAACTATTTTGCAGTTCAAGTAGGCGAAGCAACTGACATTCATAAAGATGCTCATTTGATTGCTTATGTTCTTTTCGTTGATGAATTTAACATTCTAGAGGATTTTCTTTTCTGTGAGCCGATACTGAAAACAGCTACAGCTGAAAGCCTTTTGACATGCTCACTACTTATTTTTAAAAAATCAAAACGGTATATGATGGAATAGGTGCAATGGAGTATGTATGCACAGCCGGAGCGCGCACAATGTCTGGAATTGTTGGTGGATTGGAAGAGAAAGTTAAAGCTGTAGCTCCTGATGCTGTATGGACTCACTGCATGATACATCGGGAGGCTCTGGCCGCTAAAGAACTTAGTCCACCCCTTCATGAAGTTCTGCAAACGGTTAATATTATTAAGGCAAAATCTATAAAATAGAGAATATGTGAGGAGATGGGTGCTGAACGCACTCAGTTGCTATTTTCTAGTAATGCTCGATTGTTTTCAAGGGGTAAGTAAAATACTGAAAAGAATGTTTGAACTGAGGAATGTGGTATTCTGTTTTTTAAAGGAGAGAAGTCACTGTTTGGCAGACTGTTTCAACAACGAAGATTTTCTATTTAAAATGGCTTACCTCACCAATATTTTTGAGAAACTAAAATTTCTTAACACTTCACTTCAAGGTAATCAGGCAAATGTACTATCTTGAAATGAAAAGGTGAAGGCGTTCATAAAGAAATTAGAGCTGTTGCAAAACCGAATGGAGAGTGGCATGCTAGATATGTTCCCAACTATAGTGTCACTCTTAGAGTATACAGATAATCCGATACTTCTAATGGCGATAAAAGCTTTCTTTCCTTATTGTCTTGTAACATTAAAAGTTCACTTCAAAAATATTTCACCAAAGATTTTGATAAATTTAACTGAATAGTACTATGAAATATTTGCAAAATTGCTGTTTCTTTGTATTGTTCATCATGTCATAAAACTGCTGCGCAATAGCACATTTGCGCACATCGTTAACTATGTGCAGTTCGCTATTTGTTTGGATGCTACACTGTTCAACACTGTGTCCCTCGTTCCGCAGTTTGCACACCAACGACTCACCTCTGACATGTTTCTTCCGCGTTCCGTCAAATTTCTCGTTTTCATTGTCAATAAACATATTTATGAAATTACCAGCAACTTTAAGCGCTTGGTCTTTGAGGTAGAAACACTCACCACCTCGAACTGGAACGTGGGTGAACCTAGCCACGCGACGAGGTAGATTTCCGTTACGGCCGGCTGAACGTATTGCTTTGTCCAGTAATATCTAAGGACACGATCCTATTTATCCTCATAGCTTCTCTTAAAGAGCGCAACTTTAAATGAAACGTTATACTACCCGTTATTACCAAATACTGCGGGAATTTGCAAGACACCTAAAATGTACGCGGAAAATAATGCTTCGAGCAACTTCAAACAACACTGTCGGTTTAGCAGTGGATCGTGAGAATAGGTGACACAACTGCATTTTTTTTTATTAACTGGCGATAAGCTACCTTGACACGTAGTTATTACAAACTAAGGCGAAGGAGAAGGTAACATAGATTGTGAATTGAAAGTTACTTCCAGTTATCTCAGTTGCTTCCGAAAATTCTGCCTGTTAATACAGACGTTGCTCTCCTGTAAACTTTTTCGATAGTTGTAGACCACATCAGACACCAACTGTGGAAGCAAAGTTAAGACCTACTGGAAGTCGCCAGACACGGAAAAATAGCCGAGTCGGTAAAGGACTGGGAGTCGGGCGTGGCCTCTGGCAGCGGACGAGCGCCTACGGTAACGGGGTCAACAGTGCGCAGAACTCGATCCTGCGACCTGTGGTTGCCAGCTTGCGCCGACGAGGTAACAGGGTCGCCAACACCGATACTCATATCAGACGTCTTTCACAGCTCTCTGCAGCTTAATTTTAGCGTTACAGATTTTTCTCTCAACACCGGCATCTAAAGGAAACATCCTGAATTGAAGGAAATGATACCTGTCTCCCATCTTCTTCTTCGTCTTCTTCTTGTCCCACATGTGTAGCTCCCTCGTCCCTGTATCCAGTGACTAGACATTACTAACCAGCAACTAGTATTTCTGGGAAACAATCGGGTCACATGAACACAACAGAGTGGTATCTCTGCCCGACGAATACAGGGTGTACTAAAGTCCCGGAGCAATTTCAATTAATTAGTGCACAAGAACCAAACATTGGGCGGATATCATACATATGTCATTTTGAAGATAAACCCTGAAAGTTGTTGTTTTTTTTCCCCATGTATACCGCCACAGCGGTGATTTCCCGATAGCGCTAGTCGCAAACATAGTGAGTTTAGGTGCGGAGCGAGCTTTCTGTGTGTTGGAGTTAAAAAAAAAGTGTGCTACAGCTGTTCAACGGATATTTAGAACCAAGTACGCTAAGAAGCCACCAACAAGGACAAATTAAAGATCTGGTGTATGTACCGCCTGTATCACTTGATGTAGCAGAGCTCCGGGAGAGAATACGGTAAGCGACTGCCACAGTCGACGATGCCATGCAGGGACGGGTATGGTAAGAATTCGATTACCTTATTGACGTCTGCCTGGTCATTCATGGTTCGCATATCGAATGTTTATTAAAAAAGCTTTCAGAGTTTCTTTACAAAATGCAATATGTATGACAGCTATACATTGTTTAGTTCTTGTGCAATAAATAATTGAAAGTGTTTCCGGACTTTATGTACACCCTCTATAGGGTAATATAAACAGCAACAGCTTAAAGCGACGTAACGGAACTAGGATTCGTCATGAAAAGCAAGGCAGAGCTGTGATAGGGTCTTTTTCATCACGATCTATAGTAAACCAACGCCTATAACAGTAGTTAAGTATTAATGCAGACGTCACAAACAAAAGATAGAGACACATATAACTTTATGAGGATACTGAGTGTCTGATTCAGTATGTAAAGGAAGATGAACTGAGTGACTGACACGCAATAATAGGGAAAGAAATAGAAGATAGTTCAAGTTGGCCTACATCGTAGTCAGGCAGCTTTTCCGAAATCAGATATTAGATTATAAAACATATCCAGGAGCAGATATAGACTAAGACCACAATTAAGTAATGACGAAGCTTTGGCTGACGTTTAGGAAAATCGTTAGGAAGAAGCAATGTGGAAAGAAGTGGGATAGTGTAGTACTGAGGGACGATAAGATGCATTTACAGTTGTCTACGGCTGCACATTCTGCGATAATGAATACTACAGTAGGCAGTCCAGCTGAAGAAGAATAAGCATTTGTGAGAAAGGCAACCACAGAAGCTGTACAGACAAATATAGGTACCACGAAGGTAACTGTCAAGAAAATTTGAGCAACAGAAGGAATACTTCAATTGATCGACAACAAAAGAAAATAAAGAAAAGTTCCTAAAAAGACAGGACTACAGGAATATATGTAATTAAGGAATGAAATAAATAAAATATGGGGAAGCTAAAGCGGAGTGGCAGAGGGAAAAATGAGAAAAATGGAAAAGAAATGTTTGTCAGGGCAGATTCATTATTTAGAAAAGTGTTGTGTATGTGTGTTTGAATGCTCAACGATGAAGTTATCACCGCCCTTGCTAAATTAAGCAGAAATGAATATACATAAAACATCTAAAACATTAAATGCAGTAAGAGACAAGCTCACTTAAAATTGACAGTCTGGAACCGCGCGACCGCTACGGTCGCAGGTTCGAATCCTGCCTCGGGCATGAATGTGTGTGATGTCCTTAGGTTAGTTAGGTTTAAGTAGTTCTAAGTTCTAGGGGACTGATGACCTCAGCAGTTAAGTCCCATAGTGCTCAGAGCCATTTGAGCCATTTTGAACTTAAAATTGTGTTCACTCTCTCCTAATACCACTCACGTTCACCTCCACAATTAGAGTGCCACACGTTATTAAGATATTTTAAATTTGGTAAGATTTTCTATAACTTTAACAAAACACAGACAATACAAGAAGTAGTCTAAAATAATGTCACAGGGGTATGAGACTGGCTGATTATTTACAGAAAATCCCTGATGGAATACACTGACGGTGTCTACGCGGGGCGAACTGTCTGATGACGTTACAGTTTGTCTTTTTAGAAGGCTTGTGATTAAATAAAGTACAAAGCATAAATAACATTCCTTTAGAATTTCTAGAATCATTTTGGGAAGTGACAATCAAACGACTGCTGAAGTTGACGTACAGAAGATGAGACTGAGACATACTTCTGGAAAAGTATCATCCACACAATTCCGAATAAGAGCGAAAATTGTCGTAATGTTAAGAGCTCATTCACTGAAGTTGCTGATAAGAATAATATACAGAAGAATGCGAAAAAATTTAGGATCTGCTACATGAGGACAATTTTGGCTTTACGAAAGGCAAAGACGCCACAGAGGCAGTTCCGGCATCACGATTATTAATGAAAGCAAGACTTAGGAAAAATCCAGATAACTTTATGGGATTTATCGCCTTGCACAAAGTGGTTGACAACGAAAATGATTTAAGATGTTCGAAATTCTGAGAAAAATAGGAGTAAGCTAAATGAAAAATAAGAATGGAGGCCCAAGAGTTAAGAATTACGATTAAAAGTGTGAAACACAGAATATGTAGCCTTTCTCACCTACGGTTTAATCTATACATCGAATAAGTAATGTCAAAAATAAAAGAAAGGTTCAGGAATGAGACAAAATTCAGTGGTAATACCTATTACATTGCTGTACTCAGTGTAAGTGAGAAAGAATTTTAGGGAAAGCTGAACAGAATGACCAGTCATGAGGACACACTATTAAATGTGAGTAATGCGAAGAAAAACGGGAGTAATAAAGAGTAGTAGCAATTAAATTAACAATAACCGTAACACAAAAATTGAGGAACATGAGGCATACGAAGTTAAAGAATTCCGCTACCTTGGGAGCAAAATTACAGGTGACGGACAAAGCTAGGACGGCACAAAAAGGCTGACCAGCACAGGCAACGAGATCGTTCCTTGCCAAAAGAAGTCTACTGGTGTCCAACATTGGCCTTAATTTGACGAAGAAGTTTTTGAAAACGTACGCTTGTGGACGCAATCGTATGGAAGTGAATGATGGTCTATGGGAAAGCTGCAATATAAGGGAATCGAAGCGTCCGAGATGTGGTGCTGCATAAGGATGGTGAAAATTATGTGGACTGATAACAATAAGAAATGAGGTGTTTCTCCACAGAATCTATAGGGACGTATAGAAGACACTGGCAGAAAATAGGTACAGGATGACTGAAAATGTTAAGATATCAACAGGGAATAACTCAACCGTATCAGAGGGAGCTGTAGAGAGTAAGAACTGTAGGAGAATATACCCAACAAATAACTGAGGACGTATGGTGCAAGTGTTACACTGAGGAGAAAATGCTGACAGAAGAGAGTATGTCGTGGCGGAACACACCAAATCGTCAGAAGACTAATGACCAGAAAATTTGTATTAACAGCAGCAACTGTACGAAAATAGTTTGTAGATAACGGAAATGGCATAGTGTCATGGAGATATCAAATTAAATTTATTACCAAAGGACTGAAGGAAATAAATTCGCAACACCCAGGGTACATCCGACTTCAAGACAAGTTTAAACAATACCGACAAAACTTCCTAACCTTTAATTTTTCCCAGTTTTAAATGTAATTTTGAGTCCATTCTTAACCGTAACTGAATTATTTTTACTGTCTGAAAGAGCTATACCGGATGTCATAACTGTCAAAAGCGTGGACCATCCAGAAGCGGAGGAGAGAACGAAACTTCACGGGTTGAGAGGGTATGCGATGTTATTTAAATTACAAACCCGAGCCAAATTTACAAAGAAGTTTGAAGTAAGAGTTTACTTATAATTATGATTTTGCAATCTCTAATGACCTGAACGCATGCAGTAATTCGGTTGGTAAGTCTCCCCCCGCTGTTGTTCTGGTTTCTGGTCCATGGTGTTCTGGATACAGGCACTTCAACGGACTTCCTTGCCTTACAGTAATTCAACATCATGCAGACACTTCATAGAAACATGTGCTATGTCTCGAAGAACACTGTCCTGTTGAAAAATGGTACCACAGTACTGTATGATGAGAGGACACACGAGGACGTAAGATATGCGTGATGTATCGTAATGCAGTCAGCGGTCCCCAATCACAGTGAATCACTTAATATTCGGACACTATGATATGTTAACCTTGTAGCATCATAACTTTATTCGTAACAAAACATATAACCAAGTATTGTATTCCGTGATGTGTCTTGTAAATAATAGCATAAACTTTATTAAGATAACGTATATAAGTTCTTTTATGATACTATTTAAATACAACTCGGTCCTATATTCCCATTACTTTAATATTCGGACACTTTGCAGAACTAATCATTTCAAGGCAAGATTTTGTGGAACATTAAATGTTTCATCACCTTGTCCGGTAGTCATTCTGTTTTATCACTTCTTTCAAACGCTGCGGCATACTGCAAATGATCTTTTTTAAGTAGTTCGAATGTAGACAATCCCATTCTTCTTTTAAACGACGCTTCAGAGTTTCCTTGGACGATACTGGTGTTTTTCTAATACGTCGCTCCAGTTCTCCATACACATTCTCAATGGGGTTGAGATCTGGTGATTGAGGTGGTGGTTGTAAGACATTGGGGCAATTGTACAACAAATACTCCTGCACAATGCGAGCCTTATGTTTCGGGTCATCGTCCTGGTAAAACTTAGCCGTGTTCGATGCCCCCATGGTTTCACCACTTTTCCGTAAATTGTTCTTTAATATGTTCAAATAGACATATTTGTCCATAATATTGTCGATGAACACCAATTCGCCCGATCCAAATATCGATATACAGCCCCAGACACAACGCTGCCATCTCCATGTTTTACAGTCGGTTTAATATTTGTGACTGTTAATTCTTTGTTCTTCTTCCGCCACACCATGCTTCGTCCATCCGACACAAAAACGTTAAATTTACTTATGTCGGCAAAAATGACGTCGTTCCACCATATTTCATCCTTCGTAATAAACTCTATGGCAAAGTACAATCTCTTCTTTCGATTCTGTTCAAGCACATACGGTTCCTTCCCAGCCAGCAACTCTTCCATTGTAGCCACTTTCATTCAATGCGCGCGAATCGTTTGAGGATGTACCTTCTTGCCAGTCTTGTTTAGCAGCTCACGTGCTAATGTGGGTGCACTGAGTGTAGGATCCTTTTTTATTTTCTGTATTAGCTGCTTCTTTTCACGTGCATCCAGCTTCGGTGGTTGGCCCTTTTGCGGTGTAGAGTCGATACGGTCCTAATTTTTGAATCGTCTGACGATATCTTGCACAGTACTCCTACTTATGTTGAGCGTGGCAGCAATTTACCTTTCGCGTTGTGAAAAATCACAAGCTGTCGTATCTCAAAACCAGTATTAGCTTTGCGTGGCATCGTAACGTCTGGACCGTCGACTGCGGTTGTAAACACACACTTGCCTTCTGACTCGAAGTATTTACCTCGGTGTGAACGCTGAAAACAAGTGCGGCACTGCCATCTGTCCGGATATTAAAGTAACGTGACCATCGAAGAGTGCTTCATTTCAATCGCATTATTTAATAAGTGATTCATACTATTATTTACTATACATCTACCTTCACATAATACGTGGATATATTATATTTTTTCTGTTATTCAGAATAAAGTTGTGATGCAGCAAGTAAAAATCTCTTGAACGTGCGGATATTAAGGATATTCACTGTACCTGGAGCCATACCCGACGGTTCCCTAGAATGTTTTCTCAGCAGTAAAACCGCTGTGTCTCTCTAAAACGTTGGAAGAATGGAAGGTCTCTCTCTTGGTCGCCGACGGTAGTCATTCCGGGTTGTGTAAAACTGCGATTCATCTCTGAACAAAACGCTACTCCATTCACCAGCAGTCCACGCTTCCCGGGCACGGCACCACTCCAAACGAAGTTGTTTGTGTTGTGGTGTTAACGACAGCCTAGGTGTGGGACGTTGATTCTGCTGCTAGTCTCCAATCAGTGGTGCGGAATGACACAGAATGTTATAGTCAGTCATTACTTGTTCTCGGACGGCATGCGCAGATATGAAGGGGTTACGATGTGCTTGGTGCGCAGTACGGTGGTTCTCCCTTGTGATGACCGGTATATTCACCGCTATACCTGCCCTTACGTTGCTATGTTGCCCAACGTCAGATCCTGTCGCATCCGCAAGCCCCACAAATCTTTATACCACAAGATTCGTCCAAACGGCGAATCAGAGATGCAGAATAAGGCTCCTTTCAAGGGTCAGATGTCGATAACGCTAACCCACGTGAAAACATAGTATCACATTGATCACTCAGTATCTGACGCAGTTCTCGCCCTCCATATATACGGCACCAGACACCGAACAACACTAAGCATGAACAGCAGTTTGGTTACCGTACATACAGTCACAAAGAATTGCATCTCTTTTCTTTTATATGAGCGCCGATGGGGTGCACGTGTACGAAGTTACACTGATACTGGATCCTGTGTTCTGGGCGCTTCACTTTTTTTGTCGGGTGGTGTATCGCTTTTTTTACGTTAGACTGATAATTACGCTCCGGAAAAATGGTTTGGTTCAGAATTTTATTAAATCCACGATTCAGCTTTTTACGACGTGAAAGTGAAGCCGACACCCCCTTTAACGTAGATTTCATTGAAACTGACACTGGAAGTTATTTTTTATACATTAACCAACCTAGACGTCTTTACTCAGGAAGTCCACAACGATGGCATAGTAACACAGGAAATTCATTTCCTTTGTTAATACGAATGTTTGTTGTAAGATTAGAAAAAAAAATAATAAAAATAAATGATGATACTCTCGTGCGTTAACCGGTTGCGGTAACACCACATTTGACGTGTGGTATTCAACAGTGCCGTAATACTTTGAACCTTGATTTTTAAAAAACGCTCGAGAAGCGTGACGTACCAAACCAGGATTTCTTACATTTTACTACGTGCTGCAATCATGTGTAAGATAGGCTGTATGCTTCCACTATAGATGAACTTAATCGACAAATTCAAAACGGTTCAAATGGCTCTGAGCACTAAGGGACTTAACATCTGTGGTCAATCCGCTAGAACTTAGTACTAATTAAACCTAACTAACCTAAGGGCATCACACACATCCATGCCCGAGGCAGGTTCGAACCTGCGGTCGCGCGGTTCCAGACTGGAGCGCCTAGAACCGCTCGGCCACAGCGGCCGGCAATTGACAAGTAAGAAGTACATTTGCAGCATCAGTCTCATTCGGTTTGAATCACGCGTCGTTGACGACGTTTGTCCGACGAAAGCAAGCTACTTCAAGAAGTGTATCAACTGCGATGAAACTACTCACAGCCTGAGGACACATTCACATTGGAGAAAAAGCCGCGTACTACCAAACACGAGAATTAATTGCTCGGTAACGCGAGCTGTTTCGTAGTTGAGATCGTGAGCTAAGGTTAAGGCTCGCTGTTGGCTGGCGGATAAAATGTTGTTGGACAGGATGTAAAATGGCGCAAGTGTGGGTTGCCGAGCGGCGAAGCACGTGGCCGCAGTTTCGCTGCCGCAGGCGCGTGCGCTAGGCGAGGCTAGAGGCTAGGCGGCTAGGCTAGGCCGGCCTTGGCAGCGTGGCAGGGCAATGCACTCGCCGGCTAGATGCAGTTGTGCGTCAGCCGCAGCACGAGGCGCTAATGGCGCGCCTAGAAGGTCGCCCCACCTACGAGACGGCGCTCGTGCAACAAGCGCTTTGACCTACGGGCGAGTCTAGCTTACGAGCGCAGGGAAACCTTGGGCGTAATTGCTGTACTTCCCGCAGCCCTATAGTCCACGCGGCAACGACTTAAGTTTTGAAAGACGACACATAGCAATGGGAACGTAAAATATTAATTTCAAAACTCACGCAAATTACTATAAAATTATTAAAATATTAATAACACAAGGCTGTTGTACGTCTCCGACCTAATTTAACCACAAAGCTACCAAACAGCGGAAACGCTGGGTGGAAAATTTTAAAATCGAAAATATGGAGGGATGAGAATTCGTAAGTAGCCATGATTAAAACGTGTTCCTCGCAGATTACGAAAGTCTTTTACAATAGGGACTGCCTGAACATTTGAAGACAACCAATAATTTCGTACTCTCTACAGACAAAGAGTAGAACTAAACTTATTAGGACGCATGCAAAATTACGCTACTGGAAAAAAATCGTTATAACATTAACAGCTTTTGAGATTTATCAATGGAATTTGGTACACTTACTTAGAAACTGGTTCTTTATGTATTAAACAACTTTTCACAGGGGTCTCCGTATAATAGTCCTCTGAATGCTAGAATTTACATTTTCCGATAATGTGTACCTACGAAATGTAGGCCTACCATTTGTAAAAAACCATCACACCCAAAGATACTAAATTCGGCACATACTACACAGTGATTTAATAATATCTGTGGCAATAGATTTTTGATACGTCTTTTCATTCGGTTTTAATAGCTATCCAAACCCGATTAAAAAAATTATCTAAAATTTTGTTTAACATTTTTGGTAACAAAATTCGTTGCGTAAACTCATGAAAAATGACCAAACAAAGTTTCTTACAATAAAGGTTTACATCACTATGCCAAGTTTTACTTTCCTCTCTTGCATAAATCAAGAGAAATGGTACATAACAGTTGTAAAAAGTAAACTTGTGAACCGCCCTAATTGATGGTTCAGCAGCTTCTATTAACCTAAGAAAATGGCGAGAAAGCAAAGACACTTGGGCTGCCTCCACAAACCTAAGTCATCCGACAGCCACCTCTTCCTAGGGATTGGTGGAGAAATAGGGTATTCAAGGCAGTGTATGGAATATATGTAAATTGGTCGAGAGGAAGGATCTCATAACAGAAAATTCAAGGGTATGTGGTTTATTTATAAAAGAGTTCAGTTTGTGGGATTGGACTTCTCTTGCTCATCATTCCCAGCTGTTTGGAAACATAAAGGTCTTGTAAGATGCAATTACATGGTGCAAACATGATGTCTAACCTAATGTTCGACACTATACTCCGGGCGTCTTAACCTAATGTTTGGCCCTTTGCCGGCACTTATCCTGTTGTTCACTTAAGTGTTTTTCCATGTCACCCTCATTTCCTTAAACTATTGTACCGCCTTTGACACCAAATTAAGTAAATAGTTATGTCCTCTCACCATTTCCTGGTACACTTTTCGATGCTTTTGAACGCCATTTCTGGCCCATTCTTCTTTGTCACTCGCCCCAAAAAACTATTGTACTGCGTTTTACATAAAAATTATGTAAATTAACCTAGTGTTCTGCACTTAACCTGCTGTTCTGCAACATGTCACCCACTCACGACACCTTCCCTGTAACTACTGAACTGCTAACACCACGTTGATTTAAAAAATTTATGCGAATTAATTAAATTGATGTTTTTCAAGTGTATGGTGTAGTGAGCATCCTATTGGTCGGTGAAATCGATGGAATACAGTGTAAACAAAAGATCGCTAGTAAGAAACACATCCCGCCGCCTCAACCACTGCAGCTACCATTGCTGCCCCCGGCCCTTACCCCACCCCGACCACGGCCCCCACAGCATCGCTCTGGCGTCCATGGGCCGCCATTCCTCAGGCTAGTGGGTTAGGGCTGCAGTAAATAGGCTGCTCACAGCGGCCCGGTTCTGTAGCGTCTCCTCCTCTGCCATCACGTCCTCGCCGATTACGTGAGGCACAGTGCACACCCCTGCCCACCTAGCCACAGAACTCTGAGGTGCGCTCACACCAACCCCGTACACGAAACGCCTCCAGGCAGCACGTGTATTCACCGTTGCTGACGCTATACCTATGGATACAGATGTCACAGACTGCGCTATAGAAATCTGCTCCAGAATAGCGCACGCTGCTTTCTCCGCAGCGATCCTAACGGAACATACGAGCTGCGTCCAGCCGCGCGTGCTTGTCCCAACGTAACTGACACCGTGCCGCGAAACGTCTGCGTGACAACTCACCATCTAAAAGGTTCTCACTATTATTCTGACGTCACATGGGTATGTAAAATAAGAGCCAAGTCGACCGTTCGGAAATTCTATGGTGTCCCAGAAATAGTAACGTTCGCTTTCTTGATGTCTCATCTTGTCCGCATGGAAATTCCTGCCCTAACAGAACATGTTTACGAAAATAGCGTGGAATAACGCCGAATGCATTCTCCCTTGCGGTCCTAACGTGGCACCACATCCATCACGTGTTACCCTTCCTGCTTTCAACATATGCAAACGTTCTCACCACTATGTAGAGACTCCTATAGCCCAGCACAAAGGATATCATGTGAATGAATTGAGCATTATGATTGGCTCTTATCGAATTTACCCTCCGAATTACTGATGCAGCCAGTGTAGAAGCACCATCTGCATTTTCTTTCTTTCTGCAGACGTGAGTAACAAAAGAAGAAGAAAAATAAAATAAAAAATAAATAAATAAATTAGACAGATCGCCATATTGCACCGACAATTAAACTCTGCAAAGTGCCCCTACATATCCTCAAATACAGAAAGACTCTTACTCAATTACACTGCTCCCCCACTGAGGACAAGAGCTTGAATATTAGAGAGTGAAACTGATCTCAGACCCAGCAGTATATAACTGGGTACCATGCCGATGTAGTAAACATACAATTCGTATCCTGCACCAAACGAATCACCCATTTTACATCATTCGTACATGTATCGCGAAGACGGACAGCACCGTATATACTCGTCACAGCACTAGATATTTTACCGCAGCCGACGGTCACAAGTCATCCACCCCCAACGCGCGACCACAGTGCCCTCAGTGGATCGAAGTCACTCTCAGAACTGTTCTACAAATTCGGCCTCGTTTTCCCCATCAACACAAACGTGTGACTGTTACTGGTCCTGACCTGCTTGCAAGCTTCCTTCCTTTTCTACACCCACCTCAAGGCTCTGGGATTACAAGAACATATCTAATTTCGCATGGCTTGCTAGAACATCATACCATTTTCGCAGTACTTCTCGATATCAAGCACTTGCGCAATATAATTCCAAAGATATAGGCTGGAAATTATTTCTCTACAAACCCGAGACATTAGGTAGGTGGAGCGTACTGTAAATCGTAGAGTAACTAGAAATTTATCCCGTCTGTGAAAATCTTTATGTGAAAAAACTCGACTAAAGAAAATAGAGTAAACTGATATTTCCACTTGCAAATACCGATGACGGCGATATAGCAGATTGCAAATCATCCCTATAATTTACAAGGTCAACTAAGGTGTTTCTCATGTCTAGAGAACCAGCAAATGTGTCTTCCACATGCAAGATCCACATACCATATTCGATCTTCTCACAAATAAATAAAAGCGCGAAATGTGCAGAAGCAGTCAAACGAACAATTTACATGGGAGGGAATAATGGTCCAGCGCAAACACAGCTCCATGTTCAATCTTTTCAAATTTCCATGCGATTACGAAAGCTATCCAACACATACTAAGTATTAGTTCGCTATTTGGTCGTCTAGAGGACAAGACGGTTGATTCATCTACTTTCCTACACATCAACAGGCCTCTCCATTCTGACAGCTAAAGGGAAACATGAATCACCCCCGCACAGGTCCCCAGCGCTGCAGACCAAACACGCATAAATAGAATCACCATCCTACGAAATCGGTCACATATATATTTTATCCCTGTACTTACAACTAAATGTTACGATCACGGCCTTAGTTGAACGACATTTGACAATGAGCCAAGTATCGGAAATTCACCCTCTTAATTTGGTATCAAAGGCGGTACAATAGTTTAAGGAAATGGGGGTGACATGGGAAACCACTTAACAGTACAATAGGATAAGTGCCGGCAAAGGGCCAAACATTAGGTTAAGACACCCGGAGTATAGTGCCGAACATTAGGTTATGCATCATGTTTGCTCCATGTAATTACTTCTTACAAGACCTACATGTTTCCAAACAGCTGAGAATGACGAGCAAGAGAAATCCAATCCGACAAACTGATTTTTTTAAAATAAATAAACCACATACCCTTGAATTTTTTGTTATGAGATCCTTCCTCTCGAACAATTTCCATATATTCCATACACTGCCTTGAATCCCCTATTCCCCCCACCAATCCCTAGGAAGAGGTGGCTGTCGGACGACTTAGGTTAGTGGAGGCAGCCCAAGTGCCCTTTCTTTCCTGCCATTTTCTTAGGTTAATAGAGATAGCCAACGTGGCCTTTCTTTACCGCCCAAATTTAAATTTCCCACCAATTTCTAGGAAGAGACGGCAGTAGGATGATTTAGGTTAGTGGAGGTAGCCCAACTGCACTTTCTTTCCCGCCATTTTCTAAAGTTAGGTGAGATAGCCCAATGGACCTATCTTCCCTCCAAAATTAAAACTTCCTGCCAGTTCCTAGGAAGAGGTGGCAGACAGAAGGCTTAGGTTATTGGAGGTAGCCCAAGTGACCTATCTTCCTGCCATTTTCTTAGATTAGTAGAGGTTGCATTATCCTGATGGAATTTGAACTTCCCACCAGGTCCATCTAGAATAACAGTACTTGCATCATTAGCTGACATCAGTTGATGACATCATCAAATGACGTGTCGGCCGCCATCTTGGATGACGTCATGTGCTGTTGCCAAGTCTACAAACTGCCATCTTGGATTATGTCATCGCCATCATCTTGAATACATCTGGCAACAATGTAGTGTGGGGCTGTGCTTTTTTGCACCAACACTTTCGTCTTCATGGACGACAATTCGCGCGCCCATCGTGCATATCTTGTGAATGACTTCCTTCAGGATAATGACATCGCTCGACTAATGCGGCCAGCTTGTTCTCCACATATGAACCGTTTCGAACTAACTGGGATAGATTGAAAAGTGCTGTTTTTGAACTCTGAGGGATCCACGCCGAATCGCAAGAGAACATGCTACTGGGTATTAGAGGTACTGGTGTGTACAGCAATCTGGACCACCACCTCTGAAGGTCTCGCTGTATGGAGGTACAACATGCAATTTGTGATTTTCATGAGCAATAAAAGGGCAGAAATGATGTTTATGTTGATCTCTATTCCAATTTTCGGTACATGTTCCGGAACTCTCGGAACCGAAGTGATCCATAACTTTTTTTGATGTGTGTATTTTGTTACATTCATTGTCTGTTGATTCAGTGCTGACCATATCCATATTCCACAGTTTTTTTCCTTCCTCTTCAAGTCGTTTTCTTCTAGACTGTCTCCTTTGGCAAACTTGTGCTTCTATTTTTCTGCTCGTAATTGAGAGTTGCAATACAGTCAATTGTCCTTTAAGGTTCACAGTGCAAAGGCCGCTGGTTACAAATCCAGCCTTCGTAAAATCTTGGTTCTACCTATAGTCCCACTGCTACATTCTAACACGCATATATGCAGCTATTTTTACAATATTTGATGAAACAAATTATGTTTTTGTACATCTCTTCCATAAAGGGAGTTGAAACTTCCATTAGGGTCTTGAGTTCTGGCATGGATACATTTTTTAACAGGTCTGGTTGAGCCAAGAACCTAGAAGTTGGCTTCCCAGGACTCATAACAGTTTCATGAAGATTGTGTTCAGCTTGTTTGAATTTGCACCAAGAAATATCACACAAGTTGTGAATAGGTTTTTGGTCGGTTGAGAGTTTGTGGAAGTAAATGGCCCAAACAGCTTTTAGCACATTTTACACAACTTTTACAGTTTTCTCTTATAGCTTTACCATACGATGACCACAAAGCTCACACCACAGTTTGTGCTCAAACATCAAAAGTAACCCTGATCAAATAGCTCATCATCTGCTACTAAATGTCAAAACCAAAAGACCATCTGTGTGGACAAAGCTACAAACATATTCTGAAGAAAATGACTTTATTGATGCCCTTTCAGTTTAGTAGAACTAGAGGAGGCCATACGCTGCATGAAGAATAACAAAACTGCAGGCCTAGATGACCTACGATCTGAACAAATAGAGAGATTCAAACGATGTACTAAAAAGTGGGTTTTACATGTAACTAACAACTGCGTCTCGAAGTTACAGATACGCAAAGTCTATCGTAAAGTTGTAGCAGTAGCCATATTGAAACCTGGGAAAGATCCCACAGACCCCAAGAATTCTCCACCAATCTTTGCTGTACAAACTGTTGGAAAGAACGATTCTGAACCGCATATCTGCCTATGTAGACCAGACCCTTTTTAAACAACACGCAGGATTCCGCTCAGCAAAATTATGTTACGGCCACACCCTCTACCTAACACAGCATACTGACAGCGGATACGAGACACATCTGATTACAGGTGTGGCATTCGTGGACCTAAGAGCGGCGTTTGACAGTAAATCACAGAAAACTCAGAAGGAAGATTTAATTACCAAGGACTACTGATTAAAGCAATTCATGCAAATCCTAAACTAAACAGGTGGTTTTATGTCACACTGAACAACAAGAAAATCCGACGGAGAATCCAGAAGAACCGTCTTCCTCACGGCAGTGTGCTGGGAGCGTTGCTGTGCAATATCTATATACCAGTGACCAACCTGTCGGAATAGAAACAAGATGCCGACGCAGAGCAGTTGCAGCCCAGGGAAGAACGTTCGAGGAGGCAGAAATGAAACTCACTGCAGCCCTGATCTGGCAGAATGCTACGACAATAACCACTTAAAGCCTAATCCATCCAAAACATAGGCCTGTGCGTTTCACTTGAGAAATAGACTAGCTAGGAGAAAACTGGAAGTAACGTGGAGGGGAAAGCAACTAAGACACTGAAACATACTAAGACACTGAAACATCCCTACACACCTCGACCACACACTTACTTTCGAACACTTTTGCGCGAACACGAAGCTATACAATATTATGCGCAATCTCGCTGACAGCACATGAGGGCTCAACTCCGCACACACCGGACACGTTGACACCGCTCTTAACGCGAGACAGGTCGCACTATAACTGGTTGCCTACGACCAACTCCAGTTGACGAAATGTACTGTCTTACTGACATAGTACCCCCGGATATCAGTCGACGAACAGATACAGAGGTTGTGAAGAAGAAACAGGAAAATGAGTCCAGGCATCCCATGTTTGGAAGTGAAGCGTCATGTCCTAGGTTCGAAATCGAGAAAGACCTTTCTCCGAACAGCTGAAGCCATTACATCATCCCCTTCCTCTCACAGAATAGACTGTGGCGAAATAAAGCAACTGGAAGTACTGAACAAAACCCAAAGGGAGAGCCTACTGTTGGTTTCCAACTACCCTACAGGATGTGGAAGATTTTAAACAGACTGCGAACTGCAGTGTCGTGGTGCAAACAAATCTTGAAGTGGTGGTGCTACATTACCGGATATGCAACCTGTGAATGTGGAGAACTTCAAGATAGTGAACACTTCTTGGTAAGCTCGAAGTTGCCTGCAGCCTGTACGCTGGGGGACCTGGTTTCAGTAAATGGCCCACTAATAGAAACTGCAGAATTTTGGCCAACAAAATCAATCTGAAATGTACGAAGTCTAATGTATATATTGTATTGTATTATTTTGAATTTGTATTGTGCTGTTGTGGACACAATAATAATAATAATAATAAACTACACAATATATTTGTAAAGTATGTATCTCTTTGTCAGTAAACCTATAAGACCCCCAGGATAGACACCATCTTCCAGTTTCTGATCCCTGAGTTCTCTTTTTAAGTTCAAAAGCCTGCCACCCACCCTCTTTTGAATGTGTCCATTACATTCTGCTTTCTCACTTTGAGAATCAGCTGCAATCAAACACGATTTTAAAGTACCAGGGTCACATTCATCACGATACTGGACACAGCTCCCTGCACAGTAGAAGTAAGATTGTGTTTACATTCCTCCTCTGCTTCACGCAGTTCTCTGTCTAAGTGTACCTTACAGCAGGGGATGGCATGTTCATAATTCTACAAAACAAGTTACTACTTGCCCTGTCACACCTAAACATATCATACCGCAACACAGTCACACGCTGTTGTCCAGTTATTCATTTCAGAAGTTTTCAACTAACATCAGACTGACAGGCCGTCATATTACCTCAAAGTATAGTCAGCACAGGCACACTTTAATGAGATATCTAAGTCTAAATGTGCTTTACATTTCATGTTCAGTCTTGAAATCGTCGAGAGAAATGCCTCAGTCAACTTTTTTGTTTGAAGCACTTCGTTTATTCAATGTACAATTTTGTTCATAATCCGAGAAATACGCCCCTTCTTTGCTGCTGTAAATATCTTGTACCCAGTATGAAGCCTGCTAGAAGAAGTAGGCTTTATAGTGTTCCAATGAACATTATGAAAACATTAAAATTTTCAGGCAACATCAAACGTAAACAAACAATCGGCCATGGCGGCATTTACCTGAAGTGATTTAGGGAAATCACGGACAACCCAAATCAGGGTGGCCGGATGTTTGTGTGAACCGTCCTCCTCACGAATGCGAGTCCAGTGTGATAACTACAGCGCAATTTTAGTCGGTCCCACAATTTGAGACGTAGAAGTCATCCCACAATATAAAGGTAATTTTATCTGTTGGACAGGACTAATTAATTTGGGTCCGCCACTCATAAGGAGTCTGGGCAGGGGAGAAATTTGACACGCCGAATACGTCCCAGAGGTTACAGCGTCGCGTGTAATTCTGCATCAAACACAGTGAATTTATTTGGTAGTCCAATCTTGAGGACACGACCAGGTAAACGACTGAATATACAAGACAGTCCGCCTGCTTAGAAGCAACTGTGAACACTGTGAAGTGGCTGCGAGGCTCATTTAAGATGTCCTGAAACATAAAATTAAAAATAAGTGGTGTCTTTTCTGTATCTCAATATATCTAATTCTGGGAGGCATTCGGTCTCAGCCCTTTTTTCTATTTATTTCTGGAGATGTTCGGAACTGCAGCACTAAAAGCTACTAGCAAATAGGAAAACGTGTATGTGCGAAAACGTGGGTCCCTGATTTTGCGTTGAAGCTTCGTTTAGTCCCTGATGTAAGGTGGAGGATGGTTGTGTGCCCACATGACGCAATATGGCAAATGGCGACACTACTTGTAACTACGAGTAATTTATCCTTAATTTTTTTTACTTGATTATTACTTTGCCTCAGCACGATATTCTCCAAGATTTTAGAGGTTACTGCTAGATAGTGGCATGTTCTAGTTTCCGCGGACCAACAAATAAATGGCGTGCAAAAGACACGTATCAAAGATGTCATGTTCAATAATAGGAGAGAATGCTCAATTCGTCTCAAATATCAAGTATGACAAACGTTTATGTCTTTGACAACAACTGCACTTGTTCCTTGAAGTTGGAGCTCATATTCTCAGTAAGGCGATCTGCACATACCATGATATAACATTACTGTTCATAGTAAGTGTGGTCTAATGTCCTATGGGCACCTGAAACGTAATACAACTTTACCGAATACTGATTATTTGAACTTCCTCTGGCACGTTCCTGAGTGCAAATGAGACTGAGTGTTTACAAAATAGTAGGCATCTATATTTAATTTGCTATTATAGTCCAAGTTACAACATATATAGAGTCGTCGCAAAAAATCTTGTGAGGCCAACTTTTGAGGGCTCGCGGGAATGAAACTATTTGAGCACGAGCGCGAGACACGAGCTTCTGCAGTTCCTACGCAGAGCACTGTCTGAAGTCGTCCATTAATTCAGACACGTATTCTCTCGTCATGGAATAGGGCGTCTCCCGTTGCACAAACTCGTGTGGTGAAAACGCAAGAACCTCGACACAAGTGTTCTGTGTAATAATGAAGCATCTATGCCGAGGATGCTTGTGACTGCGGACCTTGACTGCAGTCTCATCCTACTGAAGGTCGGGCGCCCAAGTCCCTGGCGCTGGAAGGTTCTCGCTTTTACTGCCGCTGAAGTCACCGCTGTAGATTGTCGCTGCTCGCTGCCAGTCAACGTATATCCGTAAGGGCATCAACCTCTTTTACGTAACGTGCAGGATGCAACTGCACGCTGCTTTGCACTGCACAGAGCCTCCCTACTTCGTCCGGTATTTAGTCGCAACGACTGAATAAGTCCGTGCAACGCTGGGCATGTCTTTGAAGACCAGCTGTAAGTTTCTGAACATGGAAAAGAATACTTGACATACTTTAACAGTGATCACTTCGTAAGTAGAGTCCACATCGTCCACTTTGCATTCAATGTTTCCTTCTATGCACCAACCGGAGAACAACATGAATGCAATAACACACCCTCTGATACCAGTTTTCAACTGAAAGGAGAGGGGGGGGGGGGGATGGAAGATGTTGCTTGTTAACGGACATGCCTTATGTAAAACATGCGAAAATTCAACAAAGCTACATATAATTAATGTAACGAAGTCAGCACTTTTAAACAACTTCTGTCACATCTCTCCTAATTTTTCTCCTACTCCTCCTTTTTCCAATTTCGAATCAAACATAAAAGGAGGGGGACAATCATTCACAATGGATTCCTGTCCCAGTTCTCATATGAAATTTAGGGAGGACTCTGTCACCCTCTTGAAGAAATATTGCCGGCTTTCTCCTGAAGTGATTTAGTTTAATGTCATGCAAACATTTGTGAGCACCGTTAGGTTGGAATTTTAATTTCGTTGCCTCACTTACGAATCCTTAAGTTACTATACGCTTAGAGTTTTTAACCAGATTCAGCTATTTTCTCAGAAGATCCATAGCAAAAGACCTCTACCACGAAGTCTTCTTCCCGTTATTTCATTTGTTTTGGGTAGGAAGAGACAGAGACTGCTTACAGCTTAAAGTTCTACTATGATTCGATTCTTCATAACATAGCGCGCCCACAGAGTTTCTACTACCTAAAACTCTGTAAGCATCTCTTCCAGTTCGCTTACCTTACCAGGCGTCCGTTACCATTCACAGCTAAGCACAGGGTGTGCATAAAGTCAAGGAACACTTGATTATTTATTGCACAAGAGCTAAACACTGTACAGGTGTCATACATATTGCACTTTGAAGAGAAATTCTGAAAGTTTTTTTTACAAACATAGGATATGCGAACCATGAGTGATCTGGCAGACGTCAATACAGTAATCGAATTCTTGCCACAACTGTCCCAGCATGGTATCGTCGACTGTGGCTGAAGCTTCCGTATTATCTCCCGGAGATCTGCTACATCACATGGTAGAGGCGGTACAAACACCAGCTCTTTAATGTGGCCCCACAGAAAAGAGTGAAACGGAGTGAGATCTGGTGATCGGAGAGACCACTTCATGAAACAGCTGTTCCCTTTTGTAGCACGGCCGATCCATCGATGCGGCAGCACCGTGTTCAGGTAGCCAAGAATTTCACGATGGAAATGGGGTGGAGCCCCATGCTGCTGAAAGATGAACAGAGAGTCAGATTGCATTTCAGGCATCAGCCATTGCTGCAATATGTCCAAGTAGGAATATCCAGTGACAGTGTTCTCGGCGAAGAAGAATGGCCCGTACAATTTTCGACGTGACAAGGCACAAAATACATTTACCTTTGGGGAACCACGCTCAAATCCAATGTGGATGCTTCGTACCCCAGATTTGACAATTATGCCTTTTCGCTTTCTCATTAGTGTGAAAAATGGCTTCGTTGCTAACAAATAAGCGATCAACAATGCCATCCCCATTCTCATTCAATTGTTGCAACTGCGAACAAAACTCAAAACACTTGCCTTTGTCGTCGTCATTGAGCTTCTGCACTAGCTCCAATTTGAATGGTTTCACAGACAGCTTCAGTCGTAGGACTTTCCACACCGTCACTGGAGCCGTTTCGAGTTAACGGGATGCATAACGCGCCGATTTCTTTGGACTCCTTGTGAATGTGTCTCGTACGCCCTCCAAATTCACTTCACTCACACTAGGACGTCCGCTATTCTTTACCGGGCACAAGCAACCCGTCGTAACGAATTTGTTGTGCCAGTGGTAAATGGACTTCCTTTTTGGTGACTTCTTACCGTACTTGGTTCTAAACATCCGTTGAACAGCTGTAGCACACTTGTTTTTGTCGAACTCCACCACACACAAAGCTCGCTCTGCACCTGAACTCAATAATTTTTGCGACTAGCGCAATCAGCAAATTACCAAACTACGCTGTGGCGGTGCTAGTAAGAAAAAAAACTTTCAGGGTTTCTCTTCAAAATAATATATATATGGTACCTGCACAATGTTTGGATCTTGTGCAATAAATAACTGAAAGTGTTTCTGGACTTTACATCACCATGTGTATTCTGCGCATGGCCTAAACACCTTACAACGTTGTGGCCCGTATAGAATTTGCTTAATTGCTTCTAGAAGTCGCTGGTTTTCAAGCATTGTTGAGACAGACACTGCACAAAAGCCAAGCCGAAGACAGTGCGATCTTAACTTGTGAGGAACACGATACTGTCTGTGGTAACAGATGTTATGCACCGCTCTCCTTACTATTGAATGAACTTGTTTCTGGTTCCTTCTGTAAAATTCAAATATACATTCTGTCCAACGCCTCAGAAAAAAATCTGCCATATGATACATAATGTGTTGGCTGTCACCAAGAAACTAATTGGAAAGGTTTGCACAGCAACTACTGACTAATGGGAACGCATACGAATGCAGAACCAAGTAAACGGAGAAGTACAAAAACATACGCTTGATATTTATTAATGGGGTGAGTACCGACCGTCAATGCTGCATCGTGATATACAACAATTCAGTTTTTCAAGAACACGATTAATATCGCTCTGACAACCACGGGCGACTCAGTACTGATCTTTCTAACACAAAATAAAAAGATAGAAAAGATTACGGAGTTACAATATTTAAAAAAGTTTTGCTCAATGCATAATGAGAAGTATCTTTATTGGACTGTGTCTTTGAGGTGGAACTCAAGTAAATTGAGTGACCTATTTGAATGGCTAGGAGACTAAGATGAATCATACACGGACCGAATCAGTGCGGCAGATTAATGACCATTGGTCTGGTACACCGACCAGCCTGATAATGGTTTTATACCGTTTTATTACAATTTTTTTGGCAAATTCTGGTCTGTCAACAACCACTGCCTCAGGAATGTGCGATTACTAATGAAGACAGCAATACTGAACAAAGTTTGCACTATTCACAGACAGATGGGAGCGCACAACTTAAAGCAAAAACAGCGGACATAGTACGATGAGACAAACACACACACACACACACACACACACACACACACACACACACACACACACACACACAGAGAGAGAGAGAGAGAGAGAGAGAGAGAGAGAGAGAGAGAGAGTCAACTAACCTGGAATGAAACAACTTTTCGATTGAGGTTATATAAAGGGCAATCAAGTGAAAGGACACTGAATGAAAAATAATTAAGTAAACTGTTTATTACTTCAAAACTAACCGTCATAATTGTTAAGAGATATGTCCCACTGGGATGCAAAACTGTCAGTGCCTTCATGGAAAGATATTTGCGGATGCCTAAGGAACAAAAGATCGTGCTCACAGGTTCCCACGGCTGTTTCGAATATAATGTAGAAGTTTCGCCGAGAAGCTCGTTTCGATCCCTCCCCAAGCAATTTCCACATTTTTGAATCCCAGAATAAAGACATTCCTGTCCGTCGGTTTGCTTCGGACGAACAGGTGCACTCCAGAACACAATCATGATTCCGTAGGAAACTGCAAACATTTTTCCATGTAGGCACCGAACGTCTTGTCTCAGCGGGATACATGTATTCACAGGTAGGGCGAGTACTTTTGAAATAGTAACCAGTGCATCAGCTTTTCTTTCATCTGTCTCTTTTTCATATGACTACCCTTATGTGTTACGTATTAACGGCGAATGAACCATCGTAGCCGGCCGGTGTGGCCGAGCGGTTCTAGGCGCTTCAGTCTGGAATCGCGCGACCGATACGGTCGCAGGTTCGAATCCTGCCTCGGGCATGGATGTTTGTGGTGTCCTTAAGTTAGTTAGGTTTAAATAGTTCTAAGTTCTAGGGGACTGATAACCTCAGATTTTAAGTTCCATTGTGCTCAGAGCCATTTGAATTTGAACTGCCGTACAGCTTGGGGCGGAAAATAGTTTTATTCAATCGATACATCGAAATTGGGGAATGTCGAACGAAGAAAACATGACCAGTTTCAAACGTATCACCAAAACAAAAATTCAAATGCATATCTTTTGAGCGGGATAGGGTAGGTCGTTTTAAAGTCATTAGTGACGTACCAACATTTCTAACAAAAAAACTGTGTAAATTTCTGAACAGTCTCTATTCTCGCAAAGCCGTCCCAGTCACGTACTGATTTCCTCATATTTTGAATTTGTTTTCCGTAATGCGACATGGGGTGAGAAGACAAAGCAGCCCCCAGGGGTTGGCGAGTAGTGTTAGTTGCCACGGCGTTTTCGATCAACACAAATATTCTTGTTTACTATGTTTGCAGCGTGGCTACCAATTAGATCGACTCGCTTACTGCGGCAGAACGTGCTAGCACGCAAGTGGCGACCACTAAACACCATACTTCTGCTTTTCTCGCGTGTGTACATGTGTGTGCGCGCGTTGCTGTACTGAAACAGCATGACATGCACCAGACCCGATGCGGTTAGACACTAACTCTGATTCCATTCATACAGTTAGTACTCGGAGACAATGACCGTATCTATTTCGTCTTTTCTAATTCAGTCTTATATCGACCATTGGATTAATTTTCCTTATCTTTCACATGGAGTATGCGTCTCTGAAGCACGTAACAGTCCACTTGTGTGCCGCCTCATTTCTGTTCCATTTTCCAGCAGAGGTTTTGAAACGGAATTAGCATCTTGTAAGAATATCCTCTAATACTGACAGATTACGGCTGGCAGCGTACTGTTTACATTATTATTGTTAGCTCACCCTTGAAACATTTGATGTGAACTTAGTCAATCTAAGGACTCGGTTAAAGACGTCTGGAACTAGAATGGTCTGAGTACGGCAGTGGAAAGCATTGGTAAGAATCCAAAAAACCTCGTCCGGTAGATTAGTGAGGATTTCCTTTTACCATTCCAACATCACGGAAACACGGCGAGTCAATTTATATAAAACAACACCTGTCAAACTAACTGATTTTTTTTTTTCAGCCCAGCACCGGTATGATACAGAACTGAGTCCAGACGGATGATATGAGGTAAGAACAGTAATGGATTATAATTCGTAAAGTATCACCTACGTGGTGGAGTAGGGAGAGGAGGACACACGAGAGAGAGAGAGAGAGAGAGAGAGAGAGAGAGAGAGAGAAGCAAAATGGCTCTGAGCACTATGGGACTTAACTTCTGAGGTCATCAGTCCCCGAGAACTTAGAACTACTTAAACCTAACTAACCTAAGGACATCAGACACATCCATGCCTCGGGCAGGATTCGAACCTGCGACCGCAGCGGTCGCGCGGTTCCAGACTGTAGCGCCTAGAACCCCTCGGCCACCCCGGCCGGCAGAGAACAGCAGCAAGATATAATAAAGTATAATGGGCATTCAAAAATGTCTCTTTTTAGGGCGTTGCTGCAGCGTATATGCAGCATAGCGCGACTCCGATTCGTGTTTATTAGCACCAATATGTAGGCATGAGGTTAAAAGTGGCCTTCGAATGGAAACTACGAGTATTTGATCGCCCTTTATAGTTACACATTTAACGGTGAATTTGGCCAACAGATTGTAACTATGTGCACGACCGTGACTCGGAACACAGACACTTAACTACCGAGAGCAACGTTCTGCAACACCGAGCTATCCAGGCACGACCCGCGACCTTCCTTCGCAGTTTCAGTTCTGCCAATAACTCCTCTTTCCCAAAGCACAGAAATGGAACTTAAAAGTGGCTTTTACTGTAAGTTTCATCACTGCAGAGTGAAAGATTCGTTGTGTGATCTGCCTCTACAACCTAAAGAATGTTAGTGTATCTCGTCATGTTGTGCCTCCGAAATTATGTGCGCACTTGTTCGGCTACGTTGGCAAGTCATTAGTTAATAAGATGATGTTTCGTGATCACGTTCATTGATGTTTCGATCGAATATCGGGCAAAATTACGCTTGACAGTGTGTGGAAAATAGAAAAGAAAAAGAAAAATTGTGCAGGCATATGGTGATTTCAGTGTGAAGTTTTGGAGTTCTGAATTTTTTTTCTCAGGAAATTTATACAATAGGCAACGGAATATATGTATTTAACATGGTAATAACACTTACTAATTACAGAAAGTGGATAACATCACAGAAGCTAAATATTTGTAACCAATGCATGGAAAGTACTGAAGGAAAGAACACGAATAATGGATGAAGTCTCGTGATAACGTTGTATGGTCGGTAGGCGATGATGATGATGATGATGAAAGGCGGGGAGCCATACAAAAGAGCCTGATCTACAAGTCTCGTCAGGAGCTTGTAATACAAAGTTAGAGACAGAAACATAGCGAAGGGAACAAGTGAGAATGAAAAGAGAATCATAACAGTGCTTTCCAGCTCATTATATTCGTGTGCATTTGCTCCAAACTGTGCACCAGACAAACCATTTATATCAAATAGTAGGGAATTTAGTTCCCGTTTAATTTAATACAGAATAATGTTACTCGAATCATGTCCGGAGATATTTATGAGCGGAAAACCGGAACAAGCTGAATTGGTTGTGTTTTTGCATTCTTTTTTATATTTCCGAGAAAAATTCGAGTTGCCGAAGCTGTAGTTCGTAATCAGTACCTCATAAAACGTAATGAACAAATTATCATAACCTCTTTCTGGTCACCGAGCGACTAAACTACATTAAAAAGACAATCGTGCGATTGCGACGCATTGCTACACTACAGTAGACAGTGATGTATCACTAAGTGTGGGAACAACAGCCTCTCAAAGAAAAAGTGTTCACGGTGAGAAATTTGTTTACTTTATTGCAAGCACCAAGATACAATATTTAGTGGTACTTATCTTCCTTCCTTACACACCATACTGGCGAGAAAAGAGCATTAATGGATAATTTCTGATTCATGAACAAACACCGACGTTGTAGTTATCAGCGGAAGTCTAGACGAATATACTGCAGGGAGTCGTCCAGGGGTCTTGCTACTTTTCCTTTAAATTCTCTCTAAGTTTCTTCTCGTAAACAAACTCTACACAGACTCCCACTTGGCTCTTGGCTTCAAAACAACTTACAGCGACGAGAAGCGAGCGGTTTAATAGCAGCAGTGCATTACGCCTGCTTCTCAGATCTGCAACTGCTTTTGCAAATTGCCGTTCATCGCAGCGGGGGGTGCGCGATACTTGGTAGTTTCTCATTACCTCACCCATTCAGCTGGCGACCCCCGGCGGAGACAAACTGTATTTCGACGTCAGGTCTCTGCCGCAACTACAGCCAATTCGGGTCACCGTAGCAAGAAACCTATGCGTCACATTCTTGGCTACTAATATTTCAAAAAAACCTCAAGGACAGGACGTGACGCACAAGCTCATCATCCTAATATCAGTGAAGCACTCCACAATATTATTAGAATAATTATGTAGAGTTAACGCTTGTCGATTAGTGATACGTAAATAGTCTATATTAGATCTATACTGCGCAAGCCATTTTATCGAGTGCGGTAGAGGGTACTTTTGTGTACCTCTGAAGTTTCCTTGTAATCTGTTCCGGTCGTGAATGGTGCGCGGGGAAAAGGAATGTCGGTAGATCACGATAGACCAGCGTCCTCCGTGTGATCTCGAATGCAAGAGACTATAGATCAATTAAAATTTGAAGTATACGGCTGGAGAGAAAGACACAACAATTTGATACGGTATGACGGCTGTCGGTGGAGTGCTACGTTGCAGTGATAAAAAAAAAGAAAAAACGCATGTTTGCTACATGATTCGAGTGATAGTAACAGAAGAACCACTTGGACAAATGGTAGTATTTAGTTAACCAAATACTTCAGTTAAAACCGATAACATCCTCTTACAGCATTTTGAATAATAATTTCATTTCATTGCAATAGGCTACCTTTCAAATGCAATGTTTCTGCTGCGTCTTCCGTTAGATTAGATGGTTAAGAGTTGTCGCCTGTGATAGAAAAAAAAGTAATTTAACTTTATCATCAGCCTATGTCATGTTGGACAACATTGAAAGTCAGTCTTGAAGAATACGTTTTAGATAATGGAATAGGTGAGGCAGTGTCTTGAACATGGTTTGACTATAGCTGATTTTCAGTAACCACAATATGAGATCAAAAGTATCCGAACACCCCCGAAAACGTAAGTTTTTCAGATTAGCTGCAATGTTCTGCCATCTACGGCCAGGTACTCCATACCAGCCACTTCAGTAGTCACTAGACGTCGTGAGAGAGCAGAATGGTGCGCTCCGCGGAACTCACGGACTTATAACACGGTCAGGTGATTTGGTGTCATACGTCTGTACGCGAGATTTCCACACTCCTAAACATCGCTAGGTCCACTGTTTCCGATGTGAAAGTGAAGTAGAAACGTGAAGGGACACGTACAGCACAAAAGCGTAAAGGCCGACCTCATCTGTTGACTGACAAGAAAATGTTCAAATGTGTGTGAAATCTTACGGGACTTAACCGCTAAGGTCATCAGTCCCTAAGCTTACACACTACTTAACCTAAATTATCCTAAGGACAAACACACACATCCATGCCCGAGGTAGGATTCGAACCTCCGCCAGGACCAGCCGCACAGCCCAGCGCCCTAGACAGCTCGGCTAATCCCGCGCGGCTGACTGACAACAGACCGCCGACAGTTGAAGAGGGTCGTAATGCGTAACAGGCACTATCAATCCAGCCCATCACACATGAATTTTAAACTGCATCAGAATCCACTGCAAGTACTATGACAGGCGGGAAGTGAGGAAACTTGGATTTCATGGGCGAGCGGCTGCTCATAAGCCACACATCACGTCGGTAAATGCCAAACGACGCCTCATTTGGTGTAAGGAGCGCAACTATTTGACGATTGAATACTGGAAAAACGCTGTGCGTGTGGAGTGACGAATCACGGTACACAATGTGGCGATCCGATGGCAGGGTGCGGGTATGGCGAATGCCCGGTGAACGTTATCTGCCAGCGTGTGTAGTGCCAACAGTAAAATTCGGAGGCGGTGGTGTTATGGTGCGATCGTGTTTTTCATGCAGGGGGCTTGCACCCCTTGTTGTTTTGCGTCGAACTACCACAGCACAGGCCAATATTGCACCTTCTTGCGTCCCACTGTGGAAAGATTCAATCGCCGTCCCCGAATTGCTCTTCAACACGATCGAGCACCTGTTCATAATGCACGGCCTGTGGCGGAGCGGTTACACGAGAATAACATCCCTGTAATGGACTGGCAAGCACTGAGTCCTAACCTGAATCCTATAAAACACCTTCGGGATGTTCTGGAACGCCGACATCGTGCCAGGCCTCACCGACCTACAGCGATCCCTCTCCTCAGTGCACCATTCCGTGAGGAATGGGCTGCCATTCCCCAAGAAACCATCCAGCACCTGACTGAAAGTATGCCTGCGGGAGTGGATCTGCTGTCATCAAGGCAAAGGTTGGGCCAACACCATATTGAATTCCAGCATCACTGATGGAGGGCGCCACGAACCTGTAAGTCCGGATACTTCTGATTACATAGTGTATATGTGAGATAGACACTGACATTCCCTCCCGTTTGACACACACAGATAATCTAACAGACACTGCAAACAATTTTACATCATCCCGATAGTGACTATTTATTTTGTGTGTGTGTGTGTGTGTGTGTGTGTGTGTTTTGCAGTTTGTCTTGTGTTCACGCAGTAGCGTCGTGTGTGTTTTGCAGTTTGTCTTGTGTTCACGCAGTAGCGTCTATAGTGAGTGGTCTGAATATTTTTGCACTTTTGTGACGCAGTTTCCCAACAAGAGGCATAGGGTTTCTTTTCTAAGTTTTGTATGGAACTTGGCTTTTCTTGTTTTTAATATACACTCCTGGAAATGGAAAAAAGAACACATTGACACCGGTGTGTCAGACCCACCATACTTGCTCCGGACACTGCGAGAGGGCTGTACAAGCAATGATCACACGCACGGCACAGCGGACACACCAGGAACCGCGGTGTTGGCCGTCGAATGGCGCTAGCTGCGCAGCATTTGTGCACAGCCGCCGTCAGTGTCAGCCAGTTTGCCGTGGCATACGGAGCTCCATCGCAGTCTTTAACACTGGCAGCATGCCGCGACAGCGTGGACGTGAACCGTATGTGCAGTTGACGGACTTTGAGCGAGGGCGTATAGTGGGCATGCGGGAGGCCGGGTGGACGTACCGCCGAATTGCTCAACACGTGGGGCGTGAGGTCTCCACAGTACATCGATATTGTCGCCAGTGGTCAGGGAAGGTGCACGTGCCCGTCGACCTGGGACCGGACCGCAGCGACGCACGGATGCACACCAAGACCGTAGGATCCTACGCAGTGCCGTAGGGGACCGCACCGCCACTTCCCAGCAAATTAGGGACACTGTTGCTCCTGGGGTACCGGCAAGGACCATTCGCAACCGTCTCCATGAAGCTGGGCTACGGTCCCGCACACCGTTAGGCCGTCTTCCGCTCACGCCCCAACATCGTGCAGCAAGCCACCAGTGGTGTCGCGACAGGCGTGAATGGGGGGACGAATGGAGACGTGTCGTCTTCTGCCTTGGTGCCAATGATGGTCGTATGCGTGTTTGGCGCCGTGCAGGTGAGCGCCACAATCAGGACTGCATACGACCGAGGCACACAGGGCCAACACCCGGCATCATGGTGTGGGGAGCGATCTCCTACACTGGCCGTACACCTCTGGTGATCGTCGAGGGGACACTGAATAGTGCACCGTACATCCAAACCGTCATCGAACCCATCGTTCTACCATTCCTAGACCGGCAAGGGAACTTGCTGTTCCAACAGGACAATGCACGTCCGCATGTATCCCGTGCCACCCAACGTGCTCTAGAAGGTGTAAGTCAACTACCCTGGCCATCAAGATCTCCGGATCTGTCCCCCATTGAGCATGTTTGGAACTGGATGAAGCGTCGTCTCACGCGGTCTGCACGTCCAGCACGAACGCTGGTCCAACTGAGGCCCCAGGTGGAAATGGCATGGCAAGCCGTTCCACAGGACTACATCCAGCATCTCTACGATCGTCTCCATGGGAGAATAGCAGCCTGCATTGCTGCGAAATGTGGATATACACTGTACTAGTGCCGACATTGTGCATGCTCTGTTGCCTGTGTCTATGTGCCTGTGGTTCTGTCAGTGTGATCATGAGATGTATCTGTCCCCAGGAATGTGTCAATAAAGTTTCCCCTTCCTGGGACAATGAATTCACGGTGTTCTTATTTCAATTTCCAGGAGTGTATGACAATGTAAACGAATGAATCATAAGCAATGGTTGCAAATATTTGTTTATTTATGTCAAATTCTTACTAATCGCAATTTTCTTCCCGTACATGTTTGATTGACTCAGATGATTAAGTCTAAAATATAAGGAAGCTGGAGGATCCAATACTTCTTTATATAAGAAACTAAAGGACTGAAATGAATTTTCTTTCTTGGAAAGTCTGCTTTCCACGGCGACCGTTCGGCTCAACCTGCGACCATTACGTACGTGCCGCCAAAGCTAAGGAAAAGAGGTTCGGTGCGGCGCGGCGTGTCAGGGAGGTATGGGTGATCATAACCGCGCCGCTCTGTGCAACAGGCAGCAATTTCCGCACTGTGTCGGCACATCGAAGGAAATGGTTCGATCGTGCGCTGCTCTGTCTGGACAGTGTTTCTCGTTTTCTGTTCTGATTGACATGCGCACAGTGGAACTTTCCTGCTCCACTACGAACACGCTATTTCATTCTGCGCGGTTCTACACTGATCTGCGCCATTGTGTACTGCTCTGCGCAGCGCGTTTGTGCGTGTTGATTGGCGTTTGGAGTGTCCGCGGCTTCAGCCTAGTCAGTGTCCAGCAACCGCCATGGCATACGAGCACAGCAGGTTTTTATAAATTTAGTTTTATCTCTGTTTTCTTTTTTAATTACATTTCTTATATGTTTTTATACTTAATAGGTGTTACGTCGCGTTTTAGTAACTGTAAAATGTAGATTCGCGCATGCGTCAACCTCCATTGGTGATACATCAGGAGGATAGCAAGTCACATATTTACCTTTGCATCCGTGATTTTATAATTAATTCTTTAAGTTAGTAATACTAGGATGAATAGGACGTGCGAATGTTGTGTGTGAACGCAGCGAGAGGTCCCCGCACTTAGCGGGCAGCTGAAGACGCTTTTCGTCACGGTCAGCCGTCTTCCTGCTGCTGCCGCCTCGGGCTGCGTGGTGCAGAAACTGGTGCGTCACGTGGGACGCCTCAGAGGTCGCTCGATTCGAGCCCTGTTGTCGAGGCGCCTTCCAATGGACCCGACGGTAGTGGGCCCACCGCACCGCAGGATGAGTGGCGGTTGGTAAGGTGCTCACGACGCTCGAGGCGGAGAGTCCATGAGGAGGATGACCGTCTGGCCTCGCCCATTCACCCAGTGAGTCGGCAAGTGGCCGCTCCTTCAACGCCGACCAAACAGTCACACGGTGGGAGGGAGAGTGGGGGGGGGGGGGGGGGGGGGGAGAATTTGTTAGTTATCGGGAGCTCCATGTTAGAGGCATTATGGAGCATCATATGGAACTAGTTTTCAGGGACGGAAAGTTAGTCAATGTGCACTCTGTATGTCTGTCATGGGGCCTCATCCGATTTGTAGACGCGCTCTGGAGACGGGTGTGGCGAGTAAGTGGATTAAGGATGGGAAAGAATCGCCGTGGTTTAATAACGAAATTCGAAAAATGGTGAGGAAACAAAGAAAAAGATCGATGCGTGAAGCATACAACTACCACCGTCATACCTTAGCAAAAGACCTTGCCGATAAAATTATTGTTCTACGTAATATCGCTATGCGGTTCTACGGATTACATCAAGTCACGCAATGCACTGTCTGGTGTGGCAGTAGAAGACAACAAAGCAAAAGCTGATGTTCTAAATTTCACGTCTAAGACTTAATCAAGCAGTAAGATCGTCCAAACGTACCTTTGGTTGACATTCGCACAGACTCCTGCATGGAAACGTAGTAATAATAAAATAATAATATAATAATAAGTGTCCCTGACGTAGAAAAGTAGCTGAAAATAAATAAGTCGCCAAGTCCGGATGGAACCCCAATTCCGTTTTACAGAGAGTACTCCGCGGCAATGGCCCCTCACTAAGCTTGGATTTATGGTGAATCTCTCGCCCATCGCGAAGTACCAAGTGACCGGAAGTAAGCGCAGCTGACTGACCCATAAAATCACTGATTAATATCCTTAACATCAGTTTACTGCAGAATTCTGGCACATATTCTAAATTCGAATGTGATAAGTTTCCTTGAGACGGAAAAGCTTCTGTACGGATTTAGATGGCATCGCTCGTGCTTAGCTTGCCCCTTTCTCGCACCATACCCTGCGAATCGTAGATGAAGGGCAACAGGCACATTCCATATTCCTAGATTTCCGGAAAGCGTTTGTCGCGGGATCCCAGGGCAGAATTCAAGGTACGAGCATACGGAACAGGTGTGCCCAGGTATGTGAGTGGCTCGAAGAGATCGTAAGTAATAGAACCAATACATTATCCTGGATAGCGAATGTTTATGACAGCATCGTCAGTAGTGTGATAGGACCGCTCTTATTGTCTACATAGATAAATTATCTGGCGGACAGGTTGGACAACAATTTACGGCTGTTTGCTGATGACACTGTGGCGTACGGGAGGAGTCGTCGCTGAGTCACTGTAGGAGGATACAAGACGACTTACACAAAATTTCTGGTTAGTGTGATCAATGGCAGTCAGCTCTAAACGTAGAAAAAGGTAATAGGATGCAGATGACTAGGGAAAACAGTCCTGTAGCGTTTGAATATAATATTGCGAGCGTGCTGCCTGACACAGTCACGTCGAGTAAATATCTGGGCGTAACGCTGGAAAACGATATGAAATGGAAGGAGCACGTGAGGACAGTAGTAAAGGCGACTTGGTTTATCGGCCGAATTTCATGGGTGTTTAGTTCATCTATAAAGGAGACCATCTGGAAAGCACGAGCACGACCCATTCTTGAGTACATCTCGAGTATCTGGGATCCCTACTAAGTTCCTTTAGGAACACATCGAAAGAATTCAAACGCGAGCTACTAGATTTGTTACCAGTAGCTTCAATCATCATGCGAATGTTACAGAGATGCGAAACACTGTTGATAAAACTTATAGAGCCGGGATTTGAAGCCGATTGCAGAACGTTTTTGATACGCCGACGTACAGTTCGCCTGAGGACCACGAAGACAAGATAAGAGAAATTAAGGTTCGTACTGAGGCATATCAGTACAAACAGTCGTATTGTAACACTTATGTCTGGTACCGACTGTGACCCTACTATGTAACCTACATGTTTCCTGTATATACTGTAATATCCGCCTTATGCGTATCCTTTGATTTGAAAGTATAGAAATAACTTTTCTTACTCTGCAATTTTATGCAACCAGAAATAAATAATTTTCGTAAACGTCCTTCATAAATCTCTGTCCTTTCGTGGTATACATGTACTAATTTTTATTTGTGTAATTGGTTCATTCTGAAGGACTGTAGGGTTGTATACAAAGTAAGAGCCGTAGAGTAGTCCCTCTGCAAAGAAAAGGCTTAGGCAGGTGTGTACAAGGTGATTTGGCACAAGAGGTCTTCGTGGCATACACAGTCTGTGGCCAGCATCTAAAGAGCTAAAGTCTCGAGTGCTTAGCGAGGCAACGATTGCAGTAAAAGCGGAATAAATATGCCTCGGACATCGATTATTATTTGCTGTGATATCACGGCATTTATTGAATTACTCTAAAAGGTGAAATTCCGACGCGAAGATATTTTTAGAGAGCCTATTACATCGAGAGCTATGATTGGGTCTTTTAGTGCTTTCTTCTGATGCCATGGAAGATTAACTTTGATATTAAGAAATTAACTATGTACATAATACGCGTTCCATTTTTAACTTTATTTCATGAGCCATAATTTATTCTTACACTTACCTCGATGTGGTAGGTCCTTTCCCTATCACTGAGATATTCCGAGGTAAGCAGATGTACTATAGCCGGCCGCGGTGGTCTCGCGGTTCTAGGCGCGCAGTCCGGAACCGTGCGACTACTACGGTCGCAGGTTCGAATCCTGCCTCGGGCATGAATGTGTGTGATGTCCTTAGGTTAGATAGGTTTAAGCAGTTCTAAGTTCTAGGGGACTAATGACCACAGCAGTTGAGTCCCATAGTGCTAGGAGCCGTTTGAATCGTTTTTTTATGTACTATATAAACAATATTGTGTAAAATTTTGATAAATTTCGTCTAGTAATAAATTTCTTAATAGGTTAATTAGCGCCGGCCGGTGTGGCCGTGCGGTTCTAGGCGCTTCAGTCTGGAACCGTGTGACCGCTACGGTCGCAGGTTCGAATCCTGCCTCGGGCATGGATGTGTGTGATGTCCTTAAGTTAGTTAGGTTTAAGTAGTTCTAAGTTCTAGGCGACTGATGACCTCAGATGTTAAGTCCCATGATGCTTAGTGCCATTTGAACCATTTTTTGGTTAATTAGCCTTTCCTGTGAAGTACTCCACATGGTTATCAATGTACCTAAAATGCTTAAGTCAAGTGATAAATTTCAATTATTGGTAAAATAACTGCACAGTACTTAAATTTTTCAGACTTACATTTGCCTTAGTGACAGTACAGATTTGTAATACGGTTTATTTGTGTTTATGTTTGTTACTGTGTCACGTTAGAAGTGCAGAAGTGTTGTCCAAAACCAAGTCAGAACCGTTCTCGCCCCCCCCCCCCCCTCTCCGCAAAAAAAAAGTAGAGTCGATGGTTTAGTGAAAGTGAAAGTTTGTGCAAGGCTCATTAATTATTCTAGAAACATTCGTTGACTTGAAAATATAACTGGTAATAGCTAAGTAAAATTGTAACAGTTTCAATGTCCTCGTAAGTCACCCATGTTCTGTACATTGCAAGGTTGATATGCATCCCACTAAAACAAATAATGTTCACGTTAGTTTTTGGGCCCTGTACTCTTCCACTGTAATTAGCATTACCATTACGCACTACAGCAGACAGAGTACGTTAGCGTGAAGTAGTTTGTTGACAATATATTTAAACATTTATCTGGTTTGCTCATAGTAAGTTACTTTATTAACACATACTAGTGTGTGCTATTGCTCTTTCGTATCCAAATTGCAACCCAATTTTTCAGTGCATGGAGTTTAATGCAGTAATTATTTTACTCTGTGTACTGTACATTTACTTGAAACCACTTTTTCCCAATTAGGCTAACGACAGTATTCTACTGCATGACCACAGTTTTACTTTTCAGTTACAATACCGCTGGTTCGATTCCCGCTACAATAGCTGTATGATTCTTTCAATATGTAACCCTTCACGTGAAGAATTATAGTTCGGTTACATTCCAGTAACACATGATCACGGTCAAATTTTAGGGTGGGGCTGCTACTTCAAAAACCACCTACAACGTCATAGTTTTTCCCTCGCTCTATGTTCATAGTTTTCCCCTCGCTCTATGTGCAAGGAAACGAAATGGTCGGCAGAGGCACAAGGTACCATCCTCCATGCACCGTACAGTGGCTTGCGGAGTATATACTTAATGAAGATGATTGTTTTGACCGATGATTACGGACAAGTTTTACCCCAGAGGATCCGAAACAACCTCCTCAAATTCTATCTCGAGAAATATTCTCTATAGCACTGGTTAGCTCTCTGGGACTTTTACTAAGTTCCTCGTAGATTTCTATCAATGGCGATAAATGTATGTAAATTAGTATAACGCCTGTTGCTACTGTCTCCCTTATGTATTCGTTCGGCTTACGGGACACCAAAACAGTACTCCAGTATATTCAAACCTGTGGAATATGTTGTGGCAATTTCGGCCTTATGCAATATTATTTTAGTACAGAAGAAAAACCATCCATAAAGTTAGAGAATAGTGTGACTACATGACGCTTATTGATCGTGTCTAGCGATAATGGAATTCATTCCAAGACGTTTTGGTGTTTGCATCAGATAACGTCGACTTTCTGCGAGGAAAACTGTAGGCACGAAGTCGAGGTTATCTGGATACCAACCCCAAAACTTCATGGAATACTCTCACTTTCGAGACTTATTGGAACTTGTCAGTACATCGCAGCACAGTGCGAGCAGAATACAAACATTTGCAGCTTATCACCATGCTTAGAACTTTTGAGAAATGTCAAACCATCAAAATTACTGACATGGGAGCACCATATCGACATATCGCACAGACGACAGGCTGTAGATCAGAAACTGCTGAACGAGCAGTGACAATATGAAATCAGGACAACGTTTCGTCAAGGTGAATACGTACGGGTTCTTTCAGAGGAACTATAACACAAGAAAATTTTATTATTGTTCGACTGGCTGTTGCGAACAGATAAATGAATGTCGGCAGCGGATAGAGACAAAGAACCTATTGAAACTTCCTGGCAGATTAAAACTGTTTGCCGAACCGAGAGGCACGAACTAGGGACCTTTGCCTTTCGCGAGCAATTGCTCTAGCGACTGAGCTACCCAAGCAAGACTCACAACCCTTCCTCACAACTCTACTTCCACCAGTATCTCTCTTCCTACCTTCCAAAATTCACAGACGCTCTCCTGCGAAACTTGCAAGACTAGCACACCTGGAATAAAGGCTATATCTACTAGGAAGTTTCATATCAGCGCACACTCCACTGCAGAGTGAAAATCTCATTCCACTAAACCTATTACTGGAAACTCGGTTGAGACCTTGGGCTGCCATGACTCGTTTACCGCTGCCAGAAAACAGGGTCTAGCGTGTTGTACAGCCAGAGACAACTGGGACACTGAGTGCCATTCTGTGATGTTCAACGGCGAATCTTGCTTCTATACGTGGGCGGCCAAATAGACGCGAACCTGTCTGTGGGCGACCTGGTGAAAGGACACAGTTTGGTAATTACTGATGGGAAACGGGACTCTCGCCAGTACATGTCATGAACTGTCGTACCCTCCGTGATCAGGGTATCAAATGGCATATTCCATGTTGCACGACTCCGCAATGCAGTTCCCACTACGAATGTCTTGAGGTGCGTACGGATCCTTGACTGGCCTGCCCAGGCCCCATTTCTCAATCAAAGAACATACCTGGGACGCAATGGGAAGACATTTACTTTCATACGAGCCTCCTCTCAGCTATCTCCATGAACTGACAAAGTAATTGTTTCAGGGACGGTTAGGAATTCCTAAAGGCGACATTCGGAGCCTTTTTGCTTCCATGCCACAAAGAATACAAAAGTGTGTAAGAGCCCGCGGGATTAACACCTCACACTGATGCTCATGATCGACATCAGTTTCGAGTGGAATCAAATTTTATCATTTAACAGCCGGTATGTGATTAAGATCTCCACAGAGTTTGATAAATCTCGGACTGGAGCTTCGAGGCGTAACTCTTACCATGTCTATCAATCACGGTAATTTTTAAAGGTCCCTACCCGATCACGTTGATTCGTATGGTTAGCCTTACAAATGATATCATTATTGGCGAATTTATAGCCATTCAGTTTTTAAGCCCACTGACACGGTATACGTAGCAGAGAAACACAGGACTGCGCCAGTACTCAGGGAGGCAGGAGATGCGAGACTAATAGGTTTCTGTAGAAGGGCAGGCGAACACAGGACCATCCTTCAGCGGGTGTCGGCGGCGCCAAGTACACGGTAACGGGTATAGGGTACCGGCTGCGACGCGGCGCGCTGCTCAGAGAACAAGCCACGGTGGCCACGACACATGAAATACACCAGCGGCTCCCCGAGTTGTTACTTTGTTGCAGGCTCGTCCCCTCCTCGAATAACGCCTTCCCCTCACTTTCCCCCGACTCGACTAGTTCTCCTCGAGGTCGCCCGCCACGTTCATCACTGCGCGCTACTGGTAAGACGCATAGAAAGGCTACTCGAATACTTTTCACGGTTTTATCTCTAAACACTTTATACAAATACAAAGAGAAACTATTTCATTACATTCGCAGCTGAACAATGGATGAGAATTGAGATAAGCATAAACTGAATCCGTTGTGGAATACCAACGCAGACTGTCAATGGTGAGGGAGGAGTAGACGGATTAAATTGACGGAAAACTTTGCCGTGCAACTATTAAACAGAATGTCGTATTCTTGTTGTGGTTCCTTTGCTTCCCTAGTTCTTATTGCAGCCTTTAATTAACGAGAGATAAATTTAAATGAAATTTACCGGTTTTATGACAGGGGGATGACTGGCATGTGCTAGTGAAATTGGCAGTGCTGCTTAAACTGAACGTATCACTTGTGTTCCGTCTTTCAGTTAGTGAAATGGAACCGAAAACCTGTGCAGTTTTCTCGGCGTAGGACTGAACTGCACAAAACGACTGAAACAATATCGGATGGAAGCAGTAAGAGATTAAAGCACTTGTTCACTGTATCCCCACAAAAGTTATTCACAACCCATAATATTACAAAAATATAGCATCTGGTTAGACGAAGTTATTAACAATTTTCAAATACAAAGTTGGTACTCGTATATTGCCCACAAATGAACATACCGCACTTTTCAAGCCGATTTTAAGTGTTACTATGTGTCTGTCTTGGACATCCTTCACATCTGTATTTTCTTGGTGCTTCTTCACTGAGATCGTGTTGAAGGGTATGTATTCCTAAGAGTTTGCGTATGCCAGCTTGCAGGTCTCGAGGAACATGCTTCAAATTCCTGCACTGCATATGCAGGAGAATTATAGCTTTTTGAAGCTGCAATACTGCTTCTCTTCGGTTTGCTTCCTCTGAATTTTCAACAGTCTTGAAAAAATTCACACCGTTTACAGCAGCAATGTTCGGTATGGCAATAAACATGACCACTGGGCATCTTCTGGTTCGTCTAGATACTAAGTAGGAAGCGCGAAGCCGATCCAGGGTGTTAACTCCATCTTTTGCATTGTTATAGTGACTTATCATGTATGGTTTCCCATTTTCTTTGCATATTTCTTGATTATGGTGCATTGTACATAGTAACACAACTGATCGATTCTTTTTAGAAGATACCAACAAACTCTCATGTTATCATTATGACCACAAAGTATTTTGCCCACTTAACGTTTACTGTTAGGCCTAATTCCTGATGTAGTTCCGGCTTACTCATTTTTTAAGTGCCTAACACAGTCATGTCATTTTCTATCTGTTGTGAAGAAACTGGAGTTAGAGGGTAAAGATTACAGATATATGACTGGTTCACGATACATGCCGGTTCAAAGTACCTCTCCCCTACACCAAGATTACGTAAAGTCTAAACGACATCTGGGTTTACCTCGAGAAATTTTACAAAAGGGAAGGGTAGAGGGGTTTCGCAGACACTACTACAAGAGATGAGGGTTAACAGTTTATTGTGTGCTACTGTGTCAAAAGCGCTTCTGAAATCTGGGAATACAGAATCTGGCTTATTGGATTTAGGGGTGGCCGCGGTGGCCGTGCGGTTCTAGGCGCTACAGTCCGGAGCCGCGCTGCTGCTACCGTCGCAGGTTCGAATCCTGCCTCGGGCATGGATGTGTGTGATGTCCTTAGGTTAGTTAGGTTTAATTAGTTCTAAGTTCTAGGGGACTGAAGACCACAGCAGTTGAGTCCCATAGTGCTCAGAGCCACTTGAACCATTTTTTGGATTTAGGGAAACCATTGAAAATCTGAATTACTGTGACTGGACGGGGATTCGTATCTCACCAGTCCCTTTTATGAGTCCACTGTGCTAGCTACAATGTCACCTCTGCAATCAGTTTAACTATCCATTTTACCTTGACCACCTCCAATAACTTCTTTTCCAGCAGCAAAATAAAAAATGTATAAGCAAATATTTAACTACCAGAGGGCCAGTAACCAGCATAGCTGCCTTCCTCTTAACTTTGTTGTTAAAAGATATGAACAGCAGCGGATCTTTTTTACGTAACACTCTATTTTTTCCCGCTGATCCCCTGTTCCTCAAGACCTGTACAAAATTGTATGCATTCTCACGTATTCACATAAACTCTACATTCAAGTGAATAAGAAGCAGAAACGGGGAACTTTAATACTATTTTGTAGTACTGCGATCCACTGTGGTCACAAGAACGACATTAGAAGGTGCTCAAGTGGGTGACCACGGACAGTGATACACTGGTTCATGCGTTGGATGAAAGGTTACTCGTATTCATAGCCACTTCCAGTGTTGCCAACTAAAGTGACTTTTAAGCAAGCACGATACGTTCCTGATTGTTGTCTGGATTTGTCGGAATATCAGGATTGACAACGTCTTTTATACATTTCCAAAGAAAAAATCCCGGGGAGCTAAGTTAGGGACCTAGCAGGCAAATCGACTCTTCCTCCACGACCAATCCATCTAGAAAGATAACTTCGGTTCAGAACATGATGTTTGTGGGAGCAATTACAAAGTGATTTTAAGTCGGGCAACATACACATTTATTTCACACTGACCTTAGAGATCACAGAAGTAGCATGTCTAAATGACTGTGAGTTTCTGGACCAGTTATACATGTTCTTTGTATTTACTTATCCGTTGTTTGAGAATGAGCACTTACCGGTAAAAGCACATCTTCGACGAAGTTCCGGTTAACATAAATCTGCTGCCGTGCCCTGTAATAGGACTGTTCACAATTCTGAAAATCATTCTCACGCAATTCTTGCAATAAGTGCGCATGATAAGAATCCAATTGGTAACGTGTTAGACTGCGATGTACACTGGTTTTAGGAATGCCAATGTCCTATTCGAACTGTCGTGCGCTCACGTGCGGACTCACTGTAACCGATGTGAGTCGGTGGCTTCATCTGTGCGTGTTCTTCGACGATTACGGTCCTTCGGTTCCATCTTAACGTTTCCTGAAGCGTCACAAGACGGAGAAACATCCTTCTGGAAGGTGGATTCTTGTCAGGATACCGCTCTCTGTATAGTTCCTCTGCTTGAGTAACATTACAGCTACCTTCAATCTTAACAAAAGAAAAATAATGATGATGCAGCTTTTAATCAAGCACTGCCTTTACCTTACATAACGTACCATTTCAAAGTACGACACTACTGTACTACATATGCCGCTATTATAAAGAAGAAAACATTATTGTAATTATTGTTTTGCTGACTCGCAATTTTCATATACGTATAGTATTTCTATCTCCTCGTCGTTAATGTACATTGCACTCCCCAGTCCTTCACCTGAAGAGGTTGTTTTTTGCATTTCTTTACCGTCAACCTCAGCAAGTGGACGAGTTACATTACCACGCGAACCTGCGCTATGTGCTTTTACAGGAGAAGCAAAGTCAATTTTGTGTTTCAAATGTTCAGATGTGAGTGAAATCTTATGGGACTTAACTGCTAAGGTCATCAGTCCCTAAGCTTACACATTACTTAACCTAAATTATCCGAAGGACAAACACACACACTCATGCCCGCGGGACGACTCAAACGTACGCCGGGACCAGCCGCACAGTGCGTGACTGCAGCATCTAAGACCGCTCGGCTAATCCCGCGCGGCTCTCTGTATCATTTTTAATAACTTTATATTTATGTGAATGGTAAGTGTGACACGTTTTTAAATCATCCGTAAAAAGAGGACGTGGGTTACCAAATAAAAAATACGGGGCGCTATTCAAGAAAGAAACGTTGTTCATATCTTCGTAATGAACAAAGTTACAAGAAAGGCAGTCGAGCAAGTTCACGTTCCTCTGACAGCCAAAAACATTTGCTTGACACATTTTTACTTTGCTGCTGGACAAAAAATTATCTGAGATGGTCAAGATAAAAGGGACACCCTGAATAGACGGTGCAATCCATAGACGTGAAAGCAGGGGAAAATATTTCAACTATGGCACTTTACCGAGGCACTTTTCTGTTTATTTATAATTCGTCAAATCACCTCTTGAAGTCAAAACTACTGGACAAAGAGCAAACTAATTAAACCGCACTGTGCAGGGCACAACTCACAGCGATATCACTTGTGAATTTGTTGGTACAGCTACCAGCTACGACATTTATCAGCGACACACTCTTGCTACAAAGAGTGCACAACAGTCACAGTGAATTATTGGAAAGTGTTGAAAATTAGCACTACAATGAGATGCTGAGGACCTTTGAATGAAGCATCCATATGCATAGATGCACTGGCCTTATCGCTTAATATTGTAGCACATCATAAAAAAAAAGCTGGAGTTAGCCTTCATGTGTCCCACAATGAGGACAAGTTTGTCGCAAGGAGGAGAATCACGATATGGGCAAAAAGACAAGAAACATTAATGTGAACAACTGCGTATCATTTTCATAGAGCCATGCTATAGGGTGACAATCATTGAACTATATGAAAAATTAGCTACAAACTACGGTAAGCAAACACTTCATTCAACATGTAAGCGTCACTATATATAATCGGATTTAGATTATGACATGTTCGATACGCCTGCCATCATTGGCGATGATGTGGCGCATACGAAGAGCGAAACTCTGTATGACCCACTGAAGTGTCAGAACATCGATGTTGTAGATAACCTCCTGAATGCTTGTCTTCGGCTCAGCAATGGTTTTGAGGTTATTGCTGTACACCTTGGCTTTAATACAGCCACACAAAAGAGAGTCGCACGTGTTCAGATCCGGGGAATGTGGCGGCCAATAGAGGCCCATGGTAGCGGCCTCTGGGTACCTCAGACACAGAATGCGGTCCCCAAGTGCTCCTCCACGACATAAAACACTCTGCTGCTTCGATGAGGTCGAGCTCCGTCTTGCATGAACCATATCTTGTCCAAATCAGGGCCACTTTGGATAACGGGGATTAAATCATCTTCCAAAAGCTTCACGTACCGTTCGGTAGTCACTGTGCAATCAAGGAATGTCGCACTGATTATTCCGTGACTACACATTGCACACTACACAGTCACCCGTTGACGGTGAAGAGACTTCCCGATCGCAAAATGCGGATTCTCAACACCCTCAAGTGCGCCACCAATTCTGCTTACTGAGGAGCCCACCCAAATGGAATTGAGCTTCGTCGCTAAACCCAAAATCATGTTCGTCAATTCTGTGGACAATAGTTTTGGCGTAACACAACCGCTGTTCCATGGCCCTGTGGCTTAATGGCTGGTGCGGTTGAACGTTGTATGGGAAGAGATGCAGGTCTTCAACAATAATTTGTCACAATGTCTCCCAGTTGATTCCCACTTGTCGTGCAGCTCGTTTCATCGATTTCCTGGGGCTGGTTTGAAACACAGCGCGTGTCTTCTCGATTTTCCAGGCGGTTTCACCCTTTTTGGACGACCGACATGGCCAACACTGTCATCACGAACATCTCTGAAACTTGATTGTTGGCAACTTGGACCGTTTGTGTTCAGCTTGAATTCGGTCGCCAACTTCCTCCGAGCAGCAGTTGGGCTGTTATTGCTCACAAAGTAGGCCTTCACAGGCGCTATACGCTCAAGCACGCTGTACCGTGAAATTTTCACGTGCAAATGGCCGACAACAGGGCGCATGCGCACACTAAGCCCCAACATTTCCGGCGGCCAACCGTGCTGTCTGAAGGTCCTGGCGCAAACTGGTCAGAAGGTATGACGATTTTATTTCATACAGATCAATAACTATCACCCTGTAGCATAAAACTGCACTTTAAGATCGCATTTGTTTAACTCATTCTACATCTATATCTAAATGACTGCCTTGCAGTACACAGTTAAATGCCTGGCAGAGTGTACTTCGAACCATTTTCACCCTATTTCTTTGCCGTTCTACTCTCGAATAGAGCGGGAGGAAAACTAAAACTTAAATCTCTCCGTGCGACCTCTGATGTCTCTTATTTTATTACAATGATCATTTCTCCCTATGCAGGTGGGTATCAATAAAATATTTCCGCATCCTGAGGAGAAAATCGGAGATTGAAATTTCGTGAAAAGATCTCGCCACATCGAAAAACGCCTTTTTTTTAATGATTGCCACCCGACTCGCGTATCATATCAGTGACACTCGCTCCGCTATTGCGCGATAATACAGAAGGAGCCCCCTTCTTCGAACTTTTCCCATGCCCTCCGTCAATCCGATATTGTGATGACACAATAGCACACAGCACTACTCAAGCAGAGGAATGACAATCGTAGTGACATGAAATGAAATGTCGTATGGCTAGAGCCTCCCGTCGGGTAGACCTGTCGCCTGGTGCAAGTCTTTTTGAGTTGGCGCCACTTGGGCGACTTGCGTGTGGATGGGGATGTGATGATGATGAAGACAACACCAAGTCCCTGAGCGGAGAGAATCTTCGACCCAGACGGGAATCTAACCCGGGCCCCTTAGCATAGCATTCCGCTGCGCTGACCCCTCAGCTATCGATGCGGACGACAGTCGTACTGTAAGCAGTCTCTTTAGCGAATTTGTTGCGTCTTCTAATGTTCCGGCAGTAAAACACAGCCTTTGGTTCGCCTTCCTTCCCCTCCCCCCACATTATCTATGTGGGCGTGCTGAAAAGGAATGCCGCCGAACTTTTTAAGTGTAAACTCTTATAGCTTTTTAAGTGAAACAAAATTTTTCTACATCTTTGTTTTTCATGTTTACGTATTTGAAGCCCTCTGCCGCTAGAGTGTTCCGAATTGTCGTTTGCAGCATGGTGGTGTGTAACGCAACAATGTCGACGCTTGAGAAACAGCGTGCTGTAATCGAGTTTCGAATTCGAAGCGCTCGTCCACACTTGGAGTACCCTCTCCTTCAGCATGACAATTCCAGGCCCCATATGAGTGCTGCGACATCCGCTACATAGCGACGCCTTTCGTTCACTGTCATCGATCATACTCCGTATAGTCCCTACTTGGTCCCATTCGATTCTAATCCGTCTTCAAAACTTAAAGACATCCACTGAGGACTTTCCTTTGATAGTGACGAAGCGATGCAAGCAATGGTGAAGTGTGGCTCCGTCAACAATGTCAAACGTTCTACAGTGATGCTATCAACAAATTGGATTCAAGTTGGAAGAAATATGTTCGCCGCCAGGGTGACTGTGGTGAGAAATAAATATGTAGACATAAAGAATACAAATACAGAATTTTAATAATGTTGTTTTATTTAAAAAACTTCCAGTTTTCTCATAAAAAATTCGAAGGGATTTCTTTTCGGTGCGTCCTTGTATGTGACTATTCCAATTTAAGTTGTTCGTAACTGTTATTCCTAAGTATTTAGTTCAACTGACAGTCTTTGAATTTGTGCGATTTATCGCGTGACCGAAATTTTACGGATTCCTTTCACAACTCATGTGGATGACTTTACACTTTTAATGTTTAGCGTCAACTGCCACATTTCACATCATACAGATATCTTATGTAAATAATTTTGCAACTGTTTTCATCTTCTGATGACGTTACTAGACGGTAAATAACAACGTCACCTGCCAACGTCTGTCCTTTCTGACAGAAGTCACGAATTCAGCCGCAAAACTGAGACGACACTACATAGGCATGCGCTGTGATTATAAGCCGCTCTGCTTCTAACATCGATCAGTTGATTGAAGGACCCACAATCGGCACTGCTTTCGAAAGGAATGCGTCTTCTGTCTTCCACTATTCTCGCACTTATCATCAACTACCAGAGTGCACGTCCCGTAAACTGGCCTCAAACAACTCACGAATCTTAGATGACGTGCTTATCTGCAATACTAAAAAATACCAATACATTTATCTAGCCTCGTCGCATTCACTGTCACAATTCACATCATTCACAGCACTTGTTCATACAGCCGTCGTTAGCATTTTGTTTCCTTCGCACCTGATTCATTCCTAGATTGTCATTTTAGCACTTCACAGACACTACATTCCGTTCTTGCGCTATCTCGCCGTATGGCTCATGGGTTTTTGTGCGATTTCAATCTCCCTTTGACATGGTAGCTGAAATAAGCGATGTGCCTCAACCAGTTTATGAACAAACCAGAGTGTGGATGACTCGTAGGTAGATCAGCAGACGAGGGAAGTAAGGAGGGAAAAAAAAGAGCCCTGCTGCTATGTAGCAATCACGAGAGGGGTGTAGGCCGAAACAGGAAAAGCTACACTATGTGAACAAAAGTATGGACACCCCAAAACATAAGTTTTTCATATTAGGTGGAATGTGCTGCACCTACTGTCAGGTACTCCATATCAGCGATCTCAATAGTCATTAGACATCGTGAGAGAGTAGAATGGGGCGCGCCGAAGAACTCACGGACTTCAAACATAGTCAGGTGATTGGGTGTCACCTCTGTCATACGTCTGTACGCGAGAGTTCTACACTCCTGTGAAATGATAGTGAAGTGGAAACGTGAAGGGACACGTGCATCACAAAAGCTTACAGGCCGACCTCGCCTGTTGACTCACAGATACCGCCGACAGTTGAAGAGGGTCGTAATGTGTAATAGGCAGACATCTATCCACACCATCACACAGGAATTCCAAACTGCATCAGGGTCCACTGCAAGTACTATGACAGTTAGGCGGGAGGTTAGACGGCATGGATTTCATGATCGAGCGGTTGCTCATAAGCCACACATGACACCGGTAAATGCCGAACGACGCCTCTTTTGGTGTAAGGAGCGTAACCATTGGACGATTGAACAGTGGAAAAACGTTGTGTGGAGTGACGAATCACGGTACACAATGTGGCGATCCGTTGGCAGGGTGTGGGTATGGCGAATTCCCGATGAACGTCATCTGCCAGCGTGTGTAGAGCCAACATTAAAATTCGGGGGCGGTGGTGTTACGGTGTTTCAAATGGCTCTAAGCACTATGGGTCTTAACATCTGAGGTCATCAGTCCCCTAGACTTAGAACTACTTAAACCTAACTAACCTAAGGACATCAGACACATCCATGCCTGCGACCGTAGCAGCCGAGTGGTTCCGGACTGAAGCGCCTAGAACCGCTCGACCACAGCGGCCGGCGCCCCGTTAGCGTTCGAAGCTTCAGGACAAAAAGGTTTATGACAAGTGCATAGGAATATAGTAAGAGAATGCGAATAAATATTTTTTAGTGTTGCACAGTGTACGTGAGTTCGTAATGCGTTGTGAGCTTGTAACAGTCGATGTCTGGGAGGTGTCTACTGCCACTCATACCGCGCCGAGAAAATCGTTGCACGCAGTCCTTCCCTTATTACTCCACTCGCACGTTTTTTATAACTCCGGCGAAAGTGGACATTCGAAAGCGGCACTAGTTGCAAAAAGAAAGGGCACGGGAGAGTGCAGCGCTTGCGAAGCACGCAGGCGGCAGTGCATGCAGGCTGGCGCGCATGCGCCGCGGGACGCATCGGCGCGTCACTTGCAGAAATAGCAGCAGTGCTCACCGCCACCCATCTGGGTCACGGTCACCCTGATAACAGCGGCTCTGCGACGCCCACGCCGCCCGACGCACAACATCTCGCGCCGCAGCATGCACCGAAGCACAACTCAACGCCGAGTAAATACAACACGTTATATCGCCATTAGCGACGTGGGAGAGCAACCATGAAGGTTAATATATTCTCGGGTTACTAGCCGCGTCAGCGTTTTAATCCGCGCGAGCTTTCACCTGAGTACTCTGCGGCCGTAGCCAAGTGGACTCTTCCTTACACTGCTCCTCTATCGGCTGTAGAGTCACTGGTGGTCAGTCCATGTGACAATGAATTAAATAAACGCGTCAGTGAGGATGCAATTAATGAATACGCAATGACAGGAAATCGTATTAGTACAAACCGTTTAGGCACGCTGAACTGAGTGGAATAAATTAAAACCAAATGCTAGACAGGGACTATAACAAAGATTTTATCGTGAACACTTGACTTACTCATTGATTTCCACACCTTTGTAAACCTGCTACAGATCAGACAAAGCTTTGACTTTCACTGACGTTTCCGCCTTCGATTTCCGAAAACTATTAGCAAAGTTTCTTACGCTGCGTGCATAGGAGTAGCGCATGTGAAGGAACAGCCTATGGATGACCGTGACAACAAGGAACATACAGGAGCTCGACAAAAATATGGAAACATCGAAAACAAAACACTTAACTATGCCTAATACGGTGTAAGAAACCCGTTGGCATTCAGAAGTTTCCAGTCGTCTCGGAAATACAGGTCCATCGTGGTCCAATGGAATCTTATATCAGTCTTCCTGCAAAATAGTTTCAACATCAGGTAACAGTGTTGGAGGTGAAAAGCAGCCTCTGTTACAGCTAACAATAAATAGAAATTATTATGACCATTTTCGGTAGTTACGGTGATCTTCAGACGGCAATTTTTGGTTACAGTGTGACTCGTCGCATTCGATTTTAATATCTAGGCAGCCTAGCCTCTAAAGTAACGTGTTACACAGTAACTGCCCAACTGACAGCAAAAGATGGTCTCTAACGATAGAAACCGGTCACGTTTACTTGCGTCTGTTCGTAGCTGTGGCTGATATAAACAACCAGTTATAGCGTCGTTTACAGTCATAACGAGTTATGTTCGACTTTCTTTTCAACAGTAAATCAAGTATCGGCATGAAACTGTAGAATGTCAAATTTTGGTTTAATGATTCCCGTTCAGGTTTTATCGAGATTCCGCTAAATCATTCCAGGGAGGTAGAAGCGAATGTTATTCAAAGTTTCATTTAAACTCTTTTCCGGATTTTGGAAAGCCGCATGAAAACGATTCGTTTCTCAGAGCAGATTGCTCTGAAAAATTAAACTACAATTCAGTGTTTCTGACAAAAGTAACCGATGCCAGCTTTTTCAAAAAACTGAAGAAGTTTTTGGAATACAGTCCTTAGAATAATAATTCTCTTACAGATACTGCGCAGATAAATTAAATGGTTTTTCTTATTTCTAACAATTTTGCAAAGCGCGACTCTGCGAGACAAGCTGATGATTTCCAGTCTACAAAATTATATTTGAGATTTTCTAGGAAGGGGTTTTCCATGTACTGAAAATTAAATTAAATATTCAGTTGTTTTCTTAATCTATCTATGTATCTATAGTCTTATCTATTCCTCTACCCCTCCTCCCTCCCCCCTCCCTCTCCCTCTCTGTCCGCCCCTTAGCTAATTGATCAGTGCGTATGACTGCCATTCAGCGGGCCCGAGTTCGATTCCTGGTTGGGTTGGAGCTCTCTCTCTCTCTCTCTCTCTCTCTCTCTCTCTCTCTCTCTCTCTCTCTCGATTCTATAAGCGTGATGGAGCGTCCTCCGCTCTCAGCGCTTCAGTATTTAAAGAAATCAGTTAATCAACAGCGTTCTGTAACAAAGCGTCGCCAAATGTAATTACTTCGTATTTTTGCCTATTCAGTGCCGCCCGAGAGTTTTATCGCCCAACTCAGTATTTATCAAAGGGTGGTCTTCCACAGAAAAGTTCTGAACGGCAGCTGCACGACCTCAATAGACTGTACGAACCTGATCCCAACATGAGAGTTTTCGCTTGCATTAAGTGTCGCAGGTAACAAAAATGGAGACAGTAACATAGGTAAACATTTACTACTTTCCTTTATCATCAGGCGTTGGCTGCCATAACTAATGCAGGCACATTAGAACATCCCCTAGGTAATGTAACCTCACAGCAACAACAGTTTATCGCACATAATGAGCAACGTGGGTGTTTACAGCAAGGAAATTAACACCATCGGTTGGTTCTGAAACGACAACAGCAACTGTGTTTACGGACTAAATTATTGGAGCTCAGGTTCGCCCATTACGCAAACAATAAACCTCTTTACTACAGGAACGTGTTTCAGCACATTTTTGTCATCAACAGCGGCTACTTTAATTCAGGAGTGTAACATACAAGCATATTTTAAGTGACAGTTACTTAAACGATAATTAGGGCTGAAAACACTTTGTCTATTATTACTATCTTTTTTTATAGACTGTCAAGTTGTGTAGGACGTTCTACACATTATTGGATACCTCGCCAACTGCAACGAAATGCTGTTTTTCAGAGGTTGGTTAGTGAGCTACAGAATCACTTCGTCTTTAGAAGTATTTTTGTTGCTCAAAGATAATTTGCACTGTATTTCGTGATTACTTAGAGATGACAATGCAAATGAAGACAGGAAATAAACAAGTAATCGCTTAATTTAGTTGCGAAATATTTCCTCGCAACAAAATTACTTGACATTTTCTGTCACCAACCAACCGCACAAAAACATTTTGTTGCAGATGACAAGTTGTATAATAATGGAAAGTACAACTAAAACTGGACACAAAATGCTTTAGATGTAATTGTCATTCATATGACAATTTCTTATAACATTAGACGCAGCTGAATAGAAGTTCTCACTGATGACAGCACAAAAGTGCCGAAAGACAGTAAAAAGAATACTTGTTTGTATTGCGGGTGGATCTGAGTGCTCACGAAAAATTATGATTATAACTGTGAATTTGTCAACACATGAAACCAGACCAAATACATAAATAGTGCAGGAATAACGCAGCAGTACACGAGCCAAATACGGACAGCTGAGTAGAGCTAATGAACCATCGATGTCCCCTCTCCTGTTGCAATCTCATCACCTCATATTAGCAACTGGTCCCGAGGTCCTCAGTTATTTATTTGGTGTATTACAATCTCAGTCTTCTGTAGTTTCAACCCCCGCACCGTTCCTTCTGATACCATGGAAGTTATTCCTTGACGTGACAAATCTCTTTATCATCCTGCCCCTTTTTTGATCAGTAATTTCTATATCTTCCTCTCGTCGCCGATTCTACTGAGAAGCTCCTACTCGAGTGTTATCTTATCAATCCACCGAATTTTCAACATCCTTCTAAGAGACCATGTCTCAAACGCTTCGAATCTTTTCAGCTCCGGTTTTCTCAAAATCCATGACTCTTCTCAAATTAAGGCCAATATTCGAATAAACATCAGTGTGAAGTGAGTACGTAATTACTTTAGCAAACGCATATGCGAGCCGCACACCCCTTTACACACAGACAGACAGGACACGCGCGCGCGCGCGCGCACACACACACACACACACACACACACACACACACACACACACACACACACACACACAATTGTGGTATAGTCGTAAATGTATGCTTACGTGAAAACGATCAGTATTTCTTCATGGAACAAAAGCCAGTTCATCGGAAGAATCCTAGCATTTGTTACTCTATCACGGAGGAGGTCGCTAATAAAACCTTCATTATAAAAATACTTGAATAATTATCACGGATATGGAATACAAACGAAGACGGATTCGCGATAACAAGACAACAATAAAAATCAAAAGGTTCGCGATACGTAAAGCCGTCCTCACACTGAACGAGACAGCTAACACGGACGGGCTTCCTACCTGACAAGCCACAGCGCCGTCGGCACACGGGTAAGCTGGTTTACATGATTTTCGCTCTCAGCGCTTCTCAGCAGCCGTTGTCAGCTTCATTTGGCTCGCTAATCACACAGTTTCTTTAGGAAAATAGACAAACGTAAAATAGCTGCGTCAACTCTGTTCGCGACTGC